>NW_022196043.1:0-699706 GCF_008641045.1 Pistacia vera
TGAAACTATTAGCCAGATAAAAGCTCTAATGACTATACTTATTAACGATTTAAAAAGAACTCAAACTTAAAACTTTTTAAATAATACATTTAAAAATTTCCATCAAATTAGCCTTACCACTAAAAATAATTCTCTATCTTCGATTCTCTTCATTTTCAAAATAAAAAATACATATTATTAGATGATATTAAAAGTGTGGGGCTCAGGAAAAGTCACTTGTTATACTTAAAAAAAGGCCTCAAAATCCGAGAACCACTAAGTATAGTATAGATGTGTTTGAAATAGAAGCAGCTAGATGACATTATTAAGAAGTGTGGGGCTAATTAGGTATAAAAATTGAAACACGTACCCCTCCTCAAATCAATAAGTGGATTAGTGGAGACATAAGTCAAAACTAGAAAAACATGTGATGATACTTTCTAAAAGAGAGTAATATGATTTTTAATTAATTTTCGACATCAATAATGCTATTACCTTTTAACTATTATCTTAAGTTTTATATTACAGTGGCATGGCTCCACCCAGTGGCGGATCCAGCCACTTTTTGGCCCACCCTCAAATTTTTTTTTTTTAATATTAATATGTAAATTTATATATTTTGGCCGACCCTAAAAAAATTATTAATGGATAAAAATAGTAATATATAATAAATTTTTATTTTGGTCCACTCTAAAAGAAATTTCTGGATCCGCTACTGGCTCCACCCCCTCCTTTTGAAACACATAGCTTAAATATTTCTTACGAAACAATCTAGAATATTACGCAATCATGTTGATCATTGATTATGCTTACCGACACAATTTAATATTTGTTTGTTTTAACATGTGTCTCTAAAAGATCATAAAATATTAACTTATCTACAATGTAATATCTATAAAAGACAGAAAAATTATAATTTCTAACAGATGGCAATGTTAAATGTTTTGTCTTCTAATATCTTAATGTGTGTCTTTTGTGAATGTGTTAAGACAATCTGAAGAAAAATTAATTTTCCTTATAATATAAACGATTGAGAGGTAATTAATTAATGATCAATACTACATATCCTAAAAAATAACCCAAAATTCACATAAAAAATTATATGTTATCTTATTTGATAATATTATGTCATATAGATATGTGTGGATGCAAGAAACAACTAGCGAAACACCACCTCAAGTCAAATTAAGTGGAGCCCTTAACCAAAGTGTGGGGCCATAAACATGAATCGCATGAGCTTATATCCATATTTTATGGATAAGTAGATCCGTCAACCTAATCTCTTTTACGTAGAAACGCACCGCATGATAATATTTAATTTCTACGTAAATGATGCTATACATTTATTGCATGATAATGACTTCTAATTCACTATTGTATTCTATACTTAGCCATTGTACCCTTATAATTGTATTTGAAAAATATGTATTTGTAATGCTATGCCTAAAATCAGGGCTCACTAAAGTTGATGTCAGCGAACATCAATTAGAGTTCAAGAAATCTTTACACCGTTCAAGATCTACCATGTCTTCGAAGGTAAAAAGAATATAGTTGTCAACAACCCAACCGACTCAAGTATTTGTCTATACATGAATTTGGTTCACGCACCTGTCAAAGTCTCAATTAATTTACGGATATTCTTTGAATTCTCAACGAATGGGAAGACATGAGAGATTTGCACGGCAAAGAGACTGGCTCGATATTATCTAAAAACACTTAGAACACCAAGCACTTATAACGCTAGAATGCAGTTCGTGATCTCTTGTAATCTTCGTTAACGACCAAGAATATACTCATATAAAAGAAAACAGTAGATATAAGATTTGCTTTAAGCATCTTAACCACTATAAAAACATTTATTGTCTTCTTTATTATTTACGTCTTTGCATGGTACTATGAAAACAGTACCTCACTTATTTACTATAATTACCTCATGTGTAATTTCATAATATTTTACACGTGGAAAGTTATTGGTGTCAAAATCAAACATCAACATGTAATATCTTTCATTTTTATTTAGTGCTTATCTTGTTTATTATTAAGATTATTCATTTCTACAGCATTTAAATTGTATTATTCAAAGTTTTATATCCAATTATTAATATATGTAAATGTTCTTAAATTATCTTTAGATTTGAAAGATTACTTCAATTTAACACTTTGTTCTTGTTTTATTATGTTGCAAAGAATTCTTGTGTCTCATTATTGATTTTCAAATTTACATCCTTAGCATGCAACTTGACAAGGAGTTTAATGTTTAATTAATAGTGCATAATTAGTGAAAGAAGATGTAAAGGAAAATAGGATTCTGGTACGTAAATGGGTGAGTAAATTAAGTTTTTTTTTTTTTTTTTTCATTTAAAATATTACTTATCTACAATGTATTCTTAAAAGACAAAAATTATAATTTCTAACAGTTGCAATGTTGACATCTAATTCTTAATGTGTGTCTTTTGTGAATGGTTTAAGACAATTGAAGAAAAATTAATTTTCCCTTATAACATAACATTGAGAGGTAATTAATTAATCAATCTAACATATCCTAAAATAAACCCAAATTCCATAACAAATTATAGTTATCTTATTTGATAATATTATGTCATATAGATATGTGTGGATCAGAAACAACTAGCGAAACACCACCTCAAGTCAATTAAGTGGAGCCCTTAACCAAGTTGGGCTTAAACATGAATCGCATGATACTATTTATTATTATTCTACATATGATGTTATACATTTATTGCATGATAATGACTTCTATTCACTATTGATTCTCTACTTACACCATTGTAACCCTTGTAATTGGTATTTTGAAAAATAGTATTTGTAATGCTATGCCTAACCCCAGGGCTGACTTAACTGATGTCAATAAACACCAATCAAGTTCAAGAAGTCTTTTGCACTGTCTAAGATCTACCATGTCTCCGAAGATAGAAAGATACAGTTTCTCACAACCCAACCGACTCAAGTCTCTTTGTATATGCATGATTTGGTTCCACACCTGTCCAAGCCCCATTTAATTTAAGATATTAGTTGAGTTCTCAACGAATAGAAGGCAGAGAGATTAGCACGGCACCAACCCATTTGCAAAGTGTAATCATTACCTTGATTATGCGGGTATAATATATATCGCCCCCCCCCCCCCCCCCCCCCCCCCCCCCTCTAAAAAAATCGAGATGAGACACTTTGAATCTACAAAAAATAGCAAAGACACTACTAAAAGAATTAGTTGACATCACTAAAGACACTTAGAACCTAGATTGCAGTTTGCGACCTCTTGTAATCTGGTTACGACCACAAATATACTCATATAAAATAAACAATGGTATATGTTCGCTTAAGCATCTGAACCACTATAAAAATCCTTTGTCTCTTTTATTATTATACGTCTCTGCTGCTACTGTGAAAACAATACTCGCTTATTACTATAATTCTCAGTGCAATTTCATAGCCTTTACCATGCGAATCATTGATGTCAAATCAAGCATCAACATGTAATATCTTTCATTTTTATTTAGTCTGTTGTCTTGTTTATTATTAAGATTATTCATTTCTACAGCATTTAAATTGTATTATTCAAAGTTTTATATCCAATTATTAATATATGTAATGTTCTTAAATTATCTTTAAATTTGAAAGATTACTTCATGTAACACTTGTTCTTGTTTTATTATGTTGCAAAAATTCTTGTGTCTCTTATGATTTTCAAATTTACATCCTGCAGTGCAACTTGCAATGTTTAATGTTTAATTAATAGTGCATAATTAGCGAAAGAATATGTAAGGAAAATAGGAATATATTGTTCATAAATGGATGAGTATTAGTTTTTTTTTTTTTTTTTTTTTTTTTCATTTATTAGAATATTTATCTTAAAATAATTACATTGTCCTTGATTAGAAAGTATGTGGTTTTAATAAAATGAATAATTGTTGAATAATATTATTCAGTACAAGAAAGATAATTTTATATTTGATAAGATTATTCACTTAAATATCATTTTCAATTTTTTATGATTTTACATTTCATCTTACTATAATGATGCTTTTAGTTATAGAATTAAAATTCCATCCTATTATTCTATAGTATTTTTAATTTTCGAAAAGAACTACAGTTAAATATAAAGTAGCATTCCTCAAGAAGAATCACTCTTATTGTCAGACATGGCTCTAATCATATAAACTCTAATCTATTAGAAAAGCGCCCAGTGCTGGGCGTCCACAGCAGGGCCCTTTGCGTCGTATTCCGCGCGCCAATACGCCCTTGTTAGTACTATCTAATTGTTAGGTACATCGAGTTTTCTTCCCACCTTTAAACAGGCTCTTCGCAGAGGACTTGAAGAGTGAACTCCTGTTATTATGTGCTAAAATCGCACTACATCCTTCAATGAAGTTAGAACTTTCTCCAAGAACATGAGCTCATGAAATCCATTTACCGTAACAGGAATTAGAATCCACAGCATCCCACTTTGAAGACATGACATAGTCGCACAAAACCCTTTCCATCATTGCTGATATTGATAGAGAAAGTGCTGCTAATCCAGAACCCAAAAAACGAGGTAATGGCGAATGTGCTCTTCTTCTGCATATCGGGAAGAGATAACAGTAGAACCTATATGGAGTAAGAGGTATAATTAGGCACTATGGCATCTGATATGGCAAAAATTATGAAGAAAGCTCTCGAACAAAAGAGGAGTCCCAAGTCCTTTTTCTTTGGAGCCGGCCTGGTACTCCTACTTCAAGGCTGCTGCAAAAACCACAAGTGTCAATAATTGTTCTGCCCAAGCAGGATTGTACAGTATCCGTAATCAATCCTCTCAGCGTTTATCCTTTACCTCTTTGTGTTGTTCAGTAATATTAGCCCTAGCTGTTTGTTCCCTTCTACATTTGTAGCTTCAGCATCCAGTGGATGCAAAATTTCTTTACCTTCCTACGGTTAGTTGGTTGTGAACATCTAAATCCAATCAAGTTCAAAGAAAAAAATAAGTTTTTTCCAAACAAAATCGTGTGTCATATGGTAAATTTAATATTCACCTTAAACCACAACTTTCCTGGCACGTTGCAGAGCTACTCCTGATTCAATATTGGCCCTCTCAGGTGGTGGTAACTTGCAGTCTAAACGCAAGATATTGTTCCTTCCTCCTTACTGTGTGCTGGATTACCAAATCCCAATTGATCCTGTTCTCATGTATGATTTTGAAGATTTTATGGTTGGCGATACAGGACAGCAAAATGAAATATGCTTGTCGAGTTTTCGTCAACTTCAAATATCAGATCAGCTATGCACCAAAATTATGTTTAGAAACGCAGGTTTCCTTGTTTTGTAGCCTCAAACAGTAGTTGCCAGGGTTTTCTAATAATTTCTGAAATCTTGGAGTCATCCAAAGCATAATTTGTTTCCAAAAGCCTTTGATAAATTCAAATGCTGATTGAGGAATCTCTTCACCGGCAAATGAAAAGCAATATGACTTGAGCCAAACATTTGTTTACCACAAAATGCCAACTCTACTACCCGCATGTACAATCAAGAATGTAAGATAGCTACAATACAATACAACCCAGTGAGAAATTATTTTGGCAGAATAAATTAGAAAGAAAAAGTTTTGATGCTTAAAAATAGTACACCATATATATAGTTCCCCTTCTCTACATTTCCTTTTTATCAAATCCTGACTTAGAACTCTATCAAACGGAAGTTCAATTCTAGATTTTACATCTCATAATTAAAATTTTGATTTTTATTGACGGGACAGTGCATCATAGCTATCTCTATATTTCACTTTGCATAATTCCTAATTATTAAACAAAAATTATATAAAATCTTGTCATATCAATTTAAAATATTTAGAAAAAAAAAAAAAAGCAAACAAATACCCACAAATAATGTGAGATGTCACACCTTCACCCGCATCCCTCCAGCCCGCCCCTTCCTCCCTGTGTTTCTCCCTGTCCTTCACAACTGATCCCTCCCCGGTCATCATTCCCTTCCCGCTTCTGTTTCTATCTCCCCTTTCCTTCAGTTGTAAGCTTCCCCCAATCTGAATAAAGTGTCCTTATCGTGTCACTAGTATCTTTAATACTGTCTTTAAAACAAACATGAAAGCACTTTTGTCTTTACGTACAATTGCTTTGACTTAAAAGTGCAAGTGTCCAATAAACCTCCTCTCCATCTTAAAACTTGGATTTATCTTTTATATATTTCGTAAAAAACGTAGCATCCAAGTCTCACTTGAGGATCAAAGTTGAGATCTTTGATTTCAATACCCATTCTAATACCCTGTTAAGTAACCACACTTTTAAACTTAGATTATATAGGGGAGCAACATTAATATTTAAGTCTAATATATGGAATAATCCTATTCTATGTAAAATAAAAAAAAAGGAATAAGAACTAATTATAACATTCTGAGGTTTTTAAGATTAAGAGGACTAACACATATTAAAAATTTTCTTTCAAACTCCATGTGCTGTTAGATCAACAACACGGTCAATACATGCATTCGAGCCAAGGAGTGCAATGCTCATCTTCTTCATTTTTATCTCGTGCAGTGGCTAGCTCTGGGTGCCTCTGTACCAAATCCAGCGCAATATAGTAATCAACATCTACATCATAAAAAAAAATAAGATTATACCCTACAATTCAATTGGATCTGCAACCATATGATCAAACAATAAAAGCACCATTTTCAAACTTGTACTCACCAAGCCCAATAATAGAGGAAAAGATCTAGAATACCACAAGACTATCATGGTCAGATATTTATGCTAACCAATGGATGTTAAAAGTCTAATGGCCCAATATAATAATACTACTTACCATACGCTGGCTGGTTTACCAGGCTGATAGGCAATTCGATGCGATCATTATCATTATCTAATATTTTCATCTTGAGTGGCTCCATAAAGGTATTGTAACAATCTCTTTTGTTTCCCCTCAGAGCTGCCTTGTGAAGTGGTGAAACTGCCATTATATGACCTAGATTCTTTGTTAAGGTCTCCATTCTTCTCTTCATCATGCCTTGCTTGATTTCTCATTCCTCCTTCCGGACGCCAGCAAGAAAAAAGCTGTGTTATCCGGCATTATTTTTGGATAGCTAAATCCTCTATTTCATCTGTTTCAGAAGCTTTCTCACAAAACCAGTGTGCTTTGCCAGCTGCAATATGGGAGCTGTGTCCCCCTTCCTTTTGATAGCTTGGTAGTTTAGGTCAACTTAGTAGATTGTAAATTTTTTCAGCTCTGTTCCAATCATCCTTCCAGTGCTAGAGCCCGATCAATATGAAAGCGTCTAGTTCTCCGTTTCACTACAACACTTGCAGCTTTGTGCCAAAATCCAATAGGGAAAAAATAATATTGATTTCCAATGAAAACCATTACGATTTTTTTACTTGAGAAAATTACAGCCGACATATGAACTTATCAAAATTATGATGCACCTCATATAATAAAACTTACTTCACGCTCTTAGAGTATCAAAAAAACACAAAAGTTCATATAATCAGAAATCAATCACTACATTAACACCTTAGGAAGTGTCTATCACATTAGCCCCTTTGGATATGAAATTTTGTAAAAGTGTACTCAGAAATGTATCTTATATACCAAAGGGAAAAAAAAAAGAACCATCCCTTTTTTTATAAGGTGGAGCATCACACAATCTCGATATTTTCTTCAGTTGAGGTCCTTTCCCTACACAATGTTACCTCATTATTTATTGCTCGTTATTTTTGTGGTATAATCTACAATGAACCTTACAATGTGGATTAGACAATGAATTTAGTTATTCATAGATGAAACCTTATGTTATTATTCATTATTATTATTATTACTATACTTATCATCCATCATCATTCTTGCGATTCTTATTCATTTCAATCCATTTTAATGGATCGGGTCATGTTCCATAAAAAGAACATGTGGGTTTGTTTATATAATGAGAAATCTCAAGGGAGAAAATGTAATTTTTTTTTTCGCGTAGAGAGAAGTGATTTTCTAGGTAAAGGATGAAAGAGAAAAATAAATAAAATCTTGTTGACTTCATAGAATGAGTGTTCTAAGATTTAGCGTAAACTGGATGCAATTGGAAATGATATGTAGAAAAACAATCCTTTACGTCAGTACTACTTCCAATCTTAGCCTAATATATAAATTCAACATCATCACATAGCTGTTGGCAATATACAGACAGATATAAGTAACTGAAAAACATCTACAAATTAATGAAACTTAACGTTAGCTCCCACAATCATACAGAAAGACAGTAAAGATAAAATGGGGTTGATAACAACCTCTTTTGACACCTTGGATGCCACATCTGCGCTACTTTTAGAAAGAAGGGCCTGACGGGTAAGAGACACTATATTAATACCTGAGGCTGAAGGACAGCAATGAGATATTTTACACAATAATGAAAAAATCTATAATTTCACTTTTTTTGTACATTTTGTCAACCTAATACAAAATTACTCTGTATAAAGTTCCCAAGGATAACCCTCGAGAAAAACTTGAAATAATAATTAAAAAGAAAAAAAACCACAACAGAGTTTTTTTCTTTTCCAAATAAAAGAGCACACATCAACTTAAAAGACCAACTCCAGTCAAACAACCCCTGTAACAACAACAAATTGAAAAAAGAAGCTACCAAGATAAAAAGTAAACAGGATTAGATCTCCACCAAAAACACATCAAGTCTAAATTGGGTGCATGTTTTTGGTTTTAATTCACAATTCACTAATCCCACACAACACACTCATTTGAAACAAAAATCCACCCTCATAACACCGCAGAGGCACACCTCCCCCATAATTTCTTACCCTTTTAAAACAAAAAAACCTCATCAGAACGTCGTTTCTCTTCACTTGCCCCGACCCCCCGCTAGTTGGCAGGTCATGCACATCCCATCCCCCCACGGCCCCCACCCACGCACCCACCTACCAGCGGCTCTCCCAATGCAAACCCTACGTCGCTTTGCCCATAACCCCCCGTTATGTCCGAACCTCGCACACTCTCCCCTCCACTCCCACTCCCGTCGCATCCCACCACCAACAACCGACCCTTTGTTAATAGGGTTTTGGTGCCTTTTGAGTTTTGATTTTGACATTCTTTTCTTTCTTAACTAACACAAATTATAAATTTAGAATTTTCGTTAAGCTGTGTGGCCGGTATAAAGCAGGATTTGGGTGAGTCATGGAATCAATAGATTATGACGTTTTTTTTTGTGGTAGATCTGGTGGCCGGAACGAGAGGGATGGCGTGTGCTGCCAGTGTTTTTTGCCCGCGGTGATTATATTCATTTATGTTATTTTTTTTAAATCAAACGTATATTGTTCGTATCATTATATTGAAAGATTCATTAATTAGGCTGTAAAGAAACAATTATCCTTTTTTTTTTTTTTTTTTTTTTTTTTTTTGTTTTTTTGCGTTTGTCTGATTTCTTAATACCGGTTTTGCGAGTTTGAATGTGACGATTTTCTGAAAGTAAAAGAGAGTCATGTCCTTGAGAATGTTGCTTACCGGGGGAAATACCATATGACCTAAAATGTTTTTGAACCCTAACCAACTGCTATCATACATTACAGCATATTGACCTCCATAAAGAAAGAACCTCTATCGTCAAGTAAAGAAGGACACCCAATATCAAAATGTTACGTTGATGTATTAAGCCAAGAGCCATTAGATTCATGTTTTCCCGGATTTGTTCATTGTTTATAAATTATAATAAACGATTGTTTTGGGCACATCGAGCTACGTGCAAGTGATGTATTCTTGCCTTAATTATAACCAAATGACTATGCCCATCAAAGAAGGGAATTGGAGTAGTAGCCAGTTTGGGAATATAGCTTATCACATGCAAAGGTCAGCACACTAAGAAAGCTAATGAAAGAGTGGCTCCCAATGCTGCCATCTTGGTGGCTATTGAGACAAAGAGAACTGGCAAGCCCTTCATCAGTCTGTTGGTGTAATAAGCTCAGAATCTCTTTTGCATACCCGAGGTATAGAATGTGAGAGGACAGTCAATACTTGAAGTGGACGGAGCAGAAATCAGTCAATACAATCCAATACTGCGTAATCCAAAATGATCATTGTGATGTAGATAAAAGTAGGCCTGCCTGTACTAGGGTTGTTGTTCTCCACTGGTAAAGTGGCAAAGGCTGAGTTCACAAACATCAACTTTTGTCATGATTGGCCTGGCAAGTAGGGAACTGAATGGCTGGACATAGTCCACCCTTTTAATCCAAAACTGTTCCTCTTTTGTTCTTTGGTTCAAAAAAAAGGATAACTCCAAGATCATATGGGTAAACTGCGAATAAGAGTATGGCGGTGAGGAATGGGCAAGTAAGTAGTTCCTAACAAAGAGAAATATTGCACACCCTATCCTGCCATTAAATTACCAAGCCTGACTTCACTAACGGATTGTGCGAAGGCTTCCGGGCCATACATGAGAGTCATCTCTCTCTTTTCCATCTGAGGGCCCCCCCTTTTAAGCAATTTCGGATTGTTTAATTAAGTCCGAGGCCACATCTATCAAATTAACACAACATAATCATCATCAATTTGCTCCTCAAGAAGATATAAAGTTGCAACAATGAATGAGATTTCATGAAAACTACAAGAAAATAGTGAAGGTAAGAGGTGAATAACCATAGAGGCCTGCATTGATGACAACAACAATAGGTTCAATTCGATCTTCTTCTTTTAGATACTCTGCCTCTGTCAATTAATAAAGATACCAGACCATTTCTCTGTGGCCTAACAAAGCAGCCATAAACAATGTTGTTGCTCCCTTACTGCAAAAAATTGATGACAACATTTTGTTCTTGTTAACCATCACCTATGCAATCTTCTTGATTCCAGATATGGCAGCAAAACAGAGAGCTGTGTTCCCAACCTTGTTCTGCAGCGCCAGGTGATCTTCAGTGTCATGATATTTACAAGTTCTTGGACAAATACTGTATGTCAGCTCCTGTAGCAAAATGGAGAAGTTTCCTGGTTTCTTGTGATCTTGGCACGTACTGCTTGTGGATTCAAAATCACTCTCTTGTGAATTCCAATCACCTTTAAGAGCCACATTATGTAGAGGAACAAAAGTAATAAAGCAGGAAAAAACCATAGATAGTTTTTTCTTCAAATTAAACAGAGCACAATCGACTTGAATGACAAATTCTAGAGACAAAAAGTAAAAACCCTGTAACAATGAAATTGAAAAAGAAAACCAGGATTAGATAACCAGACACAATCAATCTAAATTGCATGCATTGGTTATATTCAAATCAATAGTCCAGCACAACAACTCATTTGAAACAAAATCCACCACAAACCGCACAACAAAACCCATAATTTTTACCCATTTAAACAAAACTGCAAATTATGAGCAAGAAGGGGCAAAAGGAGCAACCGTAGTTGCTGAAGAATGCCAAAAAAGAGAAGAAAAAAATGTATTTATTGTATGTTTGAGTTTATAGTGTTGTGTGAATTTATACAAAAAATGTAAATGCAATACAAGGAATGTAATCAAATGGTGTAATCACATAATATTTTCAATAAAAGTCACTCCTGGATATCATGTCAATTGCTTGATTCCAGGACATATAATTCCAGTAGCAATAATCTTCTTTCCATATTACATCACTCCCCCTCAAGCTGATGGTTTGTAGATGTCAAAAACCCCAAGCTTGTGAAGTAAATATGAATGTTGTCGACTACATAGTGGCTTTGTGAAAATGTCTGCTGGTTACTTTGAGGTTCGGATATGCTTTGTCTTGATTACCTCTTCTTGAATTTTGTCTCGAATAGAATGGCAATCAATTTCAATATGTTTTGTCCTCTCATGGAAAACGGGATTTGTCGCTATGTCATTGGTAGCCTTGTTGTCACAATGTAAGATGACAGGTTTACCTGTTTGTATCTCCAAATCCATTAGTAACCCAAGAGCCCAGACAATTTCACATGTAGTTTTCCCTATAGCTCTATATTCAACTTCTGTTGAAGATAGTGAAATTGTCGACTGCCTCTTTGTCTTTTAGGAAATCAAGGATCCCCCAAGCTTTATACAGTAACCAGAGAGTGATTTCCTTGTCATTGGACATGTACCCCAATCTGAGTCGCAGAAGGTTGTTATGTCTAACTTTTCGTTTCTTGGCAGAAGAAGTCCTAGACTTGGACAACCTTTCAGATATTTGAGTACCTTAGTTGCTGCCTCCATATGGGATTCCTTTGGGCCATGCATGAATTGGCTCAAGATGTGGACGACATAACTTATGTCTGGTCGTGTCATTGTGAGATATATTAGCCTTCCCACAAGTCTTTGATAGATGGTGGGATCCTTTAATAGAGGATCATCTTCAAAGGATGGCATTTCTTTATCATATTGTTGGGTTGTGAGTTTGATGTTTTGTTCCACGGGAATCACACTTGGCTTGCATGCAAATAATCCAAAATTTGACACTAGCTCAAGAACATAATTTCTCTGACTGAGGGATATGCCGGTAGGGGACCTTGCAATCTCGATTCCTAAGAAATATTTAGGTTCTCCCAGATCTTTTATAAAGAAGTGTTTGTTGAGGTGTCCTTTTAAAGCTTGAATGGTAGGTGCATCATTCCCTGTTATAAGGATATCATCCACATAAATGATTAAAGTAATGAATGAAGTACCTTTATGCCATGTGAACAGTATAGTCATTTCTGGATTGAACAAATCCTATGTCTATAAGTGCCTCTGTGATTTTAGCATTCCATTGGCGAGATGCTTGTTTCAGACCATAGAGGGACTTTCACAGCCAACATACATTATTCTCCCCCTGGTGGCGAAGGCCCGGAGGAAGGTCCATATAAATTTCTTCATAAAGGTCGCCATGGAGAAAGGCATTGTGAACATCCATTTGGTAGAGAGACCAATCACAAATAGCAGCAATAGACAGAAAAGCTCGAACAGTGACATATTTAGCAACGGAAGAAAAAGTTTCTTGGTAATCAAACCTTTCTCGTTGAGTAAAGCCTTTGGCAACTAGACGAGCTTTGAAGCGTTCAATGGATCCATCAGCTCGATGTTTGATCTTATACACCCATTTGCAACCAATTGGTTTCCGATGAGAAGGTCGAGGTATAATGTCCCAAGTATGATTTTGTGCCAGAGCATGAAGTTCATCGGCCATGGCTTGTTGCCACTGTGCATGAGAAACAACATTAGAATAGCAAAAGGGCTCTTGATCTATAGAGATCTTACTGATACAAGTCCTGTGGGTAGAAGACAGTCTATCATAGCTCACATAATTGGTAGTAGGATAAAGGTCACCTGAAGTATTCTGAACGTGGAGTAGACATAATCGACTGTCCAAATGGGTGGTCGGGTGGACCGTGTAGACTGGCAGGGGACCGGTTCTGAATGATCAGGAGAACTTTTTGAGATAGCAGGTGAGGATTCGATGTTAGTGTATGCCCTAGGAACCAATCGTGTTGTCGGTTTCAGGACATTATATCTTGTAAATGTATTATGAATAAAAGAAAGTGTTCTTATTTCAAATGTTGATTTTTTGCTTCATTTATATTATATTATATTTAATATTGCATGTGAAATGTCTGGATGACACGGATCTTCAGAAGATCAAATCATCAAAGAATTCCCTAGGCAAGTACTGTTAATTGGGCAATAACATTGCATAGTAGGCATGTTGAATATCTCCATTGAATATCATGTGATGGTATTAGTGTAGGTGATTATAAGAGATATGTCACTAAGGCATTAGCATGGATAAACAGTTCGTGAACTGTTTATCGAATATGACCGATTACGATAAATCACATGGATGTGGTTAATGATGCATCGTAGGATCATGCTAGTGTACCATTGATCTTCAGACCTGAGACATCATGGTTGGATTCAACATAGGATGTATATGGTTCATATGGTGTATAAGCACGAGACTAGTCATGTATTGTGTAATAAGCCGATTTGGTCATATGTTATTCATGTGCGAGGACAAGTGATGGTCAAGATGGGATTTGTTAACTCAAAATAGTCCAATCTCAAGTTCCCAGACGAATGTCAATAAACATTGGAAAGGGAAATTTCTAGCCAGAGTATAATGAATGTCAGATGAAAAGTAGTTTCATGTTGACGAGTTCCATTGTATCGATTGACAATTCGATTAAAGATTGAGTTTAAGGTTTTGACATACCATGAACCATTCTTAATCGGGATTAGATAACAGAGAGATTTGACTACACGGTATGTACGATCATAATAGCTTCATTGGAGTTTACACTTCATTGTGGTTTAAGGGTTATGGAACATTGCTAGACGTTTACCATAATCAGTGGGAATTTCAATTATAAAGAGTTATAACGAAACATATCAAAATCTGATATTGGGCCTATGGCTAGATCATAGTAAACCAAAATGGTCATACATAAAACCAAGCTCAAGGAGAGAGAGTAATACATTAATCAGATTAATGATGTTCGGACATAAACGGTTGCATCTGAATTAATGTATTGGTGAGAAATGATTATCCATCACTAACCAAGGGTAATAAGGATTTATTAAATATTATTATTGAATTGGATTCAATGAAAGGGGCAAAAGTGCATTGGTTTTATTCTAAATGGTTAGAATATTTAATGAAATTAAAATTTGGTCTAATTATGAATTAACCATAAAACCAAGGACTTGACATAAATGTTTATTCTCAAGTTAATTTTAAATTGCTTGAGGCCTTCCCAAAACAATTTAAAATTACCCTTTGTGCCCATGGTATATAAATTAAGTAGCATTCCCTTTTTAATGCAATTTTGCAACAATTGAAAACAAAAGGTGCTCTCTCATTTTCTCTCTCACTCTCTTGGCTCTCTCTCATCTTTAGGTTGGGTGGATTTCATTTTGAGTTTCTTCATTCTCTTTTGAAGAATCTAGACTCCAAGTTTCAACATCAAGCTTTTAATAGCAAAAGGAGTTGGTAATTTCTATCATTTTCTTACATTAATAAGTTAATGTTTTGATTGTTTGTTTTCTACCTTATGTCCATCATCTTGATTATCATTTTCTCTCCATTTCTATGTCCAAAATGCATGAATCCCAACAATCGACTGATGGGGAAGACTTTATGGAAGGATCTATGGGAGCAACAGTAGAGTCAGGAGCATTTGGAGAATTACCTAGATCTTCTGCATGTGGTATCATAAAATATGTGCCTGAAGGAGATCTTCCAAGAAAAAAGATGTCTGTTGGGAAGTAATGTTGGGTTGATCATGATTATCCATAAATGGGAATGAATCTTCATGAAAAATCACATCTCTGGAAATCAGGGATCTGTTTTATGTCTGATCATATAAACGGTAACTTTTTTGATGCATAGGGTAGCCCATAAAAATACAACGAATGGCTCGAGCAACAAACTTGCCACAAGCCCCAAGATTAGTAGCATAGCACAAACAACCAAACACTCAGAGATGACTAGTGTCTGGGAGTTTCCCAAAAAGAAGTTCATAGGGAGTCTTACCATTAAGAATTCTAGTAGGCATCCGATTGATCAGCTAAGTGGTTGTGACCACACATTCGCCCCAAAAGGAGACCGGTATGTTGGCTTGGTGTTTGAGGGCTCTGGCTATTTCTAAAAGGTGTTGGTGTTTCTGTTCAACTATACCATTTTGTTGGGGGGTGTAGACACAAGAACTTTCATGTATAATGCCTAGAGATGTAAAATATGATGAAAAATGGTGATTAAAGAAATCATGGGCATTATCTGTTCGGATTCTCTAAACAGAAGAATTGAATTGTGTTTTGACCATGGAAACGTATGCTTGAATTTTGGAAAGTGTTTAGGTTTTGGAGTGCATGAGATAAACCCATGTCCCTCTGGAGAAGTCATCAACTATGGTAAGAAAGAATCAGGAGCCATCATGGTTAGGGGTGTGATAGGGCCCCCAAATATCAATGTGAATAATGGAAAAAAGTTTGATGTGTTGTGTGGAAAAACAATTTGGGATTGTTTGGCAGTGGGACAAATAGGATAGTGAGGTTGTGGAATAGAAGCATTATGACACAATCTTTGGTGCAAAATCAAGGAATTTTTATTGAAATTTGTATTACAATCAGATAATTTATTTTTAGTAATACAAGACAAAATATTTTTAGACTTTTCCACGAAATCAGTGATCCAATAGTAAAGACCGTTATGAACCTTACCCGAGCCCATCAGTTTCTTAATCAAAGGGTCCTGAAATTCACATATGTTAGGAAAAAATTTTAAGCAACAATTGTTATCTTGACAGATTTTGGAAACAGAGATAAGGTTAAATCTAAAGGCTGGGACAAATAAAACATTATGGAGGACTAAGGTTTTGGTAAGTTGAACAATCCCTATTAGGGTAGCGGGAGCCATGGTGCCATTGGGCATACGAATAAATGTGTATGATTTTGTCGGTGTATAGGTAAAATACTTGGAGTGACAA
Source organism: Pistacia vera (assembly GCF_008641045.1). Lineage (NCBI taxonomy): Eukaryota > Viridiplantae > Streptophyta > Magnoliopsida > Sapindales > Anacardiaceae > Pistacia > Pistacia vera. Next base: position 16,420 of record NW_022196043.1, read on the forward strand.
ATGCTGTGGTCACTCGCCCTCGAATCAATTATCTAGATATCATCCTGCATAGGATGCCGTATTAGCCTAGGGAAGTTGATTGATCATCTGAATTATTTATTGATTTTGTTCAGGACTAAATGTAGGTAAAGAGTTGCCTATGGTGTCCGTTTGGTTGATAGTGGACCCAGATTTTTGATTAAAGGAGTGGCCATACAGCTTCCAACAAGTGTCAAGAGTGTGATTTCTCCATTTGCAGTAATCATAATAGCGTGCATTTCTTCCAGACTTATTGTTTCTTGACCCATTGGACCCACTTGCTTGAGGTGACCCATTTGAATTAAATAAAAATGGCCCATTTGAGGTGGAGTAACTCTGTCCATGTGAATTAGGAAAGGAATTGGGCTTGACATTATTTGGACCATAGAATTGGGAGAAAGAATTTGAGCCATTGATTTTTGCCCCATATAAAACAATCTTATCATTCACCTGCCCTTCATGACCACTTTTTTCTCCATTGCCGCCTTTACTCTTCTCTTCTTCACTGAATTGTCCTTGTGTCAAGTTGAAAGAAGCAATGTCACCAATGTGAGAGCCATCTTAGAAGCTCATGAGTTGGCTCTCATCTTATACAGCCAACTGGAAAGTGCGGAGAAGTGTCGGCATCGAAATGGTGGCAAGCATCTGTGTTCTGAAAGGTAAAAAGCTGTCATTTAAACCCATTAAAAATTGGATCAATCGATCTTGATCTTTTACCCGTTTGACTTGTTATATCACCATTGTAGGCACTTCAAGAGGCTCAGCTACAGCATCAAGTTCATTCCAAAGTGCCGATAAGCTGTTGAAATAAGACGTCACTGATAAGTTGTGTTGTTTGATTTTTGTGAGAGATTGTCGTAAGGTGAATAGCTTAGTCAAATCAAGTTGCCCGTACATCTCATGTATGTTTGCCCACATTTCTTAGGCGTTTTCTGTTTATGGTAGCCTAGCGGCAATCTCCTGGGTCAGGGAGTTGCTGATCCATGCTTGGAGAAGTATATTGCAGTGTTTCTAATGCTTGAGGAGATACGGTTCAGTTGGCGGAGGAAGGGTTCCATCGATGAACCCTTCCTTATCCTTTGTAATCAACGATCGGCGGAAGTCAAGGGCCCAAGTGGCGTAGTTTTTGGATTCAGTGAGTGGTTGTTTGACAAACACCAACTCAGCGCCGTCGGATGCCGGGGAATAGAGAGGGTCACCGGGTTCTGGTCGATTGGGATGATTCTGGATGATTTGGAATGTCGGGTTGGATGTTTGACCCATGAACCTGAATGGGTTTGGGTTGGGTTGGATTGGATTTGTTTTGGGCAAAACTTTGACCCGATCCAGAATCTTAGTCTTGGTTTTGGTTTTTGGTTGACTAGTTTGAGGGTGGTGGAGTTGTGATTTGCGGGTTGGTGTTTGAATCCATAAGGGAAGTTGTTTGGTTTAAAAAAAATGATAATACTAAGAATTTTTGTGATTTTGGTATGAGAGAAATACTAACCCAAGTGCATTGTCTGCAGGTTCTGGAAATCTAGCAAAGAAGGATTGGTTGAGAAGAAGGATGCTCAATATAAAGGCCTTGATTCACTGATGCTGGAAATTTTTGCTAGAGAGGGTTGTTGAGCGGAAGCAAGATTAAATAGGATGCTCTGATACCATGTCAGAGTATGAGCAAGAAGGGGCAAAAGAAGCAACCGTAGTTGCTGAAGAATGCCAGAAAAGAAAAGAAGAAATGTATTTCGTGTATGTTTGAGTTTACAATGTTGTGTGAATTTATACAAAAAATGTAAAAGCAATACAAGGAGTGTAATCAAATGGTGTAATTACAGAATATTTTCAATAAAGGATTTCCTAAAGTCACTCCTGGATATCATGTCAATTGCTTGATTCCAGGACACATAATTCCAGCAGTAATAATCTTCTTTCCATATTACATCAAAAACCATCAGACTCGTTTCTTCACTTGCCCCACGGCTATCGTCGCCAACCATGGCTCCCCTAGTCCGTAGGTCATGCATATCCAACCCCCTACCCCATCACAATCGCTCTCCTATGCAACCTTTTGTTGCCTACAACCCATCTGTTATGTCCAACCTTGCGACCCCTACCCCTTCTAATCTCCATTTCACCCCACTGCCATCACATCTCCACCACACCCAACCCTTCGTTGCTGGGATTTGATGATTGAGATTTTTTTTTTTTACTTTACAAAACATTGTAAATTTAGAATTTTGTGAAGTTGTTAGCCCTAAAGGGTTAAGATTATTAGTTGTGACTTGTGATGTTGTTTTCGATGGGGAGTGGTGGCTTGGCGAGAGGGATGGCGTGGCTGCGAGGTTTTTGCCACTGTGATTTAATAGATATATATTATTTATTTATTTTTAAATAATAATATTTTATTTTTCAGCTCTAAAAAGACGAATATACCCTTTGGCTGTTAATTTTAATAGTAACGTTTGTGAGTTTGAAGGACGATTTTGAAAGTAAAAGATTAAGATATTTGACCCTAACAATTGTACAAAGTATATACGTGTGTTGACTCATAAAGAAACACCTCTAAGGGAAAACATTATTTCTAATTAAATTCCCAAGTGAGACACATTAAATCAAGGTTCTGAAACCCGGACCAGACCGGGCGGTCAAACCGGTCCGACCGCCACCCGTTTGCATTTTCGGTTTAAAGAGAGCAAATAACCTGGATTTACGGTCAAACCATTTCAAACCGTGGTTGGACCGTCGCACTGTAGCAAACCGACGGTCTAACCAGTATTAAACAGATTTCCAGTCCACACCTCCATCTAGTTTAACACATGAAATAAGAAAAAAAAATTTAAAAAATTAAAAACCACAGTTGCAAAGTTGCTCACAGCCACACACACAAAGTCAAAGTGTCAGACCAAACTCTCAAAATTTTTAACAAATTTTCAATTTGCTTTTGAGCTACAGATACAGAGCCGTCTTGCCCCTTCTTCAGTTTTTCACTTTTTCATCTTGGATTGCTACTGCCATTCGCGATCTCCTCCACTCTGTCTATCACTTTTTCATCTTGGTTTGCTACTGCCATTCGCAATCTCCTCCACTCTCCAGTCTATCACTTTTTCATCTTGGTTTGCTAGTTGCTACTACCATTCGCGATCTCCTCCACACTCCAGTCTAGTCCTCCTCTTCGTGTCCTCCATTCGCGATCTCAAAACTCAGAAGTCAGATCTCCTTCAAGCTTTCAGCTAAGCTTCAGCGATTTAGCCTCACGTCTTCACTCTTCACTTCAATCTTCAAGTCTTCGGTCTGCAGTCTGCTCTACTCTGCTTCAGCCCTTCTTCCTTGCCGTCGCTGGTCTGCTGCCTGCAACTCTTCATTCTTCAACTTCCAGTCTTCAACGTGAACTCTTCAATCATCACCATTGCCATTGATATTACTTTGTAATGCCTTTAATGTTGTTTGAAACTTTAGAGTTTACTTTAGACTTGAGGATTGAATTTGTAAACTTAAACTATCAAACTTTGATGGTTTTATTATTGTTGTAGGGTTGGTTTGATGGTTTTTAAACTTTAATTAGATGGAGAAATTATTGTTGTAGGGTTGCTTTTGATGGTTTTTAAACTTTAATTAGTTGGAGAATCTGAATTTTTTGCCTTTTTTACGTTTTTGCTTATTTCAGCATGCTGATGTCAGCATGCTGACGTCACCGGTCGAACCAACCGTTCGAACCGGGAATCGGCCATTTCGCCAGGTCGGCTCCCGGTCCGGTTTTCAGAACATTGCATTAAATTCACAATAAATTTATACACATTATTTTTAGGTTCTATAAATATACAGAAAAAGGGATTTTATAATTTTATGTAATTGATAAGGATTTTATCTTTTAATAACTATTATTATACTATAAAGATAATATTATAATTGATAAGATTTATTCACTTAAATGTTAATTTTATATTTTATATAATTTGTATTTCATCGTACTATAAATGCCACTTTTATATTTATTTATAGAATTGAAGATTTCATAAAAATATTCTATTGTATTTTCTTTTTTCTCACTCTTATTTGTAAGATATGGTTCTAATCCTACAAAAGTAAAATTATGTTAGATAAATGGCCACAAAGATGAGTGTTAAACATTGGTTATAAGTAACTAATGCTAATACTTTTTAACGAAATAAGTTCGTGTCAAATAAAACTTGTACTTGGGTACCTTATTTCAGGTTTTTTTTTTTTTTTTTTTTTTTTTTTTTTTTTTTTTTTAAAGAAAAACCAAAAATAATTATTGTAAAATCATGCTACAATAAATAATAACAGTAAAACAATAGAGTGACTCGTTTATTGTGTTACATTGATCCAGATAATGAGAGCTAAAACATAAATACTCATATTTCATAAAATAATGCCGCTATGATTTTTTGTGATATTGTGAGTTGTTTCTCTTCTTTTAAAAAACTCTCACCTAGTATAAGGGCAATATGCATTACATCTCCAAAGCCAGTCCAAATTCTGTCAAGGCTTGTAGATTGTGAAAAAAGACATTACCGCAATAGGAAGAGGAATCCATAACATCCCATCTTTGAAGACAATGAGCATAGTTGCAAAAAAACGCTACCACCATTGCTTCTACTAAGAAAAGAAGTAAGATTAATCCCATAGCCAAATGATCAAAAGGCACCTGCGAAAGGAAATCTACTTTTTCACAATGGGAAGAGAATGGTTATGAGCATTAGTATGGAGAAACAGGACAATAGTAATGCTATAGTATCTGATATTGCAAAAACTATGAAGGAAGCTCTTCGAAGAAAATGTGGAGCCCCTGTTTCTTCATTAGTGCCACCTGGTATTGTGCAAGCTGCAGTGAAAACCATGGTGGCAATAAGTATTACCCCATGATGTTTGCATTTTGTAATGTCCTTAATCCATTTCTCAGCTTCCTTTCTTAACTCTCTGTGTTTTCTCTCACTCCTCAGTCACTGAGCAATTCTAGCTCACTCCTCGTTTGTAACTTCCCTTCCCTTCCCCAAACCCCCCAAACCCCCCCCCCCCCCAACAAAAGTCAAGAAGGACATGGTGCGAAGGAGTGAATCCCACTCAAGTTTCAACCACACGACTTCGGGTGCATTTGGCTTACTATTTATGATACTATTTGTTCTATTACTCAGGGAAATGTATCCCAAAAAATTGATTCCTAACATACTTTTTGACTGTTTGGCTTGTGGGGCCTGCCATCTACAACTTTTTTTTAATCTTTTCCTTCTTTATTTTTTATTTCTTCAGTTCGTCTTCTTCCAACCATCGCGACAACTCTCTCTTCCACCTGCCATCTGCAAGTTTTTTTCTCTTTTTCTTCTTTATTTATTTCTTCTTCTTCTTTATTTCTTCAGTCCGTCTTCTTCCAACCACCAACCACCACTACAACCCTCTCTTCCACCTGCCATCTGCAAGTGTTTTTCTCTTTTCCTTCTTTCTTCTTTAGTTGTTAATGGAGTATAGGTATACAAACGATTCTAAGGGTTGATAATTAGTAGCTTTGTTATATATATATATTAATGTGTTATTTTTAAACAGTTGGATTAGTACTTGAAATAAATATGGGAAATTTGTTTCTAATTTAGTGGTTACGAAATAACCAATCAAATGCTTAATATTATTAAAATGCAAATTGATAAGTTTTTAGGTTATAATAATAAATTATTTTAACAAAATGCATCAAAATATTGTATCAATAAATCATTTATAAAAAAATATACTAAACAAATATTCAACTATTTATTCAACTCAAATAACAAAGTCAAAATACTCTACCAAACACATTTGATTCAAATCATACTCTCGTAATAAAAACCCAACCCAACTCAACAATACTATTTCAAAAATCCTACCAAAAATAACAAAACAAACACACCCTTCATTTTATCATATGTGCCATAGTTGTATTTTATTTTCTGTTATAAAGTTTATGTTTCTTCATCATGTATTTATTTCATGTTTTGGATTGTAAAAGATATGGAAAAATCTGATATCATACGTTTCATTTTGTAGAAATTCAGTTGCATTTGTTTATTTGCAAATGATTTTATATTTATTTGTGGAAACAAAAAAGAGTGCTTATAAATGTTTTAGTTAGAAGATTTTTCTAATGTTTTAATTCATAAACATGTTTCATAGTTTTCCCACATGCCATATCTCGGTCACCCGAGTCTCATGGGTGCGCCCGAAGCTTATGGGATAGGGAGAGTTCGGATGTGTCATGTCAAAAATAGTATATTTGACTGAATAATATTTACTTCAATTATCAAGTTATAAGCATATCTATAGTAAATTAGTAATTATATATGATAAATTGAAAAACATCAGTACATTACTTAATTAAATGATTGGATATTTAATTAACTTATGGGCAATTTCAAAAACTTCATTTTCACTCTAGTAATTATAATATTATATAATATTTGTATTTTTGGATAATAAAGTTAACTAAAATTTAATTCCCAAAATTAATTCCACAACTATACTTTGATATATATATATATATATATATTTGAAGGATCTATGATTGTGATTGGACACAAATAATAATTTTTTAGGGGTGTATTTGTAATTTTTTAAGGTTTATTTGTCATTTTTTAAATTAATAGGGGGTCATTTAAATTTTACAGGGTACCCCAGTAAGGAATCGGAACCTGCATTTCAGGTTCCAGTTCTAGGAACCTAAGAACCAAGTTTCAGTTCCAAATCTTTGAAATTGGTTGGTTTCGATTCCGGTTCCTCCAAAAAGTGCAGGGTACTCGGAACCGCTCACCCATATAATCATATACAATCGTTTTGTCTCACTGTTGATTCATTAGGATTACATAAACATCCAACTTGATTCTAACGCGATCAATCACATACCTCTTGTTGTCGCGATTTCTTACATCAACACATGTTATTTTTAGGTTCTATAAATGTTTAATAAAACGACTTTATAATTCTTTTTATATTGTTAAATTCCTGAATAAAATTAATAAAATGCTTTATCCTTGTAATTGTGATTGTGAATTTTGAAATAATACTTCAATTTAACACTTATTGTTGTTTAATTATGTTGCAAAGAATTCTTCTGTGTCCCAAAGTTTTTGGGAATTATCATTTGGTAACTTGTGTCTCGTTATTGCTTTTCAAATTTATATCCTTGGCATGCATCTTGAGAAGGAGTTTGATGTTCAATAGTACACATTATTGGTTAAAAGAAAATATCAAGTTTAAACTAAATGTGAAAAAAAGAAAAATAGGATTCGTTTATTGTAAACTCATGCTAAAATAAATAATTAGTAGTAAAACAATGACTGACTCGTTTGTTGTATTACATTGATATAAATACCCACATTGTATATACTGGCGCTATGATTTTTTCTAATATTGTGAGTTGTTTCTCTTCTTTTAAAAAACTCTCACCTGGTATAACGGCAATATGCATTACATCTCCAAAGCGAGTCCAAGTTATGTCGAGGAACTTGTAGATTGTTAAAAAAGTGTTGGAGTTGTCAACTATTTCAGCATTATTGGGTTATGCAAACGCATTCGAGGGTCTTGCTGACTGGTCAGCAGGTGGGGGCCTCGCTCCTCGATGAGCGAGCGGGGGTCATGGAGGCAGCGCCCCCAAGCCCGTAGGCGGTTTGGGCCTTTTCCATGTATAACTGTTGTAAGATTTTTTTAAGTTATTAATTCCTTATTGGGTTGGGCTTAGGAATAGGAATCCTTGTAAAACCAGGTTTTGTCACTTAAACCTGGATGTAAACATGTTTTTCTCTTGTTATGAGTGTGATAGCAAATCATAGGGCAATTCATTCATTGTAAACGAGAGAGAGGTGAGGAAATATTGCAATAATATTGACTAGGCTGGACGTAGTCCATATTGGGTGAACCAGGATAAATCGCGCGTGTTATTTTCTCTGTGTTTATTATCTGTGATTTGCTTTATTGTTGTTTTGTTCCCGCTACTGTCTCTATTTCATTCAAAAAGACATTACCGCAAAAAGAATAGGAATCCATAACATCCCATCTTTGAAGACAATAAACATAATAGCACAAAACTCTACCACCATTGATTCCACTAAGAAAAGAAGTAAGGTTAACCCCCAAGCCAAACAAAAGGCACCCGCTGAAGGAAATCCACTTCTTCACATCAGGAAGAGATAATGGTTATGAGCATTAGTATGGAGAAATAGGACAATAGTAATGCTATAGTATCTGATATTGCAAAAACTATGAAGGAAGCTCTTCGGACAAAATGTGAAGTCCCTGTCTCTTCATTAGTGCCACCTGGTATTGTGAAAGCTGCAGTGAAAACTAGTGGCAATAAGTATTGCCCCCATGATGTTTGCATTTGCAATGTCCTTAGTCCATTTCTCTGCTTCCTTTCTTAACTCTCTATGTTGTTCAGTGAATATAGCTTTCCCTTATTATTTTCAGCTTCAGCATCCATTGGATGCAAAATTCTCTTCACTCTCTACAATATTACGATATATCTATCAATCAAGGGAAAGAAATATTATTTTTTCAAATGAAAGAGGGGATTTCATTAATATTCACCTTGAACCACCGCATCCGATAAACATTTTGAAATGTGCTGCAATTAATTCAGCATTGGGTGTATCTTGTTCTGGCAACTTTGCAGCCAAATGCAAGATGTTGTTCCCTTTCTTATCTGTTTTCTTAACTACCAAATTTTTCAACAGACCTATGGTGTAAATAATTTTGAAAATGTTATAATGACGATACCTAAAAGCATAAGGAAATGTGGTGTAATTATTTTCGTCAACTTCAAACATCAGATAAGGATATTCGTGGAAAATTATGTCTAGAAAATGGATACCCCACATCTTAGGACGGTCTCAAAAATCGCCACCCATCCAAATGGGGTATTCTTTCGATAAGAGTCCCTCAGAACCATCAAATTAAGCTGCAGTGCATAAACCGTTCTTATGCACTCCAAGTCCCTGATGGTAATTGAGGAATGTGGTTCTTTTCGTAGCCTATGGACTGGAGACCGCGTGGGTTGACCCAACTGTATCAAAGCACAATTGGAAGAGCCTGTCATGTTGGGATCCGAGCTTCATGCGATGATTTCCTTAGAGACCTCGGGGGTTGAATCCTCAAGGATTGTTGAGCCCATGGGCGAATCGAACATCTGATCGATTGTATGACTGCTAGAAGAAGACATGGTTATAGCTCGCTTCAAGGTACATAAAATATAAGCAAACATGTGCTAGAGCTCGAAAAACTCAATGACCAATCCACACTTGTTTTCAATTTAGGCACCTAGAATAGCTCACATCACACAACGAACGCACGCAACCTACCCAGGATTTTGGCAACCGCAGCAATAAACCTTTCCTAAACCCAAGATCGCTGGAGACGCACCCAAAAACCCTATTAAAACCTTAGAACATTCAATGTGGAGACAATAGTGGCCATCATTTGACGCGAAAGTTAGAAAAACGGATAAAAAAAGGGAGAAGAACCTTACCGAAACAAGAGGAGTGTAAGAACTCGCCGGAAAGAGCACCTTGATAATGATGAAATAGCAGCAGAATGCACAAGAACGCCAAAAAACTTTTGTGATTTGAATGAATATTCTGACGACTTCACTAGCTTTTATAGTGGTTTGCATGGGAGACGAAAGGGCCGGGTTCAATTGTAGCTATTGATCTACGGTGAATCTCAACCCTTCATTCGTTGGGCAATCTCAACCCTTAGACATGGCCATGTGTCGACCATCCCCGAGGAGCGACAACCCGTTAGACTATTACACTGGTAACCATCGTTGCACGTTGCCTCGACTTCGCACGTGGACAGTTGTAGTTGCCCACGTGTGACGAAACGTGACTGACAAAGGCGGCCGCATTTAATGCGATATGACCACACAGAAATTACATAATTGCCCTAACTTTTCATATTCTGAATTTGTCAGGTATCGCGGGAAATGAAAATCCAAGTGTGAAATACGTTGACTAGGTATGAGGTTGACCCTTAGAGCTCGACAAAATTTGCATCCAGTGATCCACTGACGATGCTGAGCTTGATCTCAAATCAAGCATTAGTCTTCGAAGCCCGAAATGAGCATCGAACACTATAGGGCAGATGTTGTGTGTGATTTTCCCACCAAGCTTGGGCCACCACAAGGATGTAACTGGAATCGAGATCAATCCGACTCTACTGGTTGTCTGACTCAGCATAATCTCGTCGACATATATATAGCTCGACCCAGCACAAGCTAGTCACAAACAACCCGAATGATAATTCAATCAATTTCTAGATAACTTCAGATCCTAGATATTGCGGGAATGACTAGATCAACATCAATCTCTGCACAATCACAACACCCAATCGCGAGAATATCATCATTGTAGTTCAGATCAATTGTAATTCTTTTATTTTCACTCTTTCCCTTATATAAACCTTGTATATAAACCCCCTCAAATGATGAAAATGTGTTACAAAATTTTGATAGAATTTTTATCGTACGCTCTCACAGCAAATACAAGAACAGGGGACGTATGCTCAAGAGTTTACCTCACTGAACCACTTTAAAAATCACTTTGCCATTTGTTTTATTGCATTTATAATTCACCCATTGCTGATTATCCGTAATCATGCACACATCAATTTTGATCCCGCCAAGGTCAATCAGATCACTCTAGTTAGTGCAGATTTCTTTATCAGCAATTTTTATATAAATTTTATTTCATCTGATTTAAAATGCCACTTTTACATCTAGTTATAGAATTAAAATTTTCATCAAAATATTCTATTGTATTTTTTTTTTTTTTCAAAAGGACTAATAAAGGTATACTATTAGTAGCATTCATCGCAAGAACAACCACTCTTATTTGTAAGATATAGTTCTAATCCTACAAAAATAATATTCTATTGGATAAATGGCCACAAAGATGAGTGTTAAACGTTGGTTATAAGGAATTAACACTCATACTTTTATACAAAATAAGTTCACGCTACAATGATTATTTCAGTTAAAAAAAAAAAAAAAAAAGACCAAAAATGATTATTTCATCTTGTAAATTCATGCTAAAATAAATAATTATTAGTAAAACAATGAGTGACTCGTTTATTGTATTACAACGATATAAATAAGTGAATAATGAAAGCTAAAACATAAATACTCATATTTTAAATAATGCTGCTATGATTTTTTGTGATATTGTGAGTTGTTTCTCTTCTTTTAAAAAACTCTCACCGGGTATATGAGCAATATGCATTACATCTCCAAAGCGAGTCCAAATTTTGTCGAAGAACTTGTAGATAGTTGAAAGACAGCATTTACTCCACAAGAATGGAATCCAAATATCCCATCTTTGAAGACAATATAACATAGTTGACAAAACGCTACCACCATGGCTTCTACTGGAAAGATAAGGTTAATCCAAGCCAAATCAAAAGGCACCCGCCAAGGAAATCTATTTCTTCACATCGGAAGAGATAACGTTATGAGCTTAGTATGGAGAAACAGGACAATAGTAATGCTATAGTAATCTGATATTGCAAAAACTATGAAGGAAGCTCTTCGAACAAAATGTGAGTCCCTGTTTCTCCATTATGCATTGGTATTGTGAAAGCTGCAGCAAAACCACGGTGGCAATAATATTGCCCCCATGATGTTTGCATTTGCAATGTCCTTGGTCCATTTCTCAGCTTCCTTTCTTAACCTCTGTGTTGTTTATTGAATATTGCTTTAGCATTTCCCCTTTTTAATTTTTAGCTTCACATCCACGGATGCAAAATTCTCTTCACTCTCTACAATATTTGATTTATCAATCAATCAAGGGAAAGAAATATTATTTTTCAAAAAAAGGGTGTTTAATTATATTCACCCTCGAACCACGCATCTCGATGGACATTTTGAAATGTGTTGCAGTTGATTCAGCACCGGTATATCTTCTTGCGCTGGCAACTTGCAGCCCAATGCAAGATGTTGTTTCCCTTTTATCTTTTTTCTTAACTACCAAATTGTTCAACGACCTAGGTGTAAATATTTTGAAAATGTTATAGTGACGATACACTAACAGCATAATGAATATGGTGTAATTATTTTTGTCAACTTCAAACATCAGATCAGGATATTCGTGGGAAAATTATGTCTGAACCGAAGTTTCCTTGTTTTGCAGCCTTGATATTAGCGACCAGGTTTTCTAATATTTTCAAAATTGAGTCATCCAAGCGCATACTCTTTCCAAGGCATTCAACTAGTTCAAAGCTGAATCGGGAATCTCTTCACCTCTACTAAAACAGCAAAAGTTTAGTTAAGCCAACATTAGTTCTAAACAGAAAGTTTGAGGACATGTATTATTATCCATAAACAATTATATTAGTTCTAAACTGATAAAAGAATAGAAGAAGGTTACCCAACAGACAACAAAATTTATATTTATACTATAATTCCTAAATAAATCCAAATTTTTCATCCCAATGTCATTTACTACATCAACTTTTTATTTACATATCAAGAATTATTTATTTAACTCTTTAATACAAGAAGTACCTTTGTTAACTAGAATTTGACTTTAGATTTTCAGTCTAATTTTAAATTGCAAACGGGAATTTTCATTTTCACATATTATTAGGGTGATTCTAGCAGTGCACCCCAAAAAATATCTTAATTTTCACTATTTCAATATCGTATTTGATAAATTAAAATAAAAACCTCGTCATCACACCCCGAACAAAGTTAAATAATTCAGAAAGACAAACATTAACAATACCCCCAATTGACTTTCCATTTGGCCTTCTTAGTCCGATCTCCAGCACATCTTTTCCTTCTCTGTTGCTCCCATCATTTAGCCGATCCCTAAAGCTCATCGGCTCATTCTTCTTCCCCAACACTGAATTTATGACCTTTCTTTCACTTCATTATCCTGCTTTGAATCAACAGAAAGCACCTTTGTTCTTACATACAATTGCTTTGATAATTTACATAATATAAAAGTTTTGTAAGGCAAAGTATAGTTTTCTCATCTTACAAAATAATATATAAAATTTCATAAATTATGGCTTTAGAAGGACAAATTCAAAAATGTTATAATAACAAATATTATCTTACAACTAAAAAATTCAAACTAACCATTTCCAATTAAAAAATTCTTTAAAATTATTTAAATATTATATATTTTTTGGATAACACAAAGAAAAAAAAAATTGATCAAGGCGAAGATGTTAATGATTAGAGAGAACTAACAAAGTAGATCGTTGATTTCCCGCAAAGTCTTACTCAAGCTCAAATCGCCAGTAAGTCTCGTACATGTAATCGTGCCAAGTGGTGCAATACTGTCTCCCCATGTTCACCAGTTATGAGCTTTTTGTGGGTGCCTCTCTACAAAATCCAACGCAACATTTATGAAAAACACAATCACATCATAAATAATATAAAGTGATTCTTTTGGTAATAGATTTGCCTAATCATTTGTCTATTAAGGTAAAATACAATGCTCTTTAAAAATTGACCTTGAGTATGACTTAGGTTTTTGAAATTCATCTAAATAGCCCAAATATAATAATTAAAAACTTACATACAACCATGTGGTACTAAATCAGTCGACAACACAATTTTGACGCGATTCATTATCATCTAATAACTCATCTCGAGTGGCTTCATAAAAGTATTCTACCATCTCTTTGTTTCCCATCACAGCTGCTTGGAGAAGTGGTAAAATGTAATTATCACCTCGGTTCTTTACGACGTCTTCATTCTTCTCCATCATGTCTTTCTCACGGTTCTTTACCAAGTCTTCATTCTTCTCTTTCAAAGCTTTGACGATGTCAACCTCCCCGGATGAAACAGCAAGAAAAAAGGCTGTGTTGCCAGCATTATTTTTTATGGATAAGTCATCTTTGTTCATATGCTCAAGCAACTTTTTCACAAAACCAGTGCGCCTTGCTGCAGCTGCAATGTGTAGAGCTGTGTCTCCTTCCTTTGATAGCTTAGCTGTCATATTAATTTCATGTTTCATGTCAATTCCTTGAAATCTGTCCCAATCACCTTTCAGTGTAGCCCGGTACAGTGCGAAGCGTTTATTCCTCATTCCAATTTCTGTCAAGTTGAAAATATACTAAGTTTATGCTTAATATTTTGTTAAGGATACGCATGCTTCTTGACGTGCAGTAGTCTATTTGGGTGTAACTGTAACCCTGAATAACCTATCAAAATTATATTAGATTAATTCTAATGAAATACAAAGCTTCATTTACTTGAGAAAAAGAGGCCGCCGATACATAAATTTATCCAAGATAAAAATAATAATAATAAAGTAGATCTATTGTGGAAGATTAAATTTGTTTTTCCTTGAAATTCCCACATAGTTACATTGAGATCTAATTGTCCTTCGAAATATCCACATTACACCCTAAGGATTTAAATTAAAAGAAAAAAATTAGAGTTAGCAAAATTTTGAGATAAATCTTATGTTCTTATATAGTAGTGTAGGATATTATTCCTATAAAAATAATGCATTTTAAAAATATAAAATAAAATAATAAACAATCTACAGGATACAGGATACCATCAAATCTTACCGCCATGAGGAGGGGATGCGACAAGCTCAATCCCATTTTCATGTAGCAAATAGTTTTCCTCTATGTCAATCCTCACTTCATGAATAGACATTTTCCCAGTAAACCCGGCAAGGAATTTAAAATATATTTAGATCTAAGTCTAATTTAAATTATAAGCCTACATATTTTCAGTTGAAAAGAGACTTTCAAATTACATTGAAGAAGTGGTTTTGAAAGCTTACCTCTTTTGGAGTATGGCTTGCTATGTATCTTCAGCTTTTAAAAGAAAAAATCGGATGAAAAGCCTAGATAGTTCAGCGAAAGACTGAGGTAACTAGCTTATATATATACACTTCCAAAGACAAGGTGATTATGTTTAAAAATTTTCTCTGGTGGCATGCATTGACCAATTACTCAACTGAAAATTGGTAGTCATTTTTTAATATTGATTGTACAACTCATTTCAAGATATAACACAATTAAATATTATAAGATAGTAATTTAACTAATAATTGTGTTCAGTAATGTTCACATTGAATCAAAGGACAACTGTTCACTGGATAATATTTAAATTTCTTGAAGGAGTTCTTTCAATGTTGGGATTTTAAAACCAATCCTTAACAGCCAGGTGTATGGTAGCAATATTAATTAAGAAAACTCATATTTACTAATGTTCAATTTTTTCTAATATCAATCAAAAATTTTCAATAAAATTTCTGTAGATAAATCCCTAGCTTAGCAAGAGAAACCAAATTTATAAAGTACTCTATAGAAACGATGTTACATGAAATTCAGAGAATTTAAATCGAATACCCAGTGACGGAGCCAATTAAGAACAGGAAGAGAACAATTATTTTAGGGTTTTCAAAAAGATAGAAAAGACACCAGAATAAATATTTATTTATAAGAGGTTAATATATAGATGGGTTTATGTATTATTATTTTGCTTGCATGATTCAAATGACCACTGAAGAAACAATAAATATAGACAACCATAATAATATATATATTTTTATTTCATTTAGCAAGGTAAAAAGAGACAACTCACTTCAGTATTGGCTCGAACAAATATATAGAATTAATATGTCGACTTTCCCAGCATGATGTTGTTGATTAATGATAAGATAAGTGTTGTTACATAGATTAAATTATAAGTTAATTAATATTAAAACATAGTATGAATTAATTATAGAACAATAAATCATGTGGAGTTTTTGTTACAAACGAGGATTACGATCCCCCGATCCTTGGAAATTATCGAGATTTGAGTACTTATAAAAAAATTCCTTGAAGATCATCTAAAGATAATGTGAATTTCAGTTGGGAGAACGACCGTTTCCCTACCAAGGTTTGGAAAACAACACTTTTCCATCCTTTGATGTTCAAAATGACACTTTCCCACTCTTGTTAGACTTTGTTATGTTTTGGTTAATATTTGATTAAAAAAACAAAGATATTCTTAAATATTTGACTTTATAAATTTTTTATTATTTTTTAATTAACCAAAAAGTCAAATAATAAAAAGTCAAAAAAGAAAAAATAGTTAACCCTGACTAAAATATTAAGAGTAATGCTATAAAATTATTTAAAGTTAAATGATTTTAATATTTATTTATAATGTCATCAATATCCTATCACTATTATTTAATAATCTATTAAATTTATAATGTTTTTCATAATATAATATTTTTCATTTTTACTAATTAACATTGGAAATCAATATTTCTAAATAATTAAATAAACAAAAGGAAAAAATAGTATTTTTACATTTGAATTAATAAATAATCAAGTAAAGATTTTAACTTAACTAAAATTTCATTTATAATAAATTAATTAAGAATAAACTATTTAAGAGTATTTTTGTCTTTTTAATTAAATATTAACAAAAAATACTTACAACATCTAATGAAGGGATGGAAAATGATATTTTGAAACTTGAGGGATGGGAAAATGTATTTCGCAAAACCTTAGGTGAAAATGATACAATTTAAAAGGTGCGAGACGGTTGACTTTTCAAGATGCCATGTGCTTTACCATATATGACATATGGCATTCAACAATAAATAATTAATAAAATAAACAAGTATTAAATAATTAATAATTATAGTATAAAATAAGTGTTATTATATAAGATTATAAGTCGGTGTAAAGCACGTAGTATGAACTATTGAATGCCGTTTCTCTATTGACTTGTTTGCAAATGACAATTAGATAAGTAATCACATGGAGTTCTTGTCTTCTCTAAATATTATAGTAAACAATTTATGCTAATTCACAGTTTAAATTTATCGATATAAATAATGCATGTAACATATATAATAATCTTTTATTAATAATACGCTGAATCATACAATTAATTAATACACTGAACATCACCAATTTTACAAATACAAATTTGAATTTATGAATGGTGAGATGGATGTCATGTGCTTATTTCATGGCAATTTTCTTGTTCTTTCTCAATATATGTATTGACGGAGGCTCACATCAGGGAGTTATATGTTATCCTAACGATCTTTTCAATTCATCTGTTAAAAATTAAAACCTTAGGGTGGTCTCATATTTATAATAACTGTTTTAGATTTTGAATCAACATTATCTTGTTCTTTGGTCACAGAACAAAGATGGCGGACCATTAGATTTTATGTGGCCTAACATAAGGGGTTGCTTCCACTTTGCTTCAACTCGATGGCAACTTTTTGTTCTTGTTAACCTTTTTGATCCCAGAGAGCTGTGTTCCTCTCCATACTTCATCTTATTAACCTTTTTTAATTTTGAAGCAACATCTTTATGTATTAGAAAGTACTTTAAATGGGCTAAATATAAATTTTTGAAAATTTATTTTTAATAATATTGTATACTGCAAGGGATATTAAGGTAATATGGTAATTGATAAGATTTACTCACTGCCACATTTAGTTATAGAATTAAAAAGTCAATCATAATATTCTATCGTTTATTTTTTTTTTTTTTTTTTTTTTTTTTTTTAAGGAAAGCCAAATAAGATCAATCTAGTTGGTAAGACATGGTTCTAATAAGACAGTATAAAGCGCCACAATTGGGTAATCTATTTCCGATTTAATAAAACGGAAAAATATAAGTATTACATCTTATATCATTCATGATAAGAAACAATGAGTGCACGTGACTCATTTGTTATATTACATTGATGTAAAATAAGTAAATAATGTCACCAGTTTTTATAGGTATAATGCATCACTTCTCCATAGATAGTCCAAGCTCTACCCTTGTACATGGCGATTGCGAAAATAACCATTACAGTAAGAAGAACAAGCGTCCATCGCAACTTATCTTTGAAGACAATGAACACAGTTGCACTAAACGCTACCATTACTGCTTTTACATAGAGTAGAAGTAAGTGTAATCCCAAAGCCAAATTACCAGGCACCCGATTAAGGAAATTTGCTTCTTCACATTGGGAAGAGATAACAGCTAAGAACACTATTATAGAGAAAGAGGACAATAGCAATGCTATAGTATCTGATATTGTAAAAACTATGAAGGAAGCTCTTCGAACAAAATGTGAAGTCCCTGTATTTTCATCGGTGCCACCTGGTAACGTGAAAAGTGTAGCGAAAACCACAGTGGCAATAAGTGTTGACCCCGTGATGTATGCAGTTGCAATCTTCTTGGTATATTTATCAGCTTTATTCCTCAAATCTTCGTGCTGTTCAGTAAATAAAGCTCTAGGAGTTTTTCCATCTTTATTTTTAGCTTCAGCATACACTGGATGCGTAATTCTCTTCACTTCCTACAGTAGTTATGAAACATTTATCAATCAAGGCAAAAAATATATTTTTTTTTCCAAACAAAAGACGCGGGTAAATTAATATTCACCTCGAACCACCACTTGTCAATTTGCATTTGAATATGTAATGCAGGCGATTCAATATCAGGTATATCTGCTGGTGGCAACTTTGCAGCCAAATGCAAGATATTGTTCCCTTCTTTATCTGTGTCCCGAACTACCATATCCTTAAATCGACCGATGTCATAAATGAAGTAGAAAATGTTAAGGCGACGATACATAACAGCAAAATGAAGTATGGTGTAATGATTTTCATCAACTTCAAACATTAGATCAAGATATGTGCAGAAAATTCTTTTTAGAAACCGAAAGTTTCCTTGTTTTGCAGCCTCGAATATTAGAGACCAAGGTTTTCTAATAATTTCCAAAATTTGGGAGTCATCCAAAAGCATAACTTGTTTCCAAAGATGTTCGACTAGTTCAAAAGCTGAATCGGGAATCTCTTGACCGGTATCTGAGACAAGAAGTTTAGTTAAGCCAACATTAGTTTACAAAAAAATTGAGGATGAAGAAAATATTAGAGAAGCGATTAATTAATCCTAAACCGAAAAAAGAAGAGAGGATTATGGCACATTTCTAATAAAAGATTATCCAGGAGTAATTAAATACCCATTTAATTAATATATAAGATAAAATAGGAACTTGATTTATCTTCTTAATGACACACTAAAAGTGCTCATAGACAATAATTAACTTTTGTTAACTGAAATTAACTCTATATTTTAAGTTACACATGAGAATTTTCATTTGTATTTAATATAGGGATGATTCTAGTAGTGCAACCATAAATACCCACAAAGCAGTTGACGATTCGTCTCATTAATCCGATACCCCCAGCCGAGCCTTTGCTTTCTCTCATTCATCAGTTCATCCCTCTCATTCATTCGATCCCTCAAGCTCAGCTCATTCCTCTCCTTCTCCCGCTTCCTCCCAAACATTGGAGGACATCTCTTTATCACGTCTCTTTTTACTTCATTATCTGCTCTAAAATAAAATGAAATTAAGCACCCTTTTTTCTTACAATTATATATTAATATAATGATTAAAAAACAAAAACTAATTAAAGCAATCTGAAAGTGCTAATGATTAGAGAAAACTAACACGTGTAGATGGCTGAATCTTTGCAAAATCTAATGGAGTTAAAATCTAAAATACGTGTCAATACAGGCATTCGTGCCAAGAGATGCAATGCTGTCTCCTTATTTTTACCACGTGCAAGAGCTCTCTCTGGATGCCTCTTCACCAAATCCAATGCAACATCTAGGAAAACAATGATCAACATCATAAATTATATAATTAATATATGATTAATTGAGGGGTTGTTAAGTTGAATATGTATTAAGTTGTTTACCCCAAGGGCTCAACCGGGTGGTTTAAGCTGACCTACCATGTTCGACTCGTAAGATTAGAGTATGACTTAAGTTTTAACTAGCTAGCCCGAATATACATATTAAAACTAAACTTACCATACAAACCATGGTTTATTAGATTGATGAGCAAGTGGAAGCAATCATTATTATCCAATAACTCATCTCCAGTGGCTTCGTAAAGATATTCTACCATCTCTTTGTCTCCCTCTAGAGCTGGCTTGTGAATCGGTAACATATCATTGTCTCCTCTAATCTTTACTATGTCTTCATTCTTCTCCATCATAGCCTTGACAATTTCAACCCTTTTGGATGCAGCTGCAAGAAAAAAGGCCGTATTGCCAGCATTATTTTTTACGGCTAAATCCTCTTTATTCATTTGTTCAAGCAGCTTTTTCACAAAACCAGTGCGCCTTGCTGCAGCTGCAATATGGACAGCGGTGTCCTAATCCTTTGATAGCTTAACTTGTGTATCAATATTATCTTCCTTGTAAATTCTTTCAGTAGTGTTCCAATCGCCTTCCAATGCAGCCCAGCACAATTTGAAGTGCCTATTTTTTTTTTCAATTTCTGTCAAGTTGAAAAATAAACAATTTTATGCATAAAAATTTTGTTACACATAATAAAAGGGATGCTATAGCCTATAATCAACATAATAAAAAGACTTCTTTGAGAATGAGATAGAATTTTGCAGCAGGCACACTGATTCTTCTTCTATCGTGGAAGAGTCTACCAATACATTCACATTAAACTCTGATGGAAGTTTGATATATAAAAAATTTATTATGTTTACTTTGTAATTCCTCTTGATAATTTCATTGAATAGACCATTATAACGTATTAAAACAAATTTTTTTTCTAAAATCAAGTAACTAAAAAAAAAAAAAAAAGACATTTATGGATAAATTATTAGCCATAAATAAATAAATATATATATATTTAGAATTACAAAAGAAATAATAAATGCAATAAGTGACACCCATATGTGTAGGTGAAGATATCATATCAGGGACATCCTATAAAATAAATAAAATAGTCACATTGTTTGTTATCTAAGTTTTAATGAATGTTTGCATTGTATTATAGAATTATATCTTGTGTGCTAATATGAATCTTCTATGTTTATGTCCTTAAAGAACAAAGAGCCTTAAAGTGACATATCAGTTTCCCCCAAAAATTGGGAAAAAAAAAAAAAAAAATTGGGTATTCTTTGCCTTTGATTTATGACTTTGATAACAAAAAAGAAAAAAAAAGTGTTTACTATTGAGAGATTCAATTTCACACATGATCATCTTAAGATGAGAAAGTCTTCAATACATTTTATTGTAATACAAAAATCCAATGATTCTCTCTCTCTCTCTCTCTCTATATATATATTGATATTGGATTGATGTGATTAATAATCATTGGTTAATTGTATTGTAACATTATGTATATAAGGTTTTCTTATAATACACAGTGAATCAAGAATAAGAGGAATTTGTGAAATTAACCATCAATAAAAATTTAATATCTATTTTTAACCCTCAAACTTCATAAGCACTTCATAATTACATAAAAACAAGAGAGATTAATGGAAAAAAATTAACGCCAACTTAGGAAGTGCATATCACATCTACCCTAAGACACTAAAGGGTATTCAAAAAATGCATTTTACTAAAAAAGAAAAATGCAGCATTAATTGCAATGTCAAATCATACCATCCATTTTTTGATAAGGTGGAGCAATCACAATCTCAACATTTTCTTTTTTTGAGGCGCTTCCTGATGCAGCAACGTAATCCTTCATGATTTATTTTCTCGTTTATTCTTGGTAAATCTACAATGAACTTTATAAGTATTAGATAATAAATTTTGCAGCATAATATGAACCTTGTGTTCTAATTGGATTCAAATTGGGAATGAATAGTAATTAGAATAATAGTCATTCATCTTAAGTACTCCAATATCTTATTTATATGTACCATAATAAGAAAAATCTTAGCTACTGTAATAATTATATATGCACATTGCAGCAAACTGAAAGAACAAAAATAATGAATCTAACTTAAGACTTTACAAATCAAAGAAGAAGAAGAAGAAGAAGTAGTGGGCTGAAAGACTTGCCTCTTTTGGCACCCTGGATACAATCTGCTGCTAGTTAAATTTATATTAAAAAAAAAAAGGCCTGAAGTGAAGAGTAAGAGAACAATATAGGGAAGAAGAAGAAGTGGGTTGAAAGACTTGCCTCTTTTGGCACCTTGGATACAATCTGCAGCTAGTTAAATTTATATTAAAAAAAAGAGTGATGCTATGGGTACTAATGAATGAGTACTAATATGTGTACTAACTAAAGCATAGTACCCGTACTATGCGCATAGTACGGGTACTATGCTTTAGTTAGTACACATATTAGTACTCATCCATTAGTACCCAAAGTATTATTCTTTGTTGAATTAGTAACGGATTACAAATTTTGATGTTGGGCTAAAGCCGAACCTCTCTATTCATTTGTGCGAATAGTACGGGTACTATGCTTTAGTTAGTACACATATTAGTACTCATCCATTAGTACCCAAAGTATTATTCTAAAAAAAAAGGCCTGAAGTGAAGAGTAAGAGAAGAATATAGGGCTCAAATGGCCTAAAGTGAAGAGCTAAGAGAAGAATATAGGGCTCAAATTACCTTAAGTGAAAAGCAAGAGAAGAATATATGGCTCAAATGGCCGGAAGTGAAGAGTAAGAGAAGAATATATGGCTCAAATGGCCTGAAGTGAAGTTTAAGAGAAGAATATATGGCTCAAGGCCTCATAAAGTGAAGGAGATACCAAATGATGATAACATTTCCTAAGAAGAATGTAGGGATTTCTGAGAAGAATGCAGGGATTTCTGCAATTTGTGTCTTCCTAAAGGAGAAATACTATGTCTAATTAAATTCCCATGTGGGATATATTAAAGTTGTTCTATGTTTTTTACCAAACTACTTATCTAATTCTTTCAAGTTTTTTTTGAGAAATATTTCAAGTAGTTATATTTTAGTTTTAGCATTTATATATAGGTGTCAAATATTGGTTTCAATGAAGCAAACTTAATATGAAGTTTATAAGTTGGTTACATGATCAGAGGTTTTACGTGTGAGTGATTGAGCAATTAGATAAAGAGTTGGGATTTGTTTATCATGATTTGATAAATTAAATGAATCTTTGTTCATTACTCAGCATTTCCAATACATAATGAAAAGATTGTTTTGCAGTGAGCTAATACAAGTGATGATTTGAACTAGAAAAAATACTAACATTTACAAGTGACTAATCATATCAGAAAGAAGGGGGAATTAGAGCAGAGGAAACAGGGTGACAGGAACACAAGCAACAATGGCTATTGGAATAGCTATCCATGCAAATTCATTGCTTAGAACAATGAAAAGAGTGGCTCCAAATGCTACCATCATGGTTGCTATAGAGATGAAGAGAGCTGCAAGCCCTATTATCAGCCTGTTTGGTAATGAATGCAAGAAATCTTCTTCTGCATAGCGCGAGGTGAGAATGGAGAGGAACATCAATATTGAAGTGGCAGAGCAAAATAGTGCCAATGCATCCGATATGGCGAAAACCAAAAATGACCCGTGATGTAGAAAAACAGGCTTGCCCATAAGATCGTTATTGCCACCTGATACAGTGAAGGCTGCAGCAAACATCACAGTTGCAATAAGTGTTGCGACAACCATACATGAAGATGCAGTGTCTTTCATCCACTTTTCCCCTTAGCGAACAAGTCTTCTATGCTCCTCCGAAAAAAAAATATGAGGTGTCCTCCCCTCGGAATTTTTGGTTTCTCTATAAGATGGTTGAACAACTTTTTCGACTTCCTGCCAGATCAAAAGGAACAGTCCATCAAGATTCAGACCCAGAAAGAAAATGGTTAATTGGGTTCAGGTTTTGCTCCATTTACATGTTATTTCCAAACAAAGATAATTACAGTGAAGTGCAAGTTTTATAGTTGAAAAGTAATTATTAACCTTGAACCAATGCAACTCTCGTCTAAGTTGCAGAGCTGCATCAGAATCAATTTTGAGTTTATCTGGGTGGGCAAGCTTTCCAGCCAAATGCAACATGTTATTGTTATTTTCATCTTCATAAGCCGCTATCAAATCTTTGAGCTCCAATCTCATGAATCAGATCAAAAATGTTTTCCTGACGATGCAACACTGCAATGTGAAATATGCTTCGACTGTGATCATCTACTTTCCAAATAAGGTCAGGATACTTCTGAATCAGCACTTTTATGAATTCAACATTCCCCAACTCTGCAGCAGTAAACAACAATCTTGAAGGTTTCCGAAGTAGTTCTCCAATTTTGGAGTCATCTAGCAACAACACTTGCTCCCACAGTTGCTTCACCAATTCTAGAGCTTGAAGATGCATCAACTTTTTTGTCAATGGTTGCCCTGAAACGTGGAACTGAATGTGCAGGACGCAATCACCTCTTTGTCCAAAACCTTTTATTTTCTAGAAGGAATAAATAAGCAGATAATGATTAATGCGCAAGAGTAATGGCAGTGAGAAATGGCCAGTAATGGAGTTACTAACAAGAGTAAATGCACCTCTGCCAAATTCCAAGCCGACTTCCACTTACAAATGCTGAAGGCTTCCGTGCCAATACATGAAGACCCGTCTCTGTTCTTCCATCTCGAGCAACAGCTAACTCAGGATGATGATTAATTAAGTCCAATGCCACATCTGTCAAATTAACACAACACAATCATCAATTTGCTCCTCTAGAAGTTATAAAGTTTCATCATGAAAATAGCGAAGGTAAGAGGTGGATACCATAGAGGTCTGCATTGATGACAGCAACAAGAAGCTCAAACGGATCTTCTTCTTTTAGATACTCTTCCTCAGTCACAGAATAAAGATACCAGACCATTTCTCTGTGGCCCAACAAAGCAGCCATACACAACGGCGTTGCTCCCTTACTGCCTCGAATTGATGGCAACCTTCTGTTCTTATTAACCATCACTTCTGCAATCTTTTTTATTCCGGATATGGCAGCAAAACAGAGGGCTGTGTTCCCAACCTTGTTCGGCAGTGCCAGGTCTTCAGCTTTCATAATGTTCACAAGCTCTTGGACAAATATTGTATGTCTAGCTCCAGCAGCAATGTGAAGAGCTGTTTCCTGGTTTCTTGTGATGCTAGCACATACTGCTTGTGGATTCAAAATCAAAAACTCCCTTGCAAACTCTCAATCGCCTTTAAGCGCCGCATTATGCAGAGGAACAAAAGCAGTAAAGTAATTCCTTTGTACATCACCTGCAAAAAAGAAAAAAAACAGCAAGACTATGAGAGCCATGCTGGAGTATTTTTATTTCTCCATCATATAATTTACATAAGTATTAATTGGAGGAAATTGAATGAAATTTGCAACAGCATACCAGTCTCTGCTGCTCGTGTGTTTGGTTCCGCAGAAATAGAGGGCATTTGATTGCTTGAATCTTGAAAGGGCCAAATTGATGGATCTAAAACGACATGGTCATCAAATCCTTTAGGTTCCAGAAAGTCTACTGGGCTTTTTACAGCTTGATGATGTGGTTGAAGATGAAAGTGTTGAATATCAGAGGAAAAATTGAAGGAAGATTCATAATGGCCATGATCAAATGTTGCTGGCCCAAAAGCATCTTTCAGGCTCAAGTCATCGTCAGAAAATATGCCTAAGCTTGCATCATCTTCCCCAGAAGATTTGCAAGAGGAATTTGCAACAGATTTGATCTCAGGGAAACAAGATTGAATTGAAAGTCCCCTCCCATATTGTGATGAAGGAAGGTTGTTCAATATCATTATCTTCAATGAAAAGTACTGCCTGAGAACAAGCAAAATCAGTAGTACAACAAAAAATGTAGTGCTTTATTAGGAATTAGGACATCACCGTTTCTGGTTCTGAGCAGCTCAATCGGATAAAAGACTTTGAACCTCCAAGCAACTACAACCAAGAACAAGATGAATTATAAATCCAAACATGTAGTGCCGTAAAATGATTGGAATGTCAAAAGCAAAAGTTGAAACAAAGAGTAAAGTTATTTTCTTGTGTTTGAAAACTGATGGTTGCGATCTTCTTCCACCAACTTCACTAACGCTGCCTCGTTTTCTTGTGGCTCTTAGTTATTAAAATCTTAAGGAACTGACTTGACCCACGTATGCAATTGGATTGGTCAACGCCTTCACACTAAACTTGATTCATATAATTGAAAAAACTGACACCGCTGACTTCTGAGAAAGTTCGAAACTGGATATTAAGAGATGGGACCGCTTGGCTCTTGGTTCTAGTTCTGCCGTTTGCATTTACTGGAAAAGTCTCTTACGGGGATCTTTCCATTGTCCAACCCGTTGTAGGTATGTAATTCATTGACAATTGAAGTACGTAAGATCTAGCTATTTGCATGTAGCTCGCTTTTATTGCATACTTTATTCTATTAAATCTAATGTTGAATGGTAAAGCACAAAACGGTGTGGCTAGACATTACTTAAACGATGCCATCTCATAATAAAGCTCCAAGATTGATCATGATCGTTGATTGCTTACTAAATCTGACGGCCAAGGTTCTTCAACAATGCAAGTATAAAAGAATACCCTTCAATCAAATTACACAGCCTTTACACACTATGTTTTTGCGATTGAGTTCTTCTTTGTTAGGTTTTCTGATTTCTTGTTTCTCATAGACTTGTAATCTTGTGCAATTGTTGTAATCGTGTTTGGGGGTTGTGCTTCCTTTAAGTTGTAAAGATCTAGGTTAATATTCTCATATAAGAAATGTAACGAATGAGTCTTTGAGAGGATTACAGGAAGTGAGTGATTTGATTGAGTTTAATCTAATTGTATTTATAACGAATCTTGATCTCTAGTGCATTAAGCTCCAAGTTTACTAGAGCTCAACGTGGATGTAGCTTATCCAATTTGAGTAAGTGAACCACGGTAAAAATTCCTGTCTTCTTATTTGATTTTGCAGTTTAATTCTTGATTAATTGCATGAGATTGGGTGTTTCGAGTTTGGGAATCTTTCGATAAACTCAAAAACTAAGGGTGTTCGAGTTTGGGAATCTTTCGATAAACTGGGAATCTTTCGATAAACTCAAAAGCTAAGGATTACAATACTAAGTAAATGCCATCATTGCTGCTATTGATAATAAAAGTGTTGCAAGTCCAGCAACCAGCTTTTTTGGTAACCGTGAGAGGAAATCTTCTTCTGAATACCGGGAAGTTAGAATGGATAAAAAGGTTAAGATGGAGCATGCGGAAGATACTAGCGAAACTGCATCTGCTATAAAAAAAAATTTTGAAGGAAGTTTTTAGAACAAAATGAGGAGTCCCTGTCTCGTCTTTGGTGCCACCTGGGACAGTGAAAGCTGCTGCAAAAACCACAGTGGCAATAAGAGTTGCCACAATCATGCAATAGTTTGCAGTGTCCTTCATCCATTTCTCTCCCTTTTCCTTTAATTCTCCATGCTCCTTAGTAAATAAAGCTCTAGGAGTTTTCCCTTCACTGTTTTTATCCAGGGCATCCAATGGATGCATAACTTTACTGACCTCCTACAAATAGTGTTGTAAAAGATCTTATCAGTTAGCGTGACGAATATCGTTTTATAAACAAAGGAGAACCATAACATTCACCTTAAACCACAGCAACTCTCGCTGCAGTTGCA
Organism: Pistacia vera; assembly: GCF_008641045.1. Classification (NCBI taxonomy): domain Eukaryota; kingdom Viridiplantae; phylum Streptophyta; class Magnoliopsida; order Sapindales; family Anacardiaceae; genus Pistacia; species Pistacia vera. Next base: position 43,822 of record NW_022196043.1, read on the forward strand.
CAGCAGCTCCTGATACGACAATAAGCCGATCTGGTGGTGCCAACATTCCAGCCAAATGCAAGATATTATTGTTTTTTTTATCCTTGGAAGCAACTATCAAATCCTTAAAAGTACCTATCTCATGTATGAGTTTGAAGATGTCCCTATGACGATTCATAACAGCAAAATGAAATATGCTATAATTATTTTCATCAACTTCCAGTATCAAATCAGGATATTCACGTATAAGTATAGTTAGAAACTCAATGTTTCCTAGTTCTGCAGCAACAAATATCAGTTGTCGGGCAGTTTTAATAATATTTGAAATTGCAGTCTCATCTGACAGTATGACTTGTTCCCAAAGGCGTTGGATTAGTTCAAGTGCTTTTGGAGGCAACTTGGTGTTGGTACCTGAAACTACAAATTTGATTAGCCAACATCAGCATACAGAAATCTTTAGGCCGGTTAACAATGACAGAAGTCATTGCAATTCATTCTAAATAAGTAAAAGAACATAGGAGATTTACTACCTAAACAATTCGCAAGGAAAACATTTCCTAGGCAATACTTAACTATATATGTAATGATCAAGTTAAACTAGGGATTTGATTAACACTCCGAGTCACACAATAGAAATGTCCAACAATATAACCTACCATAACCACAACATTACCACTTCATTATGCTATAAAAGAAATCACATTATTGCATAAATGCCATATGGCCAAAATTTTGATTTGTGAAAAGTCTGGAACAAATTCTATATTGCAATAATCAAGATAAATGAGCAGTTTGAAAATATATCATAAAAATCCTTTAGCACCAGAACACACTTGCAAATGATTCCTTGGCAAAAGGTGCTGGTAAGTATAAGAATATATTGTGAAATTATATCAAATCAACTTGCTAAGAAAATATTTAGTAATAGCAGGTTTGCAAAAATGGTTTCTGAAACAAAAGGAAAAATTAAAACTGAAAGGTTAAAGTGCAAATTTTCATATCTGTTCGCGCTCCTAATCACAATTGTCAAGTAAACATATATTTCAACTATAAAACCAAAAACAGTAACTTATATATTAAGGCATGCTGAATATGTCAAAGATTAAAGGAGACTAACACAAATTGACACATTGTTTCCAAAATCCTTGCTGAATTTGAGAGGCAATAGGCGTTCGAGCCAAGCCAAGCAATGCTGTCTCCTCGTTTCCATCACAAGCGACGGCTAACTCTGGGTGTTTCTCTAGCAAATCCAGTGCAACATCTGCAAACACAACAACAGTCATTAGAGATGATGTAGTATCAATTGTAAATAGTGGAAGTATGAAGTTGCTATACATAATACTATATTAATTATGTTTCATAAAAGGAAAATTTTCAGATTTGTATTCACCAAGGCACTTGTGTTATGAAAGGGTTCTTTCATCAGTTTTGTCAAATCATATGTCTCTTGATGGGAATTCACAGCGTTCCTTAAAAGAATAATGGGACATTTGTCAAAAAATATACAAGGGAGGATATATTAATCTGACCACCATACATGGAATTTCAATCCTATACCAAAGGTTTCAATCTTACATTGTAAAATTCAATTTAAAAGATATCAAGTGTACTACAATTAGCCAAAATATAAAGAATACCTTTTACATACCATACAAACCGTTGCTTATTAGAGTGATAAGCAATTCAATGCGGTCATTGTCAAATAATGACTAGTCATCAGTGGCTTCATAAAGGAACTGTACCATCTCTTTATGGCCAAACAAAGCGGCCATGTAAAGTGGTAACATCTCATTTCTACCTCGGCTCATTGCTAAGTTTCTACTCCTTTCCAGGACATCAGCTAAGTCTGTACTCTCCTCTATCATGTTGGGAAGTTCCACCTTCTGGGACTCAACAGAGAGACAATAAGCTGTTTTTCCAGCTCCTTTCTTTGTAGTTAAATCCTCTTTTTTCATCTTATTCATCATCACTTGAGCAAGTTCCACATTTCCAGACACAGCAGCAAGACAAAAAGCTGTATTGCCTGCATAATTTGTAGTAGCTAAATCCTCTTTATTTAAAATATCAACCAGATTTTTCAAAAAATCAGTTTGCTCTGCTGCAGCTGCAATATGGAGAGCAGTGTCCCCTTCCTTAGATATCCTCACTATTATATCATTTTTATGTTTCTTGAAAATACACTCAGCCATGCTCCAATCACCACTTAGTGCAGCTTGATACAATTTTAAGTGTCTAATTCTTGTTTGCTTGTCTGTCAAGTGGAAGCATTTATAACAAGTTTTATCAATAAAACTGTTGATTCTTTAAAATATGCATATAAAAATACACATATAGGCACCAATATCAATCTATATTCAATAGTAGCTAATATCGTGCCTTTGGAAAACAGTTTCTTGCCAAGTTTCCAAAGTGATTGGTAATGAAGCTAAAAGATTTTCCCCACGGTAAACAATCCATCTGAAGAGAAACAATAGCATAGGTATAACACATTGTAAAATCTAAGCATACCAGCCAATTGACCATAAGGTGAAGCAATGACAATTTCAACTTCTTCATTTGAACCATTTCCGGATGCAAAGGTATCCCTCATGATTTCAATAGTTGGCATTTGTTGTAAACCTACAATGAACTTTATACTGTTAGATAACTTGAATTTGATAGATTTCTCTTTTATTACAAAATAATACTTCCATCAAATTTTTAAATAGTAATTGATTTATCAACATTTTAGTTAACATTACCATATAAAATGAATGATGCAGATAATATCATAAGATAAACAAGAGTGTTGCATTAGTTATCATAGCCATAGTATAAAAGAATCGTAAAGCAAGAAGAAGACATTAGATGCATTTCATCAAATAATGCAGAATCTTAGAATTTCATAATGTCATAACTATTTTGATGTTTTAGTATAACTTACAATTATATTAATGTAGTTCTACCACAACTACAGAGTACATAACAATGTAAACTGTGGTGCTTTACATGTTTGAGGTATTGACAATGACCTCCCCTATCGTTTGGGGAAAGTGTCTAATAGATCCAAAAGCTTTTTAATGTAGAAAGGCCTCCCTTCAAGTTCATTAATTAATGAAAAATTGTCATCTTAAATCATCTTAATAGCCCTCAAATTTTTCTTTACATTGTTAATAATTAATAAAAGGCCTTGAAAGGAGGACTCCTAACAATTTAACAACTTTATGGTGCAGCTAAACATTCCTCAAACCTCAGGGAGGTCATTGCAAATTACCTTAGTCTAAACTTTACCTTCTCCCCACTACAAGATATTTCAATCTAGATGATAAAAAGTTTCTGACCTTCATAAACAGACTTTTTTATGAACTGCACATTTTGCACAGGCAAAATTTAAGTGTAAATTACTGAGTTATACGAAAATTTGGACAAATATTAGCATAAATTTAAGGATTACAAGGAAAATTCTACAGAAAATGAAAAAAAAAAAAAAATTGAAACTTTTTTGCCCTTTTGGTAAGACTGATAAGTATCCAAAGCTATTGACAATGGCAGTCCTAAAACAACAAAAATAGAAACTTGACAAAATAAAACAAAAATATACTGGTTTCAAAAAGCTTACCTTTTTTACGGCTTAAGATGCAATCCCTAGCTCGAAATGGGAAAATGAAGAAAGAAAAGCTTCAGGTGAAAAGCAATGAGGAGAATAACGAATCTGAAAGCTGAGAAAGAGTGAAGTAACGTAGTGGCAGAGAAAAGAACAATGGTACACCATCACCACCTCAAACAGAAGTCTCAGCAGCTCTACTCTGTAGCAGCGCTCTCTTATCTGTTGAAACCGAGACCAAGAACTACACAGTAGCTATTCACAGTAGGTTGGAAAAGTGACGCACCTGGCCCGGCCCGGCCCGGCCCGTCGGGTTAGGCTGCGGGCCGGACCGGATTAACCCTCTTTTTTTTTATTTTTTATTTTATTTTGTTTTGTTTAGTTAACTTTTCAAACGAATAATAAACGATTTATAAATGAATAAATATAATTGTTTTTAATTAACTTTTCAAATATCAATAATTAAATTAATTTTTTGTTAACATTTCAAATATTAATTCAATTTTAATACACTAAAATTGTAATATAAGAAAAATTAGATTTATTCATTTATCAAAAAATAAAATAAGAAATTACAACAATTATTGCCTCGTTAAAAACATCACCAGGAAAAACTTAATGGGACAAAAACTTGGTAAAGAAAAAAGAGTGCAATAATTGATAATTAATTTACAATTTACAAAACAACTAATTTGGAGGTGGTTGACTAGGACATCTCTCATCCATATCATCTACATTACAAAATTGAAATGATTCTATTAAAATATCGTCGACAACCTCGTATTGATCTTGATGGCGTGACCATTCCCAATCTCGAAGACATGTGAGGACTTCAATCATTTTTAGAGAAAGTTTAGTCCTCCTTTCATTTAAAATTCTTACACTTGTACTAAATGTTTGTTCGGATGAGACGGTTGCGACAGGAACAGCGAAAACATCCAAGGCAAGTCTTAATAATACCGGAAAAATACATTTTCTGGTTTTCCAATATTCTAAGACATCAAAGTTGGCTCTTTATTGTGGATCTGTTGGTAACATTTCGGGGGTTACCAAATATTGTTGAAGCTCATTACTCTGTGACTGTATGGAAGACAGTATATTAGTTGTTGTTGTTGGTGGTGGTGCTTCTGAAGAGGAGGTTGTGCTTCAGATTCGGGTCCTCTTCGGCCTGTTTAGTGCACTCCAAGAGTAGAAATCTTCATTTGTTTCTTCTGATACAAGTTCCCTAGATATTTAGCCTCTTTGCGGGTTCCCATACCTTATTTCATATTGGAAATATACATTTGCAAGACAATTTTTTACCTCTCCTATTTGATTAGCATATGCTTTGTTTTGTAAATTTTTACTTAAATTGTCTAAACCTGCTAATTTAATTCTAGGATCAAATATAGCACCTAAACAATAAAGAAAAAGAATGGGTTTCCAATATTTTTAAAAAAAAAAAATTCATTGCCTTTATTGGTGCCTTTAAAATTTCATTGTTTTTGTTTTTTGTAAATAACTCGAAATTTTTTATAATTGTATGTATTACCAATGGACTAGTAAGATAATACACACCAGAAAGTTGTAAAGTTGATTGGTAAAAACTTTTAGGAAAAGAATGAAATATTTTAGCTATATACCAATCATTTTCTACCAAATAATGAGGACCTCTATTATTTGCTATAAAATAACTAATTATATTTGCATAAGATAAACATGAATCAAGTATTAAAGAAGTACTATTCCATCTAACAGGTATGTCTAATGCAAAAGTTCTAGGAGACATACTTGATTTTATACAAGCATCTTGAAATTCAGCATTTCTTTTATTACTACTAGTAATCCAAGCTAAAGATTCTCTAATTCTATCAATATTATCTTTAATTGTTTTCATACCACTTTTCACAATTAAATTAATAATATGACATGCACAACGTTGGTGAAAAAACTTTAAATTATTATAAAAAGGATAATTAATTTGAAAAAAATCTATAGTTGTACTATTAGCACTTGCATTATCTAAAGTTAAACTTATCATTTTATTAATAACATCATAATCTTCTAAAACTTCAACAATTTTATTATAAATTTGTTGACCACTATGATCCACATCCATTAATCTAAATCCTAATAAAGATTTATTTAATTTACATTCATTATCAAAATAATTACTAGTCACACAAATATAATCTTGTTTAGCTTTACCACTCCAAATATCGGCAGTTAGAGCTACACTAATATGACAACTATGTATTTTAGTTTTTAATTCTTATTTCATTTTCCCAAATAATTTTATTAAATCATTTCTAGTTGCAGTTTTAGAATAACTTTTAAATTATGGAAAAAATGAATTTTTAATAAATCTTTCAAAATATTTATCTTCAGCCATATTAATAGGTTGATTAGTTGCATCAATATATAAAGCTAATTGTTCCCTATATACATTAGAATTATAATGTCAAGTAGTATTCATATTAGTTATTTGAGTTTGATTGGTTTATCTATTTCCATGTTGAACAATATGTTTATTAGCATGCCTTTTTAAAGTACTAGTATCATTACCTGAATTAGCTTTATAAATATTTCCACAATACTTGCATCTTGCTTTCTTCACTTGAACTCTATTTTCTGCCTCGTAAAACTTATCGAAATGCGCTCAAATGTCTTATATATGTTGGTCGTCGCTTTCGACAGCAATTGATGAACCCGCTTTAGCTTGAGATGAAGTTGGACGAGGACGACTTCTAGAACCACCGGGACCTGTAGCAGCATGGGGAGGAATCGGGGGAATATTATGAGGTGTATCAGATTCTGAGACTGTGAAAGTGGGACTATTTGAATTTACTGCATTTATGTTAGTAAATTTAGGGGAACTAAGATAGTAGTTTCATCATTGGAATTGACGGGATGGAAATATCTATCTATTGTAGTTAAAAAAAAAAAAAAATTGATATAGAAGAAATATAAAAATTAAAGAAGGAGAATTGGAATTTGGAAATATGAATTGAAAATTACAAAAACTAATAAAAATTAAAATGAGAACAATTGAGCAAATTGATAAACAAAGAGAATAATTGAAAGATTTCAATAGTATTAGAGATTAGAGAAAATGAGAGAATTTGAGATGTGAGAAAATATGAAAGTTTAGGGCCTATTTATAGAAAAAAATGGGAAACAAAAATAACGAAAAAGGTCCCTCTAACAGCTATAAAACAGCTATATTTTAAGGGTAAAATGGATATTTGAAAAAAATAATTAATTTTTTATTTTTTTCGGCCAACCCGACAGGTTCTTTCACACAAAATAAAATAATAACCTGCTGGTTGGCGGGTTGCCATAGAACAACCCAACCCACCTGGGAGTTGCATGCGGCTCGCGAGTTGAACCCTCTCTAATGTAGGCTGGGTTAGGGTTGACCTGCGGCCTATTTGTTTCACCTAATCACACAAAGAAAAGGAACGCCCTTTACTAATTAACCCTCTGTTTTCAGTATATTACATCTGTACCACAGAAACTGTAAAGCATGCACGAAAGAATTTTTTTTTTTTTTTCCTTCTACGGTCGACCTTTTTCTCTCTCTGTTTCTAAAACAATAAAATATTCATGTAACTTTTGACTCAGGTGCTGTGCTTGCCTTCTTCACTTGTCATTTGTCAACACTCAGCATTCTTCTTTCACCGTACAAATATGGAAACACTCTGACCGACTCATCAAACTTTTGACTCTCCAAATCGCGCTGCGCATGATCACAACAACATCTCTTCAGATCTACATTTGAGCTTTCATCCTCTGCTCCCATGACCAACGCCGTCAACTTCTCCACCGCTCTTCGCACACCCTCTTCTTCGACCCCTGCTCTCCGCAGATCGACGGCGTTCAAGCGACAAAATCTCAGACCCACTCGCCTATGTCCTTCACTGAGCCCGACACTGACTTCGAGCTTCAGTCCCCGTCAACAGTTCTGCTTTTGGATTAAAACTTGAATTTTGCTATTCAATTCAGTTATCAAAATGGAGGATACCTTTTTCTGAGGGAAATGTTTAGTAAAGTTCGTGGTTTTATTATTATTATTATTATTATTATTAATTGGAATAAAAAGGTTTTAGTTTTAAGAAAAATTGTTATATTTAACAGAGCATGAGCAAGTAGTGGCGGAAAGAAATATACTGAGGGATCAACTGGCTCGGAGAAATGAGGAAATTAAGAAGCTTAAAGCAGTTATTGATTCTGCATTGAAGGATTTGAGCAATGTAGTTACTCGTTTAAAGGAAGTTTCTCCTTCTAATGAAGAAGAAGATGGAAGAAAAATAGCTCAGCAGCCGATATCCTCTGAAGTGAAATCAGCTAACAAATGTGAACCACAAAAAGTTGAGCCAAAAACGCCTGAAGTAAGAGCAACAGGAAAACGCAGAAACGATATATGGGGACGGTCAAGTGGTGATGATTCGTTGCCACCTTCGAAAAGGTCTCATCTCAGCCGGAGCACAGGTTGGTCCTTTCCTTAGTTTTAGATTTTCTCAAGTGCTTGGGGGCTCTCTATGGAGTTTGAAGTCTTTTTGCTATAGAGGATTTTCTCATTGTACTTTTACTTAGTTTAAAGCAATAATGTTGGCTATTATACCTCCCATCAGTTACTTATCGTCGACTCATTGAATAATAAAATCTAAAAGTAGGTTCATAGATAAAAAACACAAACTCATAATATTCATGTCTTTTTCCTCACATTAAAATATAAAACCGAATAAAAAAAAGCATAATTTAACCTTAAAATAAACTAAATTGAAATAAGCAATACACATACTTAAAATAATAAACATAAAACTTAGCTAATTGTTGCACCTTGAATAATGAAGGCTTCAATAATTTCAGTCTTCAAAAGAGCAAATAGTAAAGAGAAAGAGAATGAGAGAATGACAAAGTAAAGAATTATTAACTTGTTTGCAAATGGCAATTAAACAAGTAATCACATGGAGTTTATGTCTTGTTTAAACATATAGTAAACAATTTATGGTAATTCACAGTTTAAATTTATTGATATAAGTAATGCATGTGACATATATACTAATCTTTGATTAATAACAGATGAGCTGTCTTATAATACCACACAAGATGAGTCGCAAATTATTAAGACTTATCTTATACAAAATGAATCATATAATTAATTAATATACTGAACATCAACAACTACATAATCACAAAATTTTATAGTTGACATTATACATTTATAAATATAGATTTGAATTTATGAATGGTGACTGATGCCATGTGCTTATTTCATGGCAATTTTCTTGTTCTCTCTCAATATATGTTGAAAGTTTAAGACTACCTAAGTTCATTTAAACATATGCGAAATAAGTTGATTGAGTTTATTTATACTTGTGGGAATGATTATTCATCATCAACACATTAAAAATCATTAAGGACATAAAGTAAAGCACATAAGAGGTTTTTACATGGTTCGGCAAATTGCCTACATCCACAGGATTGTTCAAACGAAGCAAATCCATTATAGCAAACATTCAAAATTCATTACAACGTCGAAGTTAAGCAAAACAAATGTAAAACACTCTCTGTTTCATAACACTCTAACTCTATCCTTTGGTTGATCCAATGTTTTGTCACAGCTTACTTGAATCCAAGAAACCTCTTGAATAGCTTGAGCTCCACTCAAGCTTCAAATGCCAAAGACAACCTTAAGCTCCACAACTTGAAATCCCTAGAAGCTGTCATCAATGGAACCATGTTCCAACAACACTCAAACAGCAAAGTTAAGATAAGTATTTTGAGCATCAAAAAAATAAAATGAACCTAACCTAAAATGAATAAACTCTTTGAAGAATTTCAGAGAACAACCAAAGGAATATTAATGTTCAAACGTAAATGCAATGAAGAAGAAGATAATATAGAATCCTTGCTTAACGATCCACTAAACATCCAGCTGACAAAGTCTTACACATGTTTGGCTATTTTAGAAAAGTTTTCAACAACTTGTTAGGACCACTTCTGAAAAGACAAAACAAATTTCCAAGACCACATTTGAAATACTTGACACTTATATTTGGACCACTCACCCATATTTCATAACTGGAGAAAATCCTAACAACCAATGAAAACTCAACATCAGTACTAAAGGTCTGATTGGACAATTGATTACACATCTTACTGTAATGTGTTCACATATTTTGCTAGAAGATAAGATTAAGAAAATGTATACACATTTATGCAGAATGTTATGACGTGTAAACTACGGACACAAATGATGCTTAATCAAATAAATGTGCAAACATCATATGGTTGTCTGAAGATTCTGATCGGATTTGAAAAGAAAATTAACAAGAATTAAAGAATGCGTGAAAAACAATTGAGAACCTTTTACTTCTACAGACATTAATCAAGAGAGTGCTTCTAAAGAGTCCATTCAGAGCTGCAGAATGTTCTCCCCACAAGCTGATACCTCTAATACTCCTTTGGGCAGTCTTAGTTTTCCCTTATCCTCTCCTGAGAATATGCCTGTAGCATCCACTTCAACACAAACCAATCCTGGAATTCAGCTTGAGGTTGTTCTTCCCATCCTAGCTAATAGCAAAAATGTAAATGTTCATCCAATGGTTACCCAATCCAAGGGCCGTGTTTCAACTAATATACCTCAGGCTCTTCTATCTACACATACAATAATCCCTGAACCTTCCTCAGTTACTGAAGCTTTAAAAACTCTAGAATGGAAAACAGCTATGGAGGCTGAATATCAAGCTTTGCTAAACAATCAGACTTGGAAATAAGTTCCCTATGTAGATGGTATGAACATAGTAGGCTGCAAGTGGGTGTTTAAAACCAAGTTAAACTCAGATGACTCTCTTTCGAAGTATAAAGTTAGGTTAGTAGCTAAGGGGTTTCAACAAACCCCTGAACTTGATTATTTTAAGACCTTTTCCCTAGTAGTTAAGGCAACAACTATTAGAATTATTTTATCCTTAGTAGTGTATAATCAATGGGAAGTGCAGCAACTAGATGTAAATAATGCATTTCTCAATGGGGAATTGACTGAACAAGTTTTTATGATGCAACCAGAAGGGTTCTCTGATTTTTCTCAAACAAGGCGGGCCTATTAGTTGCAAAACGCACTATATGGACTCAAACAAGCTCCAAGAGTTTGGTTTGAAAAGCTAAAACAAGCTCTATTAAGTTGGGGATTCCAGAATTCCATTTCTGATGTTAGTATGTTTTTCTATAAAAAGGAATCTGCTGTAGTCTATCTACTGGTGTATGTAGATGACATATTAGTTACTGGAAACAACTCTCAGTTAGTTTTGATCTTAACACTTCTCTTAACACTTCCTAATATTGTCAATATTATTAACTCATATTGACGGAGGCTCATGTCAGAGAGTTATATGTTACCCTAACGATCTTTTCAATCAATCTATTAAAATTAAAACCTCAGGGTGCTCAATATTATCAACTCATATTTATAATTACAGTTTTAGATTTTGAATCAACATTATCCTGTTCTTCGATCACAGAACAAAGATAGCGGACCATTAAATTCTCTATGGCCTAACATAAGGGGTTGCTTCCACTTTGCCTCGAGTCGATGGCAACTTTTTGATCCCAGATGCTGCAGCAAAATGGGGAGTTGTGTTCCGCTTCATACTTCATCTTATTAACCTTTTCTAAGTTTGAAGCAACACCTTTATGTATTAAAGGTAATATAATACTTAAACTTCACACCTTTATTCTGTGAAGTTTAATCAAGATTGTAAAAGAAACAAAACTCTAGGGATTGAATACAGATAGGAAAAACAGGAGAAGATTATTTATTTTCAATTGACTGAGAACATCTTTTATATTACAAAGACAGCAATCCAAGTGAACCCTGATCTCAACCATTGGTTCATACAACAAGAAACACAAGTTGAGCGTGAGCTATTCGTAGGATCTGTTGTGCTTTCTACACTAGTGATTAACAGGGCTCTTTCACCAGGAAGATGATAGGTCGTTTAACAGGAAAGATTTGGACTAACGATTCCAGTAACAGAGTTAGAAAACTAAAGCTCTGAATTACAGCTTAGACGTTAACATCTGTTTCTTATACCAACAGTAGCTTAATAACTTTGAACCTATATGAGAAAGTTTGTATTTAACTATGAAACCTGTGCCTCTTTCGGAATTAAGTTTAAATGCAGCACCCCGACCACAACATATTCCCTGAAATATCAATATAAGATCAATAATCAATCTAGTTAGTAAGACATGGTTATAATAAGACAGAATATATTAGATTATGTAAATAAGTAAATAATGTCACCGTTTTCATTGACGAAATGAAGCGTTTCTCCACCAGCAGTCCAAGCTTTACCCACGCACATTAACTTTGTGAAAACAGTCATTACAGTTAAAAGAACAGGCACCCATAGCGACCCATCTTTGAAGACAATGAACATAGTTGCAGAAAACGCTAACATCATTGTTTCAATGGAGTATTGAAGTAAGTTTAATCCCAAAGCCAAATCACCAGGTACCCGCCCATAGAAATCTGCTTCTTCACATCGGGAAGAGATAACAGCTAGGAACATTAGTAAGGATAAACAGGACAATAGTAATGCTAAAGTGTCTGATATTGCAAAAACTACGAAGGAAGCTCTTCGAACAAAATGTGGAGTCCCTGTGTTTTCATTGGTGCCACCTGGTACAGTGAAAAGTGCAGTGAAAACCACCGTGGCAATAAGTGTTGACCCCATGATGCATGCATTAGCAATCTCCTTGGTCCATTTATTAGCTCTTGCCCTTAACTCTTTGTGATGTTCAGTAAATAAAGCTCTAGGAGTTTTCCCTTCATTATTTTTAGCTTCAGCTACCACTGGATGTAAAATGCTCTTCAGTTCCTGCAATACTTACGAAACATCTATCAATCAAGGCAAATAAATATTATTTTTTCAAACCAATGAGGGGAGTAAATTAATATTCACCTCGAACCACCACATCTCAAGTTGCATTTTATAATGTAATGCAGGCGATTCAATATCGGGTGTATCTACTGGTGGCAACTTTGCAGCCAAATGCAAGATATTGTTCCCTTCTTTATCTGTGTTTCGAACTAACAAATCCTTAAATGGACCAATGTGATACATGGCGAAGAAAATGTTACGGCGACGATACTTAACAGCAACATGAAGTATGGTGTAATTATTTTCATCAACTTCAAACATTAGGTCAGGATATCTGGAGAAAATTATGTCTAGAAACCGACGGTTTCCTTGTTTTGTAGCCTCGAATATTAGGGACCAAGGTTTTCTAATAATTTCCAGAATCTGGGAGTCATCCAAAACCAAAAGCATAACTTGTTTCCAAAGACATTCGACTAGTTCAAAAGCTGAATCAGGAATCTCTTGACCAGTATCTGAAACAAGAAGTTTAGTTTAACCAAAGCCAACATTAGTTTCAGAAAGTTGAGGATGAGGAAAATACTAGAGAGGAACTTGATTTATCTTCTTAACGAGACACTAAAAATGCTCATCATGGACAATAATTAACTTTTATTAACTAAAATTTAATTCTATATTTTAATTTACATGAGAATTTTCATTTGTATTTAATATTGGGGTGATTCTAGTAGTGCACCCATAAATATTAAATACCTCCATCTTCACTATTTTTATACCTGACTGTTAAAAAATAATAAAAAACCTCGTTAAAGCTAAGGTATTAAAAAAAAAAAAAATCAAACAAATACCCACAAAGCACTTGTCTTTGCGCCTCATAAACACGATACCTCCAGCCCAGCCATTTCCTCCTGCTTTGCTTTTTCTCATTCATATGTTGCTCCTTCTCATTCATTTGATCCCTCAAGCTCAGCTTATTCCTCTCCTTCACCCGCTGCATCCCAAGCATTGACTGACATCTCTTTATCACGTCTCTTTTTACTTCATTATCTGTTTTAAAACAAAATGAAATTAAACACCTTTTCTCTTACAATTATATATATTAATATTATGATTAAAAAAAAAAAAACTAATTAAGGCAATCTGAAAGTTATAATGATTAGAGAGAACTAACACAGGTAGATGGCTGATTTCTTGCAAATGTTAATGGCGTTGAAGTCTAAAATACGCGTCAATACAGGTAATCGTGCCAAGCGATGCAATGCTGTCTCCTCATTTTTATCACGTGCAAGAGCTATCTGTGGGTGCCTCTCCACCAAACGCAATGCAACATCTAGGAGAACAGTGGTCACCATTATTAATTATATAGACTCAAGTTTACACATGTTGGATTCAGATATTTGCTAGCCTGAATATAAATATAAATACAAACCATGACTTATCAGTTCTAATTAATACTACTTACCATACCAGCCGCGGTTTATGAGGCTGATAAGCAATTCAATGCGATCATTATCATGATCTAATATCTCATCTATAGTGGCTTCATAAAGATATTCTACCGTCTCTTTGTCTCCAATTAGAGCTGCCTTGTGGAGCGGTAAAATATCATTGTCTCCTCTAATCTTTACTATGTCTTCATTCTTCTCCATCATAGCCTTGACAATTTCAAACCTTTTGGACGCAGCTGCAAGAAAAAAGGCCGTATTGCCTGCATTATTTTTTACGGCCAAATCCTCTTTATTCATATTTTCAAGCAGCTTTTCCACAAAACTAGTGCGCCTTTTTGCAGCTGAAATATGGAGAGTGGTGTCCCCATCCTTTGATAGCTTAACTTGTGTATCAATATTATCTTCCTTGTAAATTCTTTCAGCAGTGTTCCAATCACCTTCCAATGCAGCCCTGTACAATTTGAAGTGTCTACTTCTCCTTTCAATTTCTATCAAGTTGAAAAAAGAACAAGTTTATGAATAAAATTTTGCTACACATAATAAAAGGGATCCTATAGCCTATAATCAATCAATATAATAAAAAAGACTTTACCTTCTGAGAATGAGATAGAATTTTGCAGCAGCAGCACTGTTTCTTCTTCTATGGTGGAAGAGTCCACCGGTACATTCACATTAAACTCTGATGATTAAAATTAAAAAAAGATAATTAAGTATAGTTAACAAGGTTACATGTAGGGTTTTGATATATAAAAAGTTCTTTATGTTAACTTTGTCATATTTGTAATTCCTCTTGACAAATTTATTGAATAGACCATTATTACCTATTAAAACATTTTTTTTTTTATAATTAAGTTAAAAAAAATGCATTTATGGATAGATTATTAGCCATAAATATATATATTTTTTTTGGAATTACAAAGGAAATAATAAATGCAATAAGTCACACCAATATATCTAGGTGAAGATATCGGGGACGTCCTACAAAATAAATAAGATGGTCACATGGTCTGTTATCTAAGTTTTAATGAATGTCTGCATTGTACTGTATAATTATAGCTTGTGTGCTAATATGAATCTTTTATCTTTATTTCTTTAAAGAACAAAGAGTCTTAAAGTGACAGATCAATTTCCCCCCAAAATTGAAAAAAAAAAAAAAGTGTTTACTATTGAAAGATTCAATTTCACACGTGATCATATTAAAATGAGAAAGTCTTGGTACATTTTATTGTAATTAAAAAATATAATGATTAAATATATATATTTTACTTGGATTGATGTGATATATAATCATCGGCTAAATATTGTAGTGTAACACTATGTATATAAGGCTTTCTTATAATATAGAGTGGATCAAGAATAGAAAGATGAATTTGTGAAATTAACCTTCAATCAAAATTTAATATCTATTTTTAACCCTCGAACTTAATAAGCACTTCATAATTACATAAAAACAAGATAGATTAATGGAAACAAAAAATTAACACAAACTTAGAAAATGTATATGACATTTGCCCTTAGACACCAAAATGGTATTCAAAAAATGAATCTTACAAAAAAATAAATAAATAAAAACAGATGCAGCATTCATTGCAATGTCAAATCGTACCATCCATTTTTTTATTAGGTGGAGCAATCACAATCTCAACATTTTCTTCAGTTGAGGTGCATCCTGATGCAGCAGCGTAATCCTTCATGATTTATTTTCTTGTTTATTCGTGGTAAATCTACAATGAACTTTATAAGTATTATACAAGGAATTTTGCAGCATAATATGAACCTTATGTTCTAATTGGATTCAAATTGGTAATGAATATTAATTAGAATAACAATCATTCATCTCTAGTACTTCAAGATCTTATATATAATAAATTCAGTATATAATCTTATATTTGTAGATGCAGCAAACTTAAAGAACAAAATAATGAGTTTAATTTAAGACTCTACAAATCAAAGAAGAAGAAGATCGAAGAAGAAGATTAGAATAACAATCATTCATATCATGTACTTCAAGATCTTATATATAATAAATTCAGTATATAATCTTATACATGCAGATGCAGCAAGCTGAAAGAACAAAAATAATGAGTTTAATTTAAGACTACAAATCAAAGAAGAAGAAGATTATAATAACAATCATTCATCTCAAGTACTTCAAGATCTTATATATAATAAATTCAGTATATAATCTTATGTATGCAGACGTAGCAAGTTGAAAGAACAAAAATAATGAGTTTAAGTTAACACTCTACAAATCAATTGAGAAGAAGAAGAAGAAGAAGCAATGGGTTGAACTATTGTTGTGAGGATGATTGCACTTACTTGCCTCTTTTGTCACCTTGGATACAATATGGAGCTAGCTAAATTTATAGAAGAAAAAAAATGGCCTAAAGTGAAGAGTAAGAGAAGAATATATGGCTCAAATGGTCTGAAGTGAAGAGCAAGGGAAGAATATATGACTCAAATGGCCTCCAGTGAAGAGTAAGGGAAGAATATATGGCTCAAATGGCCTGAAGTGAAGAGTAAGAGAAGAATGTATGCGTAAATGGCCTGAAGTGAAGAGTAAGAGAAGAATATGTGGCTAAATTGGCCTGAAGTGAAGAGTAAGAGAAGAATATATGGCTCAAATGGCTGGAAGTGAAGAGTAAGAGAAGTATATATGGTTCAAGGCCTCATAAAGGAAGTCATGAAGTCAAGCAGCGTCATAAATAACATATTCTCTATCAAAGAAAAGGAGATGCTGAATGATGACAATATTTCCTAAGAAGAATGTTGGGATTTCTGCAATCTGTGTCTTCCTAATAAAGAAATATTAGGTCTAATTAAATTCCCATGTGGGATATATCAAAGTTGTTCCAAGTTCTTTACCAAATTACTCATCAAATTCTTTCAAGTTTGGTTATTCGTATATTCCCTTCCTAGGTAGCCCTTTCCCAAGTTGCCTCTTCCGTATCATGGGCTCGTTGGCCCACTCTGGATGACTTCACTCTAGGTGGCCTACTCTCCCAGGTCGCCCCTTTTGTAACATGGGCTCGTTAGCGCACTCTGGACAGTCGTAACATGGGCTCGGATGGGGTTTGACTCTGATACCATTTGATAGGAACCCACTCCCAAATTAATTCCCTTCTTAGCCCCTTCTAAAACATCGTTAGCCATAGCCTAATGTCCCAAGTTGCCCCTTCCAAAACATCGGTGAGGTTTGGCTCTGATACCATTTGATAGGAACCCATTCCTAAATTGATAAAAATTGGGCTAGATATTGAGACTTTGATGGGAATTGGGTTGGGCAGTGATCCTTTTGTGAGCTTGGGTAGAACTCTCCTTGGAAAACCAACTTGCCAATGAATGGTGCTCAAGCCCTTATAAACCACATGCCCATACTTTTTCCATCTCAATGTGAGATCCTAACAATATATTGGTGTCAAACATTTGTTTCAATGAAGCAAACTTAATATGAAGTTTATAAGTTGGTTACATGATCAGAGGTTTTACGTTGGAGTGATTGAGCAATTAGAGCAAAAGCTGGGATTTCATTACTCAGCATTTCCAATACATAATGAAAAGATTGTTTTGCAATGAGCTACTACAAGTGATGATTTGAACTAGAAAAAATACTAAAATCATACAAATGACTAATCATATCAGAAAGAAGGGGGAATTGGAGCAGAGGAAACAGGGTGACAGGAACACTAGCAACAGTGGCTATTGGAATAGCTATCCACGCAAAGTCATCACTTAAAACAATGAAAAGAGTGGCTCCAAATGCGGCCATCATGGTTGCTATAGAGATGAACAGACCTACAACCCTTATTATCAGCCTGTTTGGTAATGAATGCAAGAAATCTTCTTCTGCATAGCGCGAGGTGAGAATGGAGAGGAACATCAATATTGAAATGGCAGAGCAAAATATTGCCAATGCATCCGATATGGCAAAAACCAAAAATGACCCGTGATGTAGAAAAACAGGTTTCTGGTTCTGAGTAGCTCAATCAGATAAAAGACTGTGAACCTCCAAGCAACTACAACCAAGAACAAGATGAATTATTGTTATAACCTAAGTCTAATAACCAAATCCGCAACACAAACAAACACAAACAAGATTCAATATCAAAGAACTGCACACACAAAAAATCAAGACACGAATTTACCGTGGTTCGTCTATCCAATCTTGGATAGACTATATCCACGTTGAGCTCCAAAAATACAGATACTCACAACACTAAAAGAATATCCAACGATTACAAGAAGACAACCATACAAATCTGCCAAAACAGATCAACTCTCAACTTAGGCCTATTCACTCAAGAATCTCTCAATAATCTACAAGAAACAGAGGACAAACCCTAATTTTTCTATTTGACAAAAACACGTTGTTGATTCACATCATTGTTGCTTTCTTTATATATGCTCGTATCAGTAAATATCAGCTCTTGGATCTGTCTTGATCTGACGGCTAGAATATCACCATTGAACTTAAATGAAACGACCCCGTTTTGGCTTCACATTATTTTTTCAGTCTCCACCTTGAAGCCAACTTTCTTCCTTCCATTTATTTCCCCTTTTTTTTTTCATTGTTGGACTCCTTTTTAGTGCAGTAAGCTATCCCATTTCTTCTCAGCTCTGAAGGAAAGAGTTTATCTGATATGAAGCAAGTTCAAGCAGTGCTTGAACTTGGTTGTGGTCACCACTTTGGTTCCCATGTCCACTGGATTATCTTCAATAGGCACCTTTAAAAGATTGATTTCTCCCTTTGCAACCAGGTCTCTGACGAAGTGATGCCTGACATCCACATGTTTTGTTCGTTCGTGATACACTGGGTTCTTACTCAAATGGATGGCACTTTGATTGTTAGAGTAAACTATTGCTGTGCCATTCAACAGATCAGCTTCTTTCAGAATCCCTTGCAACCATGTTGCTTCCTTGAATGCATCTGAAACTGCTACGTACTCTGCTTCAGTGGTGGATAGTGCAACCAGAGGTTGCAACTGCGCTTTCCAACTAACACAGTTGCCTCCCCGTGTAAAGTAATAAGTAGTTATGGACTTCCTGGAGTCTTGATCACCTGCAAAATCTGCATCTACATACCCAACCAGATCAAGTGATGCATATCTTTTACAGAAAATTAAACCAATTTGAACAGTACCATTAATGTATCTCATCAACCATTTTAAAGCATTCCAATGTTCATTTCCAGGATTTGACATGAACCTGCTTAATAGTGATATTGCAAATGCTGAATCAGGTCGGGTGGATATCATGGAATACATTACAGAACCTATGGCATTAGAATAAGGGACATTCTCCATTTTCAGTCTATCTGAATCTGTTTTTGGGAATCATGACTTACTAAGTATGAAATGATTTGCTAAGGGCATTGTCACTGCTTTGGATTCATTCATACCAAATTTTAAGACTAGTTTCTGTAAGTATAAGGATTGATGGAGTTTAAGAGTATTTGTACTTCTATCTCTATCAATCATCATTCCTATATTTTCTTTGCCTTCCCTAAGTCCTTCATATCAAATTCAGTGTTCAATTTGGCCTTTAAAGCATTAATTTGAGACATGGACTTGCTAATTATTAACATGTCATCTACATATAGCAAAAGATAGATTGACATGTTATTCATACAGGCAAAATAGAAACAGTTATCATACATGCTTCTAGTGAATCCATTTCCTATTATGAATTCATCAAACCTCTTGTACCATTGTCTAGGGGACTGTTTGAGTCCATACAGAGATTTATTCAGTAGGCATACATAGTCAGGCAGTTTTTTATCCTTAAAACCTACAGGTTGATTCATGAATATTTTCTCATCCAACTCACCATGCAAGAAAGCAGTTTTAACATCCAATCTTTCTATTTCTAAGCCATTTTGAACAACAATTGCTAGCATGATTCTAATGGTTTTAAATTTAACTACTGGAGAAAATATTTCAGTGAAATCAATACCTGCTCTTTGAGTGTAGCCCTTAGCCACTAATCTTGCTTTGAATCTTGGTGGGTCAGATTCATTTATCCCTTCTTTCAGTTTGTACAACCATCTGCACTCCACCAACTTCTGATTCTTTGGCTTTGGAACTAGTGTCCAGGTTTTGTTTGAGTTCAATGACTCCATTTCTTCCTCCATAGTAGCCACCCATTCTTTTCTATCCCTTGAACTCATTGCCTCATCATAAGTATTGGGTTCTGATCGATGTATCTTTGAACCAGCTAGGAGTACTGTATAGATTAGGTCAGCATAGCTGTACCTTGCAGGAGGTCTGATCTCCCTCCTGACTCTGTCCCTGGCTAACTGATATTGGGCCAGATTACCATGCTGATCCACTTCAGCATTGTCAGTAAGGTGATCTTCATCCTCCTGTTCTTGATTATGTTGTGGTTGATCTTCAAGTAGATTAGTCTCATCTGTTTGGATGTATTGATCAGGGTTAGTTTCAGGCTCCACCTCAAAATGAGTTGTCCTAGTTTGTCTAGAAGTTTTAGACTCTTCTTGTGAGCTACTTGCACTGTTAGTACCAGATTTGCAAGGAAAAACTATTTCATTGAAAATCACATCCCTACTAACAATTACCCTAACTCCTGGGGCAGCCCTCTCCCATAGCCTGTAACCCTTAGTTCCCTCTTGATATCCTAAAAAAACACACTTAAGGGATCTTGGCTCTAACTTTCCATCTTTGGTATGTGCATATGCAGCACATCCAAAGACTCTTAGGTGTTCAAGAGATGGTCTCCTTCCAGACCACTTTTCTTCAGGACACTTAAAGTCTATTGAGTTAGAAGGGCTCCTATTTATAAGATAGGCTGCTGTACCTAGTACTTCCCCCCAAAAGGTTTTTGGTAGACCAGCTATGAATAAGAGACATCTAACCCTCTCTAGAAGGGTTCTATTCATTCTCTCAGTAACCCCATTCTACTAAGGGGTTCCCCTAACTGTCCTATGCCTCAAGATTCCCTCTTCTACACAGTAAGAGTCAAACTCCTGATTACAGAATTCCAGGCCATTGTCAATCC
Organism: Pistacia vera; assembly: GCF_008641045.1. Lineage (NCBI taxonomy): Eukaryota > Viridiplantae > Streptophyta > Magnoliopsida > Sapindales > Anacardiaceae > Pistacia > Pistacia vera. Next base: position 64,710 of record NW_022196043.1, read on the forward strand.
TAAAGGTTTTCACCTTTTTGTTAACTTGGTTTTCAACCAGGTTTTTCCAGCCTTTAAACTTGGTTAAGGCTTCATCTTTGGACCTAAGCAGGTGCACCCATACCTTTCTGCTATAATCATCCACAATGGAGAGGAAATAGCAATTCCTTCCATGTGATCTAACCCTCTCTGGAACCAAAAGATCTGCATGTACATAATCCAACCCTTTTTTAGCCAGATGAGTTCCCTTTTGGAAACTCATTTTATGCTGTTTTCCCAACACACAAACTTTACAGAAAGTTAATTTAGATATGGGTTCCTTACCAAAATAGCCTTGTTAGCTTAACACTGTCATACCTTTTTGGCTTATGTGGCTAAGTCTCAAATGCCATTTCTCTGCAGCAGTCAGATTAGTAGATGATAAAGCAAAATTTATAGTGAATGCACAATGTTGACGACACAGAATGTACAGCTCATTTTGTTTGACCCCTTCAAGCAAAATTTCATTATTCTTATACACAACTATGGACCATTTTTCTGCCTTATAACTACATCTAGCTTCATCCAAAGTTCCTAAGGAAATCAGGTTTCTTTTAAGGTCAGGTTTATACCTTACTCTGGTTAACATTATGATTTTACCATTATTCAACCTAATGGTTATGTTTCCTATGCCTTGAACTTTACAGGAGTGATTATTGCCCATGAAGACAGTTTCTAACTCTCATTTCCTAAAGTTATGGAACCATTGGATGTTTGGACTCATATGAAAAGTGCATCCCGAATCTAGAACCCATTCCTTATTGCTAGCTTGGTTTGAGACAGTGAGGGCTTTTGAAATTTCAATGCCAGTGCTAGTGCTAGCTAAATTACTCTCTGTATTGTGCTGTTTTTGTTTCTTTATCCAATCATAGCAGTTCTTCTTAAGGTGGCATGGTTTATTACAGTGAAAACACTTCCCAGTTTCTCCCTTAGACTTGTTATACTTCCCTTTTTTCTTAGTCTTAGGGTTTATGTGTTGTTGGAAATTCTTATTACCATCCCTTCCTAATTGTCCAGGAGCTGTCCTACTTTTGACAAACAAGTTGTTTCCATTCCTTTTTTGTATTTTCAACTCCAATTCCCTAGATTTCAGGCCAGCTATAATCAAGTCAACACTGGGAACTGTCCCAGTGTATTGTAAAGCATTTTTCACCACTAAATACTCATTAGGCAATGAATTTAATAGTATCATCGCCAAACTAGAATCTCCTAACTCCTGATCTGTACCTTTTAACACTAATGTCATCTTAAGAAACTCATCAATGTTTTCTTCTACAGACTTAATAACATCTATTTTATAAGAGAATAAAGCTCCTTTAAGAAATGCGAAGTTTGGTGCAGACTATAAGGGATAAAGGGATTCGAGTTTACCCCAAAGTGTGAGCGGTGTTTCCATGCCATCTACCTTTCGCAGGATTGCATCGGAAAGATTCATTATGATTAGATTGTAGGCTTCCTCATCCACTTTAGCCTTCTTTTTTAGTTTCTCTTCAGACCACTTGATGGTATCTTTTTCCAGAGCGAGCCCTACCTTATTATGTGAAAGAAGGGCTTTCATCTTCTTTTTCCATGTATTAAAATCAATCTTCCCATCGTATTGGGAGATCTCCATACGAGTAGTGCTCATTGTATTGTAATAATTGGGCAGAACAATCTAAGGAGTACGTGGCGTTGTTATACCAGAAGTTGCCAAGTACTGCCAGACAGTTTTTAAGGCAATTACTGGTGTTCCAGCCTAAATACCCTTAAACTGTATCAAACAAAACTAGACACTAACAAGACGAAAGTGACAAGAGTACTACAGCCCTTAGACAATACCAAGATTTCTCCCTTGACTCGTGTTTGTGACTCAGACTAACCAATTCGACCAGATTCAAGGACGATTCGAAACCCTAAAGCTGTATAAGCCTTCAATCCGAAAAACCCCTAAATTCTAACAAAACCCTAATTTCGATTTTGCACGAATTTCATCGATCCCTTGTGTTTGTAACCTAATCTCACGAATTAAACCTAAGACTTAGCAAGATTCGAAGTCCTAATGATCTAGGAACCTTGCAATCAAAAAAACCCCCAAACTGACAAACCCTAAATTTTTGAATTCGTCAAACACAAATGATTTCTAAACCTAAATCCCCCTTAGAACTTTAGCTCTGATACCACTGTTATAACCTAAGTCTAATAACCAAATCCGCAACACAAACAAACACAAACAAGATTCAAGATCAAAGAACCACACACACACAAAATCAAGGCACGAATTTACCCGTGGTTCGTCTATCCAATCTTGGATAGACTATATCCACGTTGAGCTCCAAAATACAGATACTCACAGCACTAAAAGAATATCCAACGATTACAAGAAGACAACCATACAAATCTACCAAAACAGATCAACTCTCAACTTAGGCCTATTCACTCAAGAATCTCTCAATAATCTGCAAGAAACAGAGGACAAGAATCAGCCTCAAGAAGGAAACGTAACCCTCTCTAAAACTACCCAGATTATACCCAGAAAGACCCAGCAAATACTCAACCCTAGTTGCTCTCTCTTTTGCTCTCACGAACCCTAATTTTTCTGTTTGACAAAAACGCATTGTTGGTTCACATCACTGTTGCTTTCTTTATATGTGCTCGTATCAGTAAATATCAGCCCTTGGATCTGTCTTGATCTGACGGCTAGAATATCACCACTGAACTTAAATGAAACGACCCCGTTTTGGCTTCACATTATTTTTCAATTATAAATCCAAAGAGGAAGAGCTATAAAAGCAAACATGTAGTGCCGTAAAATGATTGGAATGTCAAAAGCAAAAGTTGAAACAAAGAGTAAATTTATTTTCTCGTGTTTGAAAACTGATGGTTGCGATCTTCTTCCACCAACTTCACTAACGCTGCCTCGTTTTCTTGTGGCTCTTAGTTATTAAAATCTTAAGGAACTGACTTGACCCACGTATGCAATTGGATTGATCAACGCCTTCACACTAAACTTTATTCAGATAATTGAAAAAACTGACACCGCTGCTTTTTGAGAAAGTTCAAAGCGGGATATTAAGAGATGGGACCGCTTGGCTTTTTGTTCTGGTTCTGCCGTTTACATTGACTGGAAAAGTCTCTTACGAGGATCTTTCCATGGTCCAACCTTGATGTAGGTATGTAATTCATTGACAATTTAGGTACATAAGTCTAGCTATTTACATGTACCTCGCTTCCTTTTATTGAATACTTTATTCTATTAAATCTAATGTTGAATGGTGAAGCACAAAACGGTGTTGTTGGACATTACTTAAACGATGTTATCTCATAATGAAGCTCCAAGATTGATCCTGATCGTTGATTGCTCCCTAAATCTGATAGCCAAGGTTCTCCAACAGTGCAAGTATAAAAGAATACCCTTCAGTCGAATTACATAGCCTTTACACTCCCTGTTTTTGTGATTGAGTTCTTCTTTGTTAGGGTTTCTGATTTCTTGTTTCTCATAGACTTGTAATCTGGTCCGATTGTTGTAATTGTGTTTGAGGGTTGTGTTTCCTTCAAATTGTAAGGATTTGGGTTAGTATTTTCATCTAAGAAAGGTTACGAGTGAGTCTTTGAGAGGATTACAGGGAGTGAGTGATTTGATTGAGTTCAATCTAGTTGTATTTGTAACGAACCCAAGTTTATTGGAGCTCAATGTGGGTAAAAATTCTTTTCTTCTTGTTTCATTTTGCAGTTTGATTATTGATTAATTGTGTGACATTGGGTGTTTTGAGTTTGGGAATCTTGCAATAAACTCAACATCTAAGGATTACAATACTAAGTAAATGCCATTAATGTCCTTCAAAATACAGTTTGAATTTGAAGCAAGGGCTGCTTGGCCCCCTTGACATTAGATTAAAATGTTCAGATTTGTTCATGATTTGATAAATTAAACAATACTGTTCAATGAGTGTTATTGTCATTAAAATTAGGCTTAAATGTAATGAATTGTGACTGAAACTAACCTAAACGCCTGTACTCGGGGCATGATTAACTTCTGATTTACTTCCCCTCCTGTACTTGCATTTCCAACAAATAACGAAGGGATGGTAGAATATATGGAGTGAGTCCCGTAGTCAAGGATTTCAATTTAATCAAACTATTACTTCAATGGGTTATAAGACCTGAGAGTTGCAGCATCAGATTATGGACAAATAGAAAAATTACTATAGCATAGATTCAAAATTTGTGTAGTACCATTAATTGTTCAGTACACTGAGTTACTTCCTCTTCTTCGACTCCATTGCTTTCCCTTGGCAGAAAAGGGTACGTTTGTGTGGCTGGAAAAGAGAGCCACTTACATATGTAGAACGCACACATAAAAAAGGAGACACCATTGTCGCTTAGTGAACAAAAGGACTGGTATAGAAGCAATTACGGTAACAAGAACAGGGACCCACAGCACCCCATCTTTGAAAACAATAAAAATAGTTGCACAAAACACTACCATCATTGCTGCTATTGATAATAAAAGTGTTGCAAGTCCAGCAACCAGCTTTTTTGGTAACTGTGAGAGGAAATCTTCTTCAGCATTACGGGAAGTTAGAATGGATAAAAAGGTTAAGATGGAGCATGCGGAAGATACTAGCAAAACTGCATCTGATATAACAAAAAATTTGAAGGAAGTTTTTTGAACAAAATGAGGAGTCCCTGTCTCGTCTTTGGTGCGACCTGGGACAGTGAAAGCTGCTGCAAAAACCTCAGTGGCAATAAGAGTTGCCACAATCATGCAATAGTTCGCAGTGTCCTTCATCCATTTCTCTCCCTTTTCCTTTAATTCTCCATGCTCTCCTTAGTAAATAATGCTCTAGGAGTTTTCCCTTCACTGTTTTTATCCTGGGCATCCAATGGATGCATAATTTTACTGACCTCCTACAAATAATGTTGTAAAAGATCCTATCACTTAGCGTAACGAATATTGCTTTCTAAACAAAGGAGAACCGTAATACTCACCCTAAACCACAGCAACTCTCGCTGCAGTTGCAGAGCAGCTCCTGATACAACATTGAGCCGATCTGGTGGTGCCAACATTCCAGCCAAATGCAAGATATTATTGTCTTTTTTATCCTTGGAAGCAACTATCAAATCCTTAAAAGTACCTATCTCATGTATGAGTTTGAAGATGCCCCTATGACGATTCATAACAGCAAAATGAAATATGCTATAATTATTTTCATCAACTTCCAGTATCAAATCAGGACATTCACGTATAAGTATAATTAGAAACTCAATGTTTCCTAGTTCTGCAGCAACAAATATCAGTTGTCGGGCAGTTAAACTATATATGTAATGGTCAAGTTAAACTAGGAATTTGATTAACACTCCGAGTCACACAATAAAAATGTCCAACAATGTAACTTACAGTAACCACAACATTACCACTTCATTATGCTATAAAAGAAATCACATTATTGCATAAATGCCATATGGCCAAAATTTTGATTTGTGAAAAGTCCGGAACAAATTCTATATTGCAATAATCAAGATAAATTAGCAGTTTGAAAATATATCATAAAAATCCTTTACCGTCAGAACACACTTGCAAATGATTCTTAGGCAAAAGGTGCTGGTCAGTATAAGAATACATCGTGAAATTATATCAAATTTAACTTGCTAAGAAAATATTTAGTAATAGCAGGTTTGCAAAAATGGTTTCTGAAACAAAAGGAAAAATTAAAACTGAAAGGTTAAAGTGCAAATTTTCATATCTGTTCGCGCTCCTAATCACAATTGTCATGTAAACATATATTTCAACTATAAAACCAAAAACAGTAACTTATATATTAAGGCATGCTGAATATGTCAAAGATTAAAGGAGACTAACAATAATTGACACATTGTTTCCAAAATCCTTGCTGAATTTGAGAGGCAATAGGCATTCAAGACAAGGCAAGCAATGCTGTCTCCTCATTTCCATCACAAGCGACGGCTAACTCTGGGTGTTTCTCTAGCAAATCCAGTGCAACATCTGAGGACACAACAACCATAATTAGAGATGATATAGTATCAATTCTAAATAGTGGAAGTATGCAGTTGCTATATATAATACTATATTAATTATGTTTCATAAAAGGAAAATTTTCAGATTTGTATTCACCAAACCACTTGTGTTATGAAAGGGTTCTTCATTAGTTTTGTCAAATCATATGTCTCTTGATGGGAATTCACAGTGTTCCTTAAAAGAATAATGGGACATTTGTCAAAAAATATACAAGGGAGGATATATTAATCTGACAACCATACATGGAATTTCAATCCTATACCAAAGGTTTCAATCTTACATTGTAAAATTCAATTTGAAAGATATCAAGTGTACTACAATTAGCCAAAATATAAAGAATACCTTTTACATACCATACAAACCGTTGCTTATTAGAGTGATAAGCAATTCAATGTGGTCGTTGTCATATAATGACTCGTCATCAATGGCTTCATAAAGGAACTGTACCATCTCTTTATGGCCAAACAAAGCGGCCATGTAAGGTGGTAATTAACATCTCATTTCTACCTCGGATCATTGCTATGTTTCTACTCCTTTCCAGGACATCAGCTAAGTTTGTACTCTCCTCTATCATGTTGGGAAGTTCCACCTTCTGGGACTCAACAGAAAGACAATAAGCTGTTTTTCCAGCTCCTTTCTTTGCAGTTAAATCCTCTTTTTTCATCTTATTTATCATCACTTGAGCAAGTTCCACATTTCCAGACACAGCAGCAAGACAAAAAGCTGTATTGCCTGCATAATTTTTAGTAGCTAAATCTCTTTATTTATATTATCCACCAGCTTTTTCAAAAAATCAGTTTGCTCTGCTGCAGCTGCAATATGGAGAGCAGGGTCCCCTTCCTTTGATATCCTCGCTCTTATATCATTTTTATGTTTCTTGTAAATACCCTCAGCCATGCTCCAATCACCACTTAGTGCAGCTTGATACAATTTTAAGTGTCTAATTCTTGTTTGCTTGTCTGTCAAGTGGAAGCATTTATAACAAGTTTTATCAATAAAATTGTTGATTCTTTAAAATATGCATATAAAAATACACATATAGGCACCAATATCAATCTATATTAAATAGTAGCTAATATCATGCCTTTGGAAAACAGTTTCTTGCCAAGTTGCCAAAGTGATTGGTAATGAAGCTAAAAGATTTTCCCCACGGTAAACAATCCATCTGAACAGAAACAATAGCACAGGTATAACACATTGTAAAATCTAAGCATACCAGCCAATTGACCATAAGGTGAAGCAATGACAATTTCAACTTCTTCATTTGAACCATTTCCGGATGCAAAGGTATCCCTCATGATTTCAATAGTCGGCATTTTTTGTAAACCTACAATGAACTTTATATTATTAGATAAGTTGAATTGGATAGATTTCTCTTTTATTACAAAATAATACCTCCATCAAATTTTTATATAGTAATTGATTTATCAACATTTTAGTTAACATTACCATATAAAATGAATGATGCAGATAATATCATAAGAGAAACAAGAGTGTTGCATTAGTTATCATATCCATAGTATAAAAGAATCGTAAAGCAAGAAGAAGACATTAGATGCATTTCATCAAATAATGCATAATCTTAGAATTTCAGGATGTCATTACTATTTTGATGTTTTAGTATAACTTACAGTTATATTACTGTAGTTCTACCACAACTACAGAGTACATAACAATGTAAACCGGTGCTTTACATGTTTGAGGTATTGACAATGACCTCCCCTATCGTTTGGGGAAAGTGTCTAATAGATCCAAAAGCTTTTTAATGTAGAAAGACCTCCCTTCAAGTTCATTAATTAATGAAAAATTGTCATCTTAAATCATCTTAATAGCCCTCAAATTTTTCTTTACATTGTTAATAATTAATAAAAGGCCTTGAAAGGAGGTCTCCTTACAATATAACAACTTTATGGTCCAGCTAAACATTCCTCAAACCTCAGGGAGGTCATTGCAAATTACCTTAGTCACTACACGATATTTCGATCTAGATGATAAAAAGTTTCTGACCTTCATAAACAGACTTTTTTATGAACTGCACATTTTGCACAGGCAAAATTTAAGTGTAAATTACTGGGTATACAAAAAGCTGGACAAATATTAGCATAAATTTAAGGATTACAAGGAAAATTCTACAGAAAATGAAAAAAAAAAAATTGTTTGAAACTTTTTTGCCCTCTTGGTAAGACTGACGAGTATCCAAAGCTATTGACAATGGCAGTCCTAAAACAACCAAAAATGGAAACTTGACAAAATAAAACAAAAATATACATTAAAAAGAAGAACTGGTTTCAAAAAGCTTACCTTTTTTACGGCTTAAGATGCAATCCCCCGCTCGAAATGGGAAAATGAAGAAAGAAAAGCTTCAAGTGAAGAGCAAAGAGGAGAATAACGAGGCTGAAAGCTGAGAAAGACGGAAGTAAAGTAGTGGCAGAGAGAAGAACAATCACCAACTCAAACAGAAGTCTCAGCAGCTCTACTCTGTAGCAGCTCTCTCTCTCTCTCTCTCTCTCTCTCACACCCAAGACCAAGAACTACACAGTAGCCATTCACAGAGAGAAAAGGAACACCCTTTACTGATAAACCCTCTGTTTTCAGTATATTACATCTGTACCACTGAAACTTGCCCAAAAAATCTATATATTTTTTTACAATAAAATATTCATGTAACTTTTGAGTCCGATGCTATACTTGTCTTCTTCCACCGCACAAATATGGAAACATTCTGATCGACTCATTAATCTTTTGACTCTCCAAATCGCACTACGCATGATCACAACAACATCTCTGCAGATCTACATATGAGCTTTCATCCTGTTCGCCCATGACCAACGCCGTAAACTTCTCCACCGCTCTTCGCACACCTTCTTCTTCGACCCCTGCTCTCGGCATATCGACGGCGTTCAAGCGCCAAAATCTCAGACCCACTCGCCGATGTCGTTCACTGAGTCCGACACTGACTTCGAGCTTCAGTCCCCGTCACGTTGAGGAAACACTGTTCTGCTTTTGGATTAAAACTTGAATTTTGCTATTCAATTCAGTTATCAAAATGGAGGATACCTTTTTCTGAGGGAAATGTTTACTAAAGTTCATGGTTTTATTATTATTATTAATTGGAATAAAAAGGTTTTAGTTTTAAGAAAAATTGTTATATCTAACAGAGCATGAGCAAGTAGTGGCGGAAAGAAGTATACTGAGGGATCAACTGGCTCGGAGAAATGAGGAAATTAAGAAGCTTAAAGCAGTTATTGATTCTGCATTGAAGGATTTGAGCAATGTAGTTACTCGTTTAAAGGAAGTTTCTCCTTCTAATGAAGAAGAAGATGGAAGAAAAATATCTCAGCAGCCGATATCCCCTGAAGTGAAATCAGCTGACAAATGTGAACAACAAAAAGTTGAGCCAAAAACACCTGAAGTAAGAGCAACAGGAAAACGCAGAAACGATATATGGGGACGATCAAGTGGAGATGACTCGTTGCCACCTTCGAAAAAGTCTCATCTCAGCCGGAGCACAGGTCGGTCCTTTCCTTAGTTTTAGATTTTCTCAAGTGTTTGGGGGTTCTCTATGGAGTTTGAAGTCTTTTTGCTATAGAGGATTTTCTCATTGTACTTAGTTTAAAGCAATAATGTTGGCTAATATACCTCGCATCAGTTACTTATCGTCGACTCGTTGAACAATAAAATCTACATTTTAAATCCAGATTTGAGAAAAATTATGCAGGCCTGATTTTTGTTGGCCTCTAGTCACTGCTCCTTCGTCTGGCTTGGTTGCCGTTCATATAAGAACAAAGTGTCTTTATTTGGGTGGAACAGAGACTACTTTTATAGGTTGAATATGCTGCATCGAGAAGAAACCCTCTGTTGCTTAGTGAACCCGATGACTAGCACAGAAGCCATTATGGTGACAAGAATTGGAGGCCATAGCTCCCCATCTTTGAATGCAATGAAAATAATTGCACAAAATGCTACCATTGATACATGAAGTGTTGCCAGTCCAACATAACTTTCTCGGCAACACAGAAACAAAATGAAGTTAATGCTCTTTGTTTTAAGTTTTGATTAATATCAGCATCAAACGATGTATGCTTAAAAAAAAGGATAATACTATACTTATAAAGTCCTCCTACAAAGATATATATATAAAATGATGTGTCATATTATGATTGGACAGTGAATTTGACTTTAGTTAAAAAGTTGACTTTATAAATTCACTCTCTCAATCATGATATGACACATTATTTTATACACATATCTTTGTATGAAGACTTTGTAAATGTAATATTATTCTAAAAAAAACATTTGCGGCTTTCAGCTTGCGGTTTGAGTATTTTCTTGAAGCTTAGAATAAGCATATTCTAAATGTTTTTTTGGAAAACTTCTTGTCTATATAATTATATTCATGGGTTGCGACCTTTATGAAACATATACTTTAGAATATAAAGGAGAAGGTTCTGTTTAAGTTCAATTGTGTACGTTAGAAAGTGACATAGCGAATGGCTGATGCAAGATTAATCTGAAAAGAAAATAATTGTTTGTGGAGATGGCAATCAGCAGAATCCCACATATTGAAGAAAGTATTATAAGGTGCAGGAAACATTTCGCAAACGGCTGTACAGTTAGGCATGGTTTGAGCAGAAGATGGGAATAACCAATTTTGTGAATTGGTAAGAGCTTGTTGTAGCTAGCTTCTGGTGGGCCTTATGCTACTACTGATATGGGGTCCAAGATGGATCAGGCTTATTAAAGGCATGCAATGTTATGGCAAATTCAACATAAAGTTGGGCTGGGATAGAGAATCCATTGGGAAGGTCTGGGTCCTTGAATTAGATCTTGTTAATGTCAAATTTGATCTCTCTTTATTTCGGTTGAGATTTTGAAAAATTTGATTCGTTTTATTTGATGGTTTCTTAGTAAATTTGATCACTCTTTAGAAAACATTAATATTCAAAGAACGATGCATAGGGTTGCACATTTATATAGATCATTTGTCATGGGTTTGAGTAAAACTCTACATTTAGAGACAATTTTGGGACGCATTAATATGTGAAAACGGTCCTTACCTTCGAAAAGTCTCTTTTAGTCCGAGCACAGGTCGTCATTTCCTTGTTTTAGCTTGATTTTAAGGTTTTTGCTAGACACTATTTTCTCTTTGTACTTTCATTTATCTGAGAAATTTTATCTTATATGAACAGAAGATGAAATTAAATTTCTGGGTTTTGAATTTTAAATAATTCAGTATCAAATGAGCATTTAGAGAGACATTTGCGAGTGGGCTGGCTTTCAGGTTTCGTTGCAGCTAAAGAGAAGCTTATCCTAAGCAACTTTTCAGAAAAAAAACAATTGGTGGTCGAGATATTATATGCATGGGTTGCGTGCTTTATGAAGCTTTTTAAAATATCAGTGATGAATGGTTCTGTTAAGTTCCATTTTATATATTAGAGAGTGACTTATCAGATGGCTGAAGCAAGATGAGTCTCAGGGGAAATGTAAGAAAAAATTGATGTTTTCATATTCTTCTAAAGATTAATCAATGTCTATTCTGTTACGCAATTTATTTTGATAGGGTTCTTAATCTCAATGTCTATTATGCTTATAATGGTACTATTAGACTTTAGTCTGATTTATTTGTTAGCTTTTGATTCTTACAGAAAAGCTTGTTTCCATATCCCTTTTGTTTAACAGAGAAATTAACAAAATTATCATTTACAGTAAAATAATTTGTGTTCATTATTCTTTTTTAGTGTGTACTTGAACCGGTTTCCGTAACTACAAACACATCTAGGAGGTACTTGGCTGGAAATTGAGACATAAAAAGTAAGATATGTACTACAAGGCAAAGGATAGTTTGTGCGTATTGCAATAATATTTCCTACAAATTATTGAGGTCTGTTTGGTTACAATTTTGCTTTCAAAATCTCCAATATTTGGTGTAGAACAAATGCATGTGAACAACTTTGTTTCTCAGGCATTTTGACATTACATGTCTAAAAAAAGTTAAAAAAGAGAAGGAAAAAAAAAATGTTATTTTCACAAATAAAAAGAAAATAAAAAACGAGAGAATTGTAGTAAATGTTTTAGTAATATCAAAGTTATTTAATGCAAATATATAATTTTATTATATTAATGTCATTAAAGTCTTATATTTTAATGATTCTAATATATATTCTTACAACTCATTTTAAGATTTTATTTTTATTTTATTCATACATGGAATTTTGTCTCATGCTATCAATGACGATATGAATGTGAAAAGAAGAAAAAAAATGTAAAAAATTTAAAGCGAGATTGGGAATAGGAAGGCATCCTCTCCTTGCCCAAATGAATATTGATAACATCCCTAATTTTAGTCATCTAATTCCAAATTGTATGTCTGCTGAAAAATTTATTATCAAAAAGGAATGCATAGGTGTAGATTCCTCCTGTTCTATAAATACATCATATGAGTGAGAATAAATTTTAAGTTATGAGAGAAAAAAATTTGAGGTATTTTATCTAATAAAAGATGTAAGAAAAGTATGACTTAAACATCTTGGTAATTGAGTGATAAAACACAGAACTATTTACAGGCTATGTTCGGTAATATTAGACTTTAGTCCGGTAATTGACTGATAAAACACAGATACTAGATCATTCGGTGCATATATGTTTTCGTTGTGCATGATTATAACAGTAATATTACACGTTAGTCCAGTTTATTTGTTAGCTTTCGATTCTTACGGAAAAGCTTGTTTTCATATCTCTTTCGTTTAACAGAGACATTAACAAAATTATCATTTACAATAAAATAATTTATGTGTTGAGTATTCTTTTTTAGTGTGTACTTGTACTGGTTTCATATAACTACAAATACATCTACGTTATTATCTTAGTGATAATATATATGAAAATTTTGTCCTGTCATATTAGTGATATAACAAGTACAAAAGATAGTATGAATATGAAAACAAGAAAGAAATACTATGAGACATATTGAGATCAATCATGCACTTGGATTTGTTGGTAGATATATAAACAAATTGGTTTAGGAAATATAATACTTGCGACTAAAATACATCACATGTCTTCAAAAGTTTATGTACAATTATTTTACTGTTTCACATGTCAATTACATATTACTTTATATTCTAAAATAATTAAGAATGTTAAACATTTTATCACTATTAAAAAGTTTCATCTATAAGATCTAGTTTTGCTATCTACTGATGCAATATATATAATGTTTTAATAACACTTATAAAAGAGCAATTGAAATCTCTTTTGTAGAAAGTATTGAAACTCATAGTTTTTTATGCTAGATTTTTTTATTGTTTGAAGAATGTCTAAGAAAAGAAGTTAATGTGCAACAAAGACATGATGTATTAGTCATGGATTTGCGGTGTAGACATATAGAGACAACCTTGAATATAAAATATAATAAAGTTATAAGTTTTGGACGGACGAAATTTCTCTAAGACATGGCTGATCCAAAGAAGTCACATAATGGGGAGAGAGGGGGAGTTAAAACAAATAACATGATTAATAACAAAGATTAAAATAAAGTTCGCAATAGACTTAACGAATAAGAATAAAATAAAGAGAATAATGACAAAGATAAAATAAAGTGATTAATATTAAGTTTTGTCTTATCTTACACGCGAAAACAGCTACTAAAGATATTGTGAATGTGAAATGAAGAAAGAAAGACTACGGGACTAGGGAGGTGGCCATATTGAGATCAATCATATAGACACAAATTATTTCATATTTATGAGAGTTGACTATCTAAAAATTTATATTCAACACCCTTTTTGTTGCCTCATACAACTATCATTTTTCGTTTATTGGCTTATACTACAATATAGTTCTGTTCTTGTCCAATGTCCCAATAAATCATAGGTCCTCCTTGTTCTGTATATGCGTAAGATAATATATCTGACATAAGATAAGCTCATGTATAATATGAATATAGCAGCACATATAAAAACACTTCACATTAAATTGAAAAATTAAGTGCCAACTACTTGAAATATACAGTGATACAAGATATGAAAGAAAATCTGAGATTTGAACGTAATAAATTACATACATATTTATTATTTGACTAGGACCGCTATAGAATAGAAACTTCAAAGAAACATGGTAACATAGGACAAAGGTTTGGTTAGTAGCTGTGTCGTAATCAATTCACATGAGTTTTTTCTTTTTTTGGCGGATATACAGATGGAAACATTATTTCCATTATATTAATTTGCCATTGAAATACAATAATGAAAATGCTTTTTGTATGCCTATTTTGCGTTTGAATTAAAGAAATATTTTATACATTCTCAAATGTTTTTTTGTAACACTGAATATGGTGTTAATTAAAATTATTTTTTAGTCTAGGTGTCAAACATTTTTTTTTTTTTAAATTGAACTTTTTGTTACTTCAGTACAACACTTAATTTAGTTTTCAATGTTTTCATATTTATTTATATCAATATCAATTAATTTCTTATATTGACTGTTTTTATTTGTAATATTAGCTTTTAATTTATCTTTATCCATAATAAAAATTAAATGAGAGTGAACTAATAATATTAAGATTATAATTTTCAAATATTTTTAGTTATTATTATAATTTTAATGAACTATTCCAAAAAACAACGGTATATTCACGGATATTCTCTAGTAATCCCATACCTTGTAAGAGCAAATCATAAGACCATCCGACTAAGTTCTCATAGGTAGATGAGTCTGAATTTCCCACTACACCAAAAAAAAATAAAAAATAAAAAATAAAAAAAAATTAATTATTGACTACAGTTGATATTTCTTTGTTAAATTGAGGTCAGATTTAATTTTTAATATCTATAATAGTAATGTATTAATACAGACATATATCATCAAAATAATTAAGGCTGAAATACATTTTCCCACCCCTAATTTTGTCGGAACAATACTTTCCTAATTAAGTCTTGAGATTTTGATTTTGATTTTGTTTTGGTTAGTGATGAATTTGGAGATGTAAGATGAGGTGAAGTTTTGATGCTTATGTGTTTGGAGATGATTCATTGTGGAATTTAGTAGATCATTTGTCATGGGTTTGGGTAAAACTCTACATTTAGAAACAACTTTGGGACGCATTAATATGAGAAAATGATTCCTTACCTTCGAAAAAGTCTCATCTTAGTCAAAACACATGTTGGTATTTTCCTTAGTTTTAGCGGTAGAATTTTAAGTCTTTTTGCTAGACAATATTTTCTCTTTATACTTTCACTTTATCTGAGAAATTTTTACCTTAATGTAATAGAAGATGAATTTAAATTTCTGGATTTTGAATTTTAAATAATATCAGTGCATGTTTAAATAATATCAGTGCATGTTTAGAGAGAAACATTTGCAAGTCGGCTTGCGGTTTGAGTGTTTTGTTGCAGCTTAAAAAGAAGCTTATTCTAAGCAATTTTTCAGAAAAAAAACTTGTTTGTCTATATAATTATATGCATGGGTTGCACGTTTTATGAAGCATTTTAAAATATAAGTGATGAATGGTTCTATTAAGTTCCATTTTGTATATTAGAGAGTGACTTAAGAGATGGCTGAAGCAAGATAAGTCTGAGGAGAAACAATGCTAAGAAAAATATTCTTCTAAAGATCGATCAATGTCTAGCATGTTTAAGGTTTAGAATTTAGGGTTTAATATCTATTATATTTTTATTGTGCATGATTATATATAATATTAATATTAGAGTTTAGTCCGGTTTACATATTGGATTTTGATTCTTACAGAGAAACAGAGAAATTAGCAAAATTATATTCTTTTTTTTAGTGTGTACTTGTACTGGTTTCACATACCTACAAACATATCTAGGAGGTACTCGGCTGAAAATGTAGACATAAAAAGTAAGATCTGTACTACAAGACAAAGGATGGTTTGTACGTCTTGCAATAATTGTCCCTTCAAATTATTAAGGTCGGTTTGGCTACATTTTTGCTTTCAAAATCACGGTGTAGAACAAATGCATGTGAAAACATGTTTGCCAGGCATTTTGACTTTACATGTCTAAAAAAGTAACACAAAAAAAAAAAAAAAAAAAAAAAACTTGTTTCCACTGATAAAAAGAAAAGAAAATTAAAAATCTTATTGAATTCTCAATGAAATAAGATTTCAATTTTTAAAAGATATATGTGAAAAGGTGAATGATTTCTAGAAGTATTATTATAAGAGCTAAAATTTAACTTCCTCACGTCTAAAAAATAAATATTAATAATATATATAAAATAAAAAATATTTATAATATATTAATTTCATTAAAAAGTATTTTAGGATTTTATGTTAAGATCGTTATTATCTTAGTGATAAATGAAATTTTGTCCTGTCATATTAGTGTTAATAAGTAGGGCGAACGACTTGTACATACCCAAAGTTTACTGTAATAACAAGTTGGTATCCAAAAGGTTTTGAAACGATAAATAGGTACCTTCCGTCATATTCTGTTAGTGATTTTTGTTTATTAATAGTGAAAAGACTAAAATGCCCTTCAAAGTTTCAATTTTTGTTTTTTATAAATTTAAAAATTTCTAAAAAACCCCCTAGGTTTGCTAATTTAATTAAACACCCCCACATATAAAATGTTTGTTAAATGACAAAAACACCCCCACCACCCCCAGTGCCAGATTCCGGCCACCATCGCCGGAATCTGGCCGGAAAACTGTATTACGACACAGATCCGTCGGATCTGTGTCGTAACGTGCCGATCTTGCCTTTTCCGGTCAGATCCGCCACGGATCTTGCCGGAAAAGGCAAGATCTGGCCGTCGAAGCAGCAGCCAGATCTGGCCTTTTCCAGCCAGATCCGTGGCTGATCTGGCCGGAAAAGGCCAGATCTACTGCCAGATCTGGCCTTCGACGCCGCAGATGGAGTTTTGCGGTGTCGACGGCCAAATCTAGCCGTAGATCTGGCCTTTTCCGGCCAGATCAGCCACGGATCTGGACGGAAAAGGCCAGATCGACGCGTTACGACACAGATCCGACGGGTCTGTGTCGTAACGCAACTTTCCGGCCAGATTCCGGCGGTGGTGGCAGGAATCTGGCACTTGCCGGTGGGGGGTGTTTTTGTTATTTTATAAAACTTTTATATATTGGGGTATTTAGTGAAATTTGTAAACTTAGGGGGTTTTTTGAAATTTTTAAATTTATAAAAACTAAAATTCAAACTTTTAAGGGCATTTTAGTCTTTTCACTATTAATAAACAGTAATAAACAGAAATCACTAACAGAACATGACGGAAAGTACCTATTTGTCATTTCAAAACCTTTTGGGTACCAACTTGTCGTTACGATAAATCTTGGGTATGTATAAGTCGTTCTCCCTAATAAGTACAACAAACAGCATGCATGTGCAAAGAAGAAAGAAAAAGACTATAGACATATTGCGATCAATAATGCACTTGAAATTTCTTGTGGTAGAACGTATTCAAATTCTTTTTTATGCTAGACTTTTTTGATTGATTTTTTTTTTTTTTTTTAATAATATAAATGCCTCAGAAAAGAAATCAACGTGCAACAAAGGATTTGTGGTGTAGGCATATATAGAGACAGTGTGAATATAAACTTTTCTTATTATTGTGTTGTTGTCTTTATATATAGACTTAACTACAAACATATTTAGAAAGTATTGCAGATAAAGGAAACAAAAAGTAAGATATGAATAGATCACAAATTTGTGATAGATATAAATAGAGACAATTTCGATAAAGTTTTCAAGTTTATAAATAATTCAGATTAAACAATAGCATGAGATTATAATCGGTTTGGTTATCCTTTTCTGTTGGAGTTGTTGACTACTTCAACAATAACGGGGCACATAGACGCATTTGGGGGTCTCGTTCCCTGGTGAGCAAGCGATGGTTGAGGGGGTAGCGCCCTCGGGCCTGTAGACGGTTTAGGCCTATTCCATAAAGAATCATTGAAGGATTTCTCTTAGTATTTAATTTATAATTGGGTTTGGGCTTAAGAAAAAGGAAATTCTTATAATATTAGGTTTTATTCTTTAAACCTAGTATATAAACTTCTTTTTCTTTTATATATGGGGTGAATTAGGATAAATCGCGTGTATATTTCTCTCTTTACTCGATTGATATTTGTGTGTGTTTTCTGTCTTGATTTCATATTACTCTGGATTGTTTCATTTCCAAGGGCGAAACAAGATTTTAGTTTGGGGAAGGCTGAGTTTTTAACATAATATTTATTATATTTAAATTTTTTTTTTTTATGAATATGATGATACAATCAATTTTTATTAAAAGAAAAAAGAATTGTACAACTTATTTAAAAATGTAAAGATTTTTTTTTCATCAAAGTTAATTCTCCTTATAATAAAGTAAAATTATATGCAATGTAAATGAAGTAGAACATCTATAAGTTATGCTTTATTAGAAATAACATTATTTTGAAAAAGAGTGAAATGAGAGAGTTGGAGATCTATGTTTATAAATTATAGCTGTCTTGTTATATATTAATTATAATTTTTTTAATGAAGAATAAGACAAAAAGGGAGATTTTTTTTTTTAATAAATATTGATAAAATAAAAGAAAATTTTACTTTATTAAAGGATTGATATACAAATTATGATTATTGAATTATCCTTTGACATGGAGTGATTAAAAACAAAAAGAGAGAGAAAATTTTGGAAATAAGAATAGAAGTATGAAATATAAAGAAGTATATAAAAGAATATGATTTTGTTATTAAATAAGATTTGTTAAATTTGTTTTAATAAATAAATGGGCTTCTATCTCTTTAAAGATTATCACATAGATTTTACAAATATATCAAAGTTATTTAATACAAATATATATTTTTATTATATTAATGTCGTTAATGTCTTATATTTTTATGATTCTAATCACATCGATGTTGATGATAAGTACAAAAGTTCATATGAATGTGAAAAGAAGAAAAAAAGGATTACAACAAGACATGAGATTTGAGATCAATCATGCACTTGGGTTTGTTGTTACAGATATAGAGACAAATTAAAGAAATAATATATGAATACGTGATCACGTGTTTTAATTTTAATTACAATACAATTTATTATAATACTACAATATATTTAATAATATTTCAAATTTCTTATTCCAAACCATTTATCATCTTATACCGTCCAAATACGTAAATAGTATGTTTATATGATAAAAAGTCGAGTATTGTTTTAGGAAACGGTATACACTGCTTTAGAACGCTCTCTCTTTCTATTTATGCTGTTAATTAAAAAACAATTATTTGAATGCGGACAATTTAAATTTGGATTTTTATTTACTTGTGTCAATAAATTTGGATTTGATTAATTAGTTTTTCGAGTTTATTAGCGTTAATAAATCTTTAATCGGCGTCAACAAACTGGATCCCAATTTATTTTTGTAGTAGTGGGTTGCGAATATCATTTACTCTTTTGATAGAATAAGGTGACTATTCAAGATGCATACATTTATCCTATATATATTTGACAAGGATGTAGATAATAAACTAGTAATTTATTTGACCATTTCATCCTATAAATACTAGGTGTGCAACGGAAGAGTATCAATAAGAGTAACGAGATGGCTTCATGTCAAGTTAACCTCCCACACAACTTAGACCTCATTCTTGAGAATGCTGATGATCAATCCCTGAAAGACAAAGCCCGTGATAAGCTGATTGATGAGCTTCATGCTGGAGTTTTCTTGAACAACAAGAAGCAGGTAAGTCCTTGAATCATCTTCATATGGTTACTATTAACAATTTAGTAGCAATTAACTTCAATACTAATACTTAATATTGATTCAATATTGCAGAAGTTTTGGGTTTTCAAAGATTCAAACCGCTTATCAACTGGATTTTTATTGAGCAAGTTATGGCAAATTTACCACTGATTGTTCAGTGGAAATCGAGAAACAGGAAAAATCGAAATGTGTGATGATAAAAGGAATAGTTCGGAAGTGGGGATACATTTATCAAAATTAAGCGTGTAATATACCGAATTAAAGCCCTGTATGTCTAGTTTCTAACAATTCTAACCTCTTATCAATTGGAGTTTTATTGAGCAAGTTATGACTAATTTACTACTGACAGTTCAGTAGAAACTGAAATGTGTTTAATGATAAAAGAAATGGTTTTTCAGTGGGGCTAAAGTTATCCAAATTAAGCGTATAATATATCAAATTAAATTGCTATCTGTTTAGTTTTCAAATATTCAAACCGCTCATCAACTGGATTTTTATTGAGCAAGTTATGGCTAATTTACTACTGACTGTTCGGTGAAAATCTAGAAAAATGAGAAACCAAAATGTGTGTGATGATAAAAGGAATGATTCGGAAGTGGGGCTAAAGTAATCCAAATTAAACATATAATATATCACATTAAAGCCCTGTTTATCTAGTTCCTCTCATCAATTGGATTTTTATTAAGCAAGTTATGATTAATTATCTACTGACTGTTCAGTAGAAGCCAAAATGTGTGTGATGATGAAAGGAATGATTCGGCAGTGGGGGTTACAATTATCCAAATTAAGCGTATAATATATCAAATTAAAGCACTGTTTATCTAGTTTCTAAAGATTCAATCCTCTCATCAATTGGATTTTTATTGAGTAAGTTATGGTCAATTTACTTTTGATTGTTCAATGGAAACTGAAATGCGTGTGATAATAAAATGAATGGTTTACTTAACCCAAATTTAAGGGATTATTATATTATGATTGATAAGAAATATTTCAAATAACACCTATTAATTGGAAAACGGAATCAGCCAAAATTAATTCATTTAACATATATACTCACACATCAACAGGGCATAAACAATTAATCATTCATATAACAAATTAAAATACATGAATGTTTTTACAGAAAACATATTCAAAACAATTGAACCCTTTCTACTAATATAGATATGACACATACTCACAGTTCGGTTGACAATAAGATCATCCTCGATTTGATCTTAGTAAAGTACATGAACATTTCCTTGAAAACAAGCATAACAAAATTTAATCAATCTTCATGTTAAGGAACAATTATTCATTTGTATAACAACTGTTACCTAAAAACAAAATCAACAAAAGTTAATTAATCTTCATATTAAAATTGTTAAGGAATACACTTACCGTTCGGCAGGACTAACACAAATAATCATTTAAATAGATTGACCGAACAAAAACAATCATTCAATCAAATAATAACTGTTAAAATAGTTAGGAGACATACTTACAATTTCGTATTAAAATAGTTAGAAGATACGCTTATAGTTCAGAAGAACGAATCAAAATAACAACTCATTTGACAATGTCAATCGGACATTGATAAGCATTCATAATATCTATATATTTGTTATATTTCCTCATGTTTTAATGGTTATAAATGCTTAAATCTTGGATTTTGATTATGTTTCGTATTTTGTGGAGTAGATTGAGGAGTTAAATCAAATTGAATTCAAAATCAAGAGTTTTGGAGAAAAAAAATCGGAGCTCAAAAAGAGATACATTCCAGAAGCGGATTTTGCTTAAGCGTGGGCACGTCCTGTTTCCCAGAATGTTCATAAAAGCAGTCAGCAGATGAAGCGTGGGCGCGCCTTACTGGATCTGAGGTTTTTGACCTAGGGTTACGAATTTGTAGGAGAAAAAGATATGCATGACAGCTGGAAAGATTTATTTACCCATTCTTAATCTCTAGGATTTGCCAAGACTCCTTATTTTGGTGGGATTTGCTTTTAATTAGTTTCCTGATCTAGATAGGGTAACTATTATTAGATGGAATTATAAATAGGGAGATTATTCACAAGAAAAAGGAGACATCTATCTCTACCTCTCTCTTTTCTCTTTTCTTGAGGCATTCTTTTAATTATGTGTAGCTAAATACTTTTCTTCCAACTGAAGGATAATTGAAGTTTTAGTTCTTCAAGAATTGTGAGATCTAAATAATTTTCAGTGTTATTTTATTTCTTTACTATTTATATATCTTCTATGTTTATTAACAATTATTGTCTTGATTGATTGATGCAAAGGGCCCGTTGTTCAATTATCAGGTTGATAAATTGCCATTTAGAACTTTAAATCCGTAATTGTTTAAGTGTTCTAATATTAGTGGTAAAATAACATAGTTGATTATAAAGGGATTTTCGATTTATGTTATGAAGATGTATAATCTAATCTAAATGAATCGAGCTTGTGTATTTGTTGGCTAGAATTGGTAGTCTCTCTAATTATTAATGCTGTCGATAGATTAAATCCTAAGAGCTTGTTTAGGGTTGTTTATTGACAAGGGAAGTAATCAAAGAAATTGTTTTGGTTATCGAGGAAGTAAGGAGAGATAGGTTGTTAGAGCTTGTTAATAACCACAACCAATTTAGTGAAGAATAGAAGATTTTATCCTTGTATCTGTGATCAATTCTCTGAACCAATTCCGAAATTATACCTTTGGTTGGATATTTGCTTGATATTGATTTCTCCTTAATTTTTAGTTGATTATAATTGCTTTCTTTTATCTCACTTCGAAATCTCAAAACCCCCCTTTTTCTTTGCTTTAATTTTCATTAAAATATATCTACCCAATTTCTGTGGATACGACCTTGCTCATCACTATTACAATTTATATTTTTGAGAGTGAGAATTTTATTATTTGTTGGATTCGACACCCACCAAATTTTTGGACATCCTGCCTTATTCCATGCCAATTCTTGAATCTTTGACCTGTAAACAATAACAAAAACAAAAACAAATAAAAAATCATCGATTAATAAAATCATGAAGAACAGACATGTTATTGACACAAACTAACATGACCTATAAACAATTAACAAAAGACCAGACGTATTGTTGACACCAACCAACATATTGCGATAATACACAACTGAACATACGCCTCTTTTATAACCCCTTATTTAGACTTTTTGAATGCCAACACAATTAAATACGAATTGAATACAAAGAAAGGTTTGCAATGTCAATACAATGCACCTGTATAATTATTAATAAACAAGTATGTTTTTACTACCAATGCAATGCACCTATGTAATTCAATGTTTATGTCTATTTATTTACACTTTGGAATGTCATGCAGCAATTAATATTATCTACATCATCACCAATAAAATTCAACCACATGACAATCACAAATCCAAGGTGTCCTTATGGTTAGACCTTTAGAATGCCAAGGCAATGCACTTATATAATTAGTATTATTATTAATTATTAATACAACAATGCAATGCACCTATGTAATCCAATTTTTATGTCTATTTATCTAGACTTTGGAATGCTAATGCAGCAATTAATATTGTCTACATCATCATCAATAAAATTCAACCACATGACAGTCACAAATATAAGGTGTCATTATAGTTAGATCTTTAGAATGCCAATGCAATGCACCTATATAATTAGAATTGTTCCCATTTTTTTAATTAATTAATAATTATAGATGGAGTAATAAATACCAATCCAATATGTCAAAATAGAATAATTTGATTGGCTTGTCAATCGAATATGTCAAAATTGAGCAATTCTAGAGCGTTCAAAATGTGTCACACGGAGAACAACCCGCATGGGTATTCAGCTTTATATATATTGATTTTATATGTTTAATGATAAAATGAATGGTTCGGCCACAGGTCTATAGTTATCCCAATTTATCATGTATTGTATCAAATTGAAGCTCTATCTTTCTAGTTTCCAAAGATTCAAACCGCTTATCAATTGGATTTTTATTGAGCAAGTTATGACCAATTTACTACTGATTGTTCAGTGGAAATCGAGAAACATGGGAAACCAAAATGTGTGTGATGATAAAAGGAATGGTTCGGAAGTGGGGCTACATTTATCAAAATTAAGCGTGTAATATACCAAATTAAATCCTTGTATGTTTAGTTTCTAAATATTCAAACCTCTCATCAATTGGAGTTTTATTGAGCAAGTTATAGTCAATTTACTACTGACTGTTTAGTAAAAACCAAAATGTGTGTAATGATAAAAGAAATAGTTTGGTAGTAGGGCTACAATTATCTAAATTAAGCGTATAGTATATCAAATTAAATATTACCTGTCTAGTTTTCAAATATTCAAACCGCTCATCAATTGGATTTTTATTGAGCAAGTTATGACTAATTTACTACTGACTGTTCAGTGGAAATCGAGAAACAGGAGAAACCAAAATATGTATGATGATAAAAGGAATGGTTCGACAGTGGGGCTACAGTTATCCAAATTAAGTGTATAATATATCAAATTAAAGCCCTATTTATTTAGTTTCTAAAAATTCAAACCTCTCATCAATTGGATTTTTATTGAACAAGTTATGATCAATTTATTACTACTGACTATTTAGTGGAAGCCAAAATATGTGATGATGAAAGGAATGGTTCAACAGTGGGGGCTACAGGTATCCAATCTGTATAGTTTCTGAAGATTCAATCCTCTCATCAATTAGATTTTTATTGAGTAAGTTATGGTCAATTTACTATTGATTGTTCAGTGAAAACCGAAATGCGTGTGATGATAAAATGAATGGTTTACTTAACCCAAATTTAAGGGATTATCATATTAGGACTGATAAGAAATATTTCAAATAACACCTATTAATTGGAAAACGGAATCAGCCAAAAATAATTTATTTAACATATATACTCACACATCAACAGGACATAAACAATTAATCATTCATATAATAAATTAAAATACATGAATGTTTTTATAGAAAACATATTCAATGCAATTGAACTCTTTCTACTAATATAGATATGACACATGCTCACAGTTCGGTTGATAATAGGATCATCCTCAATTTGATCTTAGTAAAGTATATGAATATTTCCTTGAAAACAAACATAACAAAATTTAATTGATCTTCATGTTAAGAAACAATTATTCATTCGTATAACAACTGTTACATGAAAACGAAATCAACAAAAGTTAATTAATCTTCATATTAAAATTGTTAAGGAATACACTTACCGTTCGGCAGGACTAACACAATTAATCATTCAAATAGATTGACCGAACAAAAACAATCATTCAATCAAATAATAACCGTTAAAATAGTTAGGAGATATACTTACAATTTCGTATTGAAATAGTTAGAAGATACGCTTACAGTTCAGAAGAACGAATCAAAATAACACCTCATTTGACAATGTCAATCGGACATCCTGCCTTTATTCTATGCCAATTCATGAATCTTTGACATGTAAACAACAATAAAAACAACAATAAATAAAAAATCATTGATTAATAAAACCATGAAGAACAAACGTGTATTGACACAAACTAACATGACCTATAAACAATTAACAAAAGACTAGATGTATTGTTGACACCAACTAACATATTGCGATAATACACAACTGAACATACACCCCTTTTATAACCCCTTATTTAGACTTTTCGAATGCCAACACAATTAAATACGAATTGAATATGAAGAAAAGTTTGCAATGTCAATACAATGCACCTATATAATTATTAATAAACAGGTATGCTTTTACTACCAATGCAATGCACCTATGTAATCCAATCCTTATGTCTATTTATTTAGACTTTGGAATGCCAATGCAACAATTAATATTATCTACATCATCATTAATAAAATTCGACCACATGATAATCATAAATCCAAGGTGTCCTTATGGTTAGACCTTTAGAATGTCAATGCAATGCACCTATATAATTAGTAGTATTATTAATTATTAATACAACAATGCAATGCACCTATGTAATCCAATTTTTATATCTATTTATTTAGACTTTGGAATGCTAATGTAGCAATTAATATTGTTTACATCATCACCAATAAAATTAAGACACATGACAATCACAAATATAAGGTGTCGTTATGGTTAGACCCTTAGAATGCCAATGCAATGCACCTATATAATTACAATTGTTCCCATTTTTTTAATTAATTAATAATTATAGATGGAGTAATAAGTACCAATCCAATATGTCAAGATAGAACAATTTGATTGACTTATCAATCCAATATGTCAAAATTGAGAAATTCTAGAGCTTTCAAAATGTGTCACATGACGAACAACCCGAATGGGTATTCATGAATCTTAGAGCTAAAAATATCTCATTAAACCACACAGTCAACGTGGTAAGAGAGAACAATTCTAGAGCTCCAAAATAAAACAATTTTAGAGCTAAAAAAAAAAGAAAAGAAAAGAAATAAAAAAGTGTCATATGTGTCACTTAAATAGGTATGCTTTTACCTTTGGATTTGGAATATCAATGCAGCAATTAATATTTCTCTACATTATTACCAATAAAATTCAAGCACATAACAATCATAAATCCTATGTGTCAAAATGGAACAATTCTATGAGTTCCAAAATATGTCACATGGTGAACAACCCATATGAGTATTATATATATGAGAAAATTTAGCTGCCCGGTCCCCCCAAGTCTGCATTTAAGAAAATGGCCTTGAGACTGTTCATAAAATATTTTATAATTTNGTTGAAGGTTTTCTTGTTGTCTCTTTCGAAAATAATTAATGACTGATTGAGCATCCCCAAATTCTAGCTCTTTCAACCTCACCGACTGCAAGTGATTCCAACAATCTTTGGCATCAAATCCTACTGTCGCACCACCAAATATTGAGGGAACATTTCCTACTTGTATATTCTCCCTATTGAATGCCTCAGGCAGACTTTTAGCTGCTTCTGGTATATGCCTATTTGACCTCATACCACTTCCTCTTTTGTGGAGTCACAAATCGCATATGTGCTTTGCACCCTTGTTTTATGTATTGCAACTTCGAGGTTCCACCACCAATAACATCATTTTTGATAATCTGAGTGTCCGAAGCAGTGTACGCGTATCTCAACTAATCTTCAAAGTCTTTTGAACACCCTACAAACTCAAAAGATTTTGAAGATTAGTCACAATGTGGTAGCTAGCCTCAAAGTTCGAATCCAATAACTCAATGAAAAAAACAAACTTTCTTGACTATTAGACTAACTTCTTGGGGTTCACCAATGACATCATCTTCATTATGGAAAGATCTATTCATCTTATCTACAATTTTCCGGTCAAATTGTTTGATATCATCAGCATCAGCTTCAGCTTGTAGATTCAAATTTGTTCCTGCAAAATTTCATAAATTAGATTTAATTGAAAACATTAATATATATAATCAACATAATATTTTTTTAATTAAATAAACTTTAATTCAAAACCTTAATTTCTATAAATTTCATAATTTCATAAAAAGAATACAAGATATGATTTTACATTCCAATTTAGTTTTATATAATTTAATATAAAAATTAAAATCGTAAGTATTAATTAAGACAGTNCCAATTTAGTGAAGAATAGAAGATTTTATCCTTGTATCTGTGATCATTTCTCTGAACCAATTCTGAAATTATACCTTTGGTTGGATATTTGCCTGATATTGATTCCTCCTTAATTTTTAGTTAATTATAATTGTTTTCTTTTATTTCACTTCAAAATTTCAAAACCCCCCTTTTTCTTTGCTTTAATTTTCATTAAAATAAATCTACCCAATCTCTGTGGATACGACCTTGCTCATCACTATTACAATTTGTATTTATTTGAGAGTGAGAATTTTATTATTTGTTGGATTCGACACCCACCAATAAGACATGTTTATACGCCGTAACTTAACTTGATAGTCCCAGGGGTCTTTTCTCAGAAGAATCCCCCCCAATGGGTGGCAATCTTTAAGACCCTCTTGAGATGCAAGGGTATCTATTCCCCCTCATTATTTTATCGATAGCGTTTTGAGGCGGTTCGACATCATTCCTCTCTAGCTATTTGAGAACTTATACGTCATAATCATAGGTCTGTACATAGCGTACATGATCGTTGAATTGGGCGAGCCATTCGCTGAGGAGCTCGTCCATCTGTACAGGCTCAACAAAGGGTAAGACCAGACGTACTACCTTTCCAAGGCGAGAAAGGTATGTTTCAACAGGCTGGTCGATGGTCCAAAGAAGGTCCCACATTGGGACTTTTAATTTTTCTTCTATGAAGTTTGGGAGACCGGCGTTTTTGCTTTAAAAGCGAGTAAGACTTTGACTCTCAGTGCGTGTGAGGATCACTTTCAAACTTTAGGTTTAAGCTAACTGAATTGTTTTGCTTTGTAGTTAATGTCGAGCAGAACTATCTCCCTTTCGCAAGCTTGGAAAGGCTCTAGTGATTCAATGACCTTCTTGACGGACAACATAACGTCAACGAGATCATCACGCTTCCTCACTTAAGGGCATATGGCTTCTATTGGGACAACGCCAAGTTTCTCACCCAAAATTTTGTCGAACCTGTTGTCACGGCCACAAAATTCAACTTAAATACCGTAGTTAGCGGTAAACAGGGTCGAATCCACAGACAGCAAGACTAATGACCTAATATATTATTTGAGTTAACGAAAGAGAAATTGGCAAAATGATTGATTAAAACTAAGGAAACTAATTAATTGCAGCAAACTAAAAACATCAAATAAATTGCTAACTAAAACATAATATTAAAAGCGTTGCCGCTACGGGTTCGGTTTGACTCAAGACCAACTCTCACAATTCCTCTCCTCGCTCTTCAATTTCCTAAACCTACAGGGCTAGGCAAATCAATAAAAACTAGCTAGGTATAATCTATCCTATCTCCCCGTCGTCTTAGTTACAGATCGATTGGTTAAAGACTATTGTTGACTAACCAAAAAATGCTAAACCCTTAAACACCACTAGTTGGTACAACGTTAACAAGTACAACCTATCAACTTGTATCATCCAATCAACTAATTACACAACTAATGTATTCCTAGTAGAAATGATATTAAACGCTAATACAACTTGATTGAAATCAGTACCAAAGCAGTTTAAAGTCATAATCAACATTCAATAATCTGAAACTGACATTCAATTATGCGAAAAGTTATATATCAACAAATGTTCTCAATGGACATTATCAATTCAGCACGTCGAGCATCAGAATAATATTAAAGCATCGCAAACAAACTGAAACGAAAACAAATATAATATGAATACAAGAAACTTAACCAAATGTCCAACATTCGGGCTCATCCAACTAGTCGAGAACTGCCGAGAAGATCCATGAGTGTCGATCTTGATCTCGCCTACACCGTAATAGGCAACTAGGAGCTCAGCCGCTCATGGTGGTGTTGACGAAGGCTGTAATGTCGGGAACGGATCTGGTCATGGTGAAGAGGACGTAATTGACAATGAGATGATGTGAAGAAAGGATGAAAATGACCAAGGGAACTCTTGGAAGATGAACAAAAGCAACTCGCCGGAATCCGGCCGCGGCGATTGACGAAGAGGAGATCCAAGGGCACAGGAAGATAGATCAGGTGATGGAGATGATGGATCTGCTGGTTGGAAGGTGAGATGTCGCTGGAAAGTGAGTGAAATCATGGCTGGAAGATGAAGAAGTGCGGTAGCAATTTAGTGAGATGGCGACTGAACAGCGGCGATTTGGCGAGATGGAAGGTAGATCTGGCTGTGGGAAGGTGGTCAGCACCTGGAGAAGTTGAATCGACGTCGGAGAAGCTGAAAGGTCACCGAAAAATGAAGAGAAGTGATGGTGGAGGCGTAACGACGCCGGCGTGGATTGAACAGTGGTGGAGGGTGGTTGGTCAGCATGAGAAGGTGAAGAGTCGCCGGCTCGGAAGATGAAACGTCGCTGGCTGGTGACCAAATTCCGGTGATGGGTGAAGGTCCCTTGGTAGCTCTCCCCTGTTCGCGACCTTTCACCTGCAATTTATACAAAATGTGATAAATTTCTATTTGGTCCCTGTATGATTGAAAAGTGACAAAATCAACCTCTTGAAACATGACATTTTACCCTTTGAATAGCATAAATAGACAAAATCACCCCTAATCCATAAACCACAACCTAATATCAACTCACACCACTTCCAAATTCAGTCCAACTATGCTAAATTAGTAAGAAAAACTCAAAATATGATTTTTATACATAAATTCATTATTTCTCTTAATTGTCTCAATATAACTTCAATTAAATTACACATAGGATCTTTTTATCAACAAAATAGAGTCACTTTCATGACTTTAACATCGCCATTCTTCAAAAAGGTTTAAGTTATTGCTTGCTCGCGTTTATTTCCTTTGTGTAGATAGGTCGCTCACTGTTTGCTTCCTTTTTTTGCAGAAATGTGGACCAAAAAACCAAAGGGCCTCAAGAAGAAGTGTTTTGGGGACGAAGGTAGCCCACTAACCTCGCTGGTGCAAAGCATAGCAGAGGAGAACTTGGGGAAGGTCTAAGTGTGAAGAAGCCCACAACTACCTCGAAGGTAGTTAAGGGGAAAGGTATTTTTGAGCCCCAAAAGGGGCCGACAAAAAAAACACCTAAGTTGACTGGGGGCTTGGGAGAATAGAAAGGACTCGAGCAGTGTGACAGCTCAGGTAAGAACAAATCGTTCAAGCCTCATGCGAGCTTGGGAAAACAAAAAGTGGCCGAGCAGCAGGTTGGCTTGGGCAAAGAGGTCGTCGTATAGGTTGGCGGCCAAAAGAAGACTATGGCCAAGGACTTGGCTAAGAAGAAATCTGCTCATGCAAGCGTTAGGGATGCAGCTCTTACCGAGATGCTGGCCTTGGTGTGCAGCTATGCAGTGAAGGTACCAATAGTTCGCCCCTCTTTTCTTTTTTTCGTATGCTATCATTACTTCTTGATGACTTTCCATCTTATCTTTTTTAGGCTACCATGGTGAGCAGGCTTCTCTATGATGAGTGCTATCTTACCTTGGAGGACACTCATAAAGGGTGGCAACTGGCGGAGACAGTGAAAGAGGATACTTTGGCTAGGGCCGAGGTTGCGAAGAAGGAGAAGGAGAAGGAAGCCAAGCAGGTTGAGCTCGAGCAACTCAATGGGGAAATGACAATCTTTGGGGTCAAGGAAAGGGAGTTCCTGGACAAGCTCAAAGCGAACGAGGCGCGAGAGCTAAGGTTGAAGTCGAGGTCACTAAGGCTGAGAAGAATTTGGCATAGCAATGAGGTGCCAACAACAAACAGAATTTCAAGCTTTCCTTGGCTCAAAAAGCTGACTCGAATTGGGAGGCCAGGTTCAAGTAATCCTTGCTCAACCTTGCCTAGGAGGCGGAAAGTCAACAGAAGGCCGAAGCTAAGGCTAGGTAACTCAGACTTTAGATTGAGGAGTTGAATGAGGCCATTACTGCTCAAGCTTGGCAAACGTCGGTCTTTTTCATACAAAAGTTGTGGGAATCCTATCCCTTGATCAACTTCTCTTTCCTTCCATGAGCTTATCAAAGAGAGGTCGAGAGGATGAAAGTCAAAGCCCAAGGAAGGACCTATGTATACTCGGATGACTTCGAGGATGATGGAGGAGGCAAAGAAAAGCTCGAGGAAGGTGAAGAGGAGATCAAGCTTAAGCAGGAAGTCGAGGATCCGACTCCCCTAACTACACTTCCTCTAGGCAAGGCTCCCAACCTTGAAGAAACTATTGCCATTCCTTCCATCAAGGAACCGTCTCTTCTAATCGGCGACGAGCTCCCTAGACCAGTCGAGGAAGATCCCCCTGCTCCCCCAGGTGCCTGAAAGACCATATGTATATATATATATATATATTCTTTTTTTTTTTTTTTTCAGAATGTAATCAAACTTTATTAATGAATAGGAGATATTTTGGTATATCCTCATCGAACAAATTTTTTTTATAGTCTTGCAAAGTCATTTAAATCGTCCTAACTGAACTTGTCATGAAAAATCTGAATTTGCTGTAAGTTATGCGTGGCTCGCTTCTTGAATAGCTTTTTTGGATATGTGCGAGGAAATCTTATGCAACAAACAACTCTGATTCCAGATCAATTGTTCGTTTTGAGTTTTGGTCGCCGGTTTAAGGCCGATTTCCTTCGATATGTTTTTCTTGAATTTTCTTTTCTCAAGTTTAACTTCGTTAATTTGGGATATTTCACCCTTATAGAGTTGGATTTTGGCGTGGCTTATTGAGATAAGCTGCATTTTTTCGAACTCTTGACTTCCGAGTTCTTAAATGCTATCGCTTAGGTTGGGTTTTTTGAAGTAATGAACAATGAGTGCTAAACAAGTTAAAATATCAATAATGAACACAGGAAGATTATGAACAATACCTCTTATTGATAAAGCATCTTGGCCGTGAATGGCCTCAGAACGAATGATTAAAAAGAAAGACATAGGTAGAACCTAAGCTGCTTATTAGTAATACCTTCGCAAATGCTCGACGTTCCAAGCTCCCAGTATCGCTTCGCCGTTGAGGTGTTCCAAGTGGAAAGATCCTAGCGTGAGCTTTTCAGAGATCCTGAAAGGACCTTCCCATTTGGGCTCAAGGGCCCCAAGTTCGGGTTTTGGTTACCCTGGACGACCTTCTTGAGAACTAGGCCGCCCACTTCAAAGTCTTTGTTTTTTACTTTGGTGTTAAAGAATTGTTTGGCTCATTACTGATATGAGGCGAGCCTCAACTGAGACTTGGCCTAGTGCCCTTCAATTAGGTCTAACCTCAAGCAGAGAAGGTCTTCATTTACTTCCTCGTTGAACACTTCCTTTGGAACAAACTCATTCCCACTTCAACTGGGGCCATTGCTTTACACCCATATGATAGAAGGAATGGGGTTTCACATGTCGAACTTCTAGTTGTCGTTCTATAGGATCACAAGGCTGTTAGAATATGTGCCCTAGAGCCATCAATTATTGTAGAATTGACTCTTTGTAATAATGTTTAGTGATCAATAAAAGACATTTTATTCTATATCGCGTAAATCATCATTGAATGTATTGATATATGTCCTTAGAATGGTAGAATCATGACGAGGGTATCAAGTGTTTCAAATCTTAATAGAAAGAACCCTATGAGCACTTATGGTAGCCATTCTAGAAACGTTCGTAGCCCCAGTATTATTCTGAAGTAAGGGCACAGATAATACGGTAAGACTATCATAGTGTTGGATGACCCTGTCGAAAGGCAGTGACTAATCTCACTTGTTAAGGTTGTTTGGTGACAACTTGGTACAACACATGGGTGCTTGCTGTAGGCAAGTTCATTGGACTGATCCACCAGAGGATTCCATATAGATGGTAACCCCAATGTCTATGGAACAAATCCTCTAACGAATGGTGGTGCATGTGATCCTTAGACTTGAGATTACCGGAGTGCCTTGTGTATCGATTGGTGCAGTTTGACACTAGCCCAATGCAGTTCTATTCAGAGCTGTCAATACGGTAGTGATTGGCTGCATCAAGGAGTGTATCAAGACTATAGTGGATCGACAGAGGATTCATCACTTCCGGGTACGGGATAAGTTATCTCATGGTGCAATTCAGTAAATGGCAATGACACTAAAACTGTGGCCACAGTGGGATTGAGTTGTTGCTCTATCCAGATTATTATTCAAGTAATTGGTCCAGTAATTGAATACATACATATCGAGAGTAACTGAGGTTGACACTATTTCTTTGCCTCGGTCTCGTTGAGATAATGGATGATGAAATGATTGGATTGTATGGTAACCATATCGTTGACAGATAGCTGCTTCGCTGAATCCGAATCATCAGGTGGCCATAATGCCTTGCTAGGGGCCAATCTTGGTCTGTGTGTAGTGAGACGATTAATTGGCGTTAATCGCGATACTACACACTACCGGTATGATAAGGAGCCTATTGGTCACACACATAGAAAATAATTTAAGAGCCAGTTTATAAGAAGAGCGTTTTCATCTTTTTAGGCAAAATGGTATTTTGGTAATTTCACAGTGCAATTAAATTTGCTGAGGTTGTAGCCTTTATTTAATTTGTTAATAAAATTAAATAAGTGAAATTATATTTAAATATGTGTTCGCATATATTTAAATGAATTATTGTTATTGTTAAATGGTAATATATGAAACATATATATTAATTGAATTTAATTGAAATAATTATTAAAATGTCTAAATGGGGCTGTTTGGACATAGGAGTTGTTTGGGTTGGTGCGCAAGCCCATTCAATGATGGAATAGGGCATAGTGTGCACTATATAATTGCAACACTTTGTGAAATAATTAATTGAATTCATTATTCATTCACAAAGCAAAACTCCAGCCCCCTTCTCTCCCACGCCAGATTGCCTTTTGCGTGAAACAAAGTTTGACTGACTTCTTCTTGGTTCTTAAAGGCTAAAGAGGATATAGCAAATCCCTTTTTAGCTCATTGAGGTTATCTTCGTGTGAACTACATTGGTTCGATCCCATACTTGGGTCGGTAACGAAATCTGTTCAAAGACAAACTTGAAGGAGCCTTCAAATGTGCGTATGATTTCTTAAACTTTAAACTGATTTTTTTTTTTTTTTTGCAGATTCTATTATAATGTATAAACTGTAAATTTTTGCCTTGATCTTGGTTCTAAGGAACGATCTATGAAGTAAATAATTTTTGTTTTCCGCTGCCATGTATGATCGTTTCCTAACAAAGGCTTCCGGCAATTCTTCGGCCCATCTTTCCTTTCGGGCGTTGAGTTTCTTTTTAATGGTATGCTTGATAACCTTGTTTACAGCCTCTACTTGACCATTGGCTTGAGGTCCATAAACAGCGGCGAAACTCTTTTTGATACCGAGTTGTTTGTAGAAAGATTTGAAATCTTCACTATCGAATTGTTTCCTATTGTTGGTTATTATAGTGTGAGGGATTCCAAACCGGCAAATGATATTTTTGTAGACAAAATCCTTTAGCTTGTTCGACGTGATAGTAGCCAAGGGCTCAACCTCTGCCCACTTAGTGAAGTAGTCAACGACAACCACTGTAAACTTAACACCCTTTTTTCCTTGAGGCAAATGGCCAATCAGGTCGATGCCCCAGATCGCAAATGGCCAAGGGCTCGTTAGAGTAGTCAATTCTTGAGGTGGAGCTTGTGGAGTATCTGCAAACCTTTAGCATCTATCACATTTGCGCATATAGTCTGCTACATCGTTGAAAACTGTTGGTCAGTAGTACCCTTGGCAAAGCACTTTGTATGCTAGAGATCTGCCTCCTGCGTGGTTCCCACAAATTCCCTCATGGATCTCCCTCAGAACATAATCCCTGTCCTCATGGTCGACACATTGCAGCAGCGATACTTTGAATATGTGTTTGTACTATTTATCATTGATGAGCATGTACCGAGCTGCCTTTGCATAGAGTGTTCTAGCTTCAATTCTCTCATCTAGCAGTGTACCATCCCTTAGGTAGGTAACGATTGTGTTCATCCAACTGTACTTCTGACTCATTGCTAATATTGGTCCTTGTAAGGCAGAGATGCTTGGTCTTGGAAGGAACATAATTGGAATAGAATCAACTTTCTCTTGGTTCATTGCAGAGGCTAAGCGAGCTAAAGCATCCGCTACCGAGTTCTTCTCCCTTGGGATCTGGAGAATTGTGAAGGAAATAAACTACTTGAGCTTGGTTTCCACCAACTGGAGGTAGGACGCCATCCTATCTTCCTTCGCCTAGTATTCCTCGGTAATTTGGTAGACTACGAGCTGTGAATCATTGTAAATCTTAATGGACTTTGCCCCCATTTCCTTGGCGAGGTGGATCCCTGCGAACAATGCCTCGTACTCAGCCTCGTTGTTGGAGGCGGTGAACTCGAATCTTACTGTGGCTCTTATTGGGCTTCCCTTTGGAATTTCAAGCAAAAGGTCTGCTCCTGCCTCTTTCTCGTTTGAGAAGCCATCCACATACAAAGTCCATTGCCATAGGTCATTGAGCTTTGGTTTCTGTTGCTCGACTTCTCTCGAGGTATTTGCCTCTGGCGGGCTTGGTTCACCTACCCATTGATAGGAGAATTCTAATATGAAATCTGCTAAGGCCTAACCTTTGATTGCTATTCTTGGGATGTACTTAATATCATGCTGATTCATTTCCATTGTCCACTAGATCAATCTACCCGATGTCTCAAAATTTTGCGTTATTTTTTTTAGGGGAAAGTTGGTCAATACATGAATGGAGTGTGTCTGGAAATAAGGCCATCGCTTTCTGACAACAATGACAAGGGCAAAGGCGAGCTTCTCCATTTCAGGGTATCTTATCTCCACATCAAGCAACCTCTTCCTCACATAGTATACCGGCCATTGCACTCCTCCCTCTTCACGTACCAATGCCGCACTGATAGTGGATTTTGATACTGACAAGTATAATAGCAATGGTTTGCCTTGGACGGGCTTTGACAACAAAAAAGGCCATCCCAAATGTTTCTTTAGCTCCTAGAAAGCTATTTCATACTTCTTTGTCCACTTGAAACATTTCCTCCCCTTCAAGGTGTCAAAGAATGGTAAGCATCTATTTGTGGCTCTGGAAACAAACCTGCTTAGTGTGACCACATGCCCTATTAAGCTTTGGACATGCCTTATGCTTGTCGGGCTTTTCATATCAAGTAGAGCTTGAATCTTCTCCAGGTTGGCTTCTACACCCTACTGATTTACAAGGAAGCCCAAGAATTTTCTCGAGCTTACTCCGAAAGCACATTTTAAGGGATTGAGCTTCATTCAGTATCTTCTAAGGATATCAAAAATTTCCCTCAGATGTTCAATTTGGCTTTTAGAGACCTTTGACTTGACGAGCATGTCGCCGATGTATACCTCCATAGTCTTGCCGATTTGGTCGGTGAACATCTTGTTCACTAAGCGCTGGTAGGTTGCCCCAACATTCTTGAGGCCAAATGACTTAACCCTGTAACAATAAATCCTATGGTCAGTAATAAAGGAGGTGTGCTCTTCATCGGGCTGATACATCGGGATTTGGTTATATCCTGAGTATGCATCCATGAAGCTAAGTAATGCGTTTCCAGCTGTCACATTTACAAGTTGATCAATCTGTGACAGCGAAAAGCTATCTTTTGGATAGGCTTTATTCAGATCTGTGAAGTCGATGCAAGTTTGCCACTTGCCATTCAGCTTCTTAACCAGGACTAGGTTGGCGAGCCAATCTGGGTACTTCACTTCATTGATGAAGTTGATGTTCAGAAGTTTTTTAACTTCATCCTTGAGCGCTCTGTATCCATAGACCTTCTTTTCTATCTTATCGACTGAGCTTTCGGGTCGATGTTCAACCTATGACACATTACCTCGGGGCTGATCTCCACCATATATGCATGCACCCTGCAAAAACATCGAGGTTTTTCTGCAAAAACATCGAGGTTTTTCTTCAAAAACCTTGCTAGGTTGTCGGCCATGTCTTTGCTCAAGCTACTGCCAACTTTTAGTATGTGAGTTGGATCTTCCTCATTGATACATATCTCTCGCAACTCTTCCATTGGCCCTACGGCAAGCTCCTCTCTATGGATGTGAGAATTAATGGTATCCTCGAGAGGTTCAGGGTTTGGATCAGAGACTGCAATAACCATTTTCTCAAGAGCAGCCATTTCTATACAACATTTATAGCCGGTTGTAACATTCTCGCGACTCCTTTCTGCAGCTTCTGATAGTTGAGACTCCCTTGGGAGTTGGAAACCTCATTGCTTGGTAGTGCACTAAAGTGACTGCGTTTAAATCGTCTAAGAACGGTCTTCCAAGGATGACATTGTATATGGTTGGGCAGTCTACCACTAGGAATTCAGTCATTACTGTTTTGATCTTAGGCTATGTCCCTAGAGTTATGATACGGTCGATTGTCCCCTTGGGAACTAAGCTGTCCCTAGTGAATCCGTAAAGTGGCAAAGGGCATACTCTCAAATCTCTCTCCATGAACCTCATTCCTCGGAAAGCTCCCAAGAAAATGATATTCGTTGCACTCATATTATCGACCATCACCGTTAGCACCCTGGCATTGCCGATTCTAGCTATGTTTACGATCGCGTCATGATTGTGGTGAGGGGATTCTTCGCATTTCTAGACTGTGAATCCTACTACCTCGCTCTCTTGTCTAGGCCGCTTGGGCGACTTCTATTCACAGCTCATTATTCGAGAAACCGAATATGTTCTTGCCTCAAGAGCATATTGTTCACGGGCGCCTTGAGTTGTTTGCTATGTTAGGTCCCCCATAGATCATACCTACTAGGACCTCATTGTTGGCATTTGTTAGGGCTTGCTAGACTTGGTTTTGGATCTAATTGTTTTGCTCGCTAGCACCTTCACGAGCTAGTGCCTCCTTAACGAATTCCTTTAGGTGGCCCTTTCATATCAGGTCTTCGATAATATCTTTTAAAGCCAGACACTCATTGGTATTATGCCCAATGTCTCGGTGGTATCGACAATATTTTTGTCGATTTCTTCTGCTTGGAGCCCCCCTCATCCTTTCTGGTGCGGGCAATATTTTGGCCTCACGAGAGACTTCATAAATATGAGCTATGTCTCGCATGAAGGGGGTATATTTTGCATACTGCGGGAAGGGTTGTCTGTCCCTGCGGTTATCTATTCTCTGTCTTTTTTGGGACTTATTGCGGTCCCTATCATTATGGTCTTGACCCTCGCGCTTGTCTGGGGCTCCTCGCATCGAGCTTTTGGCCAATGCTGTCAGGGAGCTTTCTACTCATTGGTGTTTTGCAGCCATTTCGTAAAACTTGGCTAGGTTCACTTGATCTTTGCTCTGGAGTTCTTTCCATAGCTCTGTGTTCGACCTGATCCCTATAATCAGCAAAGTTCAGATGGACTTCTCTGGTGCATCCGCAACCTTCGCTTGTTCATTCTAAAACCTCATTAAATACAAGGTCAATGTTTCATCCCTCTCCTAGCGAATATTGCTTAAGTAACTAAGTGGCATTACGAACTGTCTCCTCGCTTGAAATTACTGTAGGTACAGCAAGGAGAATTATTGCTAGGAATTGATGGAGTTCACCTTGAGTCTCTTATACTACCTCTTGGCATCTTCTACTAATGTGACTGTGAAGCAACGACACTTCGCTAAGTCACAGACCTAGTCTAACTCCGTTAGGTCATTGAAATTGTCGAGGT
Organism: Pistacia vera; assembly: GCF_008641045.1. NCBI lineage: Eukaryota > Viridiplantae > Streptophyta > Magnoliopsida > Sapindales > Anacardiaceae > Pistacia > Pistacia vera. Next base: position 103,615 of record NW_022196043.1, read on the forward strand.
GGTCTCTAGGGTCCCCTCTCCCATCGAACTTACTCTCTGGTGCCCTGAATTCCTATGGAAGTGGGGCTTGACGAACCTCCTCTGTGAAGGGGGAACTCACTATTTCTTTCACTGCGCCGTTCTGGTGGGCCCTTAGATCGTCGAGCAATTTCTACACGCAATCTAAATCTTCATTGTGGTTGCCCAGGTTGGTTCTGTTCAGCCTTACTTCAAGCAAGTGAGTTCGCAAGTTCGTTGCTTGCGAAGCCCTTCCATCATGAGCATTGATGCGCGAAGTTGAGTCATGATGGCTAGGCTAATAGGTGTTATCCTGCTCATTAGTGTGTTGCTCGCGACGACAGTTATAACCAGAACATCAGTCATTGCCGGATTGGTGCACATGACTTGTCTTGCGAGCTTGCAAGGATCAAGTCTATTTTGAGCATGGGTTAAGACCTGCATGTTGATGTTGGGGATACCACCGAGCATCTCGGGGGTGACCGTTGCCTTTGCTCTCACCTAGTGGTTGCCTCCCGGGGTTAGCTTGCCCGCGAGATTCATGCTTGTGAGCAGAGTAGAGTTTATGATGGTGGGGGTATTAGTTGTCTCTAAGCGCCGATGAATTGGACTGACCACCTACTAGATTCATACATGTTGGGGAGGCATTGGCGAAGCGTGGTTGGTCGAGGTTCTGGGCAATTGGTTGTTGATTTCTCAGCTTGGCCACGTTTTGTTACACCACTTGTGCAACCGTTGTTTTGATCATCTCCACTAGTTGGCCATTTTCGGCGTTTGATGTCCCTGCTTCTTGATTATTTGTGACGTGCTGAATTGGCGGCACATGTGGTCGATGTCCAGCAGCATCCTGTTGCACCTCCTGATGGGTGGTTTCCACATTTTCATGGTCTTCGGTGGTGGTTTTTGATCTGGTATGCACCATTGTGAGCTTGGATTGAGTAGGTTGCTATTGTTGTCGCTGTTCACCAAAATTTCTAAGATGTTGGCGGGGCCCTCCTTCTAGCATCAAAATGTTAATATAGAAATTTGCACCAACTAGAGTGATTTGATTGACCTAGACGAGATCAGAACTAATGTGTGCATGATTACAGATAATCAGCGATGAGCAAATGACGAATGCAGAAAGTAAATGACAAAAAGATTTTTAAAGTTATTCGACGAGATAAACTCTTGAGCCTACGTCCACTGTTCTTGTATTTGTTGTAAGAGCTTACAATAAGAGTTTTATGAGAATTTTTTAACCTCTTTTTCATCATTGGAGGGGGTTTATATACAATGTTTGTGCAAAGGAAAGAGCGAAAATAAAGGGATTACAATTGATTTGAAATGTAACTTCGATATTCTAGCGATTGGGTACTGTGATTTCTCAAAGATTTCAGTCAATCTGATTCCTCCCGAGATATCTGGGATCTGGAGCTATCCAGGAATTGGTTGAATGATTGCACAGATTGTTCGTGACTAACTTGTGATGGGTCGAGCTAAACCTCGACGAACTTATGCAGGGTCGGACAATCGTTGGAGTCGAGTTGATTATGGGTCGAGCTACATCCTCGCGGTAGCTCGAGCTTGGTGGAAAAATCACACACAACACTTATGTTGTTGATTTTTTTTCCACTATGCATTACATTCATATTAGTTGTCTTTGTTCTTATGTTTATGTTGATGAAATGCCAAAAAAGAGAACAAGGCCGCGTACACATGTTGAGATGTATCCACAACATACATTAAGAAGAATTTCTTACCATGAACTTGTGTGAGCAACAAATGGATTAAGTGAGAACAACTTGCTTGGGAGTGGAAGTTATGGTTCAATTTTCAGAGGACAATTACATGATGGGATGGAGTTTGCAATAAAGATATTTCACTTGCATTTTGAAGAAGTGCTTGCAAGTTTTGAAGCTGAATGTGCAATAATGAGTAATATTCGTCATTGAAATCTTGTCAAAATCATCAGTAGTTGCTCAAATGATGATTTTAAATCTTTGATACTAGAGTACATGCCTAATGGGAGCTTTGGACATTTCACATAGGTTGAATATAATGATTGATGTTGCATTAGCTTTGGAATATCTCCATTTTGGTTATTTAGCTCCCATCGTTCATTGTGACTTAAAGCCCAGCAACGTCTTGCTGGATGAAAATATGGTTGCATGTTTGAGTGATTTTGGCATTACAAAGTTGATAGGTGAAGAAGGCTCTATGACACAAACACAGACCCTTGCCACCATTGGTTATATGGCACTAGGTAATTGGTTCTAATGATTTATTTATTTTCATTAAAACTTCTTTGTTATTGTTTTTTTCCTAGTAACAATGAAATTGCATTTGATCACAATCAAGAAACGGAATAGAAGGAAAAGTATCTAGAAAAGGAGATGTGTACAGTTATGGTACCATGCTAATGGAAATATTTACAAGGAAGAAGCCAACAGATGAAATATTTACTGAAGAAATGAGCCTAAGGAGTTGGGTTGGTGAATCATTATGCAACACAATGATGCAAGTCTTGGATACAAATTTTCTAAGCAAGGATGATTAACATTTCTCTAGTAAGAAGGAATGTATGTCATCTATCTTGAGTTTGGCTATGGAGTGTACAAGAGAATCACCTCTAGAGAGGATGAGCATAAAAGAAGTAGCAACAAGACTCATCAAAATTAGAGTTGAATTTGCAAAAATCGGAAGAAGAGGCAAAAGGGTTTTAAATTTACACTAATTTCCTTCTTATTTCACTGATAATAAAGTTTTATCCAGGTGATCAGCTATACCCTTGGAACTTTTTTTTCCTATGTTATGTTATTTAACTTTTGCCTAAATGCTTTTGATTTGCAGAGAGAAATGGGTGAGATTGCTAGCCAAACCGGCCATGAATAGATTAATGGTCGGAGTTTCAGAGAAGATTTACATGTGAAGATGGAGAATCCTCCTCTCAGAGAAGTTTTAGACAATTTCATATTTTCTAGTCAACTTTGATCAAGACCATTAATAAAGTTGACTAGTAAATTTTTCCCATATTTAATAGAGATGAACCATATTTCCTTTTATTTATTTTTGCGAATATTTATATTTAACTCGAAAACCAAGTGAAGTAGTACAATTTGATAATAAATATGACTTAAAACATTTTCATATCATAAAAGTTAAGATAAAAGAAGATTAATTTAAATCTGTTAGTTAAACTCAAAACAACTTGGATATTTGTAAACAGGGTGACTTGATGACTCTAAATTCTGGTGTAGAAATAAATTCCAGATACAGGCCATAAATGACCATTAGTTTGTACAACCTCAGTTACACAATTCCTCTACCACTCCTTAACTTACATAAAAACTCATGTATAATTATTTTTAAAAGGTAAAGGAAATGCGTGGATGCGTTGGAAGAATAAGATTAATTTCTGCATTAGGATGTGTTGGAAGAAGAAGAAAGTGGGTGGGTGAGTGGGTGGCCACATGGCTTGAAGTAAATGGACGGATGTGCCGCATCAGCATTCTTACGTGGTACATCCGTTGTATCGAAGAATTACTCTAATTCGGGAATTTTGATACCATGGGAAAAGAAGGTCCTGACAAACAAGGAAATACTATTTCTTAAATTAATGTCTGACTTTTATTAAATTATATAAATGAAGTTAAGAGTTAAGGACTTTGAGTAATTGTTGCAACTATTTTACTTTTTATCTTTTTATATTTATTTATTACAATTCTTTCATTAAAGTAGGGTTGGTAAAATAAATGGGGGTTCAAAATCACCATTCTAAAATGAAAAATGCCACGAATGCCGACGCTTTGCACCAAATTTTTACATCCAACGACGTGTGTCTACTGAATCAGACGAGTCACGTATCACGTTAACAAATATTTTACAAATGAACAATTGTCCATCAAATATGGACGACTGTCCATTGTTATTGGATGATCGTTCATTTAAAATAGATTCCCGTCCATATTATATGAACGATCGTCCACCTTTAATGGACGCCTATCCATAATTTAAACTAAAAAAATTTGAAAACAAAAATCATGGACACCCGTTCATATATTATAGACGAGTGTCCCTACTGAATGGATATGCGTCTCTATTAGATGGATACCCGTCCATTATTTAAATTAAAAAATTTTATACAAAAATCACAATGGACGGGCGTCCCTATTAGATGGACACCGTCCATTGTTTAAAACTTTAAATTAAAAACAAAAGTATTGGATAGGCCATTTTGTAAGTCAAAACTCTCTCACTCTATTTTTTTGTCTTCGTCTCCGCCACTTACCACCTTCTATTTCTAATGAAACTGGCATCTGCTTTGGATGGAATATGATGCTGTCTAACAAGTGGGAGATTGATGGAATTTACTTTTTTTGTTCTTTGGCCTTGTTCCTGGGGTTTTATCTGCTTTGTACTTCTCTGTCTTCACACTACAACAATTACTATTGTTGGCTTAGCTGGTGAAAGGATCAGAGCAAGTCTTGTTTTTTTGTCTTCAGAGCGTTGATATGGTTGCTTGTGTTACAGCTAAAATTAAACTTTCAAATCTAGCTAAAGAACTTTCAGACACTTGCTATTTTACCACCTCTTTTGCATTTTCTTTCTTGGAAACATACTGGCAATCTAGTCAGTGAGCAGATTTTACACTACGCCTCCTGAAATGTTGAAATTGATCAACCTGGAGTTTGGGTGCTTGTAGCTGGTGGCAGCTCTGTTTCTGTTTTCTCTTCCCCTCCATCATCAGAGAACAATCTGTCCTTGTGACTATCATCTGATATAGTGATGACTGAAAGTATTTTATTTTCAGCGTTCAGGGGACATGGTTTTCTTCTTAAATCAAGTATCAGTTGTCAGAGGTTCTCTTGATTTAGTTCCCTTTATGATGGGTGCATGGACTCATTTCTTGACTGCATAGTTGACCAATTTCTTTTGTCACCTGCTGGCATGGTTGATGAACCGCCATAGAAGGAACTAGAAGCATGAAGAATTTGAGAACAACGTTCAGAATGAAGAGATTGTTTGATGAGCACGAAAATTGGCCCTATTTAATGTAAGAGGGACGCCCGTCCACTACTTTTGTTTCTTAAAAAATAATTTTTTTTTGGACGGGCATCCATCTTATATGGACATCTGTCCATAGTAAATAGACACTCATTCATATAAGATGGACGGATATCCATTATATTTCTTTTAAAATTTTTTAGACGGGCATAGTAAATGGACACCTGTCTATATAATATGAACGAGAGTCCATTAAATATAAATGGGTGTTCATAAATGTTGGATGGCCATTCATTCATGAAAGACTCCAACGTGATCACGTCTGACTAGTTGTCATGTCTTTCAGTACAAAAAGTCGGTGTAAAATTTCAGTGTCTGTATCATTACTCTTCTAAAATTATATATCAATAAATGTTGCTTTCTACTATGTCAATTTTATAAATGTTAGGAATGATTACTATGCAGGTAACCTTTACCTCTCATTTTGTACCATTGGATAAACTCAAACAAAGCTATAGGGAGCATACGGAGGGATCTGATCGTAAAAATAAAGTGATAATCTCACCTTACAATTACAATATTACCCAGAAATTTTATATGAGGGAATTGCATCTAATTTAGCCACATTAGAGGATTACCATAGTGTTTTCTACTTCGTTTCACATGTTATGTTTTATTGAGAAATAATGTATAATTAAGCATTAGTATGTTGTTAGAATATACATTAACTAAATGAAGGAGATGACTTAGTCGCCATGCCACTGCCAATGAAATCTCAACTATAATTAGGTATTAATGGGAAAGTGGAGTAATGAATGATGGAATTGGAGAGATAATTGAAGATCATTTTGACCTTTTTATGCATTAACAATGATTCAATGAGTGGAAGGCAGAGGCATTGAATAGTGTTGTACCTGAGAATTAAGTTTATTGCATTACAAAGGTAGGCGCAAAGCAATGTTATGAAATCAATCTGAATCCCACTTGGTTAATGTGAAGGTCGGTCTATTTCAATTAATAAAGTGGGATTCAGATTGATTTCATAACATTGCTTTTCGCCTACCTTTGTCTATTTCAATTAATAAAGTGGGATTCAGATTGATTTCATAACATTGCTTTTCGCCTACCTTTGTAATGCAATGAACTCAATTCTCATAGGTGCACAGATTAATAAGATAATGGTACATTCCACGTAAATAGATATTATTAAATATCTTATAATGGTTTCAGATTAATCTTGCGTGAACCTCAACTAATCTCCAAAGTTCAGAGATGCACAGATTAATAACATAATTGTACATTTCACTTAAATAGATATTACACTTTAACCACTATGGGGGTGTTTGGATCATATAATATTTTTTTATCTTAGTAATAACATTACCGGAAAGAAAGATTACATTTTAGATTATCGGGTTTAAATTATTATTATACTTGGTTCAATTGGGATGTATTAATAATTAATGTGTTTGGTTGATAGTAATAACATATGTCCTGAAATACCCTTTTACTAGAATGCCCTTTAGATGATTACTAGATATAAATAATTAAGGGCTTGTTTGTTTTATTATTTCAAACCATATTCTCTATCCTATTCCCAAAATACTTGTTTGTTTAATTATTTGGGAAATACTATTCTAGTTTTTTAATTATTTTTAGACCCCTTAAGTTTAATAACTTAATTAAACACCCCCAGAAAAAAGTTTAAAAATTAACAAAAACAACCCCACCTACCCATAGTTGCCAGATTCCGGCAACCACTGTTAGTGGTGGCTGGAATCTATCACAACGACCTAAAAACGACCGGAAATGGCCTTTTATTCACCGATTTAGCTTTTTCAACCAGATCCGTAGTGGATCTGGTCGGAAAAGGCCAGATCTGGACGTCAGCGATGATCAAAGAAATGGCCGTCGTTGACGGACAACGATGCCCCACTCTTTGGCCATCTCTAACGGCATGATCTAACCTTTTCCGGCTAGATCGACACACCACCGGCCAGATTCGACCAATCTGAGTCATAACGGCAAATTCCGACAGATTCCGGTGGTGGTGGCCAAATCTGGCACTGTGGTGGTGGGAGTGTTTTTGTCATTTTACAAATTGGGTGTTTTGTAATTATTAACAAAGCCAATGATATTTTCGTCCACATTGTCCACTGTTTTGGGGCAAAATTGGATTACCGAAGTAATATTTTAATACCACCCTCCCCCCAGGTAATATTATTCCCGGTGATTTACCCCCTTTTTGGCACTGTTTGTCATCTTATTTTCCGGTAATGTTTTTGTACAAAAATGCAAAACACGGTAATCTGCTCAATTAAACAAATATTACCCTTGTTAAAAAATTTCAACCCGATCCAAACGGGCCCTATAAGATATTTAATAATACTTTGACTTAATTCCTTTCGCACTACATGTTATCATGGTGTTCGGGCCAGCTTACGTGCACCTCAACTAATTCCTAGGGCTTAATGAATACCCTACAAACCCAATAAACTATGTAAATCACAATCATGCATTATGGTAGATAGCCCCAAGATTCGAACCCAAAAAGTCAATAAAGAGAGTACTAGGCCAACCCACGACAAAAATTTCTCTATGTTAGATATTTTATAGTGGGGCTCAAAGTCAAAGTCATCCACCTTACTCGAATCCCATTAGTCATCACCCATTATTATTTAATTTATATGAAATAAGTTTAATATTTACAAATAAGTTTTAAATTTTTACAAATAAGTTTAATATTTTCTAAATAAGGAGATCTTTTTATATGAAAAAAGAAAAAGAAAGAAACCACCACAATTAGAATTTAAAATGTTCCTAAAATGTAAATTATTGCTACAAATTTTGTAGAAGATGTATAAGAATAATAAATTTTCACTTGAGAAATAGGAATCCTATAATTTAAACTTCTTAGATTAAAATTTAAGCAAAATCCCATTAGTCATCACGCATTATTATTTAATTTATTGATGGTGTGTTCAAATTGACTTCATTTTCATCAATTTAATGCTAATATGAAATGGGGATTGATTGCTTGGTTCATTTATCTTCTAAAAGGAAAAAAATATATAGGAAAACCCTTTTTTTTTTGTTTTTCTTTGAATCCAAAAGGAAAAAAAAGAGTACTTGAAGTTTCCTAAAAATAAGAAACGTATCTGTTGTATCCAATTGGAGTTTGTTGGTGGAGGAATTATCTCAAAAAACAAAAAAGAGGGTTTCTAGTTATAGATATTTAGTAAAACCGTTATTAAATTGATATCTAATTCAAAGAGAAAGATATCAAATCTTAGCTACGCCACTTCTAGCTACGAGAAAGCTACAAAACATTGCATTTGTAGCTAAACTATTTAGCTACATAGATTCATACTTTTAGTTACAATGAACGCCATGGCTAAACATACATAATGTTGTAGTGACTGTATTAAAATTGAGATCTGATTCAAAGAGAAAGATATCAAATATATGGGCAAAGAGACTTATATTAGCTCCACTATAATGACATATACATTTAGATATTTATATAATTATGAAGTTAAGCCTACTTGAAAAGTAGTATAAGTAGCCATTGGCCGATAAGGGGTCAACATCTGAAAAAAAATATTAGTCAATTTTTTTTTAAAAATAGATATTATAGTAAAGTGATTTTAAACTAGCTAGTAATTGTTACTTAATGATTTAAAGTTAATACAATCATTTCAAAACTTAAAAAATGCAGTCATTTATTAATAATTTTTTTTTTTTCAACTTCATATTACAGGAAAAGTTAATTATTTATTATACATATGATCTATATGATCCTTCATATATATATATATACACACCACACACTTATAAAAAAAGATATTCTCTTTCATCACTCCTAATATTAAGTTTTCTCTTTCTATCAATTACCTCCTAACAAAGGAAAATAATAATCTATACATGATAAACAACCTTCAATAAATAAGATATGTTATATTATTAACATCATAAAAAATTCTGAAAATTTTCGATGTGTATATGTAAAATAAATTATTGTGTTTAAAAAATTATAAAATACATAAATCTTCATATAAACGTCTATTGTTTAATGTTATAAGTGTTTATGGATTACTGTTACGTTCACGTCATTGTCATAATTATTTTTGTATCAATACAAAGAAACATATAATTAATAAGACTAGAAATAGTTTTTCATCAAAAATTGTAGGCATGTGATAACTAGTAGATAAATCCATTGGAAATCAGCTTTTTAGATGCATTTCTTAGAAATTAAGGAGGATTGGAGTAATGTACCATCTGTATATCTTGAGTTTTTTTTTTTTTTTTTTTTTTTAAATTGAGATGTCCGAACCAGTTTACGCATATTTTAACTAATCATCAGAAGGAGCTATCTCATAATAACCCATCGCCATAGCCCATCAAGTAAATATAGGCAAAGGTATTGCCTTTGTACTCAACAGAAAATCGAACCTGAGACTGTGGGTTCTACCCATTTAAATCTTTTGATTGCCTTTACCGTTGGGTTACCTTGGGTGGGTTAGCTTGAATCTTTGCTATGGGTTGTGAGATAGAATTCTTCGGGGAAATGATCAAAGTAACATTAATTAACTTCGAATGAGAACTAAAATGTTGACATTAATTGTTTAGAGATAATACATTTCAGTTGATTTTCAATTTAAATGATATAATTATACTTATTATTCGTTTCAAATAACCAGGGACAAATAAAAAGATGCACATTTGATTGAGTTGATATTTAAGGTCAACAAGGAACGTATACAGATTAGTGGCGGAGCCCATTCATGTCTAGGGTGGAAATCGGCAAATATCACTTACCTCCCCAACTTTTACCAATCTACTTAAGTGCAGAAACAAATTAAATGAAATTTTAATTTATAAATAAGAGCTATAGTATGGAAACTAATTACTCAATCCAATAATTAAGCCCAAAAACAAACTAAATTTACTTAAAAGGTTTCTCACATAAGTTGATGGAGTGGTTGAAAAAGGGACAATTATATCCTCTAATGGCCAGCGTAATTTTAACATTACAAAAAACAAAAAACTTGTAATTGCAACAATCAATAAAATTGTTGATCAATTAATATTGATTTTGTCATATAATTAATTAACCTCTATTTTTTTTTTAAGGCAATATTAAAGTGTATGATAAAAAGTAAATTATTTTTCGGGAAAAAAAGACTCACCCGAGTCTTCTAAGGAAAATATGAAATGTAAACCCCAAAGGGTTGGTTTGATAGTTAAGAATGTTTGCTTCTTTCATTAATTTTTTAGGTTCGAATCTTAGGGTCATCTAATCTATCACATTTATGACTTACTTGGGAACATTGGACTTGTAGGGTATTCAATGAGTGTTGAAAATTAGTTAAAGTACACACAAGCTGGCCTAAACACCCCGATAATAAAAAAAAAAGTATTACTCGGAAGGCAGCTTCCACTTCATGAGTTTCTATATTCATGTAGTTGATGGAGTGGGTTGGTGGATCTCATTATTGTATTGTGATTTGTGAAGACAAGCATTTCTCCTTCAGTGGGTTGGTGGACACATTCAAGTTGGATATGAAAACGATCTGTTCTTGTTCTAGTCAACTGTTTGAGAGTGTAAGGAAATCAGGAATTGGAAACTAACGGCTTCAATTGACAGATTAACGGTAAAAGAAATCAGAGAAGAGAGGAGTTAAAAGAAGCACACATCTGTTAAGTCCATCAAACGGCATCGTTTCACTTACAGAAATTATGGTTTGAAGAAGCAGCACAAGGATTAAACAGTGAGGTTTTACTCTCTTATTCCTCTTCTTCCACAGTTATCATCAAATAAAACTGATAATTGATCCAACGTACAAGATTAGATAAAATTGTGTTTGTTTAGAGCTTGATTAGATGGCTGAGATTGATTTTCACAAGGATTGCCATCCTGCATTTGTAATGTAGTATATAACTCAGTTTATATTGATTAAGGAAGTATTCAATAAAATTCTCAAGTTCATAAGTCAATTCTCTGCAATTTCTGGCTTTCTCATCTCATGGAGATAAATCTTTCTCTCTACATTTTCTTAGCTTTCTTACTTCATCTTTCGACACTTTCCTTCGTTAATGCACAAGTGACCGACATTTCCACAGACAAACAAGCTCTTCTTGCCCTGAAAGCTCGTATAAGCCATGATCCTAGCAATTTATTGGCCAGTAATTGGTCCAGAAGAGCTTCTGTTTGTGATTGGATTGGCATCACTTGTGGTGTCCGCCACCATAGAGTCACAGCTTTGAATATTTCTTATTTGAATCTTACAGCAACCCTTCCTCCTCAATTAGGAAATTTATCTTTCCTTGCAATTCTAAGCATTAACAACAACAGCTTTTATGGCTCTATCCCGGATGAGTTGGCTAACTTACGTCGACTCAAATATCTTCAATTCAGTTTCAATAACTTCATCAATTTAAAGATCCCATCATGGTTCGGGTCCTTAACCAAACTTCAACACTTGGGATTGAATGAAGTGAAATTTTCAGGGACTATCCCTCAGTCCCTTGGCAACTTGTCTTCACTTCAACAACTTTTTCTTGATTATAATGAGCTTTCGGGCTCCATTCCCACTTCCATTTTCAACATATCTTCACTGCAAATACTTAGTCTATACCAAAACCAACTCTCGGGATCCTTCCCTTCCATCCCTTTCAACATGACTTCGTTAATATATATTGACTTCGGTGATAATGGATTATCTGGTGCAGTTTCTGCAAGTTTTTTTGATTATCTTCCTAATTTGGAAAGGCTTTTTTTGGATAAAAACTTCCTCAGTAGCGAAATACCATCCACTCTATCAACATGCGAGGGTTTGCAATACTTATTCTTGGATATGAATAATTTCACAGGATCCATTCCGAAAGAAATCGGAAACTTGACTCAACTTAAGATACTATGGCTTGGATACAATAAACTCCAAGGTATGATATATGCAGCCTTGTTTATATATAGCTGTTTTTACAAATTTTCTTTCTAAAAATTTAANGTAGTTTTATGGTAACCAATTCGGAGAGCATATTCCAAGAGAAATTGGAAACTTAACATTAATCGAGTTCCTAAGTCTTGCCGAGAACAAATTGATAGGTACACCTTACTTTCGGTTATAATAGATTATCTGATGGACTACTCCCTGAAAGCATTTTTGATAATCTGCCCAATCCTCCCATCCTCGTTATCAAATTGTAAAAATTTGCAAGGCTTATCCCTGTCTTTCAACTGTTTCATAAGAACCATTCCAAAAGAAATTGGAAACTTGACTCAGCTTAAAGAGATATATCTTGGATACAATAAACTCCAAGGTATTTTATATGAAACTTTGTTTATAAATGTTTTTACAAATTTTCCTTTTAGAAATTTTATGAACAATACAATTGCTTATTTATATTGATTTTGTCGGAGAAATTCCGAAAGAAATTGGAAAGTTGACATTAATCAAGTACCTATTTATTGACAACAACAAATTGATAGGTACAAGATAAACCCCTCTCAATTTGTTTTTATATAATAGAATAATTTCATTTTGTCGTAATCCAATTCAGTAATTGAACTACTCCTTCACTTATTTCAACATTTCTTTTTAATTCACACGAAATTTGTGGATAATAGCCTTCCGAGCAAAAGGTGTCAACTTCTGCCTAATTTTGAAGGCATATATGTATATATCTCTCCTAACCAACTCACAAATCCAATTCCATATAGTTTGAACAATAACGAAAGATATTCCAAGAGAATTGGGAACTTGACATTAATCGATGAATTCATCGTCGCTTGAACAAATTGTATGTTATTATTTAAGAATCTCTTCTTGTTGTAAACTAAATCACTAATTGAACTCTTATTTTTCAGGTGAGATACCATATGAAATTGGTAATCTTCGTAATCTTGAGATTTTAAATCTTGATTCTAACAACCTTGTGGGTCCTGTCCTAGCTGCTATTTTCAACATCTCAACAATAAAGGCCCTTTCACTCATGTCCAATAAGCTTTCGAGAATTCCTCCATCAACCGCAGAGTTTCCAAATCTTGAGGAGCTTTACTTGGGATTTAATAATTTCACTGGGCCATTTCCTAGTTTCATTACCAATGCTTCCAAGCTCTCTATTATAGTCTTAGTATACAACTCATTCTCAGGCTTCATCCCAGAAACAATTGGTAACTTAAAAAATCTTGAGCGGCTTTACTTATCTTTTAATTACTTGACATCTTCTACTCCAGATTTGAGTTTAATTTCTCGTTTGACAAATTGCCAGAATTTAAGGCAGCTACATTTAGAAGGAAATCCTCTGAATAGCATCCTTCCAAGTTCCATAGGCAATCTTTCTGTTTCTTTGGAAAGTTTATACATGGGTGAATGCAACATTAGTGGAAACATTCCCAAAGAAATTGAAAACTTAAGCAACTTGATAGAAATACGACTATATGACAATGAACTGACTGGATCAGTTCCAGTTGCACTTGGTGGACTACAGAAACTCCAAGGTTTGAATCTTGAACATAATAAATTGGAAGGATTGATCCCAAGTAGTCTTTGTCAATTGAATGAATTGTTTGAGTTGCAATTGAGTGATAACAAGATTTATGGATCCATACCTGCATGCTTAGGTAATATCACTACACTTAGAAAATTGTCGTTAGGTTTCAACAAATTAACTTCTTTTATACCCTCAACTTTGTGGAACCTTAAGGATATCTTGTACTTGAATTTGTCATCAAATTCTTTGAATGGATCTCTTCCATTGGAGATTGGAAATCTTAAGGTTGCGATAAACATAGATTTGTCAAGGAATATTCTTTCAGGAAATATTCCAATTGTTATTGGCAGCCTAGAAAATCTACAGAACCTTTCCTTAGCATTCAATAGATTACAAGGCTCAATTCCTGAAACATTTGGTAACTTAACAAGCTTGGAATTCTTGGATTTGTCAAGTAACAATCTTTCTGGATTGATTCCCAAGTCTTTGGAGGTACTCTTTTACCTCAAATATCTAAATTTATCTTTCAACCAACTAAGCGGTGAAATTCCTAAAGGAGGACGCTTTGAAAATTTCTCAATTGAATCATTTATGGGGAACCTTGCATTATGTGGTTCTTCTCGACTGCATGTTCCACTATGCAAAATTAGAACACATGGAAAGTCAAGTTCAAGAAAAGTTATGTTGTTCATTGCTTTGCCGCTAAGCATTACATTCACATTGGTTGTCTTTGTTCTTATGTTTGTGTTGATGAAATGCCGAAAAAAGAGAACAAGGCCACCTACACATGTTGAGATGTATCCACAACGTACATGGAGAAGAATTTCTTACCATGAACTTGTGAGAGCAACAAATGGATTCAGTGAGAACAACCTGCTTGGGAGAGGAAGTTATGGTTCAGTTTTCAGAGGAAGATTACATGATGGGATGGAGCTTGCAGTAAAGGTATTCCACTTGCATTTTGGAGAAGCGCTTACAAGCTTTGAAGCTGAATGTGCAGTATTGAGTAATATTCGTCATCGAAATCTTGTCAAAATCATCAGCAGCTCTTCAAATGATGATTTTAAATCTTTGATACTAGAGTACATGCCTAACGGGAGCCTTGAGAAGTGCTTGTATTCTGACAACAATGTTTTGGACATTTCACAAAGATTGAACATAATGATTGATGTTGCATCAGCTTTGGAATATCTCCATTTTGGTTATTTAGTCCCCATTATTCATTGTGACTTAAAGCCTAGCAACGTTTTGCTAGACGAAAATATGGTTGCACATTTGAGTGATTTTGGTATTGCAAAGCCTTTAGGTGAAGAAGGCTCTATGACACAAACACAGACCCTTGCCACCATTGGTTATATGGCTCCAGGTAACTGTTTCTAGTTCAGTATGTTTTATTTTTTATTTTTTCCATTAAATTTTCTTTGTTTCCTAGTAACTATGAAAGTGCATGTGATCTCTATTAGAATATGGAAGAGAAGGAAAAATATCTAGACAAGGGGATGTATACAGCTATGGTATTATGCTAATGGAAACCTTTACAAGGAAGAAACCAACAGACGAAATATTTATTGAAGGAATGAGCTTAAGGAGCTGGGTTGGTGAATCATCATGTAGAACAATAATGGAAGTTGTGGACACAAATTTGCTAAGAAGGGATGATGAACATTTCTCTAGAAAGGAGGAATGTGTATCATCTATCTTGAGTTTGGCTATAGAGTGCACAAGAGAATCAACTCTGGAGAGGATCAACATAAAAGAAGCAATAACAAGACTATTGAAAATTAGAGTCGAATTTGCGAAAATTGGAACCAAAAGAGGCAGAAGAATTTGAAATTTAGGTTAATTTTCTTCTCATTTCATTAAGTTTTAAATACAGGTGATAACTTTCTTTAGCCTTTGTTATGTTATTTAACTATTGCCTGATTGCTTTTGATCGCAGAGAGAAGTAAGTGAGATTGCTAGCCAAACCAGCCATGAATAGAATAATGGTCTGAGTTTCAGAGACGATTTACGTGTGAAGATAAAGAACCCTTCTTTCATAGAAGTTTTAGACAAGTTCATATTTTAATTTGTTAAAACGTTTGTGTAGTAAACATAAAGTCTTGGGGGACTGTAAATTTTTCCCATATTTAATAGAGATGAACCATAACTGTTTTTATTTTTATTTTTTCGCTAATATTTATATTTAACTTGTATTTTAATAAAGTTTGAAACCAATTATTTAGTTTATCATACTCAAGAATTCAAAAAACTTTAAACTAATTTGAATCCGATTCATCATATTTAATGAAATTTTAATCAATTTATTTGAGATTACATATTTCAACAAAGAGAAAAGCTTTACAATTTGATATAGAAGCAAGTCATTCCTCTAAATCTTAGAATCTCAATTTTCTCGTACAAGAAAAACATTTTGCATGTTTTTTAACTTTTTTATTCTGTCTGAACCATGTGGTGCCCTCTGAACACTTTTGATATCATAGGCATCGAATTGACAGAGTTTACCAAGTGGCTTTGCTTGTTTGACCTCCAGATCTCTGACATGGTGGCCATTCTCCTGAGGAAGCGTTGACCAATATCACAATTTGAATTATTTTGTAAAGACCAATCCATGGCATTGCCATCTGCATGATGCAAATCCAGCTTACTTAAAGGATTCATTGTGCTCACCGTAGCCACTAACTCATTAGAATTGCGATCTTCTGATTCCAAATGATCATCACAGGCCAGAGCCTCCTGCACACAGGGCAAATTTGGCTCTTGTACCAGTCCTGGAGTAGATGGTGCTTCAGCATACTCAACAGATTCCGCATGGACACCCGAGTCTTTCAAGCTGGTCACAATGGAAAGAGGTAGTAACTATGAGACCAAATCTAGAACACAAATCATCCTCACAATATTCAAATAAGCAAGATACTAAATAACAAATACAGAAACAACCTAAGACATAATATTATGGAAATATTAAAATTAACCTGATTTGCATTGTCATTCATTGTTGCGGCTTCTGAAGTTTCATTTATCTGCTCAGTAATATTATCTTGTTCCCAAGGTGCCAATGGTTTGACAGATCCCTGAGGATCAGCACTGTAGGGGATAAAGTTACATCAGAATTGTTCCATATAATTTTATAGATAAATCAGCATCCCCACAATACTGATAAATCAGTCCAAATGGGCAGCTATCCATATGGTTCCTAAAGGCCCTTTCTTGGCCAAAATAAACTGTGAGTAAAACATTTCTCACCCCAAACTCAAAAAAAACCCCTAGCTTTCATACACCAAATAATAACCTTTATTATAAATTATAAACCCAAAACGCAAGCTTCCAGCTAAAAACACTGTATTACTTCAGCCAGCTTAAGAAAACCCCCAAATTCTACCACGAATACTAACCTTTAAGCTTCAATTTTCTGAAAAACCAAAGATAAACACTAGACATTCACCACATAAACTGAACTCCCAAAAAAACCCTAAATTTCAACTCCTAGTCAAAACGCGAAATTCAAATTAAACCCAACAAAACTCACCCAAATTAACAACCAACCCGGAACCCTATCTTCAAATACAACACAATTCCCTACTACTATCCTCCAAAAACCCTAATTACAAAACCCAAATTCGACAAACACCCCATACGAGCTAAAAAAACGAAACCCTAATTACTCATCTCATACACCACCACTCTCTTCGAATTTCTCAGCAATTAACCAAACCAGCTCCATTTCCAACGAAATTCACCGAAACTTGCCACCCGCAGCAGATCGAATCGTGTTGAACTGAAATGAGCAGAGCTTTGAAGTAAAAACCCTAGATTTAGGCCCTCAAACGACGTCTTGTAAAGCTTATACCTTTGAGCTGAGTGAGAGATGGGGAGGGACGGAGGGGAGTTGAATTGATTTGAATTTTCAGAGAATAATCTAAATAGAGAGAGAAGAGGAAGAGAAGCGCCTTAAGTTTTTGTTTTTGTTTTTTTGTTTTTGTTTTCAGATTTTAGAATTTTTTTTGTTTTCATGTTCGTGTGTAGTTAAGGTGTGTGATTGCCTTAGTTGTCACTGTTTCATACTTTCATATGTGGGTAGTCCAGACAATTAGGACAAATAGAAGATAGTATAGATAGCCGCATAGTCTCAAGTTTAATTCCCAATTTGAGCATCTATGATTTGAGTGAGGAGATTATGACTGTGGGTTGCTACGCTAGTCTGTCACGACTGGAGGTTATCCTTTATCTCACCACTTCGGCTCAAGGGCTTTCCCCGTGACATGTCCAAGGTATTGTCCACTATGGGTCGTTTTTGGCCACGTCTCCTTTGGACCCTCACGACTTTGCTTCATTTCATAGTCTTTTTTCCACCTTGCGAATGCCTTTCCCATTACTTGAACCTTGGACTAATACCTTGGGCAAGTCACATAAGTACCATTGGGCTAGCCTCAAGTCATGGGGGAGGCATTCGCAAGGTAGAAAAAAGACCATGAAGCGAAGTAAAGCCGTGAGGGTCCGAAGGAGGCGTGGCCAAAAGGAACCATAACGGACAATACATTGGACGTGTCTGACGCGAGAGGAAAGCCCTTGAGCCAAAGTGACGAAATAGAGGATAGCCCCCGGTCGTGACATAGTCTTCCTTGAAAATTAGTCAAAATGCGTATAAGTAAAAATAAATAAATAAGAGTTTATGTTAAATGATTGATAGAAAACAAAAAATACTAAGCAAGAATCTCGCTATAACTTGAATAAATATTTTGAACAAAATTCAACAAATTAAAAAATATAATTTACTAATTTATATAACTCTAAGTCATAAGTTAAAAATTTAAATTGAAATCTTAATAACCACAAAGTATAAAATTCTCGAGGCTCACAATATGCAACCCTATTGCAGTGTTTCTTTATTTAAATGAAAAAAAAAATTAAAGAAAATTATTGTACCTTGAATTATTCTTCATTTGGATGTGAAATTAAGGGTAAACTAAAATACAAATAAAAAATTTTAGTTGTATTTCAATATTTTTAATATTTGAAAATGTGTTTGATATAATAGTCAAAAATTGTTTTTATATTAAAACTATAGAAAATCATGAAAATGGTTTTTGATCGTTTTTCTAGTTTTACATTAATTTGTAAGATTGTATTCAAAAAAACCATTTTAAAAAACATTTCTACTCATTTTTACCAACACTATTTCATAATTTTTTTTGGAGAAATCTACTTAATAAACCCTTTTTTAAAGATCAAAATGAAAAATAATAAACTTTTAATTAGAAATCATTTTTAAAGATTTTTGGACAATAATACTCATATAGTTCACTCGTGCATGAAGAAACTTATAATAAAATGCAGAAGAAAATGGAGAGGCTAGAAATAGGGTGTTCAAAAAAATACAAAAACCGAACCGAACCAAAAAAACGGTTCGAAAAATTCAAAAAACTGAATTTCTGGTTCGAGAAAAAAAAAAAACGGTTAACTGAAACTGGTTTTTTGAACCGGTTTTACAATATATTATATATTAAATAAAAATAAATATTAGAAATTAAATAAAAAAATACTAATATAATGTATTATATATTAAATAAAAAATAATAATATTATATATTATATATTAAATAAAAATTATAATATTTTTAATGTATTGTTATTAGCGGTCAATGGATATGTATAAATGTTTAATTTTTATTTGGATATGTATTATTTATATTTACAATTTAATTTAGGAAAAAATAAAAAAAATAAGTTTTATAAAAAAAAAAAAGAAAATCGGTTCAAAAACGGTTAACCGCTTTTTTTTAAAACAGTTAACTGGTTTTTCGGTTATTCAAAAAATTAGTTTTCCTTCTAAATCGGTTTAGTTTCGGTTCGAGAATTTTTCCGAATTGAAAAACCAATTCGGTTCAAAAATACGGTTAACCGAACACCTCTTACTAGAAATCGGAGAAGGAAGAGAAGAAAGAAGTTATGATAAGGGCAGTTTTGTCTAAAAATCTGATGAGAGATCTACCTACTAATGTAGTTACACGTGGATTAGTTTGTACTTTAGACAAAAGAAGTCATGTACTTATGTCTAAAAATCTGATGAGAGATCTTTCCTACTAACGTAGTTACACGTGGATTAGCTTCCATTTTGATCCTTAAAAAAAGATCCCGTTATCATCACCCCATTATTATTGAATTTATTTGATGGTGTGTACATATTGACTCCATTTTCGTCAATTTATTGAAAAAGTTTTTTGAGGTCTTCCAATATCATTATTTTTTTCTTTTTTTTTTGTTCTTTTGGTATCTAATGACATCTGGGCCAGTTTATTCGCACATCAACTAGTTCTTCAGGACCTTAAAGTTAATAGTGTTAATAATATTTAATGACTACCCCTTATTAATAGTCGTAGTTTACACGTCAGTATTGCTGCAGGCCTCCATCGGAGTTTCCTTTGGCTTTGCCCCGCTCATGCATAATTCACCACCTTTCGGGTCCCAATAGACATGCTCACACTTGAATCCTTCATAAAAGATCAAGGTCAGTCGATAGTGCAACCTGTGAGGGATCCTGCCAATCAGCTTCCTTATGGGTTTACTAGCCCATTGACTCTTATACATGTTAGACTCCTTAGTCTGTGTTTCAAGACGGGACAAATGGGGAGCTCACAGGTGTCGTAGCATGCCTTGGGGTGCGTGCTGCTAGTCACGATGCGACAACGACGTCTCTGTAAGCGTATCATCGACACGTGCTTCAAACTCAGGACTTCTTGAGTAATACACCCAAGAGTCTCAAATGAACCGCCAAACTACATAGAGGTAATTACCAATATCACTAGATTGATTGCTTAGTTCATATATCTTGTAAAAGGGAAAAAAATATTTCAGACAACTTTTTTTTCTGAATCTGAAGCGGAAGAAGATATCTGAATTCCTAATAAATAAAAATGTATCATCATTGTATCGAATTGGGGTTTGCGGTGGTGAAGGAACTAGTTCATAGAAAAAAAAAAAAAAAATTTAATTTGTACACATTGATCCTTCATATATATATATATATTCATATAAAAATTTATTTTAAATCTTTAAAATAAATTTCTGATTTCGTCACTGCATTCGTAATCGTATTGCATGTTGAATGAAACTTTTTGTAATGTGGAGACTCCATCCTGTTATTTAATTAGGCCCAACCCTTTTTAGAGCAACCTCATACTGTTCATGATATTGAGCTCTCTTGTAATCCTTGTGAATTTCCTTTTTTGGGCTTTCTTGGGATTTTCAGAGTTGAGCCCAGATAGCCCATTTCCCCTTATTACTCATGTTGGACATTTGGGAATAATGATCAAAGCCCACCACTATTGGCCCATGGCTTTCTGTGATATAGAAATTTGAAAAGGCCGTCTAAATCCACGCATTTATCGGATCGTTTACAGTAGCAAGATAACGTTACCCCTAGTGTTATAGATGGAGCTACCAAAGGACAAGGAGGGGCAATTGAAAAAATCATTAACGGTAATTTGTATACATCTATATATATAAAAGGATATAAGATATGTATTGATGGTCATACAATATTTTAAGTACAAATTTATTAAATAAGACACCATTGATTGCTGTTAGTAATTGATACTCGAATCTTAGTTGTACACAGCAAGAGCAATTATATAGTGCTCCATCATACTCTATTGCTGTAGTAACCTGGTGGACTCCTGGAATTTACCCAGGAATTGTATTAGGACTACCTAAGGCTCTTGGCTTATGGGTGGTTTATTAGATGGAGTTGAGTGGCTATCATGGTGCATATCCAAATATAAGACACCATCCTATGTTTGGCAATGCAGCAGAAGGCATTTGAACCTATGTGGGTGCTGGATCAGTTTGGCAAAGGTTGTAAGAATGGGTTATCGGTTCAGGCTTGCTTAATCTGTGGAGAACAAATTTTATGTGCTGTAACATGGGTAGAAACAGTAAAGTTTGTGGAGGGAAAATCTGCAGTTTTCGAATGAGCGAGCTTGTTTTAGATGCATGGATAGTCCTCAGTGTTGAAGTTATCGACCACTTCAACATTAATGGGTTATGCAGACGCATTCAGGGGTCTTGCTAATAGTTTGGGCCTTTTCCATAAAGAGTCTCTGAAAGATTTCCTTTAAGTTATTAATTTTTATTGGGTTTAGGCTTAGGAATAGTAATCCCTGTAATACTAGGTTTTAGTCTTTTAAACCTAGTATATAAATATTATTTTCTCTTATAATGAATGATAGTAAATAATAGGGTAAATTCATTCATTGTAAACAAGAGAGGTGATATAATATTAAAATAATATTGACTATGATAGACGTAACCTGTTAATTAGGTGAATCAAGATAAATCGCACATTTTTTTTTCTTTACTATTTATGTTTGTGTGTTTTCTGTTTATTTTGTTTTTCGCATATCTCTATTTCGTTCAATTCTGTTTTGGGCCTGTTGTCCTTGGCTTGTGATTCTACTGCTGCCCTTTGGAGCCGTGGAGTTAGCTTTTTTGCTTTGCGTTTTGTTTAGGGCAGGGTCCCCTGTGCTTTCGGCCTTTTGAGCCTTTTGTTTCTTTGCTTCTTTGTTTGACCCCTTGGGGTTGTCCAAGGCGCTTTGCTTTTGGGGCTTTCACTTCTTTGGCTGTATTTTAATCATACCTCTATTTTTAAAACGTCTATTTTTCATTGTTATAAGTTTATGAATTAATGTTACGTTCACATCTACTTCCAATGGTCCCAATTCCTCATAAATTGTTTAGGGGAGCACGTTTTATTGAGTCCAAATTCATTGTAAAACATACAATATGTAATGTCTCTTGTGTGTAAAGAGGAACAAGGCCACCAATCCTTTTCTTAAATGTAAATTTGGGACTTACCTGTAACAGCTAGCCCAGTAGATGATAAGCCCAATTTTGTTACATTGCTCAGCCACTTTTGTGCCTTGCCTTGTGATGTTTGCTTTGCCTTTTTAGTGGGATAATATTAGGAATTTTCTTCATTTACTAACAATGGTATCTGAGCTAGTTATAGAAACATGTCTAGGATTTTTTTTAAAGATTGAGAGTGTTATGCCTGGGAAATCAAGGGCTGACGTGGAGTCACACGATGACGCGTGACTTGCTCCCGTCAGAACGGTAAGCGCACGTCAGGCCTGCCAAGCGCCGTGGGGCTCCCACGTGTCCATTTCCCTGCTCCAAATCGCGTGAAATCGGCTTGGAAAATGGGCAATGAGACGTAAAGCCGGATTATGTCCTGACAATCACACCAACCCATGGATTTAATGATGATTACACGCCTTCAGCTTGATATAAAAAGAAGAAGACCCCTTCATTAAGAGGATTCGGCTATTTTTTACGCTTGAACTCTCTCTCTAGAAATGGTATATTTACTTTCCCCAATCATTTGTAAGTCAGTCCGCTTTTGCGACCTCACCCACCATATTAATACAAATCAGTGGACGTAGGACTTGCTACCTTAGCATCCGAACCACTTTAAAAGCTCTCATTGCATTTATTTCGTATTCTCTATCCATAATCACGTGTGTTTCTTGACCAATCAATGTTACGCACGTGTTGATTAGTTGGTGTTAGAGTCAAGCATCAACAGTTTGGCGCTAGAAAGAGGGGCTGATTTAGTGTCTACCCTTCATCAAGAGAATCTTCGACCTATTGGTCCTATAGCAACAAATGGCCCTCCAATCTGAGCCAGAGCAAGCTAATCAGCGCGCTGAAGGAGTCCCCTTGACCCAAGGGGATACCCCCTCCAAGGTACTTCCAGTTTCGTAAAATGCTGCGGGGGATATCCCGGCAGCTTCGTAACTTGACCCCGCCATCAGAAGCTACCTGGAGAGGTTGGACAACACTCTCTAGACGGTCAACCAAAGGTTGGACCGTTTGGACCAAGGCATGTCATCTACAACAGCTGGGGTGGTGCAACCACCAAAGACGCCTACAGGTCACGCGAAAGCGCAGCAAAGGGCAATAGCCCGTGCCGCGAGCATTGCAGCGCGTAAACGCAAGGGTAAGCAAGTTGTAAAAAGTAAGCCTACGGGCTCCCAAGGACCAGCGAACACAAACCGTGCCCCGAGCAGGGTGCCGGCAAAGCTGACACTCGGCGAAAAAGTGAATCCCGAGCTGTCCCATGCCACGTCGCAGGCGAACCCAAGCAAAAATGCCAGGCGCGATGATTCGTATCACCGCCAGCAGAACGATCCCAATCGTTATCATGCGGGTGGCCCCCATACCTCGCGGGGCGGTTCGTACCACCGTGAGAGTCGTGAAAACGCCCCGTGCAATCCATCGCCTTCACACGCCTCTAGCCAGCGTGTGTCAAGTGCGGTCGGAAATGTCGGCCGAGGTGAAGAGGAATCCGACCTCCGGACTTTCCTAAACCGTAATCGCGAAGGCCGGACTCGCATGGGTGAAAGCAATCCCCAATTGGCTCCATTACCACAAATTGAGGAGCTACAGCGAGCTCTGGACAGGTTAAGGGAGCAGCAAAACGAACAGGTCCAGGTCGCCTCTGCATCCCCTTTCTCTCCCAAAGTGCTAGCTGCTCCACTCCCACCGGGGTTCAGAATGCCCGATATGCGGCCGTTTGATGGGAACCATGATCCATAGGATCGTTTATATGAGTTCAACGACCTGATGAAGCTTCACCAGGTTTCGGATCTTGCAAAATGTCGTTGTTTGGCCGTAACGCTGACTTCCCATGCCAAGCGGTGGTTGAGGTCGCTCCCAGCGGGATCGATCAGTTTGTGGCCTCAGATGAGCACGACGTTCTTACGGCATTTCCAAGCTAATCGGAAGTTTTCAATGCCTTTGAGCTACCTCAGCAACATAAGGCAAGAAAGAGACGAATCCCTGCAATCTTATATCGACCGTTTCCACAGGGAACTCAACAAGGTGGCCCATGCCCCAGAAGAGTCCATCCGAACACTTATAATAGCTGGAGTTCGCCCGCAAACCGACTTGTGGAAAGAACTGCAGGCTGAGGACGATATTTTCCTCACCAGATTTTACAACATTGCAGAAAAATATCTCCGGATAGAGAATTCATTGGCGGCACTCCGCCGTCGCGATCACGGCACTTCAAGCAGTATGTCTGGTCGGGGAGAAAATAGGAGAGCTGATCGCAAAGGAGACATTGATGATCAGCGAAAAGGGAAGAAACCCCGCTACGAACATAAGAAGTCCTATGCTCCTGTTCCTCGTCGCGACCGGGACAGAGCTCAATACACTCCGTTGAACGTGTCCATATCTGCAATCCTTGACAAATCCGAGGAGGCCAGCCTGCTCGGTGAACCGGAACCCTCTGCGCGTGTTAAAGTGTCTGGCAGGCGCATTAAATGCGTTGTGTGCTGACCCGACGTCATTTTGACAGCATTAATTGTACGACGCATTTGAAACGACGACCCTCATCACGGCATTTAATGCGACGTGGGGCGCATTTAATGCGGGGAGAGAGAGAAGGCTGTCGTTTCACTTCCGAGGGATGATAACCGTCGGTTCGCGGTCCATATAAAAACTCACATTTTTCAGATGATGCCACCAAAACCCCTTTTGCCTCGAGTGATAAGCCTTTGCAAACCGGAAGTTCTTCTTTTCCGATTGGCGCCTCTCAGATATCTGAAACAAGATTCGGCCTTGGTCACGCGTCCTAGAAGGTAAGACCCTTTTTCTTCTTCCTTTTTTTTTGGTTGGTGTCCGATTCTCGAACCTGCATCAAAGTTCCTTGATGGCGTGCTCAGATCTCAAACCCGCGTCAGAGTTCTCCGATCGCTTGGCCAGATCGTAGATCGCACGCGTTAGAATTCTTCGATCGCGCGTTAGAATTCTTCGATCGCGCATCAGAATTCTCCAATAGCGTGGCCAGATTGCGGATCGCACGCATTAGAGTTCTCCGATCGCATGGCCAGATCGCAGATCGCACGCCCATCCCATCCTGATCCTCAGCTTCAGATCGTGGATCTTTAGCTTCAAATCGCGTGTTCAGATCGCTGATCTCTTGTGCTCTTAGGTAGAGCTCGTTATGATCTCTTAGGTCGAGGTCGTTTTGCTCATTGAGCTTGTTTTGACCTCTCAAGTTGAGGTCGTTTTGTTCATTCAGGTTGTTTTGACCTCTCAGGTCGAGGAGAGGTCGTTTTGACCTCTAAAATTGAGGTCGTTTTGCTTTTTGAGCTCGTTTTGACCTCTCAGGTCGAGGTCGTTTTGCTCTCAAGTTGAGCTCGTTTTGCTCAGATTGAGCTCGTTATGACCTTTCAGGTCGTTCTCCTACCAGATTTCAGGTCGAGCTCCTACTAGATTTCTGCTCGTTTTCCTAACAGATTTCTGGTCGTTTTCCTACCAGATTTCTGGTCATTTTCTTAACAGATTTCTGGTCGCTCCTAACAGATTTCTGGTTGTTTTCTTAACAGATTTCTGGTCGCTCATAACAGATTTTTGGTCGTTTTCTTAACAGATTTCTGGTCGCCCCTAACAGATTTCAGGTCGTTTTCCTAACAGATTTCTGATCATCTTCCTAATAGATTTCAGTTTGAGACCGCAGCCAGTTAGATCAAAGAGTTTAGTTTCTAAAGTGCAACGCATTTCAAAAACTAGGGGGCTTCTGTTATGCCTCAAAAGTCAAGCCTATGTCAGCACAATTAATGTCTCTTTGTACCAGCTGCCAAGCCCATATCTCCGAAGATATTCTCACCAACTTTATCTCATTTCAAAGAGATGAATGGACTAGAGTCTTCCATGTGTCAAGGCAGTTTGCAAAAGCTCTCATGGCATTGAGTGCAAATGTAAATAAATGGGCATTTCTTTTCCCGAAGAAGGGAGGCTGGAGGCTGGGCTCAGATTTAGCTTCAATTCTTTCTCTCTGTAAAAACACTGTATTTCTTCATCTTTGTATACCTTACGGGCAAATTCATAGAAGTAGGGAGAGATCAAATAAAATAACAGTGGATGTAAGAGTCGCTTGTTGCATCCGAACCACTATAAAAACCCCTCTTGCCAATCTTTTATTTATTTTTTCTGCAAAATATATAATCTCAGCTCCGTATTCAAATCTCATGGATCCATCAC
The DNA here is from genome assembly GCF_008641045.1 of Pistacia vera. Lineage (NCBI taxonomy): Eukaryota > Viridiplantae > Streptophyta > Magnoliopsida > Sapindales > Anacardiaceae > Pistacia > Pistacia vera. The sequence continues at coordinate 130,144 of NW_022196043.1, forward strand.
GTGTGTCTCCTGAGTCAGCTCAGCGTTTCCCACGTGCGAGTCGTTGGCGTTCAAAATCAAGCATCAACAGAGAGATTAAGAGGGAATAGACCCGGGAAGAAGAAGAATTCTAAAATCACCAAAAAAATGGCNCTATAAAATATAAACTGTAATTTTCTATGCCCTGATTTTGGGTTCTAAGGAACGATCCATGGTTGTAATTTTTTTGTTTTCCGCTGCGCAACCGGGTCGTTTCCTAACGCCAGCTACCAGTCACGCTCGGCGACTACGACGAGGTGACTAGGGTAACCAAATTTTTGGTCTTGGACTGCCCATCGGCCTTTAATGGAATCTTGGGGTGACCTCTGTTGAGAAGCTTCAAGGCAGTCACTTCTATATATCACCTCAAGATGAAGTTCCCCACTCCAACGGGGATAGGGCAAGTGAGCGGATCGCAGAGCCCATCTCGCGAATGCTACGTAAAAGCGGTACAGATGGCAGGCAAGGGCATTACGCGATGTGTGCCTCGCTAGGCTATGGCAATCAGTCGGATCGAGCCACAGCCTGGTCCAGCGGAGGATAACATAGATCCGCGAATCCAGGAAATCCCTCCTAGCGGCCCGGTTAAAGATCTGTTCGAGATTTCGGTTGATCCAAAGGAGCTGAGCCGAGTATTAAAGATTGGAAGCTGTCTCAACCCTCAGCTCGCTTCTGAACTGATAAGCTTCTTAAAGGAAAACATTGACGTGTTTGCCTGGTCGTATGTAGATATGGTAGGGATCAGCCCGGACATTATTTGCCATGCATTAAATGTCAATAGTGAGGCCAAACCGGTTCACCAGAAAAGAAGAGTGATGGATCTAAAGTGGTACGCTGCACTGAAATCAGAAGTGGAAAACCTCCTCCGAAATGGGTCTATCCGAGAGGCTCTCTACCCGACCTGGGTTGCCAACCCGGTCCTGGTAAAGAAGCCAAACGACAAGTGGCGGACCTGCGTTGACTTCAGCGACCTCAACAAGGCTTGCCCGAAAGACAGCTTCCCTCTGCCGAGGATCGACCAGCTCGTTGATGCCACCTCGGGGTGCGAGTTGCTAAGCTTCATGGATGCATACTCGGGATATAATCAAATCCCGATGTATGGGCCAAACGAGGAGCATACGTCTTTCATTATGGACCGGGGGCTGTACTGTTACAAAGTTATGCCTTTCGGCCTCAAGAATGCGGGCACGACCTATTAGAGGTTGGTTAACCGAATGTTCTCTGACCAGATCGGAAAGACAATGGAGGTCTATGTGGACGACATGCTGGTCAAATCCCAGGCTGCCTCAGAACACATTGCACATCTCGCTGAGATGTTTGACATCCTCCGACTGTACAGAATGAAGCTGAACCCTCTCAAGTGTTCGTTTGGGGTATCGTCAGGAAAGTTCCTAGGGTATATGGTTAATCAGCAAGGCATAGAAATAAACCGTGAAAAGATCCAAGCTCTGCTCGATATGGAGAGCCCGACCAGCAAGAAGCAGGTCATGAGTCTAAATGGGCGAATAGCGGCACTTAGTCGCTTCATATCAAGGCTAACAGACTGCTGCTTGCCATTTTTCAATGTTCTGAAGGCCAATAAGAAATTCGAATGGACTCCCGAATGCGAACAGGCGTTCCAGAGTATAAAAGAACACCTCGGGAAGCCACCTCTCCTCTCTAAGCCTCTTCCACAGGAAATCCTGCTCATCTACCTGTCCGTATCTCAGTTCGTGGTCAGTGCAGCTCTAGTATGGGAAGAGGAAAAGGCGCAATGGCCAGTGTACTATGCGAGCAAGCGTCTGTCGGATGCCAAAATGCGGTATCTGGAAATGGAGCGACTAGCCTTTGCTTTGCTAATCGCATCAAGAAAGCTGTGACCTTACTTCCACGCCCATACGATCCGTATAATGACTAATTACCCCCTTAGGCAGGTCCTCCAAAAACCAGAAGCCTCAGGTAAACTGCTCAAATGGGCCATGGAATTAAGCCAGTTTGACCTGAAGTGCAAGCCCAGGTCGACCATTAAAGGGCAAGCTGTTGCAGACTTCATCTCAGAATTTTCCTATCTCCCAAGCGAGCAACAGCCTAGCGAAGTCGTGCAAGAAAGTATTCAAAACCTGTCGACCTGGAATCTCTATGTCGACGGGTCATCGAACAGGAAAAAAGCTGGTGCGGGTCTTCTCCTTGTAAGCCCCAAGGGGGGTCGAATTCATGGTATTCTCTGGTTTGGGTTTAAGGCGACCAACAATGAGGCTGAGTATGAAGCCCTACTTGCCGAGTTGCGACTTGCCAAAGAAATGGGTGCAACCGTGATTAGCATTTACAGCGACTCCATGCTGGTCGTCAACCAAATTTTAGGGGAACACCAAGCCAAGGAAGAGAACATGGTCCGCTACCTGAAAGAAGCTAATACCGCTCTTGGGTCGTTTAAACACTTTGAAATCACTCAGATCCCCAGAGATAGTAATTCTATAGCGGACGCCCTAGCAAAGACAGCCTCGTCGTTGGATTCAGAGGCTCCAAACAACATTCCTGTTCGTTTCGTGGATGCTCCAACTATCAGCTCAGTCGAATAGGCCGTAAATGTGACTCAACCAGATTTCTGGATGACTCCCATTGTCCAATACCTCAAGGATGGGACCTTGCCAGGAGACAAGGTCGAGGCAAGGGTCCTGCGAGCAAGATCTGCTTGTTACACACTCATCGGGGACCAGCTGTACAGGAGAGGATTCAGTACCCCTCTTCTCCAATGTGTAATCAGTAAAGAAGCAAACTACATCATGAGGGAAATCCATGAAGGGATCTGCAGAAATCACACAGCTCCTCGATCTCTTGCGAACAAGGTTGTTCGTCACGGATATTATTGGCCCCGGATCCAAGAAGATACGCACAATTTTGTCAAGAAATGTGATAAGTGCCAGCGGTTCGCGAACATTCCGCGAGCCCCCTCGCACGAGCTGATAACGATGTCTAGCCCCTGGCCATTTTCCATGTGGGGGATCGACCTTATCAGTCCCATGCCAGTTGGAAAGGGAGGGGTCAAATATGCCGTGGTCACGGTAGATTATTTCACAAAATGGGTGGAAGCTGAACCGCTAGCCGCGATCACGACTAGAAAGCTGAAAGACTTAGTTTTCAAGAAAATAGTGTGCCGCTAAGGAATTCCACACACCCTCATCTCAGATAATGGAAAGCAATTCGATAACGAGGAGTTCAAGCAGTTCTGCGACGAGGTGGGCATCCATAAAAAATTCGCCTCAGTCGCCAGACCGCAAGCGAATGGCCAAGTTGAAGTTGTCAACAAGACCATCAAGCACACTCTAAAGGCCAAGCTTGGGGCAGCCAAAGGAAATTGGGCTGACGATCTCCCCGAAGTCTTATGGGCATACAGGACAACTTCAAGGACCTCCACCTCAGAAACCCCCTTCTCACTAGCCTATGGCTGCGAAGCAATGATTCCTGTGGAGGTGGAAACTGGTTCTCTTCGGAGAGACTTGTACGATGAGGTTGAAAACGAAGCACTTATGAGGGCAAGTCTGGATCTCGTTGAAGAGCGCCGCAGCAAGGCTTCACTAAGGATAGCAGCCTACCAACAACGTGCGAAGAGGTTCTTCGATTCAAATGTCAAGCGAAGAGACTTCCAGGTTGGAGACCTTGTGCTAAAAGAAGTTCTCCTCAGAAGCAGGGAGCCAAGTGCGGGGGTACTAGGACCTAACTGGGAAGGACCGTACCGGGTCGACTAGGTGATCAGACCGGGGACTTACCATCTCAAAAGATTGAACGGTTCCAAAGTACCCCGAGCTTGGAATGCCGAGCACCTCCGGCCATACTATCAGTAATCCCGAACTCAGCTCTCATTATAGATCAGTTTTTGATTTTGTTAGTTCTCTTTGTTGTAAAGTATTATTCTGTTCGCTTAAACAGTTCGCATTGATTCTGTTCGTTGAAACAGTTCGCATTTATTCTGTTCACTTGTAACAATTCGCATGTAATGTTGCTTATGTAAAACTGAATTGTAAACTGCACTTATGTATGATAAAGCGAACAACAATTGAAAGCAAAATGTATTTTCATCTATTTACAACAAAAATTAAGATCCTATTCTAATGGATTCAGACCCATTGCACTATGGCTGGTCGGGGGGATCCTTCGAAGCAGGACCAGAACCCTCTGCCTGGTCGGATCTTTGGGTGGCCGCTGCTGACTGATCATCTTTCTCCGCCAGAATCTGCAAGGTCTCTTGCCACCCCTCTGGGAGGTCAGAAATATCCAAATCTAGGTTCTTCGGTCGCAGGGCATAAATGGACCCGATTGCCCAGTCGGCAGCCTTATCCTCGATCTCCTCTGACTAGATCTGCAGTTCTTCAGTCAGTGAAGCAATTCTTTCCCGACTCTCCTGGAGTTCGGCCTCCAGAGCAAGCCTTTCCTTTTCGGAAGCCTCCCTTTCTTGTTCAGCTCGCTGAGCCCATATGGAGGTTGTCTGGAGCTCCTGGTCCTTTTCTCTAACCTCCTTAGAGAGCCTAGCGGTTATCCTCTGAAGCTACTTTACTTCCTCTGCACGTCATTCAAGCTCCGCCTTTTGGAAATCCACTGTTTGTAGAGCAGCATCTTTTGGTTCAGGTACCTGTTCGTCGCTTCGAATGCTTGCGTTCTTTCCACTTCGACGGACTCCAGGTTCTGTTTGAGCTTCGCGACCTCCTCCTTTAGGTCGCTTGCCCCCTTCGCGGCCCCCAGCCGAGTCTTCTCCATAGACATCCTTATCGCAAGCAAAGCCTGTGAGCAAGAAGTGAATTAGAATGAAAACGTCGGACAAACTTTAAGAGCAGTTCGTTTACCTTGCTTAGATGCTGGAACGACGTGGTCATCAGGTCGTCACTTGTATCGGCGAACTCATCATATGACTCCGATAGCCCACACTCGAGCAGAGAATAGACTATTGGTTGCAGGTATTCGGGCAGGCTCCTCGACGAGTCCAGCACTGGCGTGCCCTTCGCCTTGTCGACAGCGATCGTCTCGTCCGTGGGTTCCTTGCCCGACCTCCTTCTTGAGTCCTATCGCGACCTCAAGGGTTCTTCCTCAGATTCGGTCTCTGACTCGTTGACCTGAATCTGCTTCCTCTTCTTCGACCTCTGGGCCGGAGCCTTCCGCCTTGGGCGAGCAGGTGGTGGCTGAGCGACCTGTTCTGTCCTGGTCGCTTCTTGACCAGGACGGGGTTGGGAAGGCGCAGCTGCTCGCACCGGTTGTACCGTTAGGGGACGAGCAGCTTCGGTTGCCCTTTCCCTCCTCGATCGAGGGAAGATGAAGGGTGCTTGCTGGGGCTGCTCGGACTCTTTTGGAGGCATGGTCGCTACATGCAAGTACATTAGTAAACTAAGTTATTCTGCGACCAGAATGGAATCAGTGTGACTTACCTTCTAGGGGCTCCAAAGACGTGTTGTTACTGATGAAACCGTACTTCCGCAAGTTCGTGGTTGTCACGAGCTTCCTCGCGTCCCGGCTTTCCTCGGGAAGGACTCCAAAAGACACGAGCCTGTCCGAGTCGTCAAGCAGGTCTTGGCTGGTTGTCTTATTAACTGCAAGAGAAGGCAGGTCGTTATGATAAAACATGCGAATAGACAATGAACCTAGCGAAGAAGAACCTACTTGGTTTCTAAAAGCAGCAGTGGCCATCATAGCAGAAAAAGAAGAACTTTGTCTCGTAGGCCCCCGCGTTGCTGGGATAGCTATGTATCCCTTCGGCGATGGTAGGTCACCGGGACAAGTAATAGGAATCCTGGTCCTTACTCTTTTTGAGATAGTAGGCGATACGGAGCTCCACCGCCGTTGGCTCACCCAAGCCACTCTCGCGGCACGCGATGTACATCGCGACGGCGATGACATACACGTTTGGTGTCAACTACATCGGTGCGATCCCGAAGTGATCCAGGACTGACCTGATGAAAGGATGGAAGGGAATCATCCCTCCACCCTTGAAGATCTCTTCGGAGATCACAGCAAGGCCATCGGAAGGATACTGTGACGACCGGGTGTTGTCGAGGAACACCTCTGCGTAGACGTCGAACTGTCTTTTTATCCTATCAAACTCTTCTCGGGTGAGAACCGAGAAGACATCAAGGGATGCGTCTGCGGGAACGTCCCGCAAGGATGAACTGGCTCCTTCCTCGGGTCTGGATGTTGACGGTTCCATTCCATAGTCTGCAACACCGACAGACAGGTCATTTTAACCATCGCATGTTGTCCCGCATGGCGGCATGGGACAAATCCCTTAAACCCTAACAGTAACTCAAGCCACCATCCACGGCTCGAATCCGACGACAGCGTCGCGTCTCTGGTGAAACACCGGGAGACCCAACGCCATTGCCCACCAACCAAACAAAAAAAAAAAAAAAAAAAAAAAAAAAGAGAAAGGAAGAAAGAAAAAGACCTTACCTTCTGGGGCACGTGACCAAGGACGGATCTTGTTTCAGATATCGGAGAGGTGCCAATCGGAAAAGAAGAACTTCCGGTTTGCAAAGATTTGTCGCTTGAGGCAGAAGGGATTTTGGTGGCATCATCTAAAAAATTTGGGCTTCTATATAGGCTGCGAACCGACAGTTACAACCCCTCGGAATCAAAACGACAGCCTTCTCTCTCTGCATTAAATGCGCCCCATGTCGCATTCAATGCTGTGATGAGGGTCATCATTTCAAATGTGTCATGCAATTAATGCTGTCAAAACAACGCCAGGTCAGCACACAACGCATTTAATGCACCTGCCAGACGCTTTAACACGTGCAGAGCGCCTAACAGCGCTGAAACAGGCTCATTGAATCTCCAACCCTAAGGCACGATAAAGAACGTCTGATGAATCCAGGTCGCTAGGATGATGATTGCCAAGTCGTTTAGGCAAAGATTGTGTGGGGTCGTGTTCGCAAAAGGCCCCATCCCGAGCTTCTTCTATTCAGGTCGGAATTGCCAGAACCTCCAATAGCGGCATGACTTAGTTTCCAAGGTTCGATCCTCAAACCTTAAAAACTAGGGGACTTCTGTTATGCCTGGGAAATCAAGGGCTGACGTGGGGAGTCACGTGATGAAGTGTGACCTGCCCCCGTCAGAACGGTAAGCGCACGTCAGGTCTGCCAAACACTATAGAGCTCCCACGTGTCCATTTCCCTGTAATAAATCGCGTGAAATCAGCTTGGGAAGTGGGCAATGGGACGTAAAGCCGGATTATGTCCTGACACTCACACCAACCCATGGATTTAATGATGATTACACACCCTCATCTGGTTATAAAAAGGAGAAGACCCTTTCATTAAGAGGATTCGGCCATTTTTACACTTGAGCTCTCTCTCTTGCAAACTTGGTATTTACTTTTCCTAATCATTTGTAAGTCAGTCCGCTGTTGCGACCTGACCCACATTACTAATACAAATTAGTGGACGTAGGACTTGCTACCTTAGCATCCGAACCACTTTAAAGAGCTCTCATTGCATTCACTTCACATTTTCTATCCATAATCACGTGTGTCTCTTGACCAATCAACGTTACACACGTGTCGATTAGTTGGTGTTAGAATCACGCATCAACAAGTTTAATCTTTCCTTTTTCAAGTTTCTCTTCATTAATTTTTGTTATCTTTTCATGGGTTTAATTCTTTTTTTCATTTTCAAGTTGATTTCTTTCTGTTTTTGTTGTTTATTTAGTCTTAAATTATCTTTTTTCATCAGTTTTTCTAATTTGCGTGCCTCTTTCTTGTTCTTGATATTTTAATTTAACAAGTCAAAACATCAAAATTAAATTAAAAAAAATTAAAAATTCAAGACCGCTTCTCTTCTTTAATTTCATAAATTATTGTTTAAATTCATAATTATTGTATGTTACATCTTTGAGTTTTCTAATTCTATAAAAGTTTTAATCGGAAAAACAGGAAATTTGAAGAATTCCCGGGACTTGAACTGAGCTTTGAAGCCGCCCCACTAATCGCCCTTTTTCTTTGATTTTCTTTGACTACTTTAGCTCTCTAAGTAAACTGTTTGTTTGTAAAAGATCGACTTTATTAATTAGCATGGCAAACCGAAGTTTCTTTTGATCTTTTCTTTATCTCTTAGCAATCCAACAAGTTATTCATGGCTGAAATTAGTTATATTTATGTTTTACTATATATAAATTTTGTAAGTGCAGATTCGCACAAGAAGGAAGGAGGTACGTTCATGTACTTCTTCACTCCAAGGGATCAGAAGTACCCACATGGAAACGGGCCAAAACGACAGGCCGTCGATGGATTTTGGTAGGCTGGTGGGGTTATTTATCTGGTTACAATAAACAATATCAAAGTAGCAAGCAAGAGGTCACTGGTCTATTATAATGGCAGCAATAAAAATTCAACAAAGACTAACTGGATCATCTATGAATATGTAATGGATCAACATAGCACTCCGGTTGCAAGTAAACCTACTTACAGCAAAACAAGTCAGGCAGCCACTTCGAGGTCAAATGCCACTCCTGATGACAGCAACATGAAGGTAAATTATCGTTCTTTAATTTGGTCTAATTATTGAGATTTGTTCAAGTCAAGTATCCCAACCCGTATGTAATTATATAAATATTGCTTATTTTTTATTTTTTGGGCAGTTGGACGATTGGGTTTTGTGCAAGGTCTACTTGAAGAATCACAAATCAAAGAACAAGAATCAAGCAGCTAGTAGCAGTGGTGCTAGCTCTATTAGCTCGGAGGCTCAAATGCAAGGAAATAATGGGGGAAATTTGCAGCATAATCTTGATTCCACAATCTCAATGGCCTCAATGTTAGCTAGACTGAAAACAGGGCAGGGCAGTTTCGTAAAACTGTAACTCCACAAAAGAGAGAACAACGTCGTTTTGAGAAGAAAAACTTTACTCTTTAGTTTGTCATTGAGCTAGGTTTACTCTCAACGTTAGTCTTCTCTCTTTCTCTGTATATAAACAAATGTGTCTCTCTCTGAAATTAATAAGAAAAAGGTTCACGCATTTCTTCAATTTCTCTCTTTAGTTTTTTTTTTTTAGTTTCACATGGTATCAGAGCCTGAGACAAGCGTCGACGGCAACGATCTGAGCAATTGTTTTTGTTCTTCCTTCTCAGCTTCAATGGAGAAAACACAAAATGTTTCAGCTAGTCCTCAGCTCTCAATTTTTTCATCAAGCCTTCACACAGACTTGTATTTGGGAGAGGCAGAGGAAGAAACAATGGCAAAGGCAAGCCTATTTGTCAAGTTTGTAGCAAAATTGGCCATACAGCGGCTCACTGTTATCACCGCTACAACTCCACTTACACTGGTGTGCCTCCTCAAAGTAACATGTTAGGACAAGGTGGTTCTAGTCCAGCTTTTCACAATGGATTTTATAGACCTCAGTTTGGAAATCAGCAGCATTATCATACTGGCAGTCCATATAGTCCTCATTCTGGAAGTCAGCATGTTATTGGTCCCACTAATGGATCATATGATTCACCATGTCAATCAACTATAAATTCCAACTTACACAGTCAACAACAGCACACTAATCTGCAAGGCAAACCATTTTTTACTCATCAACAGCAAGGGTTTCATGTCCCTAGTTAGCAAAGTTCCTACCAAAATGCTCCTAACCAAGCTTTACTTGTGTCTAACCAAGCACCTTCCTCAAACCATTATCCTCAAACACACATGACTGTCCCAGTTCCTGCTCCTGTTGATCCAGCCTGGTACATGGATTCAGGAGATACTGACCATGTCACTCCTGATCCTACTCAACTAATTTCCAATAGACCCTATGATGGAGTTGAGCAACTACAAGTTGGTAACGGTGAGTCTCTACATATATCTCATATAGGTTCCACTTTATTTCCCAATTCATTTCATTCTAAGTGTTTACATTTGCGCAATGTGTTGTGTGTTCCTAAAATAACTAAAAATCTCCTTAGTATTTCTAGATTCACTAAAGACAATCAAGTAATTGTGGAATTTGGCTCTGATTGTTGTGTTGTTAAGGACAAGGCTACCAAGGCAGTGTTACTACAGGGAGGACTTAAGGCTGGTCTATACCAATTGCGCATACCTTCTTGCTTTTCCTCTGGTTACACTTCTGGTGGTCTAGAAAAGTCAGCTACTTTGAGTTCTAGGTTTTGTAATACTTTGTCTTCAAATAAGTCAATAGGTATTGATAGTCAGTATAGTCATAGGTTGCCCCAGTCTATTAGTTCTCTGAATAACTTTCAAGATGCTACTACCAAGTGTAATATACTGATTAGCAGTCCCATGAATGTTGTAGTTAATAACAATCATAGGATACAAGATCCATAATTACTTTGTAGCACTCAAAGTCCTATCTCATATGCAACTGATTGTACTCCTGATTTCATTAATAAAACTCAATGTTTGGAACGCTCTGGTTTACATCCTGTTAATTTACATCCTGTTAATTCTAAGTCTGGTATGTTTGTTTTTACTGCTGCTATTTCTGATATTCCTGCTAATAATAATAACATCTCTGACTTGGTTGATAGTTATGGCAGAATTTTTGATAATACTTCTGATTTTAATAATGATTCTAGTCTGAACAAAACTGATTCTGATTCTGTTTTGCATTTTAATTCTGTGGTTGATGCTGATGCAAATTCTACATCTATGTTGAAAGATAATGAAAATTCCATGCTTGATGTTAATGCAAATCCTGCTTCTATGTTGAATGATAATGAAAATTCTGATTCTGTTTTGCATATTACTTCTATGGTTGATGCTGATGCAAATTCTACATCTATGTTGAAAGATAATGAAAATTTTATGCTTGATGTTAATGCAAATCCTGTTTCTATGTTGAAAGATAATGAAAATTCTGCTACGACTAAAGCTCTTCTTGTTCATAATGCCACAAATGCTACCATTAGGAAATCTGACACATACCACCATCATCCTATAACAAATCATTCTATAGTTTTTCAGGCTAGTAATACTAGGAACAATGCACTGTCCCTTTGGCATAATCGTTTAGGCCACCCACATGCTGACGTATTAAGCAAAATCTTACTAACATTCATCCAAGACCTTCAGAACCAATCTCCTCATTAGGTTTTTGTGATGCATGTAAATTAGGAAAACTACATAGAAATCACTTTCCTAGTTCAACCTCTAGAGCTTCACAGCCACTTGAAATAGTTCATAGTGACATTTGGGGACCAGCACCAGTAGTTTCATTAGAAGGCTTCAAATATTACATTCATTTCATTGATGATTACAGTAGGTTCACCTGGATGTTCCCCTTAAGAACCAAGGCTGAAGTTCAGTCCACTTTCATCAAATTTCACCATTTAGTTGAGAGACAACTTGGTTATAAACTCAAAATCTTACAGTCTGACCAAGGAGGAGAGTATATGGGTTTAATTCCTTATCTTACCACTATTGGGATCCAGCTTAGGCATTCTTGTGCCTATGTACACCAACAAAATGGGAGAAGTGAAAGGAAGCATAGACATATAGCCGAAACAGGTCTAACCTTACTAGCCCATGCATCTATGCCTTTACATTTTTGGTGGTGTGCATTTGATACTGCTGTATTTCTTATTAATAGAATGCCTAGCTCAATTTTGGATTTTGTGTCACCATATCAGGTTCTTTAGAGTAGGTTTCCTGTTTATTCTGAGTTAAAAAATTTTGGTTGTGCCTGTTTTCCATTCTTGAGAGATTTTCATAAACACAAGTTGAATTTTCATTCTTCTAAATGTGTTTTCCTGGGTTATAGTTTAAGTCATAAGGGGTACAAATGTTTAGAGGGAAAAATTGTCATTACTCCTAATGTTCAATTCAATGAACAAGAGTTTCCTTTTGCTATTGGTTTTAATCAACAATTGTCCGGTTCCTGTTCTCCTTTACTCAAAGCAGCAGTCCCTCATAGTTCTTCTACTTGTTTCCCTTTTGTTTCTATTCCCTTTTCTAATGGTACAACCAGCAAAGTCTCCTCTGCAGTGGACTGTTCGGTTCCTAATCCTTCTCTCACTACTAACAAGTCAACTCCTATTTCCTCATTTCAGGACATTAATAAATCTATACACAGTCCATCTATTCCTAAACCATCCTCTAGAATCAGTACCTCAACTTCAAAATCTCCATCTAACAACCCTGATACTTATACTTCCTCATTACCTACTCCCATTCCATCTTCTACTCCATATACATTTCCATTAGAAATAGATCTATCTTGCTATCATCTTCCCAATTCCACAATTCAAAAACCTTCTATATCTTCAGATTTTACACAATCAGCTCAGAAACACACTGATCACTCTCTTGTTGTTGACTTAACTCCATCATAGTGTCTTCAATATGAAATTCCTACCTATGCACCTGAATCTTTTTCATCAGCCCCTATAATTAGTCTATTAACCAGTTTCTGACCACTAATACACATCCTATGCTCACTAGATCCAAAACCAGTAATTTACCCTCAACTAGCCTTACCCTGACCAGGTCTTTACCCATTCCAGTCAGACCTTGTTTCAGTAAATGAAATACCTGCTCTTGTTGCTTTTGACAACCATAATCACCCCACAAACCAGTCCCTTATAACCAACACTCACACCAGATTGAAAATCAGAAACTCAGCATCACCTGCACTAGAATATGTCTCAGTAACTACAGCCTCTGAATTTGCACCTACAAACTAGTCTCTAAACCCTAATACATCCACCACAGTCACCAAGTCTCAAACTAGCAACTCAATCTCAACTGCCCTTACCCTGGTCAAGTCTTCACCTGTTAAACCTAAACCTGGTACAGTGACTAAAGCTCTTGCTTGTGATGAGTGGAAAAAGGCCATGTAAGATGAGTTTGATGCTCTTATTAGGAATGAAACTTGGAGTCTAGTTCCTTGAACTTCTGATATGAACATAGTTGGTAATAAGTGGGTATTTCGAGTTAAGTATCATGCTGATGGATCTCTCCAGAAGTATAAGGCTAGATTAGTTGCTAAAGGATTTCAACAAACTCCTGGCTTAGATTATTTTGAAACTTTCAACCCCGTTGTCAAACCAGCAACAATTCGAATCATTTTCACATTGGCTATCACTTATGGTTGGGATATATAGCAAGTGGATGTGAACAATGCCTTCCTTAATGGTCATTTGAATGAAACAGTCTATATGAGACAACCAGAAGGGTTTGAGGTTCCTCACTTGTCTTCTCATGTTTGTAAGCTTAACAAGGCTCTCTATGGTCTTAAACAAGCCCCACGAGCCTGGTTTGACAAACTGAAACAAGCGTTGGTTCACAAGGGATTTCAGAATTCAGTATCTGATTCCAGCTTGTTCATTCTCAAGGACAACTCTGAAGTTTTATATGTTCTCATATATGTGGATGACATATTAATAACTGGTTCCAGTTTGTCTAAAATTTATCAGCTTGTTCATGATTTAAGCAGCCAATTTTCCTTGAAAACTCTTGGGGTTGTCACATATTTTTTGGGCTTAGAAGCAACTAGGTCAGCTATGGGTCTGCATTTAAAACAAACTAAATATGTCCATGATTTGCTTGTCAAAACCAAGATGCAAGAGGCACATGCCTACCCTACTCGTATGGCAGCAGGAACCAAATTATTTGCAGCCGACAGTGAGTTGTTTAAAGGTACTCAATTCCATTGTTTGCTGTTTAGACCAACGACCTCTCTTAATGTTGAATGTTATACCGATGCAGCTTGGGGAGGTAATTTAGATGATAGACAGTCTACTAGTGGATATTGTGTGTATCTAGGTCCTAATCTGGTTCAATGGAGTTCTTGTAAGCAAAAAGTAGTGGCATTATCATCTACAGAGGCTGAATACAAAGCACTAGCCCAAACAGCAACTGAATTGGCCTGGTTGGACAGTTTATTCACTGAAATAGAGGTGTCTTTAAACACTTGTCCTGTCATTTGGTGTGACAATGTTGGCATCAAACCCAGTTTTTCACGCAAGAACAAAACATATTGAGATTGATACTCACTACATACGTGATCAAGTTCTTGCGAAAAAGGTTATTGTGCAATATGTTCCCACCAAGCTTCAAATTGCTGATATTCTGACAAAAGCACTTTCCATTAATCAGTTCTAGGATTTGAAACACAAACTTTGTGTTGTTGAGATCCCACATTCAGAGGTTAAAGTTGATAGTAGTCCAGGATCATCTTAATTCTCTAAAGCAGTGTAAAATTCTGCTAACACTGTATGCAGAAGAATCAGAGAATCTGCTGTATGTTAAACTCCTAGTGTGTTTTTTTTTTTTTTTTTTTTTTTTTGCTGATGATGTTTGTGGTATGATGAAATGAATGCTGGTAGTAAGCATTAACATTGCAATGTTAATTTGTGCAACTCTGCTAACTATATGCAGAAGCATGCAGATTTGTGTTTTTGGCAGATTACAATTCTGTTAACTATATGCAGAAGCATCTTGAGTCACTGATGTGTTGCTGTTTTGAGAAGGTGTTTGTGGCATGTTGATAAAAATGCTGCCAAAATGCTGCTTGTTTTGTTTTCTTTGTTTTGGATCAAAATGCTGCAGCTTGGATTAAAATGCTACTACTTGTTTTTGCTATTTTGGAGTGTTGTTTGCAGTATTGACTTGATGTTTGTGGTATGAGAATATGAATTCGGGAGATAAGTGTTGAATTGAAGGGAGATAAGTGTTGAATTGAAGTGATGGTTGCATGATAATAGTGTGTATGTTGGTGTTCTGTGATGATAACTGTGGAGTGTTGTTTGTAGTATTGACTTGATGTTTGTGGTATGAGAATATGAATTCTGGAGATAAGTGTTGAATTGAAGTGATGGTTGCACTATAATAGTGTGTATGTTGGTGCTCTATGATGATAACTGTGGAGTAATGAGTGCAGAGTGTAAGTATGAAGAAGATGAAGTGTTGAATGTGAAGAAGATGAAGTGTTGAATGTGATAATACTTGGTAAATGCTGGATGTTAGTAGGAATCCAGTAATGTGGTGATAGATTTTATTTGAAAAGTGCAGAAGCAGTTCAGTAGTCATGTTGGTGAAATTGAATGCTGGCAGAAGTAGTTCAGTAGTCATGTTGGTGAAATTGAATGCTAGATGCTTGTAAAAGCAGATGCAGTGAAGTAGTTCAGTGGTGTGCAAAAGCAGATGCAATGTTTTTTTTATTTTAAAAGTGCAGGAAGTGCAGACAAGCAAATGCAATTTTTTGATAAAGTGCAGAAAGTGCATAAAATGTTTGAAAACAACAAATTGAAGTCTAGAAGACAATTCAGTAGAAAATGGTGAAGAATTCAGTAACCGTAGTCCAGTCTGAGGGGGAATGTTAGCCAGACTGAAAACAGGGCAGGGCAGTTTCGTAAAACTGCAACTCCACAAAAGAGAGAACGGCGTCGTTTTGAGAAGAAAAACTTTACTCTTTAGTTTGTCATTGAGCTGGGTTTACTCTCAGCGTTAGTCTTCTTTCTGTCTCTGTATATAAACAAATGTGTCTCTGTCTGAAATTAATAAGAAAAAGGTTCACGCATTTCTTCAATTTCTCTCTTTAGTTTTTTTTTTTTTAGTTTCACACTCAATGATGCAAAGAACTCATCAAAATGCTGGTAATAATCGCAACGTTGCGCCTCTGATGCAAAACGCGTTCAATACATCAAATTATGTTGGTTCCAGAAGCTCGGTGCCTGCAATGCAAGGAACAAATAGAGGTGATGCCACAGATAGTGGCGGCTCTACCATGTTGCCGGTTCTGGTAGCTTTGCGCCTCTAGTACAAAAAACAGATGATCAATGCGTTGTGGCCACCTCTGAGCCTGTTCTTGATAATTATGCATCAGTCTTTCCTCATCTTGATGAGTGGCAACATCCTGATCTTCCTCATTTTGAAGAAAAGAAACCAGCATAGTAAACTTAGTATGGAATTACAGTAGTCATAGTCGTCTTCTTTTATTGATTGTTACTTAATTAGTTCCATATATTTATCACTTTCGGATTGCAAAGTTACTGTTTTCATTATTTTTATTGTTGGTTTTGTGGGGAAATATTAAATTGATAATCTGGGCACTGTGCTCACCAAACCAAAAAAAAAAAAAGGAAAGAAACTCTATTTTTTTTATATATATATATAAACTGTTAAAACCCTATATAATATAAAAAATTAACCTTGCTTAATTATGCTCAATTAGGTTTTTTATTTAAAGCATTTTTTCTCAATTTCTTAATTGAAGATTTAGAAGATTTAGATTAAAGGAAAACTCTTAAAACCCTAGTTAATACAAAAAATAACCTTGCTTAATTATGTTCAATTGGGGTTTTTATTTACACCATTTTTTTCTCAATTTCTTAATTAAAGATTTAGAAGATTTAGATTAAAGGAAAAACTCTTAAAACCCTATTTAATACAAAGAATAACCTTGCTTAGTTATGTTCAATTAGGGTTTTTATTACCCAATTTTTTCTCAATTTCTTAATTAAAGATTTAGAAGATTTAGATTAAATGTTAAAAATTAAAACAAAAATATAAAAATAAAGTACAAATATATTTGAAAATTATTATGTTATTTACAAAAATTTTCATTAAGGTTAAAATTATTTAAAAGAAAAATTAAAAATAAAAGATATTTATCAATATGATGGGAGCCAAAACTCACTTCGCCTTTTGAATTGAAGACGAGTTAACTATCTCTGGGTGGCCAAGTGGTTTAATAGAGACTTTTTGATGTATTACTCAAGAGGTCATAAGCTCAAGTCCTTCATCGATTGCTAATAGAGGTAGTCACGGGAGCTTTTATCCAGTCGGTAGTTCTAAGGGTTCTAGGGTCTTGAGGGATTAATTAAAGTGTGCGTAAGCTGACTCGGAGGCTTCGGATACACTGTTCATAAAAAGTAAAAAAATAAAAAATAAAACAAAAATTGAAGACGAGTTTGAATGATAAAATATGTGAGAATAAAGAATCATATCCTATTTATTTCTTATTTGTCTACCAATGGACCCATCCAAGCCCAATGTCGTTGTTGGGAATTTCATGTTAAGGATGATGTATCTTTTTCTAAATTATTTTATTTTTATATTATTTAAATATAGAATGGTATAAGGATGAAGTATTGTTAATTCTATTGATAAAGATTGGTTTACAACCCAATCTTACAAATTATCTCTTATAACCCCGATGTGATAGCTTGCAATTGGTCAACTTGTATTTGGACGTGCAGGACCTATAGTGAGCAGACGAGACCCACTTGTGAGCTGACCGATTACAAGTTGTTACGTCCGTGTGTGAGAGAAAGTTTGTGAGATTTGGTTGTAAGTGTAGTATTACCCTTTAATTCTAATTTAACCATAACTCGATGTTGACTAAGTCCTACAGCTCAGAGGCTTCTAGGACCTGTCTTTTATTCTTTACTTATAAGTCAAATTGATGGCCCAAAAGGGAAACCAAAATCATTTCGGCTCCGTTTGGTTCCTTTTTGGGAATACTACTATTAGTATTCCTAATAAAGTTAAACAGTAAAATTGCAAAAACTCACAATATTATTCAATATTATTCAACTTTTTTAAACCCCTTAAATTTGTTAATTTAATTAAATACCCCTAAATATTTTTTTTAGAAATTATAAAAACACCCCAACAACCCATGTTTACCAGATTCTGGCCACTATTGTCAAAAGATGGCCAAAATCTGGTATAACGGCGCACTGCCAGCTGAATCTGGCCGGTAGTGCGTCGATCTAGCCTTTTCCGGCCAGATCCACGATGGATCTGGCTGGAAAAGGCCAAATCTAAGGCCAAAGATCTGGCTGACGACCATATGTTGGCCGTCTTTGACGATTGGTTATAGCCAAAGATCTGGCCGTCTAAGGCCAAAGATCTGGCTGACGACCATATGTTGGCTGTCTTTGACGATTGGTTATAGCCAAAGATCTGGCCGTTAACGGCCAGATCTTTGGCTATAACCAATCGTCAAAGACGGCCAACATATGGTCGTCAGCCAGATCTTTGGCCTTAGACGGCCAGATCTTTGGCTATAACCAATCGTCAAAGACGGCCAACATATGGTCGTCGTTGACCATCAATGACGACCATATGTTGGCCATCGTTGATGAGCAAATACGGCCAGATCTGGCCGTCAATGGCCAGATCTAGCCGTAGATCTGATCTTTTCTGGCCAGATCCACCGTCGGCGCACGACCGGCAAGATCCAGTCGGTCATGCACCGATACGGCTACTCTGGCCACCCTCCGGCGGTGGTGGCCGGCTGTCCATATTTTTTGGGTGGGTTGGGGGTGTTTTTGTTAACTTTTAATGTTTTATTATAGGGGTGTTTAGTAAATAAATAAATATAGGGGGTATTTTTATTAATTTCCAAATTCTACATCGTAATACCCACCCAATTCAACTTTTTTTTTAACTTTTTTCACAAAACTTTTCTAAAAAGTGTAAAAAGTGAACCAAACGGAGCCTTAAATTTTGAAAAGTTTAATTAAATAATAATTAAAATAAACACCAACTATCACCATTATATTAAGATCATCATTTCCATTTAAAATGATTACCATAATGCATAAACTTTAAAGATCTCACAATGTGTATAATTGTATATGCATGCGCATACACGCATACGCACAAAATTTTTTAAATATGATATTAATTAAGAGTTTGATTGAAATTTTTAACTTTTAGTATTTAATGATAATAATTTTAACTTTTAATGTCGGTGATAGACAATTAACTGGAATTAATAAGGGCTTGTTTGGTTAGGTTTATTTATTGGCTAAATAAGTATATAGGTTGTTTGGTTGTATTTTTTTTTTCTAGGTATTTGAGGTATCCAGGCCCACATTGCAGCTTGTCTAATCTTCAGGGCTCTAAGGAAGACCCTACAAGTCCAATGGACTAAGGTAACTAATTGCACAAGTGTGGTAGGTGTAAAAGAAAGAAATGGGCTGGAAAATATTATGTACTTCTCACATATTGCTTGAATTACAATATCAACATATATAAAGAATTTACATGAGAAGATAAGTAGCAACTATACAGGATAATAAGAAGAATAACAAGATAAGAGACCCGAAGAAGATAGAGATAAGTAGTTGCTGTGATTTGATATTTGAATGAAGATGGATAAGGCTTAGCAGCCCCCCTCAAGCTGTCAATTCTGCAGGTAGAAGTTGTAGCTTGTCTTGGTGTCATTCAAAAAGTCTATGTCCTAATGGCTTGGTGAAGATGTTAGCAAGCTGGTCATCACTCGAAATAAATTTAACTTGAATGTTGCCCTAAGCAATCAGTTTGCGAATAAAATGATAATCTAATTCGATGTGCTTTGTATGAGCATGAAATATAGGATTAGAAGTTAAGTAAATTGCTCCTACATCATCACACCATAAATTTTGCTGGAGATGAACACAGGAAACCAAGCTCGCTTAGTAAGGAATGGAGCCAAACCAATTCGGCTGATGCATTTGCCAAAGCCCGATATTCACTTTTAGTAGATGATCTAGCAATAGTGGGCTGTTTCTTTGAAGTCTAAGAGATTAAATTATTACCAAATACACAGCGTAGCCATTTGTAGAGCATTTGTCATCTGGGCAACCCCCTAATCACTATCAGCAATTTGCAATTGAAAATTTGAATCCTTGGAGAGGAACAAGCCGAGTGAAGCAGTATGGCGAAGATACCGCAACAACCTTTTGAGAGCTTTCTAGTATTCTTCATTAGGACAATGCATAAACTGAAATAACTTGTTGACAGAAAATGATATGTCCGATTGTGTCTGTGTAATATACTGAAGAGCTCCAATAACTTCGCGGTAGAACTCTGCATCCAAGATTGAGGGAGCGAAATATTGACTGAGCAGAGGACTCCTAGCCATAGGAGTGGCACATGGTTTACTAGTAGACATCCCTGTCTGGTTCAACAGATCGCTGTTAGTACAACCATATACCTTTTGGCAAATAGTGGACTTCTATTCCTAAAAAGTAATGAAGAGTTCTCAAATCATGAACGGCAAAGACTACTTGAAGCTTCTAAACAAACCAAGAAATTTGTTATGGTTTGGAACCTGTTACAAGGATATCATTGACATACATGAAAACAAATTATTTTGATTTGTCAGTATGCAAAATAAATAATGAGGCATCTGCATGTGAAGCCACAAAACCAATTTGAAGTAGGAATTCAGCCAGTTGTTGGGTTTGCCAACCAAGAGATATAGCTAAGGCCAAGACTATGTAGATTGTGGTTGTTTTTACCATTGGACTAAAAGTTTCAGTGTAGTTGAGCCCACTCTGTTGTTTAAATCCTTTAGCAACCAAACGTGCCTTGTAACGGTCAATTGTACCATCCAACTTTCTTTTAATCCAAAACACCAATTTACTATCTATGATATTTTTGTTGAGGGGTCTACTAAATCCCATGTTTTGTTGGCAAGGAGAGCATTGATTTCTGCTTGATTAGCCTCAAGCCATTCAGCATATGGTTGGGCTTGAGTATAAGAAGAAGGATTGGTTTAAAGAAAATTAGGTTTGAGTAAGGGGGTTGTTGCTATGAGAGTTTTACATCTTTGCATGGTTTTTGGTCTAAAAACCATAGCATGGGTACGTGATAAAATTGGTAAAGGTGACAATGTGGGGTTGGATGGTGGGGAAGGATTTGCTGTTAGTGAAATAGTATCCGATGGTGGAACATGTGGGGGCAGAATTAGAAGGGGATAGTGTGTGAGTGAAATTAGAATTAGTAAGAGTAGGAGATAAAGGAGTTGGATTGATACCTAGAAGTATCGGTGGTGTTGAAGTAGGTACTCTAGAGCCAATCAATTATTGTGGAACTGACTCTTTGTAATGATATTTATTAATCAATAAAAGGTATTGTCTACTATATCATGTAAATCATAGTTGTATGTATTGATATATGTCCTTAGGATGATAGAACCATGACGAGAGTTTCAAGTGTTTCAAATCTTGATAGTGAGAACCTTATGAGCGCATATGATGGCCATTCTAGAAATGTCCATAGCCCCAGTATTATTTTGACCAAGGACAAAGATAATACGGTAAGGCTATTATAGTGTTGAATAACCCTGTTGAAAGACAGTGACTGATCTCACTTGTTAAGGTTGTTTACTGACAACCTGGTGCAACACATGGGTGCTTGCTGTAGGCAAGTTCACTGATAAGTTGCATAAATTTAGTGTTTTTAGGTTTGTTTTTATAGCCTTCTAGTTAATTTCTCATTTGTTTTCTGTGTTTTGATGTTAGTTTTTGTTAAGTTTGAAATATGAATGGTTAGCTAATGATTTGAAGAATTTTTGTAATTTTCAGAAATTAATTGAGTAGATTGGAGCATTGGAATGAAATTGGAATTCAAAGTTTGAAGAAATTGAGATTAGTTGACAAGTTTGAAGGCCATGGCCTTGCCTTAATTGGTGGTTCACCACGGTCGTGGTGGTTGAATGAAGATAAAATAACGAGGACAGGAAACACCATGGCCTAGGCTATGGTGACATACATTTGGACACGGCTAGGGCTGTGTCGAACACTTTTAGGGTTTTTTTTTAGTTTTTCTTTCCTTTTTCACTTAGGACTCTTTTGGGTATTTAAGGGTGATTAAGATTACTCATTAAGGGGGCCGAATTTTACCTATTCTTGAGAGATAGATTATTGTGTAACAAAAGAGAAAGGAGAATTAAGAACAAAATTCATCATAGAGTTTGTTTTTACTTTTTCAATATGATTTATTTCTTGGATTCTACTCTTGCTTCTTTTATTATGAACTAATTTTCTCAGGTTAAGACTATGGTTAGTCTATTTATGGATCTGTGATCAATCTTTTACTCTTTGATCAGTGAATTATTTTTCTAATGATGAGTCTATATTATGTGCTTAATGCTATTAGGAACTTGATCAATTTCTGATAGAACTGTTTTGTGTGATTGAGACCAAGAGGAGATATCACATGAGTGCTCTAGTAATATAGGCCATGGATTAATTGGATGTAGAGATATATGAATTGATACATGCAATAGTCATAGGCAAGATTAACTTGTGCTGAAAGCTAAAGGATTTCATAAAGCTTAATGCTCGTCTATTTCATTAAATCTATATAAAAATATCTAGGTTGTGAGATAGAAGTAGAATTAATATTGCTTGAGAAAGAATATCGATTAACCTAGGAAATCCCGTTGTCACATTAATTAAATAAATTCATTGACCATAGTAAATTGAGGGGTGTAGAGAAGTTATAGATGAGCCTGAAGTCTTAGCCGTTTTCTCTCATTGAATTCTTAATTTTAGTTTTACTGCAATTCGTTTCTAATATTCCACATTTTAATATTTTCAGTTTTAAAGATCACCATTCTAAGTTTTGATCATCTAGATAAAGTTAAGACTAATTAATATTTTAGTACTTGTTTACGTAATCCCTTGGGTACGATAACCTGTATTTTGTTATACTATATTACTTGAGACTAGTACACTTGCTAGGAGTTGTTGCAAATGACACAACAAGTTTTTGGCACCGTTGCTGGGGATTGCAGTTAGGCAATATTGAAATCATTAGTTTAGTTTTACTTTAGATCTTGTTCCATTTATATATATATAATTTTTTTTTCAAGTTCTCTTGTTTTTAGATCTTCCAGTGTATGACACACACTAGACGAAGATTAGAGATTCTTGAACCTTTTTTATCCATAAATTGAGAGAACAATACGGGCATTGAGAAGAAGGCAAGCAAGGAGCATGACAGACGACAATAATAATAATCAAGTGGATCCTCCACTTTTGGAGAATCTCGAAGAAGATGCAGCCCCATGTTCTTTAATGGATTATGCAATGCCATCATTGAGGGGCACTGCTTCTAGCATTAGGAGGCCAACCATTGCAACAAATAACTTTGAAATTAAATCTACGATTATTCAGATGATTCAGTCAGCTTGCCAATTCAGTGGTTTAGCCCACGAGGATCCAAATGCTCACATTGGAAATTTCTTGGAGATATGTGATAAATTCAAGCAGAATGGTGTCACAGATGATGCAATTAGATTGAGATTGTTCCCTTTTTCATTAAGAGATAAAGCCAAGAATTGGCTAAATTCTTTGCTTGCAGAATCTATTACAACTTGGGATGCATTGGCTCAACGCTTTCTAGCGAAATATTTTCCTCCCTCTAAAACTGCGAGGATGTGTAATGATATCACTAATTTTATGCAGGTAGATGGAGAGTCGTTATATGAAGCATGGGAGCGTTACAGAGAGTTGTTGAGGAAATGCCCGCATCATGGATTACCAATTTGGTTACAGGTACAAACTTTTTATAATGGTTTAATTCCTGCTAACCGTTCTATGACACCAGAAGCAGCGTATGAATTATTGGATGAGATCGCTTCAAATGGCTACCAATGGCAGTCTGATAAAGTGCCACAAAGGAAGGCAACAGGATTATATGGAGTGGATGCAATCACAACAATTTCTGCTCAATTGGAAGCATTGAACAAAAAGATTGATAATATGAGTGCCCCAATCATGCAAGTGAAGAGCATGAGTTGTGATCTATGTGGAGGAGACCACGTTAGAGTCATGAAAATGACTCTATTTTGTTGATAAAAAGATCCCATATGTAATTGAATTGAAGTTATATTGAAACAATTAAGAGAAATTATGAATTTATGTATAAAAATCATATTTTGAGTTTTTCTTACTAATTTAGCATATTTGGGATGAATTTGGAAATGGTGTGAGTTGATATTAGGTTGTGGTTTATGGATTAGGGGTGATTTTGTCTCATTTATGTTGTTCAGGGGGTAAAATGTCATGTTTCAAGGGATTGATTTTGTCATGTTTCAATCATGCAGGGACCAAATGGAAATTTGCTATATTTTGTGTAAAAGTGCAGTGCAAAGACGCAGATTGGGTGGCTGTCACCCACCAAAACCCTTCACCTTCTACGATCAGATTCTGGCAAGCTCCAGCGACCCTTCATATTCCACTTGCACCTATCATCTTCATCGTCCCGGATCACCACCGTGAGAACCATCACCGCTGTCACGACGTTTCATTTTCCAACTGCGACTCTTCACATTCCAACCGTGATTTTGGCATTTTTCGGTGACGTTTGGGCTCCCTAGTGATCGATCTATCTTCCCCACAGCCAAATCTACCCATTCCAAGCTTCAGCCGCCGCAAAAATTGTCGAAATCTGCCAAATCGCCGCCGCGCCTCTTCATTTTCCAGCCAAGGTCTTGCTCATTTTCGACGACCTTTCATCTCCCCAAGACCTGATCTGAACTCCCCATCACCAGAGCTTTCCATCGGTACCTTCAGATCTCATTTCCGCCATAATTTTTCGGAAGACCCGTCAGAAAATTAATGTTTTTCAGCGAGTGTGACTGTTCATATTTCGGGCTATCTGCTGGTCATTTTCGCCCCTTCTTCACATCATATCTCTGTTGGTTACTTCCTCTCTACCATGATGAGCTTTGTTTCCACTGTTTCAGCCTCCGTCAACACCACCATGAGCGGTTGAGTTCCTGGTTGTTTGTTACGGTGTAGGCAAGATCGAGATTGACTCCATTTCTCTCCTCATCAGCTCTCGACTGGCTGGATGAGCCCGAATGTTGGACATTTGGTCAAGTTTCTTGTATTCAGATTATATTTGTTTTCGTTTCAGTTTGTTTGCGATGCTTTAATATTATTTTGATGCTCGACGTGCTGAATTGATAATGTCCATTGAGAACGTTTATTGATATATAACTTTTCACATAATTGAATGCCTGTTTGAGATTATTGAATGTTGATTATGACTTTAAACTGCTTCGGTACTGATTGCAATCAAGTTGTATTAGCGTTTAATATATTTTCTA
Organism: Pistacia vera; assembly: GCF_008641045.1. Classification (NCBI taxonomy): domain Eukaryota; kingdom Viridiplantae; phylum Streptophyta; class Magnoliopsida; order Sapindales; family Anacardiaceae; genus Pistacia; species Pistacia vera. Next base: position 154,957 of record NW_022196043.1, read on the forward strand.
CTAAGAATGCATTTGTTGTGTAGTTAGTTGATTGGATGATACAAGTTGATAGGTTGTACTTGTTAACGTTGTACCAACTAGTGGTGTTTAAGGGTTTAGCATTTTTCGGTTAGTCAATGATAATCTTTAACCAATCGATCTGTAACTAAGACGACGGGGAGACAAGATAGATTATACCTAGATTGCCAGGAGATATTTTTATTGATTTTCCTAGCCTTGTAGGTTTAGGAAATTGAAGAGCGAGGAGAGGAATTGTGAGAGTTGGTCTTGAGTCAAACTGAACCCGTAGCAGCAATGCTTTTAATATTGTGTTTTAGTTAGCAATTTATTTGATGTTTTTAGTTTCCTACAATTAATTAGTTTCCTTAGTTTTAATTAATCATTTTGCCAATTTCTCTTTCATTAACTCAAATAATACATTAGGCCATTAGTCTTGCTCTCTGTGGATTCGACCTTGCTTACCGCTAACTATGAGCAAGTCATGTCAGATCAGTATCCACTAAATGTCTTATTTTGTGTTCGACAATGCCATTTTATTCGTGTGTATATGGATAAGCAATGTGATGAATTATGCCAACAGATTGAAAGTATTTATTTAATTTTTGATACTCTGCTCCCCAATCAGAATAGAAGGCTTTAATCTATTCATTAAACCGTCTTTTGACAAGAGACTCAAAATTACGAAAAATAGAAAATACCTCACTTTTATTTTTAAGAAAATAAACCCAAGTATATCGGCTAAAATCAACAATAAAAAGAACAGCATAACCATGTCCATCATGTCCTAAACTAGAGAGCATGGAGTAGGTCCCCAAACATTGGAGTGAATGATGTCAAGTGGTTCTTTGCTCGAATGGTCGAAAGAGGCTAAAGGAAGATGAACTAGTTTTCCTAAAAAACATGAGGAACAAATAGAATTTGATTTGCTTTGAGAAGATGGTAAGCCAAATTCCTTTATTAATTTGTTGACAGTCCGATAGTGAGGGTGACTGAGACAAACATGCCAATTTTAATACGTGAGCTGTTCACCAGCGAAAGCTTGTTTTGGATTCAAGGGTTGACGAAGGGCATAAATTCCGTGCTCACTTAGCCTGTGAAGGAGAAGCTTTTGAGTTTTCTAATCCTTTATAGAAAAATGAGAAGGCCAGAATTCAAAAAAACAATTATTGTTAGTTGTGAATTTTTGGACAGATAATAAATTTTTCAGAATGTTAAGGACATGTAAAATATTATCTAAATGTAATTGACCATTAGCTGAAGAGAGAGAGGCATTGCCAATATGAGAAATGTGCAAACTTTGTCCATTACCAACATGAACTTTATTGTGAACCCCACTTTATTATTCTGATGCCTTAAGGTATGAAATTCTACTCTTACAGGTAATTTTCTTTTTTGAATGGAAGGGTAAAATGGTAAATTTGCATGCATTTCGAGATGTGGCCATTATAAGTGTAAGGGGTGATTTCATTGAAGAGAAATGAGGGTAGAACAGTCATAAAGTAGATTGATAGGGTTAAATCGCTTAAACAGTTACCAAGGGTATAATGGTCTTTTCACACAAATCCATATGAATTAAGTATCCATAGAAGTGCACCAAGCATAAATTAGTCATTTTCTGATGGGATTGATTAATTACCAAGTGTTTAAAAGAAGTAAAATGGCATTAAATGAGTGATAATCATTATGTTGTGGTAGAAATGACCAAAACGCCCTTATATGAAAAATTTATGCCAAACGACCCTTATATCTAACTTTTAATGACCAATCACAATAGATTAGTAATAAAATAAATATCTATAAGGTTTTAAGAGAGAAGAGTAGGCCTTGTACACCCCAAATGCATCATCTTCTTCTTCCTTTCTCAAATCCACCATAAAAGCCACTAATCCAAGCATTTTCTTCTCAAATTTTCTTAGGGTTCCAAGCAATTTCTTGAAGGAGATCAAGATACACCTTAAGAAAATTCAATTTGAAGGGTTAAGGTAATCCCTAAAACCGTAGCTTGATGAGTTTGAATGTATTAAAGCAATTTCATGAGTGTTAATGCTTGTTATAGGTGAAGGTGTTTATTTGGAGCCAAGGAGGAGTGTTTATTTTGAGTTTTGATTGCCAAGGTAAGGGGAAAACCTCCTTTTAAACTATGTTATCAATACCTAGGGTTAGTAAACCTTAATTTTTGTTTTGTTAATTTGATGTATAAAGTTATGGTTTGTATATGTATTGTGTGAATTGGTGTTCGTTGAGGTTTCTGTTGGAAAAGGAGGAGGATATTGCCACTTAAGAGATTTGTAGTTGGATGATGGTTGGCACTTGTTTGAATGTGAAAGGGAGGGTTTTATGTGACTTTTATGACTTGGTTTGTGTTTGGGAAATGCTTGAATGATATTTGAATAATGGCCATACAAAAGAATGCGGCATCCACCTTCGAAATAAAAAAAAAAAAAAATTATGAATTTCTTTGGAAACTTGGTTAAGGCACTAAATAAATCATATGGCCTAACATGAACAAGAATGGTAAAAGACACATAGTGAAATTCCTTATGTATCATGAAATTTTAAGCGAATTAAGAAAATGAGAAATATTAAAGAAATATTCATGACAAGGAACTTCACTCAATTGACTAAAGATTTATGAAAGTGGTCATGGGTATATGCTAGATGAATGAACGTTATGAATGAGTGTGTCCATAAGTTAGCTATAAATGACATGTATGATGAATGCATATGTAATGTTTATGTATGTTAAAGGGAGATGTTATCCTTTATGAATGCATTCTAAATGATAACATATATAGCCTAGTTTAGTTGACTTATGGAGGATTTATGAAATGTTAAAGAAAGGTTTCCATGAGTCTCTTGAGGCGTAAGGCCAAGACCAAAGTAATGGTATATGAATTCCATGAGTCTCTTGAGGTGTGAAACCAAGATCAAAGTAATGAAAATTTTATGAAAACCATGAGTCTTTTGAGGTGGTAATCAAGAACAAGATAAAGGTTCAAATGAATCTGATCGGTTCGTAAAGATAAACGAAATGTCAAATACCTAGATAAAAGAAATAGGCATGTCATGTTTGTGAATGTTGCATAAGTCATATATGTTTAGTGTTTTAGGATGTTTTAAATATACTATGACTTATGTGTATAAGAAATTCAATGTGAATGTCATGACTATGATTTATGTCATATACAATTAATAATATGTTGTGAATTTATGAACGTTATGTATGTGTAAGAAACCCATGAAAGTTAGAATAGCCATATCCCCTTACTGAGTGATTAGCGCTAACCCCACAATGTTTATATGTTTTGCAGGTAAGGATTAAGGCATGAAGATGGGAGAGGATTCCGAGGGATGCTATGAGCATGAAGGAATGTTTTAATACTGACTATTGAATGATTTTGCTAGTATTTAGTGAAGTAATTATGTTCATATTTCATAATGTAGTAAATATGTCCATGTTTTATAATGGAGTAAATATGTTTGTGTTAATAAAAAATCAAATTGCTTGTAAAGTTTGTAAAAGTGTGTATGTTCTTGAAATTTTTACTATGAATTTCATAATTTACTCCAAGAAAGGAAACTATATTATTTGACTTGTAAAATGAACTTATTATAGTTTAGAAATTAAAAAAAAAAAAGTATTTAAATTACAGGTTTATTCTTTAAATAGGGTTTTAAAATAAACTTTTTTCCTAGGCGTGCGTTTTCTTGGTTCTCAATAGCCAAGAGATACTTAGGAAATACCAGCTATGAAGGGGTTTTACATTTATCTTTACCCTTGCATTCATATGCCATGCTTAAATTTGCAAGATCTGGAGTACCATGATAATTGGCAGCAGTATCTGGAAACCATCGGATAAAGTCAGTTGATGCACCGGAATAAACATGGCTGGCCTAAGAATTAAATGATTGGCTAGGAGTATAGAGTCTATGACATCGATCAACAGTATGATTTTGCAATCCACAAATTTGATATGGACCATGCAGACGCTTGTTGTTCTGACTAGTAAAGTCGACGATGTAAGGAGGAGTGGAGCTATTGTTGAAGATAAAGAAGGAGACTATCACATGATGGAGTTTGCTAAGGGAGGTTCTTATGCACTTTTTAGTAGAATTTCATGAGCAACAAGTTGCCCGTGTAATTCATGAAATGGGATAGTTGTCGGTTAAAGATTGAGTGCAGTGATTATACTGTGGTAGTCACCCCCAATGTTACGGTAGATGATGATGATGCTAAATTCTGCTAGGGTAATCTAACGACCAGTGATTGCTAATTCATCCGCAAGTGATTTGGCACGCTGAAGGTATGCACTGATAGATAAGTCATTCTTTTTCAATTCCTGAAGTCCTATATTTAATTGCAATTGATGGTTGTGAGAAACAAAGCCAAAAGCGATGGAGAGGGCTTGCTATACTTGGAAGGAGGTAGAGATATTGATGACATAGAGGAAACTTCTATTAAAGAAGACAATAACCAAGAGAGAAGCATTTAGTCCCGTTGGAACCATGTTTGATATTCAAGATTTGAAATTTCTTGTGGTGCTGTGGTGGTAGAAAGAATTATTTTTGGTGGGGCATGTGAGGAGCCATCAATAAATCTGTTGAGATTTTGATAGTTAAGGAGAGGAATAAATTGAGTTTTCCAAGCTAGAAAATTCTTTGTACTAAGCTTGACAGATAAGGCGTGATGGGCATTTGGAGAAGAAGCAATGGGATTGGCCATAGTTATTTGAATGTTTGAAGGATCTTGAGATGCAATACTCACAACTCTGATGCCATGTAAAAGAAAGAAATGGGCTGGAAAATATTCTGTATTTCTCACGTATAGCTTGAATTACAATATCAACATATAAAGAATTTGCATGAGAAGATAAATAGCAGCTGTACAAGATAATGACAAGAATAACAAGAATGAGATAACAAGATAAAAAACCAAAAGAAGATTGTGATAAGTAGTTGCTGTGATTTGAAATTTGAATGAAGATAGATAAGGCTTAACAATAGGTATTAGGTGTAAGTCAATCCAGTAGTGAGGTGCACTTTGTAATTAGTTAAAGGTACTGTAAGGATAGTTTTGTAAAAGTCTTGGGTCAAGTTGCAACCCAAGTTGCAACACGCAATATGGTTAGTTTGCAATCAGTATATTTTTAGCTCATTCATTCAAGAAATGAAATTCTCACTTTTGTAGTTACACTTCCTCTTCATCTAATTCTCCGTTTATTATTTTTTTTTTTTCAATTTTAGCTCCTTTTTGCTTTCTAGTAAAACCTTTCATGATATCAAAGCCTAAGACACACGTCCATGGCTAATTCAAGTCCTAAGTCTTCTGTTTTTGCTTCGAAATCTGATGTAGAGTAGTTCAGAACTGGAGGCATTCAAAATGCAACAATTCACTGATCACTTCCCACTCTTATGGTAAAACTGGGAGAGAAGAACTACAACTACCGGAGATACAGATCTTACTAGCTTTAGCTTCTCATGATCTAGATGGATTCATTATAGGTATAAATGTTTGTCCTCCTTTATTCGTGATGGAAAAATTGGAAGGAAGTGGTCAATTGTGCAAACAACCAAACCCTAAGTATTTTAGCTAGAAAAAGAGGGATCAGTTTCTTGTAAGTTGCTTGATCTTTTCAATATCATAGTCAACGTTCTGGCATGTGTCAAAATGCAATAGTGCCTATGAAATTTGGAACACACTTGAACTCCATTTTCAATCATTTTCTAAAGCAAGAACATTATACTTAAGGAACATGTTACATGTAACAACTGCTATAAACTAGTACAATGCATGCATAATAACAATAGAAAATGGGCCCAAAACTTTTCCTTTTTATTATAAGTCATACGTCTTTTATACACAAAGAACGTCATTTACAAAAATGCCATTTTAAAAGACAACACAGGGGAAACAGTGTAGCTATTGCTCCTCGCTTACCAACGCCCCTCTGACTGCATCATCACCTAGATCCTACATCCACAAAGGAAAATAACGGGGTGAGCACAAAATAATGCTTTGATGATGTATCTTTTTCTAAATTATTTTTTTTTATATTATTTAAATATAGAATGGTATAAGGATAAGTATTGTTAATTCTATGATAAGATTGGTTTACAACCCAATCTTACAAATTATCTCTTATAACCCCGATGTGATAGCTTGCAATTGGTCAACTTGTATTTGGACGGGCAGGACCTATAGTGAGCAGACGAGACCACTTGTGAGCTGACCGATTACAAGTTGTTCGTCCGTGTGTTGAGAAAAGTTTGTGAGATTTGGTTGTAAGTGTAGTATTACCCTTTAATTCTAATTTACCCATACTCGATGTTGACAAGTCCTACAGCTCAGAGGCTTCTAGACCTGTCTTTATTCTTTACTTATAAGTCAAATGATGGCCCAAAAGGGAAACCAAATCATTTCGGCTCCGTTTGGTTCCTTTTGGGAATACTACTATTAGTATTCCTAATAAAGTTAAACAGTATAAATTGCAAAAACTCCAATATTATTCAATATTATTCAACTTTTTTAAACCCTTAAATTTGTTAATTTTTAAATACCCCTAAATATTTTTTTTAGAAATTATAAAAACACCCCAACAACCCATGTTTACCAGATTCTGGCCACTATTGTCAAAAGATGGCCAAAATCTGGTAAAACGGCGCACTGCCAGCTGAATCTGGCCGGTAGTGCGTCGATCTAGCCTTTTCCGCCAGATCCACGTGGATCTGGCTGGAAAAGGCCAAATCTAAGGCCAAAGATCTGGCTGACGACCATATGTTTGGCCGTCTTTGACGATTGGTTATAGCCAAAGATCTGGCCGTCTAAGGCCAAAGATCTGGCTGACGACCATATGTTGGCTGTCTTTGACGATTGGTTATAGCCAAGATCTGCCGTTAACGGCCAGATCTTTGGCTATAACCAATCGTCAAAGACGCCCCATATGGTCGTCGTTGACCATCAATGACGACCATATGTTGGCCATCGTTGATGAGCAAATACGGCCAGATCTGCCGTCAATGGCCAGATCTAGCCGTAGATCTGATCTTTTCTGGCCAGATCCACCGTCGGCGCACGACCGGCAAGATCCAGTCGGTCAGCCCGATACGGCTACTCTGGCACCCTCGCGGCGGTGGTGGCCGGCTGTCCATATTTTGGGTGGTTGGGGGTGTTTTTGTTAACTTTTAATGTTTTATTATAGGGGTGTTTAGTAAATAAATAATATAGGGGTATTTTTTTAATTCCAAATTCTACATCGTAATACCCACCCAATTCAACTTTTTTTTAACTTTTTTCACAAAACTTTTCTAAAAGTGTAAAAAGTGAACCAAACGGAGCCTTAAATTTGAAAAGTTTAATTAATATATTAAAATAAACACCAACTATCACCATTATATTAAGATCATCATTTCCATTTAAAATGATACCATAATGCATAAACTTTAAAGATCTCACAATGTGTATAATTGTATATGCATGCGCTTACACGCATACGCACAAAATTTTTTAAATATGATTAATTAAGAGTTTGATTGAATTTTTAACTTTAGTATTTAATGATAATAATTTTAACTTTTAATGTCGGTGATAGACAATTAACTGAATTAATAAGCGTTGTTTGGTTAGTTTATTTATTGGCTAATAATAGATATGTTGTTTGGTTGATTTTTTTTTTTTTCTAGGTATTTGAGGTATCCAGGCCCACATTGCAGCTTGTCTAACTTCAGGGCTCTAAGGAAGACCCTACAAGTCCAATGGACTAAGGTAATAATTGCACAGTGTGGTAGTGTGTAAAAGAAAGAAATGGGCTGGAAATATTAGACTTCTCACATATTGCTTGAATTACAATATCAACATATATAAAGAATTTACATGAGAAATAAGTAGCAACTATACAGGATAATAAGAAGAATAACAAGATAAGAGACCCGAGAAGAGAGAGATAAGTAGTTGCTGTGATTTGATATTTAATGAAGATGGATAAGGCTTAGCAGCCCCCCTCAAGCTGTCAATTCTGCAGGTAGAAGTTGTAGCTTGTCTGGTGTCATTCAAAAAGTCTATGTCCTAATGGCTTGGTGAAGATGTTAGCAAGCTGGTCATCACTCGAAATAAATTTACTTGAATGTTGCCCTAAGCAATCAGTTTCGAATAAAATGATAATCTAATTCGATGTGCTTTGTATGAGCATGAAATAGGATTAGAAGTTAAGTAAATTGCTCCTACATCATCACACCATAAATTTTGCTGGAGATGAACACAGGAACCAAGCTCGCTTAGTAAGGAATGGAGCCAAACCAATTCGGCTGATGCTTTGCCAAAGCCCGATATTCACTTTTAGTAGATGATCTAAATAGTGGGCTGTTTCTTTGAAGTCTAAGAGATTAAATTATTACCAATACACAGCGTAGCCATTTGTGAGCATTTGTCATCTGGGCACCCCCTTCACTATCAGCAATTTGCAATTGAAATTTGAATCCTTGGAGAGGAACAAGCCGAGTGAAGCAGTATGGCGAAGATACCGCAACAACCTTTTGAGCTTTCTAGTATTCTTCATTAGGACAATGCTAAACGAAATACTTGTTGACAGAAAATGATATTCCATTGTGTCTGTGTAATATACTGGAGCTCCAATAACTTCGCGGTAGAACTCTGCATCCAAGATTGAGGGAGCGAAATATTGACTGAGCAGAGGACTCCTAGCCATAGGAGTGGCACATGGTTTACTAGTAACATCCCTGTCTGGTTCAACAATCGCTGTTAGTACAACCATATCCTTTTGGCAAATAGTGGACTTCTATTCCTAAAAAGTAATGAAGAGTTCTCAAATCATGAACGCAAAGACTACTTGAAGCTTCAAACAAACCAAGAAATTTGTTATGGTTTGGAACCTGTTACAAGGATACATGACATACATGAAAACAAATTATTTTGATTTGTCAGTATGCAAAATAATAATGAGGCATCTGCATGTGAAGCCACAAAACCAATTTGAAGTAGGAATTCAGCCAGTTGTTGGTTTGCCAACCAAGAGATATAGCTAAGGCCAAGACTAGAGATTGTGGTTGTTTTTTACCATTGGACTAAAAGTTCCAGTGTAGTTAGCCCACTCTGTGTTTAAATCCTTTAGCAACCAAACGTGCCTTGTAACGTTCAATGTACCATCCACTTTCTTTTAATCCAAAACACCAATTTACTATCTATGAATTTTTGTTGAGGGGTCTACTAAATCCCATGTTTTGTTGGCAAGGAGCATTGTTCTGCTTGATTAGCCTCAAGCCATTCAGCATATGGTTGGGCTTGAGTATAAGAAGAAGGATTGGTTTAAAGAAAATTAGGTTTGAGTAAGGGGGTTGTTGCTATGAGAGTTTTACATCTTTGCTGGTTTTTGGTCTAAAAACCATAGCATGGGTACGTGATAAAATTGGTAAAGGTGACAATGTGGGGGTTGGATGGTGGGGAAGGATTTGCTGTTAGTGAAATAGTATCCGATGGTGGAACATTGGGGGCAGAATTAGAAGGGGATGTGTGAGTGAATTAGAATTATTAAGAGTAGGAGATAAAGGAGTTGGATTGATACCTAGAAGTATCGGTGTGTTGAAGTGGTACTCTAGAGCCAATCAATATTTGTGGAACTGACTCTTTGTATGATATTTTTAATCAATAAAAGGTTTGTCTACTATATCATGTAAATCATAGTTGTATGTATTGATATATCCTTAGGATGATGAACCATGACGAGAGTTTCAAGTGTTTCAATCTTGATAGTGAGAACCTTATGAGCGCATATGATGCCATTCTAGAAATGTCCATAGCCCCAGTATTATTTTGACCAAGGACAAAGATAATACGGTAAGGCTATTATAGTGTTGAATAACCTGTTTGAAAGACGTGACTGATCTCACTTTTAAGGTTGTTTACTGACAACCTGGTGCAACACATGGGTGCTTGCTGTAGGCAAGTTCACTGATAAGTTGCATAAATTTAGTGTTTTAGGTTTTGTTTTTATAGCCTTCTAGTTAATTTCTCATTTGTTTCTGTGTTTTGATGTTGTTTTTGTTAAGTTTGAAATATGATGGTAGCTCTGATTTGTAGAATTTTTGTAATTTCAGGTGTTAATTGAGTAGATTGGAGCATTGGAATGAAATTGGAATTCAAAGTTTGAAGAAATTGAGATTAGTTGACAAGTTTGAAGGCCATGGCCTTGCCTTATTGGTGGTTCACCACGGTCGTGGTGGTTGAATGAAGATAAATAACGGACAGGAAACACCATGGCCTAGGCATGGTGACATACTTTTGGACACGGCTAGGGCTGTGTCGAACACTTTGGGTTTTTTTTTTAGTTTTTTCTTCCTTTTTCACTTAGGACTCTTTGGGTATTTAAGGGTGATAAGATTACTCATTAAGGGGGCCGAATTTTCCTATTCTTGAGAGATAGATTATTGTTAACAAAAGAGAAAGGAGAATTAAGAACAAAATTCATCATAAGTTTGTTTTTACTTTTCATATGATTTATTTCTTGGATTCTACTCTGCTTCTTTTATATGAACTAATTTTCTCAGGTTAAGACTATGGTTGTCTATTATGGATCTGTGATCAATCTTTTACTCTTTGATCAGTGAATTATTTTTCTAATGATGGTCTATATTATGTGCTTAATGCTATATGAACTTGATCAATTTCTGATAGAACTGTTTTGTGTGATTGAGACCAGAGGAGATATCACATGAGTGCTCTAGTAATATAGGCCATGGATTAATTGGATGTAGAGATATATGAATTGATACATGCAATAGTCATAGGCAAGATTAACTTGTGCTGAAAGCTAAAGGATTTCATAAAGCTTAATGCTCGTCTATTCATTAAATCTATATAAAAATATCTATGTGTGTATAGAAGTAGAATTAATATTGCTTGAGAAAGAATATCGATTACCCTAGGAATCCCGTTGTCACATTATTAAATAAATTCATTGACCATAGTAAATTGAGGGGTGTAGAAGTTTAGATGAGCCTGAGTCTTAGCCGTTTTCTCTCATTGATTTCTAATTTTAGTTTTACTGCAATTCGTTTCTAATATTCCACATTTTAATATTTTCATGTTAAGATCACCATTCTAAGTTTTGATCATCTAGATAAAGTTAAGACTTAATATTTTAGTACTTGTTTTACGTAATCCCTTGGGTACGATAACCTGTATTTTGTTATACTATATTACTTGAGACTAGTACACTTGCTAGGAGTTGTTGCATGACACAACAGTTTTTGGCACCGTTGCTGGGGATTGCAGTTAGGCAATATTGAAATCATTAGTTTAGTTTTACTTTAGATCTTGTTCCATTATATATATATAATTTTTTTTCAAGTTCTCTTGTTTTAGTCTTCCAGTGTATGACACACACAGACGAAGATTAGAGATTCTTGAACCTTTTTTATCCATAAATTGAGAGAACAATACGGGCATTGAGAAGAAGCAAGCAAGGAGCATGACAGACGACAATAATATAATCAAGTGGATCCTCCACTTTTGATCTCGAAGAAGATGCAGCCCCATGTTCTTTAATGGATTATGCAATGCCATCATTGAGGGGCCTGCTTCTAGCATTAGGAGCCAACCATTGCAACAAAACTTTGAAATTAAATCTACGATTATTCAGATGATTCAGTCAGCTTGCCAATTCAGTGGTTTAGCCCACGAGGATCCAAATGCTCACATTGGAAATTTCTTGGAGATATGTGATAAATTCAAGCAGAATGGTGTCACAGATGATGCAATTAGATTGAGATTGTTCCCTTTTTCATTAAGAGATAAGCCAAGAATTGGCTAAATTCTTTGCTTGCAGAATCTATTACAACTGGGATGCATTGCTCACGCTTTCTAGCGAAATATTTTCCTCCCTCTAAAACTGCGAGGATGTGTATGATACACTAATTTTATGCAGGTAGATGGAGAGTCGTTATAGAAGCAGGGGAGCGTTCAGAGAGTTTGTTGAGGAAATGCCCGCACTATGGATTACCAATTTGGTTACAGGTACAAACTTTTTATAATGGTTTAATTCCTGCTAACCGTTCTATGAACACAGAAGCAGCGTATGAATTATGGATAGATCGCTTCAAATGGCTACCAATGGCAGTCTGATAAAGTGCCACAAAGGAAGGCAACAGGATTATATGGAGTGGATGCAATCACAACAATTTCTGCTCAATTGGAAGCATTGAACAAAAAGATTGATAATATGAGTGCCCCAATCATGCAAGTGAAGAGCATGAGTTGTGATCTATGTGGAGAACCACGTAGAGTCATGAAATGACTCTATTTTGTTGAATAAAAGATCCCATATGTAATTGAATTGAAGTTATATTGAAACAATTAAGAAATTATGAATTTATGTATAAAAATCATATTTGAGTTTTTCTTACTATTTAGCTATTTGGATGAATTTGGAAATGGTGTGAGTTGATATTAGGTTGTGGTTTATGGATTAGGTTGATTTTGTCTCATTTATGTTGTTCAGGGGTAAAATGTCATGTTCAAGGGATTGATTTTGTCATGTTTCAATCATGCAGGACCAAATGGAATTTTGCTATATTTTGTGTAAAAGTGCAGTGCAAAGACGCAGATTGGGTGGCTGTCACCCACCAAAACCCTTCACCTTCTACGATCAGATTCTGGCAAGCTCCAGCGACCCTTCATATTCCACTTGCACCTATCATCTTCATCGTCCCGGATCACCACCGTGAGAACCATCACCGCTGTCACGACGAGTTTCATTTTCCAACTGCGACTCTTCACTTCCAACCGTGATTTTGGCATTTTTCGGTGACGTTTGGGGCTCCCTAGTGATCGATCTACTTCCCCACAGCCAAATCTACCCATCCAAGCTTCAGCCGCCGCAAAAATTGTCGAAACCTGCCAAATCGCCGCCGCGCCTCTTCATTTTCCAGCCAAGGTCTTGCTCTTTTCGACGACCTTTCATCTCCCCAAGACCTGATCTGAACTCCCCATCACCAGAGCTTTCCATCGGTACCTTCGATCTCATTTCCGCCATAATTTTTCGGAAGACCCGTCAGAAAATTAATGTTTTTCAGCGAGTGTGACTGTTCATATTTCGGGCTATCTGCTGTCATTTTCGCCCCTTCTTCACATCATATCTCTGTTGGTTACTTCCTCTCTACCTGATGAGCTTTGTTTCCACTGTTTCAGCCTCCGTCAACACCACCATGAGCGTTGAGTTCCTGGTTGTTTGTTACGGTGTAGCAAGATCGAGATTGACTCCATTTCTCTCCTCATCGCTCTCGACTGGCTGGATGAGCCCGAATGTTGGACTGGTCGTTTCTTGTATTCAGATTATATTGTTTTCGTTTCAGTTTGTTTCGATGCTTTAATATTATTTGATGCTCGACGTGCTGAATTGATAATGTCCATTGAGAACGTTTATTGATATATAACTTTTCACATAATTGAATGCCTGTTTGAGATTATTGAATGTTGATTTGACTTTAAACTGCTTCGGTACTGATTGCAATCAAGTTGTATTAGCGTTAATATATTTTCTACTAAGAATGCATTTGTTGTGTAGTTAGTGATTGGATGATACAAGTTGATAGGTTGTACTTGTTACGTTGTACCAACTAGTGGTGTTTAAGGGTTTAGCTTTTTTTCGGTTAGTCAATGATAATCTTAAACCAATCGATCTGTACCTAAGACGACGGGGAGACAGATAGATTATACCTAGATTGCCAGGAGATATTTTTATTGATTTTCCTAGCCTGTAGGTTTAGGAAATTGAAGAGCGAGGAGAGGAATTGTGAGAGTTGGTCTTGAGTCAAACTGAACCCGTAGCAGCAATGCTTTTAATATTGTGTTTTAGTTAGCATTTATTTGATGTTTTTAGTTTCCTACAATTAATTAGTTTCCTTAGTTTTAATTAATCTTTGCCAATTTCTCTTTCATAACTCAAATAATACATTAGGCCATTGTCTTGCTCTCTGTGGATTCGACCTTGCTTACCGCTACTTGAGCAAGTCAGGTCAGATCAGATCCACTAAATGTCTTATTTTGGTTCGACAATGCCATTTATTCGTGTGTATATGGATAAGCAATGTGATGAATTATGCCAACTTGAAAGTTATTTATTTAATTTTTGATACTCTCTCCCCAATCATAATAGAAGGCTTTAATCTATTCATTAAACCGTCTTTGACAAGAGACTCAAAATTACGAAAAATAGAAAACCTCACTTTTATTTTTAAAAATAAACCCAAGTATATCGCTAAAATCAACAATAAAAAGAACAGCATAACCATGTCATCATGTCCTAAACTAGAGAGCATGGAGTAGGTCCCCAAACATTGGAGTGAATGATGTCAAGTGTTCTTTGCTCGAATGGTCGAAAGAGGCTAAAGGAAGAGAACTAGTTTTCCTAAAAACATGAGGAACAAAAGAATTGATTTGCTTTGAGAAGATGGTAAGCCAAATTCTTTATTAATTTTTGACAGTCCGATAGTGAGGGTGACTAGACAAACATGCCAATTTTAATCGTGAGCTGTTACCAGCAAACCTTGTTTTGGATTCAAGGGTTGACGAAGGGCAAAATTCGTGCTCACTTAGCCTGTGAAGGAGAAGCTTTTGAGTTTTCTAATCCTTTATAGAAAAATGAGAAGGCCAGAATCAAAAACAATATTGTTAGTTGTGAATTTTTGGACAGATAATAAATTTTTCAGAATGTTAGGACATGTAAAATATTATCTAAATGTAATTGACCATTAGCTGAAGAGAGAGGCATTGCAATATGAGAAATGTGCAAACTTTGTCCATTACAACATAACTTTATTGTGAACCCCACTTTTTATTCTGATGCCTTAAGGTATGAATTCTACTCTTAAGGTATTTTCTTTTTGAATGGAAGGGTAAAATGGTAATTTGCATCATTTCGAGATGTGGCCATTATAAGTGTAAGGTGATTTCATTGAAGAGAAATGAGGGTAGAACAGTCATAAAGTAGATTGATAGGTTAAATCGCTTAACAGTTCCAAGGGTATAATGGTCTTTTCACACAAATCCATATGAATTAATTATCCATAAAAGTGCACCAAGGCATAAATTAGTCATTTTCTGATGGGATTGATTAATTACCAAGTGTTTAAAAGAAGTAAATGCATTAAATGATTGATATCATTTGTTGTGGTAGAAATGACCAACCGCCCTTATATGAAAAATTTTCCAACGACCCTTATATCTAACTTTTAATGACCAATCACAATAGATTATAAAAATAAATATCTATAAGGTTTTAAGAGAGAAGAGTAGGCCTTGTACACCCAAATGCATCATCTTCTCTTCCTTTCTCAATCCACCATAAAAGCCATAATCCAAGCATTTTCTTCTCAAATTTTCTTAGGTTCCAAGCAGTTTCTTGAAGGAGATCAAGATACACCTTAAGAAATTCAATTTGAAGGGTAAGGTAATCCCTAAAACGTAGCTTGATGAGTTTGAATGTATTAAAGCAATTTCATGAGTGTTAATGCTTGTTATAGGTGAATGTTTATTTGGAGCCAAGGAGGAGTGTTTATTTTGAGTTTTGATTGCCAAGGTAAGGGAAAACCTCCTTTTAAACTATGTTATCAAATACCTAGGGTTAGTAAACCTTAATTTTGTTTTGTTAATTTGAGTATAAAGTTATGGTTTGTATATGTATTGTGTGAATTGGTGTTCGTTGAGGTTTTCTGTTGGAAAAGGAGGAGGATATTGCCACTTAAGAGATTTGTAGTTGGATGATGGTTGGCACTTGTTTGAATGTGAGGGAGGGTTTTATGTGACTTTTATGACTTGGTTGTGTGTGGGAAATGCTTGATGATATTTGAATAATGGCCATACAAAAGAATGCGGCATCCACTTCGAAAATAAAAAAAAAAAATTATGAATTTCTTTGGAAACTTGGTTAAGGCACTAAATAAATCATTGGCCTAACATGAACAAGAGGTAAGACACATAGTGAAATTCCTTATGTATCATGAAATTTTAAGCGAATTAAGAAAATGAGAAATATTAAAGAAATATTCTGACGAACTTCACTCAATTGACTAAAGATTATGAAAGTGGTCATGGGTATATGCTAGATGAATGAACGTTATGAATGAGTGTGTCCATAAGTTGCTATAAATGACATGTATGATAAATGCATATGTAATGTTTATGTATGTTAAAGGGAGATGTTATCCTTTATGAATGCATTCTAATGATAACATATATAGCCTAGTTTAGTTGACTTATGGAGGATTTAAAGAGTTAAGAAAGGTTTCCATGAGTCTCTTAGGCGTAGGCCAAGACCAAAGTAATGGTATATGAATTCCATGAGTCTCTTGAGGTGTGAACCAAGATCAAAGTAATGAAATTTTATAAAACCATGAGTCTTTTGAGGTGGTAATCAAGAACAGATAAGTTCAAATGAATCTGATCGGTTCGTAAAGATAAACGAATGTCAAATACCTAGATAAAGAAATAGGCATGTCATGTTTGTGAATGTTGCATAAGTCATATATGTTTAGTGTTTTAGGATGTTTTAAATATACTATGACTTATGTTATATAGAATTCAATGTGAATGTCATGACTATGATTTATGTCATATCACAATTAATAATATGTGTGAATTTATGAACGTTATGTATGTGTAAGAAACCCATGAAAGTTAGAATAGCCTATCCCTTACTGAGTGATTAGCGCTACCCCCACAATGTTATATGTTTTGCAGGTAAGGATTAAGGCATGAAATGGGAGAGTTCCGAGGATGCTATGACATGAAGGAATGTTTTAATACTGACTATTGAATGGATTTTGCTAGTATTTAGTGGTAATTAGTTCATATTTCATAATGTAGTAAATATGTCCATGTTTTATAATGAGTAAATATGTTTGTGTTAATAAAAAAATCAAATTGCTTGTAAAGTTTTTAAGACGAGTTTGAATGATAAAATATGTGAGAATAAAGAATCATATCCTGTTTATTTCTTATTTGTCTACCAATGGACCCATCCAAGCCCAATGTTGTTGTTGGGAATTTCATGTTAAGGACGATGTAAATCCAACCCTAGCCCTTGATTTGATTGAGCAATAATTGTGTAGAGATTTCTTATATGAAAGTATATGTTTGCGTGTTGAGATTTGTTGATGGAATTGATGGTTACTTATGATTAGAATTCCACCATGAGAAGCGTTGATTGTGTTGATAGAAAATTTATGGAAGTTTGGATAAGTTAAGAAAGAATTTAAGAAGAGTTATGGAGTGTATTTTTGCTAGCCAGGTTTGATATTGAAGCTAGGGAGCTTTGCTCCAAAATCTTGGTGGTTAGAAATTGTTATGGTAGCGTAATCACCTTAGTGCTTTATTTGTGCATACAAAGTGTTTGATAAAGTTTCATAGAGAAGTGCATGTATGAGTAAGTTGATTTATTATTTTGATATGAGCTTGTAGATGGTAGAGAAAGTAGAGAATGACATGTTTACATGCCATATTGCATAATTGCATTTAAACATTTGAGTTGAGAAAGAACCATAAGAAAAGCTCATCTACATGCACACATGCATATAAGAACATTAAGAATATTAAGAACATTAAAGAAGAAAGAAAAGAAAGTTATTAAAGAAAAGAAAAGAAAATGATCATTAAGTTCTAAAAGAATATAAGAGAAGAGGAGGTTGTTGAGATGGGGAACCCGTGAGTGACAAGAAGAATTTCCCCGCACGCACGCCGCCTTCAGTGAGCGGCCTAAGAATAAGAAAGAAGAATCGGTACAGTCCGTAAGAGTGCATGTGGATAAGGGCTATACACAAGAAAGAAGAATACACTCACACGGCCACGGTTCCAAATCCATGCCTCAACCGAGTGTGATTGGCAAAGAATAAGAAAGAATTAGAAAGAAAGAATAAGAGAAGAAAAGAAAAGAAAGAAAGAATATAAAAGCAAAGAATAAGAAAGAACAAGAAAAGAAAAGAAAAGAAAGAAAAGAAAAGAAAGAAAAGGGAGAATATAAAGAAAGAAAGAAGAGAAATAGAGAAAAGAAAGAAGTACAGAAAAAGAAAGAAAAATAGAATAAGAAACAGAAAAACAGAAAAGAAAAGGCATCATCTATGTATTTGTGCATTGCATCATACTTATGCATGGCACTTTGCCTACTACCAAGAGTAGTGAGAAATTAGAAAGAAAGAAAGAACAAAGAGATTAGAATAAAGAAAGAATAGAGAAAAACAGCGAAGTGTAATTAATGTAAGAAAAGAAGTTCAGAGTTTGAGCAACGGAGAGAGATGGGTAGTATACCGAATTTACTTACTGAATAATTAGTACTCACTTTGTTGATTTCTTTGTTTTTGCAGGGAATAGGTGAGAAGCAGTTAGATGGACATCGAGAAGCGGAGGGAATGGCACCACTATCCACTATTTTTGAGTTTATGTATATGATATTTTTGTATTGTAAAGAATTTAGTATATAAAGTAAAGAAATTTTTCGGGCCCATTATCTTTCACTTATATGCTTATGTGTTTTTATCATTTTGTATTTCCCAAGTATACTAGTTAGAAAGAGTTATTACATAACTATTTCGCTGAATATGAATCTATTGGGTGACCATGATGCCTTGCTAGGAGCCAATCTTGGTCTGTGTGTGGTGAGACGATTGATTAGTGTCAATCGCGATACTACTCACTGTTGGTATGATGAGGAGCCTACGGGTCACACACTAAGGAGACAGTTTAAGGATGGTTAACTATGGAAGGGTATATTCATCTTTTGGATGAAAGGGCATATTGGTAATTTTGCTGTGTAATTAAATTTACTGAGATTGTAACCTGTGTCCAATTTTATTACTGGAATAATTTAGCAAAATTACGAGTTCAATTATTGAAATTAATATTAATATTAATATTAATATTTAACTAAATAATTAAACAGGGACCCATATGCAATTCCACTAAAGTTGAGTTATTGCAAACTTTGGGGATGGAATTAATATTTTGCTTTTGTAATGACTTCTTTCTACTAGTATTCTTTATAACATATACAATAAAACATACATACTTAGTATATGAAAATAGTTGGGCCCAAATTTTTCTTTACTTACAAAACATAATTCTTTACATATATCAAAATAACAAGTACAAAAAACTTAGCGACAGTGGATTACAGTGCCAATCCTTTCCGCTTGTCGACGTCTTTTCAACCGCTGCTCACCTATTTCCTGCAAAAATATGGAAAAACAACGGGTTGAGCATAAAAATGCTTAGTAAGTAAATCCCTTAACTCTTCTCCATCTTAGATTCTTTCCTTACTTAATTCATTCTCTTTTCTTTCGCTGTTTCTTACTCTCATTGTTCTTTTCTTTCTTTCTACTTCTCTCTGTTCTTTCTTTTTTATTCTTTCTATTCTTCCTAACCATGATGAAATTCATGGCAATATGCATGAATAAAATGCATATTTATTCATGCATATTGAATGATGCATAAAATGCTTTTTTCTTTTTTCTTTCTTTTTTCTTGTTCTATTTCTTTTCTTTTCTTTTTCTTTCTTGTTTTTTCTTTTCTTTTCTTCTCTTGTTTCTCTTTTCTTTTCTTGTCTTCTCTTGGCTTGTTCAAGCCTTCTCATTCTTTCTTATTCTTATTCTTTCTTATTCTTTCTTTTCTCATTCTTATTCTTTCTTATTCTTATTCTTTCTTTTCTTATTCTTTGCTGATCGGTCTCGATCGATGTATGGATTTGGAACCTTGGCCGTGTGAGTGAGTACAGTTCTCATCTACATGCATTCTTGCGAACTGTACAAATTCTTCTTTCTTCTTAGGCCACCCAATTAAGGTGGCGTGCATGTAGGAAATTCTTCTTGGTATAACCCTCATCCACATACACTCTTATGGATCGTACAATTCTTCTTCTTCTTATGTCACTCAATTAAGGTGGCGTGTATGTGAGAATTTCTTCTTAGCACTCACGGTTCCCCATCACAACAACCTATTCTTTTCTCTTCTTTACCACTCCTTAATTCTTTAATGCTTATTCTTCTTTTCTCTTTATTCTTATAGTGTTTTATTCTTTCTTGCTTTATTCTTTATTCTTTATGTCTTTATTCTCTATTCTTTCTTAAATTTCTACACATACACAATTATATGCATATGGATGGCTCATGCTTGAAATTCTTACTTGGATGCACTCATGAAATGTAAATATGCAATGTTGCATAAAATTAACGTTTCTACTCAAACTTATACTTCTCTTAGGCATTTCATCAAACATTACTTGTGCATAAACAAACTTTAATTTAATTATCATTCAATTTATTTCTCAACCATTCAAAAATGAGAGAAAATCTCTCTTGTAGCATCACCATACCTACACGGCAAACACACTCCTAAAATTTCCTCCAAATCTTCCAATTTCAACCCATCATCAAACCATCACATACACTTCTCATATTCAAATATATCCAACAACAAGCATAATTCATCGCCAATCTCATCTCAATTTCTCAATAACCATAACATATGCATACTTAAAAGAAATCTCTACTCACTTGAATTCTTAAACTTTAACTTGAGTTGGATTTTGAGTGAAATTTACTTACCTTATGCTTGAGTCCTCTCTACTAAGCTCTCTACTCTTTTTGGATTCAAAACTTCTTCTAGCCCTGAGCATAAACTTCATAAGAACTCAACTTTTACACAAATAAATCATAGATAAAGAGCATGAATTCTTACCTTTTGAAGTCTTGAATCAAAACCCTATTAAAAATCACTCAAAATCCTTGGAGGATTGAATGAAAATTTGAGAGAAAATGGGGGAGTAGTGTGGCGGTGGAATGAAGGAAATAAGGGTTACAAACCCCTATCATCTTATTTTATAAACTCACTTTCCCATTTTGCCCTTACACTTTTTTAGAAATTCTATCATTGTCCCTTAGTCAATTACCATAATGCCCTCATTTTTATTGCATTCTTTATGAAATTCTACCTCTTTTCACTCCCCACTTTTTCAACTAATTTTGAGTGAAAATACCATTTTACCCTTAATACAAATTTAAGGCATTTTCTTCATATTCTCTTAAAATAACTTTAATAAAAATTAATTAAGGGCTATAAAATATAATTTAAATCATGTACCTCCATGTTGGGTGTTACAGCTTTACTATATAAAGAAAGCAAAAGTTAGGTTTTATATGAATTCTTCATTCTTTGCTGTGAGTGATTTTGAGAGAAATATTTTCTCTCTTCATTTTCTTCACTCTTTCTTCCAAACCTTGAATCCTTAAAGCCAAGGATTGAATCTAGCAAAATAAATCTTTGGTCTCTGTTGTACTGTCTTCGTGTAGACAACGTGAGTTTGATCCTATTCTTGGATCGGTAGCGAAATCGTGTTTAGAGACATTTGAAGGAGCCTCTAAATGTGCGTATGATTTCTGATCCTTGTCTGGATCCTTGTTATATTTGTTATTTTCAATTTAAGCATGTAAAATATATACATATCATACCCTGATCTTGGGTTAATCAAAGTAATCAATGGGAAATATTTTTGTTTTCCGCTGTATTTACCCACCGGTTTACTTACAGGTGGAACCAAGTGAGAGTCCTTGTGCCCTTCTAATTCAAGCCACACTAAAGTTGAGGGCTACACAGGAGTGGAAGTAGTAGGTTGTGTAATAAAAGGAAATAATTTTTCATTAAATTTAACGTGACGAGCAACATAAACACAGTGACTTTCTAGATTAAGATAGCGATCTGCATGATGAGAGGGAGAGTTACCAAGGTAAACACACAATTTTGTTCTATAGGAAAATTTATAGTTGTTGTAAGGTCGTAAAAATGGGAAAATTGCATAGCCAAAAGGCTTCATGGCCAAGTAATTTGGGGTGGCGTTAAAAAGAATAGAATGTGGAGATTTATTTTATTTTATTGGAGTAGGCAAAACATTAATGGACATTGTAGCAACGCCAAAGGCATAATGCCAATATTTAAATGAAACATGATTATGAAAACATGACTATGAGCAAGTAATATCAGGCCAGTATCTACTAAATGTCTTATTTTGCGTTCGGCAATGCCATTTTATTCGTGTGTACATGAATAAGCAATGTGATGAATTATACCAACAGATTGAAAGTTTTTATTTAATTTTTGATACTCTCCTCCCCAATCATAATAGAAGGCTTTAATCTATTCATTAAACTGTCTTTTGACAAGAGACTCAAAATTACGAAAAATAGAAAATACCTCACTTTTATTTTTAAGAAAATAAACCCCAGTATATCAGCTAAAATCAACAATAAAAAGAACAGCATAACCATGTCCTAAACTAGAGAGCACTGGAGCAGGTCCCCAAACATTGGAGTGAATGATGTCAAGTGGTTCTTTGCTCGAATGGTCGAAAGAGGCTAAAGGAAGATGAACTAGTTTTCTTGAAAAACATGAGGAACAAATAGAATTAGATTTTCTTTGAGAAGAAGGTAAGCCAAATTCATTTATTATTTTATTGATAGTGCGATAATGAGGGTGACTAAGATGAACATGCCAATCTTGATTCGTGAGCTGTTCACTAGCGAAAGCTTGTTTTGGATTCAAGGGTTGACGAAGGGCAAAAATTCTATGCTCACTTGGCCTGTGAAGGAGAAGCTTTTGAGTTTTCTGATCCTTTATAGAAAAATGAGAAGGTCAGAATTAAAAAAAAAAAAATTATTGTTAGTTGTGAATTTTTGGACAGATAATAAATTTTTCACAATGTTAGGGACATGTAAAATATTATGTAAATGTAATTGACTATTAGCTGAAGAGAGAGAGGCATTGGCAGTATGAGAAATGTGCAAACCTTGTCCATTACTAACATGAAGTTTATTGTAAACCCCACGTTATTATTTCGATGCCCTAAGGTATGAAATTCTACCCTTATAGGTAATTTTCTTTTTTGAATGGAAGGGTAAAATGGTCAATTTGCATGCATTTCGAGGTGTGGCCATTATAAAGTGTAAGGGGTGATGTCATTGAAGAGAAATGAGGGTAGAGTGGTCATAAAGTAGATTCATAGGTTTAAATGGCTTAAACGGTTACCAAGGGTATAATGGTCTTTTCACACAAATCCATATGAATTAAGTATCCATAAAAGTGCACTAAGGGTAAATTAGTCATTTACCTAATGGGATTGATTAATTACCAAGTGTTTAAAAGAAGTCAAATGGTATTAAATGAGTGCTAATCATTATGTTGTGGTAGAAATGACCAAAACGCCCTTATATGAAAAATTTATGCCAAATGACCCTTATATCTAACTTTTAATGACCAATCACAATAGAGTAGTAATAAAATAAATATCTATAAGGTTTTAAGAGAGAAGAGTCGGCCTTGTACACCCTAAATGCATCATCTTCTTCTTCCTCTCTCAAATCAACCATAAAAGCCACTAATCCAAGCATTTTCTTCTCAAATTTTCTTAGGGTTCCAAGCAGTTTCTTGAAGAAGATCAAGATACACCTTAAGGAAATTCAATTTGAAGGGTTAAGGTAATCCCTAAAGCCCTAGCTTGATGAGTTTGAATGTATTAAAGCAATTTCATGAGTGTTAATGCTTGTTATAGGTGAAGGTGTTTATTTGCAACCAAGGAGGAGTGTTTATTTTGAGTTTTGATTGCCAAGGTAAGGGGAAAATCTCCCTTTAAACTATGTTATCAACACCTAGGGTTAGTAAACCTTAATTTTTGTTATGTTAATTTGATGCATAAAGTTAGGTTTGTTTATGTATTGTGTGAATTGGTGTTGGTTGAGGTTTCTATTGGAAAAGGAGGAGGATATTGCCACTTGAGAGATTTGTAGTTGGACGATGGTTGGCACTTGTTTGAATGTGAAAGGGAGGGTTTATGTGACTTTTATGACTTGGTTTGTTTTTGGGAAATGCTTGAATGATAATTGAATAATGGGCATGCAAAAGAATGCGACATCCACCTTCTAAATAAAAAAAAATTCTGAATTTCTTTGGAAATTCAGTTAAGGCACTAAATAAATCCTATGGCCTAATATGAACAAGAATGGTAAAAGACACATAGTGAAATTCCTTATGTATGAAATTTTAAGTGAATTAAGGAAATGAGAAATATTAAGAAAATATTCATGACAAGGAATTTCACTCAATTGACTAAAGATTTATGAAAGTGGTCATGGGTATATGCTAGATGAATGAACGTTATGAATGAGTGTGTCCATAAGTTAGCTATAAATGACATGTATGATAAATGCATATGTAATGTTTATGTATGTTAAAGGGAGATTTTATCCCTTATGAATGCATTCTAAGTGATAACATATATAGCCTAGTTTAGTTGACTTATGGAGGATTTATGAAATGTTAAAGAAAGGTTTCCATGAGTCTCTTGAGGCGTAAGGCCAAGATCAGAGTAATGGTATATGAGTTCCATGAGTCTTTTGAGGCGTAAGGCCAAGACCAGATTAATGGTATATGAATTCCATGAGTCTCTTGAGGTGTGAAACCAAGATCAGAGTAATGGAAATTTTATAAAAACCATGAGTCCTTTGAGATGGTAATCAAGAACAAGATAACGGTTCAAATGAATCTGATCGGTTCGTAAAGATAAACGAAATGTCAAATACCTAGATAAAAGAAATAGGCATGTCATGTTTGTGAATGTTGCATGAGTCATATATGTTTAGTGTTTTAGGATGTTTTAAATATACTATGACTTATGTGTATAATAAATTCAATGTGAATGTCATGACTATGATTTATGTCATTGACAATGAATAATATGTTGTGAATTTATGAACGTTATGTATGTGTAAGAAATCCATGAAAGTTAGAATAGCCATATCCCTTTACTGAGCGATTAGCGCTCACCCCACGATGTTCATATGTTTTGCAGGTAAGGATTAAGGCATGAAGATGGGAGAGGATTCCAAGGGACACAATGAGCATGAAGGGATGTTTTAATGATGACTATTGAATGGTTTTGCTAATAATTAGTGAAGTAATTATGTTCATATTTCATAATGTAGTAAATATTTCCATGTTTTATAATGGAGTAAATATGTTTGTGTTAATAAAGGAAATCAAATTGCTAGTAAAGTTTGTAAAAGTGTGTATGTTCTTGAAATTTTTACTATGAATTTCATAATTTACTCCAAGAAAGGAAACCATATTATTTGATTTGTACAATGAACTAATTATAGTTTAGAAATTAAAAAAAAAAAAGTATTTAAATTACAGGTTTATTCTTTGAATAGGGTTTTAAAATAAACTTCTTTTCTAGGCGTGCGTTTTCTAGGTTCTCAATAGCCAAGAGATACTTAGGAAATACCCAGCTACGAAGGGGTTTTACATTTATCTTTACCCTTGCATTCATATGCCATGCTTAAATTTGCAAGATATGGAGTACCACGATAATTGGCAATAGTATCTGGAAACCATGGGATAAAGTTAGTTGATGCACTAGAATAAACATGGCTAACCTAAGAATTGAATGATTGGCTAGGAGTATAGAGTCTACGACATCGATCAGCAGTATGATTTCCCAATCCACAAATTTGACATGGACCATATGGACGCCTGTTTTTCTGACTAGTGAAGTCGACGATGTAGGGAGGAGTGGAGCTGTTGTTGAAGATAAAAAAGGAGACTATCGCATGATGGAGTTTGCTAAGGGAGGTTCTTATGCGCTTTTCAGAAGAATGTCATGAGCAACAAGTTGCCTATGTAATTCATGAAATGGGATAGGTGTTGGTTGAAGATTGAGTGCAGTGATTATACTGTGGTAGTCACCCCAAATGCTACGATAGATGATGATGCTAAATTCTGCTAGAGTAATCTAACGACCAGTGATTGCTAATTCATCCGCAAGTGAGTTGGTGTGCTGAAGGTATACACTAATAGATAAGTCATTTTTTTTCAATTCCTGAAGTCTTATATTTAATTGCAATTGACGGTTTTGAGAAACAAAGCCAAAAGCAATGGAGAGGGCTTGCCATACTTGGAAGGAGGTAGAGCTATTGATGACATATAGGAGAACTTCTTCTGTTAAAGAAGACAATAACCAAGAGAGAAACATCTAATTCCGTTGGAACCATTTTTGATATTCAGGATTAGAAATTTCTTGTGGTGCTGTGGTGGTAGAAAGAACTGTTTTTGGTGGGGCATGTGAGAAGCCATCAATAAAACTGTTGAGATTTTGATGGTTAAAGAGAGGAATAAATTGAGTTTTCCAAGCTAGAAAATTCTTTGTATTAAGCTTGAGAGATAAGGTGTGATGGGCATTTGGAGAAGAAGCAATGGGATTGGCCATAGTTATTTGAATGTTTGAAGGATCTTGAGATGCAATACTCACAACTCTGATACCATGTAAAAGAAAGAAATGGGCTGGAAAATATTATGTTTTTCTCACGTATAGCTTGAATTACAATATCAACATATAAAGAATTTGCATGAGAAGATAAGTAGCAGATGTACAAGATAATGACAAGAATAACAAGAATGAGATATCAAGGTAAAAGACCCAAAGAAGATTGTGATAAGTAGTTGATGTGATTTGAAATTTGAATGAAGATAGATAAGGCTTAACAGTAGGTATTAGGTGTAAGTCAATCCAGTAGTGAGGTGCACTTTGTAATTAGTTAAAGGTACTGTAAGGATAGTTTTGTAAAAGTCTTGGGTCAAGTTACACAAGTTGCAACCCAAGTTGCAACACGCAATATGGTTAGTTTGCAATCAGTATATTTTTAGTTCATTCATTCAAGAAATGAAATTCTCACTTTTGCATTTACGCTTGCTCTTCGTCTAATTCTCTGTTTATTTTATTTCAATTTTAGCTCCTTTTTGCTTTCTAGTAAAACCTTTCATGATATCAAAGCCTAAGACACACGTCCATGGCTAATTCAAGTCCTAAGTCTTCTGTTTTTGCTTCGAAATCTGATGCAGAGTAGTTCAGAACTAGAGGCATTCAAAATGCACTAGTTCACTCATCACTTCCCACTCTTATGGTAAAATTGGGAGAGAAGAACTACAACTACTGGAAGTCACAGATCCTACCAGCTTTAGCTTCTCATGATCTAGATGAATTCATTACAGGTATGAATGCTTGTCCTCCTTTATTCGTGATGGAAAAATTGGAAGGAAGTGGTCAATTGTGCAAACAACCAAACCCTAAGTATTTTAGCTAGAAAAAGACTGATCAATTTCTTGTAAGTTGGTTGATCTTTTCAATATCAGAGTCAACGTTCCGGCATGTGTGAAAATACAATAGTGCCTATGAAATTTGAAACACACTTGAACTCCATTTTCAATCGTTTTCTAAAGCAAGAACATTATACTTAAGGAACATGTTACAAACTATGAAAATGAGTCTCAAAATGTGAATGAATATGTCTTGAGGATGAAAGAAGTAGGATATGAGCTTAATGCAACTGGTGTACATATTGAAGATGAAAAATTGTTTATGTATATCTTAGATGGTCTAGGTGCTGAGTATGACATTGTTGTAGCTAATCTTACCTCTAATATCAGTCATATAACATTTCAGTTTTACTACACAAACATGAAATGAGATTAGAGAAGCAGAATAGTGCCTTAATGCATTTTCACGAACAAATGTCTTCTGCTCTGTTAGCCTCTAAAAATAACCTTCCTGACAAGTCTACTTCACTGCCTGGATCTACTCAGAACACTTCAGGATTACCTTTAAATCAGTCCTCAACTCTGTTAACTCCAGTTGTGGATAATTATCCAGAATCAGGAGTATTATCGCAGGCAAGACAACAAGCTCAAAATTTCAATCTCGAAAATTCTGGATATCATCAATATGATGAAACTTTAGTATTAGGTCATCTCGATGCTTTCAGATATGATTTTAATAGAGGAATTTACAATGCTTAGCCTCAAGGTTTTACTGTTAGTGGTTTTGCTTCCTTTTCCAAAGGTCGAAGCCAAGGCAGTAGGTATGGTAAGCCATGGCTGATATGTTAGGTTTGTTGGAAGCCTGGACACTCTGCTCTTAATTGCTACCATAGTTTCAACTATGATTACCAAGGCATTATGGTAGGTCTTTACAACAACTTGAGCCAATCTTTACCATATCCTATTGCTCAAGCTCAACCTGGTCAATCTGGATTTTCAACTGTGACTCTTGACTCAGCTCAAGCCTTAGTTGCTAATGAAAATTCCTATGCTTGACTCGTTACCAACAATTTTGCTATTTTTCATGATTACTCGATGCATAGAGATATGTTTTTCCTCAATTTGAATTTGGTGCTGGCTATACTCCTCAATGACCTTCTCAATTTCAGAAATTTGCTCCTCATGTTTCTTTTAACAATGTCTAACCTAATATTGCACAAGCATCTTCTACCACAGATGCTATATTGGTCTTAGACATTTCTGGTTCTAGTCTTGCACCACCTCAGACAGTGAAAGACCAATCTTGGTACATGGACTCCAGGGTTTCTAATCACATGGGTGTTGACACTTCCAACATGGTGGCTCGAATGACATACTTGGAGGTGCTAAAGTTCAAGTTGGTAATGGAGATTCCTTACCAATTACTCACACAGGTATGATGTTTCTCCCATCGTTTGATTCACATAACTAGTCCAACTTAGGAATATATTGTGTGTTCCTAAGATTGCTAAAAATTTGCTAAACATCTCTAAAATAACAAGAGATAACAATGTAATCGTTGAATTCTACTCTGACCATTGCTTGTGAAGGATAAAAGCACCAAGGCTGTCTTACTTCACGATACTATCAAAAATGGACCTACCAGTTGGATTTTCCAACATATGCCTACTTATCTGCTACAAACTCTAAGCCTACTATTTCATCCACTTTAGTACCTGTAGAATCTTCTTCATTATCGCATACAACTGTAGATAATTATTTTCTTTGTTTTGCTTCTACTATTTCAAATAAAGATACTGCATATAATGGTTCAATTTCACCATCGGATATGTCCTTTCTTTGGTATGCTAGACTTGGATATCCAAGTTCAAAGTCTCTGCATATTGTACTCAATAAGTTGAATATTAAATCCTCTATGGATATCAATAAGAATTCCTTTTGTGAAGCCTGTGTTTTTGGCAAATTAACTCAGTGCAATTTTCCTTTTTCTACCTCTCGGGCGCATGCTCCTTTAGAATTAGTGTATTTTGATTTATGAGGCCCTGCTCCTATTTTGTCTGAAGAAGGCTTTCGATATTATATTATCTTTATGGATGACTACAACTGTCACTTATCGATTTACCCTCTAAAGCTTAAATCAGTTTTATACATTAGAGAGAACTAATTGAATACTAAGATCAAATGCTTACAAACTGACTGGGGAGGTGAATTTCTCCTTTTTACCAAATTTCTACAGCAGCATGGGATCATGTGTCGTTACCGTTGTCCTCATTTACATTAGCAAAATGGCAGGATAGAGAGAAAACACCAGTCTATCACTGAGTTTGGTCTTTCTCTCTCTCCTAGTTCATGCCTCAATGCCTCAATGCCTTTGAAGTTCCGGTGGATGGCTTTTTCAATAGGAGTTTATCTTATCCTCTATTGATCTTGATTTTAATTCTCCTTACCAAGCGTTATTGCATCAAGAACCCTCATATCATGAACTCAGAGATTTTGGCTGTAGTTGCTTTCCCTATCTCAAACCTTATCACAAACACAAACTTTCTTTTCATACAAAAAAATGTATTTTTGTAGGATATAGTTTGGCACATAAAGGATATCAATGTATGACTAGATCTAGAAGATTATTTATGGCTAAGCAGGTCAGGTTTAATGAATATGAATTTCAATTCAAAACTGGTTTTGGTAAGAATCCATCTATTTCTAGTTCAAATTCGTGTATGGTTCCCTCTCCAGATTTGTCCTCCTAGGTTATTCCTTCTTATACTCTTGGATTCAAGTGGGATTATGGATCTACTACCTCATCTGCTCCTACTAATAATATGCCTTAGCACCCAAAGTCACCTGAATTTAAATTTGCAGCAACATCTCATTTTTCTCAATCTCCTCTTGACAACTCTCATATGTAGCTCTCTTCTCCTAGTTTAGCTAAGGAAACTCAGTCTCCTGTCAATTATCCACTAGACTGTTCTAATTCTCCCCAACCTAACTGTGATGTCTCTTCTCCTACTCCTCAACTTGAAGTTGTTCTTCCTCTGTCTAAGTCACAAAACTCAGCACAGTCACAAACATTTGTACAGTCACCACATTTGGTCTCTTTTTCCTCTCTTGGTCTTCAACTTGAAGTTGTTCTCCCTCTTTCTCAACCATAAAACTTAGCACACCCACAACAGTCTACACCACCAAAACAATCTACTCAGTCACAATAGTTTGTTTTTCTTCCTAATGTTCATCCCATGCTCACCAAATCAAAGACACATCAGAATCAGTCCATAGCTCAAGCTCTTTTATCTACATATGAAATTCTTAAATAACCAAGAAATGCCAAGAAGCGCTAGCTAATCCTGAATGGAAAGCAGCTATGGACAATGAGTATCAAGCCTTACTAAACAATGAAACTTGGGAATTAGTCCCATATGAAGAAGGTATGCATGTTATCGAAAGCAAATGGGTGTTCAAGACTAAGCTTAACACATATGGATCTTTGCAAAAATATTAAGCAAGGTTAGTGGTAAGGGGTTTCAGCAAACCCTGGCCTAAATTACTTTGATACTTTTTCTCTGGTGGTAAAGGTAGCCATAATCTGCATTATGTTATCTTTAGCAGTCCATTATGCTTGGGAAATCCAACAACTTGATATCAACAACGCATTTCTCAATGGAGACCTCACCGAACAAGTGTTTATGAAGCCTCCAAAAGGGTTCTCATCCATTGATCAACCTCACCGAGTTTACAGGATTTGAAAAGCTCTGTATGTTCTCAAATAGGCCCTTAGGGCCTGGTTTGATAAAATGCGCCATGCACTTCTAGCTTAGGGATTTCATAATAGCATCTATAATGTAAGCCTCTTTTATTATTGTAATGAATCTACTGTGATGTTTTTATTGGTGTATGTAGATGACATCCTAGTCACCGGCAATGATCCAACTCTTATTACAAAAGTAGTTCATGATCTCAACATTTAGTTTGCACTTAAAAGACTAGGACCAATACATTACTTAGGCTTTGAAGTGAAAAGAAATTCTACTAATTTGTTGCTTACTCAAACCAAGTACGCACATGAGCTACTTGCCAAAGCTAATATGAAGGGCTGCAAGCTATGTGTCACACCCATGGCAATTGGTACCAAGCTGAGGAAAGAAGATGGTGAGTTATTTGAACAACCTACTCTCTATAGGAGCATTATTGGTGGACTTCAATACCTTACATTATCAAGACCTCAAGACCTGACTTAGCTTTCATTGTTAACAAGCTAAATTAGTTTTTAAAAAATCCCATCGTTCTTCATTGGATAGCATGTAAGCGAGTCCTATGGTATATTCAAGGCACCTTACGTCATGGTATTGTCTTCAAGAAGCACTCTCATTTTTTGCTTGAGGCCTACGCTGATGCCGATTGGGCCAGCAACATTAATGATCGACGCTCTACAAGTGGCTATGCAATCTTTCTTGGTAATAATCTGGTTCAATAGATGTCAACGAAGCAGAAGGTAGTATTGTTGTCATCCACTAAGGCCGAGTATAGAGTCTTAAGTCAGGCAGCCATTGAAGTAGTTTGGATTCAACACTTGTTCAAGGAATTGGGCATTGAAATCAAACATATGCCTATAGTGTGGTGTGATAATATGAGCGTAGGCGCATTGTCGTCGAATCCTGTGTTTCATGCATGTACTAAACACATAGAGATTGATATTCATTATGTGCAGGAACTTGTTGTTGAGAAGCGACTTGCTGTCTACTGTGTTGCTTTTGAATATCAGAAAGCTGATATTTTAACTAAGTCTTTGTCTGATACTCGGTTTAGTATGTTACAAGAGAAATTGAATGTTGGTTCTGAATTACCTGCAGATATGTCACCTGAAGTATCTAAGTAAGTGTTGTATCATATTCTTGCATATCATCAACCGAGTGCTACAAAATTACGGAAAGATGTTGCAAAGGAAAGTTGTTGCTTTTAAGGAAAATATTTGAGATAAAAGATGGTCTAGTTTATGGGTAGATATTGAAGATAAAAGTAGGAAGCCTGAAGCTTACAAGCAAAACGATGAAGACAGAAGGTTGGAGATAAAAGATGGTCCAGTTTATGGGACGGTATTGAAGATAAACTCCAAAAACAGCAGGTTCAGCTTAAGAGGGGATATTTGGTGTAAGTCAATCCAATAGTGAGGTGCACTTTGTAATTAGTTAAAGGTACTGTAAGGATAGTTTTGTAAAAGTCTTGGGTCAAGATGCACAAGTTGCAACCCAAGTTGCAATATGGTCAATTTGCAATTAGTATAGAAAGGCCGATAAGGTTGTTAGCTCATTTATTCAAGAAATGAAATTCTCACTTTTGCAGTTACACTTCTTCTTCGTCTAAGTTCTCTGTTTTTTTTTATTTCAGTTTTAGCTTCTTTTTGCTTTCTAGTAAAATCTTTCAGTAGGTATCTTTTCTAGACTTGAACACAAGACCCCTTGGGTATAGTTAACTCCAGTGGCTAAAGGGTTTGCCATTAGGCCACAAGGGGAGAGGTTTGTTCTGTTGCATTTTGAAAGTGCTTACAAGATTTTAAATAAACTATTTTGTGGCTTATTGGAGAAGCTCCGTTCCATAAGTTATTTTTGAGCTTATTTGGAGTGTTGAAATTTCAGAAATATCCCCACCCGATTTTATAATTTTGACTTGAGTTATTGTTGTATATTAAAGCCCTTTTTGGTAAAATAATATGAGAAAACTCTTTTACATTTTCTTAAGTAAACAGCTATAGAGTTTTCACTGCAGCTCTTTTTTAATAAGCTCAACTCAACAATGTTGTACCAAAGGGGCCTAAAATATAGTTGATCTCTTTAATGATAGTAAGAAACATTTATATTTCTTTTAAATTTAGATTTTTATCTCGTAAATATTAAAAATACAACATTTTTGTTTTGATGTTACTTGACAATAGTAAACTATTTTTTTAAGGTACCTGAGGTATCTAGACCCACATTGAAGTTTGTCTAATCCTTAGCGACACATAACACCCTACAAGTCCTATAGACCAAGATAATTGCACAAATGTGGTAGGTAACTCTCCTGTGACTCGAAGACAAGATCCCTTGAGTATGGCTAGCCCTAGTGACTAAAAGGCTTGCCATCCCACCACAAGAGGAGAGGTGACAATAGTAAACTATTGATCATAACTAGAACCAATAAACATGATTGAGTTTAAAACAAAAAAAAATGTTGATGTCCACATTATATGAGATTGGGACGATTGAAATTAACTGCTATAAATGAATGAGTCATCGTATACTTAATTTGATTAATTGATAATAATAGTTTAAAATACCTAAAATTATGGAGACTGATTCAATTAAGTAATGAATAATATTAATATAATTAATTAATTAATAGAGTTAACAACATGTTCCCACCCAAAAAATGGTCCATTGAAAAATTCATACCCACCCCTTTATAAATACCTTTTTACAACCTAGAGCAAAAACCTATTAACAATTTTCATTGTGATAAAGAGTAGTATGGTCATAAGATATTTGAAAGTAAGGGTAAAATGGTTAGTTAACTATTAAAGTTCATTTAGTCCACTTCAAAATCTTCATATCACGGAATTAATCGAGGTCTAAAGTAGCACAATGATATCTCAGTAACACATGGAATGACATGCTGATTAACATTTAACCAAATAATAATGTTTAATTATCTCACTATAATATCATTACATGTACCAATTATCATTACATGACATAATTAATATTACCATTATGATTGTATTGCATTGTATATATCGTGGAATTAGTATACGAACAATTTTTGGTATTTTTCCTACATAATTTACCTTTACCTGGGTTGTAGAAATACTTATATCCCAATATGAGTGATATTGAAGAATGACAATGACTATATCGATGCGTGCATAACATCAAACTAGTGCTAGGAGCCACACACTATGATTTAGCATGCATGACATCGATGCTTAGGCCAATTCTAATTACGAATATTTAATAGAGTAATGCTACAGCCTCACAAACTTTCTCTCACAACCCCGATGTGATAGTTCGCAATTGGTTGGCCGCAATTTATCAGTTGGGACTTATTACGAGCTGACCAATTGCGAGCTACCACGTCGAGGTTATAAGAGGAAGTTTGTGAGAAGAGGCTGTGGTTGTAGTGTTTTCCTATTTAATATGTACATATATATCTCTTTCCTTAAAAAAAAAAAAAAAAAAAAAATGTACTAATCTTAACCAAGTTGTAATGAATAAACCACCACCGGATGACCTGATAGTAAAAGAGCAAAAGAAGATCTAATATGGTTTCCCAAGTTCGAGTCTCCTTAATAGTAAAAGAGTAAGATGACGATCTAACATGGAGGGTTAGTTGAGATACGTATAAGCTAGTCCGAACACCCATTGTCATTACCCAAAAAAAAAAAAAAAAAAAAAAAAAAAAAAATTGTAATGAATATCACTTGTCATGGACAGACCTACATTCTGAGAGTAAGGGCTGCTAACCCGATTTGGTTTGATTTTTTTTTTTTTTTGAAATTTTAGGTTTTACACTGTTTCTTTTCCTCTATTTTATATTATCTTATCCTCAATTTGTCCCCTTTAAAATTTATTTTGGTCGCCCTGCCATGTGCCATTATTATACGAGAAAAGAGAGATCTTGGGTAAATAGGAGCTGAAGGAAGGCCATGGATTCTAAACAACCGAAAAAAAAAAAAAAAAAAAAAAAAAAAAAAAACAGTGATTCAGCTAAGAAGTGATAGTTGAATATTAAAGAGGATGGTTAGTTTTAGCCCTATTCTGACTTGGCAGCAGTTAGATATTTCACAAGGAACTAACTCGGAAATTAAGGCGTGAATTTAGGTAAGTTTTTCGATTAACTGTCTTTCCCTCCAAAACATATAAATATAATCCAACGAACTGTTTGACTCACGCCCTCTCATGGCTGATTGTAGCTCTAATTCAGAAAACAAACTGAAATTATTATCCAGGAAGAATTCATGAAATCAATAACGAATGGTAGAGCCTTCGTTTATGATAGATGATTCTAGAAATTTAAGTCTACATTATAACAAAATAGAAAATATCTTATCAATGAAAATGATTAAAAAAAATAATTGAAATTTATACGTACTTTCAGAAATATAGGTACTTTAGTTGTAAACCAAATAGAATTCCTAAAATAAAAGGAAATGCAAGTCCTAACTAATTAATAGAAGATAAAAGATATATAAACAGAACTTGACCATATTTCTCCTCTCTATTTAATGAAAGTTGAGCAACGTCTGGTGAAAGATGGCATTCTCATCAGGGTATAGATTCAACCCAAAGACGAAGAACTGGTTGTCGACTACCTGAAGAACAAAATCTGAAGAATGCTTTGCCGCAACATCATTCAAGAAATAACCTTATGATTATCATCCTCAACAGCTATACAGTTCGTCTCTTTTAATTAGTTTAATCTTTCCTTTTTCAAGTTTCTGTCATTAATTTTGTTATCTTTTCATGGGTTTAATCCTTTTTTTCCTTTTCAAGTTGATTTCTTTCATTTTTGTTGTTTTTTTAGTCTTAATTATCTTTTTTCATTAGTTTTTCTACTTGCGTGCCTTTTCTGTTCTTGTATTTTAATTTAACAAATTAAAACATCAAAATAATTAAAAATAAATAAAATTCAAGACCGCTTCTCTTCTTAATATAAATTATTGTTTAAATTCATAATATGTATGTTACATCTTTGAGTTTTCTAATTTATACAAGTTTCATCGGAAAAACAGGAAATTTGAAGAATTCCCGGAACTTGAACTGAGCTTGAAGCCGCCCCACTAATTGCCCTTTTCTTTGATTTTCTTTGACTACTTAGCTCTCTAGTAAACTGTTTGTTGTAAAAGTCGACTTTATTAATTAGCATGGCAAACCGAAGTTTCTTTTGATCTTTCTTACTCTTAGCAATCCAACAGTTATCATGGCTGAAATTAGTTATATTTATGTTTTATATATATAAATTTGTGAGTGCAGATTCGCACGAGAAGGAAGGAGGTAAGTTCATGTACTTCTTCACTCCAAGGGATCGGAAGTACCACACGGAAACGGCCAAAACGACAGGCGCGTCGACGGATTTGGAAGGCTGGGGGTTGATTATCCGGTTACAATAAAAAATATCAAAGTAGCAGCAAGAGGTCACTGGTCTATTATAATGGCAGCAATAAAAATCAACAAAGACTAACTGGATCATGTATGAATATGTATGGATCAACATAGCCACCAGCTGCAAGTAAACCTACTTACAGCAAAACAAGTCAGGCAGCCGCTTCGAGATCAAATGCCACTCCTGATGGCAGCATGAAGGTAAATTATCGTTCTTTAATTTGGTCTAATTACTGAGATTTGTTCAAGTCAAGTATCCCAACCCGTAGTAATAATATAAATATGCTATTTTTATTTTTGGGCAGTTGGACGATTGGGTTTTGTGCAAGGTCTACTTGAAGAATCACAAATCAGAGAACAAGAATCAAGCAGCTAGTAGCAGTGGTGCTAGCTCTATTAGCTCGGAGCCTCAATGAAAGAAATGATGTGGGCAATTGCAGATAATCTTGATTCCGCAATCTCAATGGCCTCAATGATGCAAAGAACTCATCAGAATGTTGGTAATATCGCAACGTTGCGCGTCCGATGCAAAACGCGTCAATACATCAAATTATGTTGGTTCCAGAAGCTCGGCGCCTGCAAGCAAGGAAACAACGGAGGTGATGCCACGGATAGTGGGCGGCTCTACCAATTCAGTGGCAGATTCATGTTGCCGGTTCTGGTAGCTTTGCGCCTCTAGTACAAAGAACAGATGATCAATGCGTCGTGGCCACCTCTGAGCCTGTTTGATAATTATGCATCAGTCTTTCCTCGTCTTGATGAGTAGCAAATCCTGATCTTCCTTATTTTGAAGAAAAGAAACCAGATAGTCCCAAATGACTAGCATAGTAAACTTAGTATGGAATTACAGTAGTCATAGTCGTCTTCTTTTTATTGATTGTTACTTAATTAGTTCATATATTTTTCACTTTCGGATTGCAAAGTTATTGTTTTCATTATTTTTATTGTTGGTTTTGTGGGGAAATATTAAATTGATAATTTGTGCACTGTGCTCACCAAACCAAAAAAAAAAAAAAAAAAAAAAAAAAAAAAAAAAAAAAAAAAAAAAACTCCGTTTTTTATATATATATAAAACTGTTAAAACCCTACATAATATAAAAAATTAACTTTGCTAATTATGTAAATTAGGTTTTTTATTTAAAGGATTTTTCGCAATTTCTTAATTGAAGATTAGATTAAAGGAAACTCTTAAAACCCTAGTTAATACAAAAAATAACCTTGCTTAATTGTGTTATATTGGGGTTTTTATTTACACCATTTTTTCTCAATTTCTTAATTAAAGATTTAGAAGATTTAGAGTAAAGGAAAAACTCTTAAAACCCTATTTAATACAAAGAATAACCTTGCTTAGTTATGTTCAATTAGGGTTTTTATTACCCAATTTTTTCTCAATTTCTTAATTAAAGATTTAGAAGATTTAGATTAAATGTTAAAAATTAAAACAAAAAAATAAAAATAAAGTACAAATATATTTGAAAATTATTATGTTGTTTATAGAAATTTTCATTAAGGTTAAAATTATTTAAAAGAAAAATTAAAAATAAAAGATATTTATCAATATGATGGGGGCTAAAACTCACTTCGCCTTTTGAATTGAAGACGAGTTAACTATCTCTGAGTGGCCGAGTGGTTTGATAGAGACTCTTTGATGTATTACTCAAGAGGTCATGAGCTCGAGTCCTTTATCGATTGCTAATAGAGGTAGTCACGGAAGCTTTTATCCAATTAGTAGTTTTAAGGATTCCAGGGTCTTGAGGGATTAATTGAAGTGTCGGAGGCTCCGGATACACTGTTCATAAAAAGTTAAAAAAAAAAAAAATAATTAAAAGACGAGTTTGAATGATAAAATATGTGAGAATAAAGAATCATATCCTGTTTATTTCTTATTTGTCTACCAATGGACCCATCCAAGCCCAATGTCGTTGTTGGGAATTTCATGTTAAGGACGATGTATCTTTTTCTAAATTATTTTATTTTTATATTATTTAAATATAGAATGGGATAAGGATGAAGAATTGCTAATTTTATCGATAAAGATTGGTTGCACAACCCAATCTTACAAATTATCTCTTATAACCCCAACGTGACAGCTTGCAATTGGTTAGCTTGCATTTGGACGTGTAGGACCCATAGCAAGCAGACGAGACCCACATATGAGCTGACCAATTACAAGTTGTTACATCCGTGCGTGAGAGAAAGTTTGTGAGATTTGGGTGTAAGTATAATATTACCCTTTAATTGTAATTTAACCATAACTCGATATTGACTGAGTCCTACAGCTCAGAGGCTTTTAGGACCTGACTTTTATTCTTTACTTATAAGTCAAATTGATGGCCCAAAGGGGAAACCAAAATCATTTAAAATTTGAAATTTTCAATTAAATAATAATTAAAATAAACACCAACTATCACCATTATATTAAGATCATCATTTCGATTTAAAATGATTACCATAATGCAATAACTTTAAAGATCTCACAATGTTATAATTGTATATGCATGCGCATACACGCATACGCACAATTTTTTTTAAATATGATATTAATTAAGAGTTTGATTGAAACTTTTAACTTTTAGTATTTAATGATAATAATTTTAACTTTTGATGTCGGTGATAGACAATTAACTGGAATTAATAAGGGCTTGTTTGGTTAGGTTTATTTATTGGCTAAATAAGTTTATAGGTTGTTCGGTTGTTTTTTTTTTTTTTTTTTTTTTTCTAGGTATTTGAGGTATCTAGGCCTACATTGTAGCTTGTTTAATCTTCAGGGCTCTAAGGAGACCCTACAAGTCCAATGAACCAAGGTAACTAATTGCACAAGTGTGGTAGGTGTAAAAAAAAGAAATGGGCTGGAAAATATCATGCACTTCTCACGTATAGCTTGAATTACAATATCAGCATATATAAAGAATTTACACGAGATAAGTAGCAGCTATACAAGATAATAACAAGAATAACAAGAATGAGATAACAAGATAAGAAACCCGAAGAAGATAGAGATTTGTAGTTGCTGTGATTTGATATTTAAATGAAGATAGATAAGGCTTAACAACCCCCCTAAAGCTATCGATTCTACAGGCAAAAGTTGCAGCTTGTCTTGGTGTCATTCAAAAAGTCTACGTCTTAATGGCTTGGTGAAGATGTCAGCAAGCTGGTCATCACTCGAAATAAATTTAACTTGAATCTTGCCCTAAGCAATCAGTTCGCGAATAAAATGATAGTCTAATTCGATGTGCTTTGTATGAGCATGAAATATAGGGTTAAAAGTTAAGTAAATTGCTCCTACATCATCACACCATAAATTTGCTGGAGAGGAACACAGGAAACCAAGCTCGCTTAGTAAGGAATGGAGCCAAACCAATTCGACTGATGCATTTGCCAAAGCCCGATATTCACATCTAATAATAGTGGGCTGTTTCTTTGTAGTCTAAGAGATTAAATTATTACCCAAATACACAGCGTAGCCATTTGTAAAGCGTCTGTCATTTGGGAAACCCCCTAATCCCTATCAGCAAAACTTTGCAATTGAAAATTTGAATCCTCAGAGAGGAACAAGCCGAGTGAAGCAGTATGGCAAACATACCGCAATGACCTTTTGAGAGTTTTCCAGTGATCTTTATTAGGATAATGCATAAACTAACATAACTTGTTGACAGAAAATGATATGTCCGGTCGTGTCAGTGTAATATACTGAAGAGCTCCGATAACTTTGCGGTAGGACTCTGCATCCAAGATCGAGGGAGCGAAATATTGACTGAGCGGAGGACTGCTAGCCATAGGAGTGGCACATGGTTTACTGGTAGACATCCCTGTCTGGTTCAACAGATCGAGCACATACTTCTGTTGGTACAACCATATACCTTTTGGAAAATAGTGGACTTCTATTCCTAAAAAGTAATGAAGAGTTCCCAAATCATGAACGGGAAAGATTACTTGAAGCTTCTGAACAAACCAAGAAATTTGTCTTGGATTGGAACCTGTTACAAGGATATCATTGACATAGATGAAAAAAAATAATTTTGATTTGTTAATATGCAAAATAAATAATGAGGCATCTACATGTGAAGCCACAAAACCAATTTGAAGTAGAAATTCAACCAGTTGTTGGGTTTGCCAACCAAGAGAAGTAGGTAAGGCCAAGACTATGCAGATTATGGTTGTTTTTACCACTAGACTAAAAGTTTCAGTGTAGTTGAGCCCACTCTGTTGTTTAAATCCTTTGGCAACCAAGTGTGCCTTGTAACGGTCAATTGTACCATCCAACTTTCTTTTAATCTTAAAGACCCATTTACTATCTATGATATTTTTTTTGAGGGGTTTGGATAATAAATCCCATGTTTTCTTAGCAAGGAGAGCATTGATTTCTGCTTGCATAGCCTCATGCCATTCAACATATGGTCGGGCTTGAGTGTAAGAAGAAGGATTGGTTTGAAGAAAATCAAGTTTGAGTAAGGGGGTTGTTGTTGTGAGAGTTGTACATCTTTGCATGGTTATTGGTCTAAGAACCATAGCATGGGTACGTGACAAAATTTGTGAAGGTGACAATGTGGGGTTGGATGGCGGGGAAGGATTTATTGTCAGTGAAATAGTATCAGATGGTGGGACATGTGGGGCAGAATTAGAAGGGGATAATGTGTGAGTGAAATTAGAATTAGTAAGAGGAGGAGATAAAGGAGTTGTATTGATACTTAGAAGTCTCGGTAGTGTTGGAGTAGGTACTCTAAAGCCAAACAATTATTGTGGAACTGACTCTTTGTAACGATGTTTATTAATCAATAAAAGGCATTGTCTACTATATCATGAAAATCATAGTTGTATGTATTGATATATGTCTTTAGGATGGTAGAACCATGACGAGGGTATCAAGTGTTTCAAATCTTGATAATGAGAACCTTATGAGCACATATGGTGGCCATTCTAGAAATGTCTGTAGCCCCAGTATTATTCTGACCAAGGACACAGATAATACGGTAAGACTATCATAGTGTTGAATGACTCTGTCGAAAGGCAATGACTGATCTCACTTGTCAAGGTTGTTTGCTGACAACTTGGTGCAACACATGGGTGGTTGCTAAATGCAAGTTCACTAGACTCACCCACTAGAGGATTCCATATAGATGGTAACCCTAGTGTCTATGGAACAAATCTTCTAACGAATGGTGGTGCATGTAATCCTTAGACTTGAGATCACTAGAACACCTTGTGCACCGATTGGTGTAGTTTGACACTAGCCTAACGTAGTTCTATTTAGAGCCATCAATAGGGTAGTGATTGGCTGCATCGAGGAGTGTATCAATACTATGGTGGATCGATAGAGCATTCATCACTCCCGAGTACGGGAGAAGTTATCTCATGACGCAATTCAGTTAATGACAATGACAGTAAATCTGTGATCATAGTGGGATTGAGTTGTTGCTCAATCTAATTTATTCCGGTCATTTGTCTAGTAACTGAATACAAATATATCGAGTCTCGATGAGATAACAGATGATGAAAGCATTTGATTGCATGGTAACCATATCGTTGACAGGTAGCTTGTAATGCCCACATTGAGGTACGTAACTTATTTGTGCTTTTATGCCCTTAGTTTTGCTTGTTTTAGGTGGAAGATTAGAAATTTGGAAGTGCAGACTTTGCCCAAATCATGTTTTAGAATTTGCAGGTTTCGCTGTGGCAAAGAAAAAATTTCGCCACGGCGACGTATGCTCTGGAATGCTTCGCCAAGGTGAAGAAAAAGTTTCGCCCGGGCAAAGAGCTGGCAGAAATCTTTGAGAAAATTATAGAGAAAACTTCTTTAAGGTCAAACTGACCATTCTACCCCTAATCAGTTGTAAATGTGGGGAGTGAAAAGTCAGGAAATTTTATGGAAAAGGCAATGAAGGTGAGGGTATTTTTGTAATTGACTAAAGGGTAAAAATGGATTTTCCTAGAAAGTCTGAGGGCAAAATGGGAAAGTATACATATTAATATGAGATATTAAGGGTTCAAGAATACAAACCCTATCATTCTCTACACCTCACACACCACTTCGCTCTCAAATCCTCTCAATTCCTTCATCAAATTTTCAAGGTAATTTAAAGGACTTTTGGTTGGATTTTAATAGATATTCATTCCAAAGCATCCAAAGGTAAGAATTCTTGCAAATAGATGTGAGAGTAATTTTTAAAGTGTTGAGTTTGTTAAGAGCTTGAAAATACACATTTAGTTAGTGGTTTTTGGGGGATTAATTATGGGAAATTAGGCTTAATTTGGTAAAGTTGCTTAATATTTTCATAATTGCCTTTTATGGGATCACAGGTATTTTTGAGTGTTTTTCAGCACACTAGTGCTTAAATTTATGCTCGGATGAAGAATCATATTGGAAACGGAATGACTGACTAGTGGAAACAAATGGATCAAGAATCGGAGTTGAATTGAAGAAGTTATGGAAGTTGAAGTAAAGAAAAGATTCTAGATTACGTTCCAGCTTGCGCATGCCTTGGTATTTTGAGAATATCTTGAGCTGTAGAACTCGGATTAAGAATATTCCTGGACCTTTGGAAAGCTGATTAACTTTTCCAAATTCTATCGTTATCGAGTTAAAAAATCAACATCTTTGAAGAACAGTGGAATGATGTGGAAAAGGGCAACAGCTACTGTGCCGCGGCACACTTTTTCCAGTAGCTACTGTGCGCAGTGGAGTGATGCAGGAAAAGGGCAACAGCTATTGTGCTGCGGCACACTTTTTCCAGTAGCTACTATGCCGTAGCATAGTGCCACGGCACAGTAACGGAAGTCACTAACTTGTTATCTGTTTTTAGCCAGGAGAATAGGGTTAAGGGTTCCAAATCAAATAGAATTAAGGAAAAACAAACCCTAACCCTTGTGGGATATAAATAGAAGTCTTTTAACATTATTTGGGGGATTCTTTGGTGAGAAGAAAGGGAGAAAAGTCTAGAGAGAAGAGAAGTAACATAAATTCTGGAGCTTTGATTCACAATATAGAGAAGTTTTCCTTATTCTTTTCTTGTAAACTCATGATGAATGTTTTAATAAAGATGATTGTTTCTTTCATGTTTATTATGAACTAAATTTATTCTCTAGGGCTAAGATGTAGCCCAATCTCTTAATTATGTATTGATCTTTGATTGTTAATTTGTATTAAGAATTCTTCCTAAGTTTTACTATCATTCCTAATGCTTTTGATACTTAAGGGCCCAAGAATTGAATGAACTAATGAACTAAGTTGAGATCGAGAGATGATACTTATTGGTCTACGGTAGTAAAATCATAGGTTGAGCGAATGCTAAAGATAGGTTACCGCGACTTGTGAGGCTTTGGTAAACTCCATAGAGCGTAATGATCCCCAATTGCTTAAATCTGATTAGAGATAATTCAGGTTAGTAATTAGGGGTTAATTTGATAATTGTTCAAGAGAAAGTTATTGGAAATTTAGGGAGTTTGACCTGTAGGAAGAGCTTAATAAAATTAGCATAAGAGATCGATACATATGGATAAGAGTTGGTGTGAAGTCTATGCCCTAGGTCTAGTCATCTTGTTTTTACCCATTAGTTTATTTTAATTGTTCTCTTTTCAATTTTCTTCTTAAATTCAATTGTTTATTTAATTTAGGTTTTCCTTGATAAAATTTGGATTGATCAAATAGTAATAGGATAGTTTAATTGGTAATTGATAAT
Organism: Pistacia vera; assembly: GCF_008641045.1. Classification (NCBI taxonomy): domain Eukaryota; kingdom Viridiplantae; phylum Streptophyta; class Magnoliopsida; order Sapindales; family Anacardiaceae; genus Pistacia; species Pistacia vera. The sequence goes on from NW_022196043.1 coordinate 198,900, forward strand.
AGTAATTCCCTTGAGTTCGATATCCGTATTTTATACACTTTATTACTTGTACGATTTTGTATACTTGCGAAAATCAACAACAAGTTTTTGGCCCTGTTGTCGGAGAATTGCTTTTATATTATCAATATTAATACAAGCTGTTTAGTTGCTAATTTGGTTTGTATTATATATTTTTTTAATTATTTTTGTTTTTATTGCTTTAATTTTTAGTTCTATATTTTTAGTGTTGGACTGTACAGAGGAGTTAGTTCAATGGCTGATATAGGAGTTGAAGTTGTTCAAAGAGCATTAAATGACTACTCTAATCCTACTGTCGAAGTGTGCTATTTGTAGCATCAGAAGACCACCAATTCAAGCAAATACCTTCGAGATAAAGCCAGCAATTATTCAAATGATTCAGCAGATGGTCCAATTCGCTAGGTTGGCTAATGATGATCCCAACTTGCATATCGCCAATTTTCTGAAGTTGTGCGACACATTCAGGCATAATGGAGTCTTCGATGATGCAACTAGGCTAAGGCTTTTCCCATTCTCTCTTCGGGATAAAGCTAAGGCTTGGTTGATTTCTTTGCCATCTGGGAGCATCACGACATGGAACGAGTTAGCTCAAGCGTTCCTCACTAAATACTTTCCACCTGCCAAGTCTGCCAAGCTGAGAAGTGAGATTACCAATTTTTACCAACAAGACTTGGAGTCATTGTATGAAGCATGGGAAAGGTATAAAGATCTCTTATGGAGGTACCCTCACCATGGTTTACCAATCTGGTCGCAAGTGCAAACGTTCTACTAAGGGTTGCTACCAACTATCCAAACTATGATTGATGCTGCAAGTGGAAGAGTCTTGAACAATAAAACACCAGAGGAAGCATACAATCTGATTGAAGTGATGGCGAACAATAATTACATGAGGACTTTGGAGAGAACTCCAACAAGGAGATCAGCGGGAGTGCACGAAGTTAATGGTTACACCGCGTTTACTGCTCAACTTTCAAACATCCAGAAGCAATTAGGTAATGTGTTAAAAATAAATGCAATTGAATTTTCTTCTCTAACATGTGACCTTTGTGCAGGAAATCATCCATCCAAGGATTGTCAAGAAGGGAACCCATTTGCTCAGCCTAAACAAGCCAATTACATCAATAATTTCCAAAGGGGGCAAGGGAATCCATATTCCAACACATACAATCTAGCATGGAGGAAACACCCAAACTTCTCTTGGAGCAACAACAACGAGCATAAACAACCTCCTGTTTTTCAGAATCAAGAGCCAAAATCTAATTTAGAGAATGTATTGACCAAGTTCATTGAAGAGACAAGCAAGAGGTTTGAGAAGACTGACGTCCTGGTTCAAAATAAATCAGCCTCTATTAGGAACCTTGAGACTCAAATTAGGAAAATTCACAACATATTAGCGGGAAGAGTTCAAGGAACATTACCAAGTGATATTGAGGAAAGTCCAAAGGAGCAACTCAATGCTATCATGTTGAGAAGTGGTAAGGAGTTCAAGGAATCAAGCAAGAAAGAAGAAAAAAAGCAACAACTCGAAGTAGAAAAAGTGGACAGAAGTGACCATGCTGTGGCGGATGATGACACGACCCTCCCGTATCCTCACAGAGTGCAAAAATAGAGATTGGATAATCAATTCGGTAAGTTTATGGACATGTTTAGAACTTTACATATTAACATTCCTTTTGTGGACATGTTAGAGCAAATATCGAAGTACGCGAAGTTTCTGAAGGAGATTATCACCAAAAAGAGGAGATTTGAAGAACATGAGACGGCGATGCTTATGGAAGAGTGTAGCACATTGTTATTGAATAAATTACCACAAAAGCTTAGAGATCTAGGGAGTTTTAATATTCCTTGCACAATTGGTAGTTTTTATTTTGATAAAGCTTTATGTGATTTAGGAGCTAGCATTAACTTGATGCCATTTTCTATTTTCAGGAAACTTGGTTTAGGAGAGGTGAAGCCAACCACGATTCATCTTCAATTGGCGGATAGATCTATAACATATCATAGGGGAGTGGTGGAGGATGTCTTAATAAAGGTAGACAAATTTATCTTTCCGGTAGATTTTGTAGTTCTTGATATGGAAGAAGATTGGAACATACCTTTAATATTAGGAAGGCCTTTTCTAGCTACTAGTAGGACTTTAATAGATGTACACCAAGGTAAACTAATCTTAAGGGTAGAAGACGAACAAGTGGAGTTCAATGTTTTTAAAACGATGAAATGTCTATCTAAGTTGGATACTTGCTTTGAGATTAGCATCCTTGATGACAAAGTAGCAGAAACCTTAGAAGAAAACTACCCTATCTCACCCTTAGAAAATTCTTTAGTCAATTCTAGGATTATGGATGCTGAATTTGAGAGGGTAGATGAACAACAATTGAAGCCGTATGTGTATGGTGGATTGAAGGATAGAAGGATTTAGATTTTCCTAGATGATCCAGATTGAAGGAGTCAAAAAGTCGAGCTTACGACTCTAATAAAACGCTTCTTGGGAGGCAACCCAAGCTCTTTACTTTAATTTTGGTTTTCCTTTTGAATTTATTTTAGATTTTTGTTTATTGTGTTAAGCTGTGATAACTTTGGTTTGGCTTGATATGTTAGTTGTTTTTGTTTCACCCATAATTTCTTCTATGCACACTAAATTGGCCAAGAAAGGCACATAGTTTGTTTTCTTTTGACTAGATTCTCGAGGACTATTGGATACAACAAACAATATGCATGACTTCACAAGACTACCTCCATATAAATGTTACGCATGAAGAGTATTGTAGTTGTTCTCTTTGCACATTGAGGACAATGTTAATCTCTAACGTTGGGGGTAAGGAATATTTTTTTTATGGCCAAATTTAGTTTCATTCAATGGACATCTTTGAATATCTTTTGCTTTGATTTATCTCTTTAAAAGCTTTTGGGTGGAATTGTTTTAGGTGTGTTGCAAGGTGAAAGAGTTAATGTATTTTGTTTTGGTTTGGAACTCATACATAAGTCAATGATAAGACCATAATTGTGAATTTGTTACATTGAGATTTTATTAACTTTCACATAGTGTAAAGATGATAGTAGATGACAACTGCATTTAGTTATGACTCTCTTGGGAATGGATTTGATTGGTTGAGTAATTTGGAAACTTAAAGACGTTTTGTGTGTGTTTTTATGGGCAATAATTTTTTATTTTTTTATTTTTGTGAAAATTATACATAAACTCTAGAACTCATTTGATAATCACTTGAGGCGAAATTCGAGAATCTGCATTGCTTAGGATATGATTTAGGCAATTTTCTTTGGAACGATTGAGCCTTTCAAGCCAACCTATATTATTTTATCTCTAGTTAACCCTTTTGAGCCTATATATACACTTGGTAAGCCTTATTTTTTTTGTTTTAAACCCACTATATCTCACCTTGATGATGAAGCCTAAAACACTTTCTGATCCATCTTATTGTGAGAGACTTAATTTGAGATGACCTTAAAAGAAAAACTCATGAAAAGAAGTGTGGTAGAAGAAAATAAATATATCTTTTGGACCACAACCTGAGTATGTGCAATGAGATAGATTGGGTGTTGTGAAAAGAAAAAAAAATTGACAGTAGAAGCAAGGTGGGGTAGACAATTTTTTTTATGAGTTACTGTCTTCCCAAAAAAAAAACAAAAAAAAAAAAAAATTTGCAGAAAAATAGGAAGAAGTAACTGGGGAGAAGAACTTGAAATGAGGTACATTACATGAGGGTTTGTGCTAATGTTGGAAGGAAAAGTTCAATCAATGTGAAAGAGTAAAGGGTGAATGAGAAGGGAAGCAAGAAAGAGATTGTTCATGGTCATTTACTGTAAAATATTAAGTCTCTCACATTTTGTTAAAAATTCCTTTCCGTTATGTCATAAACCATTACCCTATCCTAACGTTACAACCATGGAGAAGACCTAATGATCCAATGTAGTGATTGGATTCTACATTAGTGGAAAGTGGTTTGAAAAGTGAGCTTACGGAGTTTGATTGCACATTTGTTTTATTTTTGTACTTTGCCTATGGAAGTTATGCATAAAATCATCTGGGTTTTTGGATGAATGGTTTGTGAATGATTATGAGAGAGTCAATAACAAAAGTGTAGTTGAAATTCACTTATTTTTTGCATTTTCATGTTGTTAATTATTCGATTTGTTCACATTGACACAATTTTTGAGACGATTATATGTATGAATCCTAAAATGTTTGTTTGAGTCTAGGTGAGGTTAGGTTAGGTTAGGATGTTTGTGGATATCATCACTGGAAACCCTCACGAGACTATAACTCGTCCAACTAGGGCTGCCTAGGGGTTTAAAGGCTTGTTGAATATGCTAAATGCAGCCGTGACAATCTACGGAAGTGATTTAGGATAGTTTATATATAGACTTTATTTTGGTTGTGTTTTCAAGCTAAAGGAATTGTTCTATCGCTTAGCTTGCTAACTCAATCATGTTTATTGGTTCTAGTTACAATCAATAGTTTACTATTGTCACCTCTTGTGGTTGGATGGCAAACCTTTTAGTCACTGGGATTAGCCATACTCAAGGGGTCTTGTAGTCACATGAGAGTTATCTACCACATTTGTGTAATTATTTTGGTCTATTAACTTGTAGGGTGTTCTGCGACCCTGAGGATTAGGCAGACTCCAATGTGGGCCTAAATACCTTAGTTACCTAAAAAAAAAAAATGAGTTTACTATTGTCAAGTAACATCAAAACAAAATGTTGTATTTTTAATATTTACGAGATAAAAGTCTAAATTTAAAAGAAAATATAAACATTTCTTCCTATCATTAAAAGGTTCAACTATATTTCGGGTCCCTTTGGCACAACATTGTTGAGTAAAGCTTATTAAAGAAGAGTTGGAGTGAAAACTCTATAGTTGTTTAGTTAAGAAAATGTAAAAGAGTTTTCTCATATTATTTTACTGAAAAGACTTTAATATACAAGAATAACTCATGTAAAACCCCATTTCTAATTTAATTATATCATGAATTTTATTTATTTATTTACTTCTCTTTCTATTTGATTTTACGGTATTGTTGTAAGAAAGGGCATTTCTATCAGTTTTTAAAGTTTACGTTAAGGGGTGAAAACAAAAGAAATAAATTCTGATGAATTTGCATGTATCAAGAGGGAAAAATCTGGACACTTTTGTAAGGAGAAGCTTATGTGGCAGGGTTAGACTAGAATTAAGAGAATTTAGGGGCAGATTTATAATTTTAGAAAAACTGTTTTATATAAAAAAAAAAAAAAAAAAATACTTGGCTGTTCATCTAAATGAAGAAGAAGAAGAAGAAGAAGCCCCAAACAGGAGAGAGAAGTGTTGACCAATGCTAAAAAGAGTCAAAGTGGGTAAAGTTGTAAATTCCACTTGTCCTTGTAACGGTGTCATTTTGACTCTCTCTCTCATTTCATATAAAAGAGAGCAGTCTTACTCTTGTATCAGTCAGCAAAACAGAAATAAAATTACTGTTACACAGATTTGCTCCATTCTTTTTCGTTTTCTCTTTGAATCTCTCATGGTATCAAAGCTGAAGACACACGTCTACAACTAAGAATCCTGGTTCTTCGTTTTAAATAAAGTATTATGGAGAAATTGGCGAATCTTAGCTCAGCTCAGTCTTCAATTTTTTCATCTAGTTTGCAAGTAATCACACCGAAATTGACCAGAGACAACTACAAGGATAACTATAGGTTCTGACGATCTCAAGTTCTCTCGGCTGTTGGAGCTCATGAACTGGAAGACCATCTAATAGGTTCAATTCCATGTCCTGATCCTATAATTGTCTCTGATAATGATAGTTCAACTCAATCAAGTGAAACCCTAACTAAGGAAAAAATCAATCCAACTTATGTAGCATGGAAGAAGACTAATAAATTTCTTGTTACTTGGCTTCTTGCGTCTATCTTTGAGTGTATGTTTAGTAACATCTCTAAATGTCAATTTGGCACTGAAATTTGGTATCATCTTGAACATGAGTTTGTTATTGACTCCAAAGCAAGAGCACTTCACCTAAGGAATTTACTTCAAACCACTTAGAAAGGAAGTATGAGTATTAGTGAATTTGTCAAGAAAATGAAGAGCTTTGTTGAGAATCTGTCGGGAAGTGGTCAGGTGATAAGTGATGAAGATCTACTTTAATATGTGTTAGATGGCCTTGGACCAGAGTTTGATGTTGTTGTAGTCAATCTAACATCTCAGATTGAGTCTAAATTTGACTCAATGTCTCTACAAGAGGCTTTATTTCTGCTCTAGAAATATGAGATAAGACTTGAGAAGTTTAATAACATTGATTTTCCAAAATGCATATGGCATCTCTTAGTAATCCTAATGCTTCACCGTTGCTATCTATTGGTACAAAGGGATCTTTAAATCCTAATGATGTTGCTAGAGGTCTCCACACAGTGCACTATGCACTTGCTCTGACAAATACTCTGCCTCCAGCACCAGTTCATCCTTCATCAACTTACTCATTAGCTTATCCATTAGCACCAACTGCTTACTCTGCTCCAACTTATCTAGCCTATTCCTTTCCTGTTACACACACTGATTCACTCTTTCCCTCTGCACATTAGAGTCATTTTGGAGGCCCTATTGGTGTTGCCTTTCCACTTTATAGAGCATCTGGTTATAAATCATTTGGCAGAGGTCGAGGCAGAGGTGCTGGCAGAGGCAAACCAATGTGTCAAGTATGCAACAAAGTTGGCCACATAGCGGCACAATGCTATAACAAGTAAAATTCAACCTATAATAGGGCTCCACCTACTCAATCTCAATTTGGCACTCCTGCTCAATCTCAGTTTGGTGCCTCAGCAACTTAGTATGGAGGTCCTCATCCTCAATTTACACATTATGGAGATCCTAGTTCTCGCTCAAATTCTAGACTTATTGGAGGTTTTTCCTTTGGGAACAATCAGTCTCATGGACAAGGACATCATGGTGTCTCTTTCTCCACTCGACAGCAACCTTCATCACAGCCTAGCTTTCCTGTCCCAAGCCAATAACAAACTTACCCACTCCTAATCAAGCCTATTATGTATCCCATCAAAATCCATCACCAGCTCCCAACTCCCTCGTACCTATACCTATGTCCACCACCACACCACCTGATCCAACCTTGTACATGGATTCAAGAGCTACCGATCATGTTACTTTTGATCCCCATCACTTAGCAGCTAGTAGGAACTATGATGGTACTGATCAATTGCAAGTCAGTAGTGGTGAGTCTCTAAACATCTCCCATGTTGGTTTTTCTTACACTCTAAATGTTTGTATTTAAAAGGTGTCCTATGTGTGCCTAGAATAACTAAAAACCTTCTTAGTATCTCAAAATTTACAAAAGACAATAATTTGGTAGTAGAATTTAACTCTAACTAATGTCTTATAAAGGACAAAGATACCAGAACAGTGCTTTTGTAAGGAGGTCTTAAAGCTGGCCTGTATCAGTTGCACGTTCCTTCTAATTTGCCATCTTCTCCTGTTCCTGTTCATAATTCACCTAAGTACAATGAGCAACGAGCTCTTAACAGCCTGCACCCTCAAGTCTTTAATTATGTACTAGATAACAAGAGTCTTACCTCTAATGTTATTCCTGAATGCAAATTGCCAATTACTGATGATAATTGTTACTTGGGAACTCTTGATTTCAGCCCACAAACATGTTTCTTTGATAATGTCTCTAGTTGTAATTCCATTTCAATAAATAAAACTATTTCTGATCACAATGTTATCAATAATCATTCTGATTGTAATTCTGATGATTGTCTTGTGTTACATTCTGAATTGTCCAATGCTCATGCTAATCATTATGATTATGACTCTAATGCTTGTACTGTGTTATCTTCCAAACTGTTATCTGCTCACACTAATAATAATTCTGATCACACTAATGCTTCTACTGTGTTATCTTCTAGATTGTTACATGATCACACTAATAATAATTCTAGTTAGTTCATGCTGCCTAATGTGTCATTTGCTTTACAAGCTAGTAGCACCACTGCTGGTATATCCCTATGGCATAATAGATTAGGTCATCCTCATACTAAGGCTCTTCATAAAAATGTTTGTCTCAAATTCACGAAATCTGCCTCCTCCTTGCCTTTTTGTGATGCATGCAAGTTAGGCAAGTTACATAGGAATAGTTTTCCTCTATCACAATCCAAAGCCACTCAACCTCTTGAACTTATCCATAGTGATGTTTGGGGTCTAACTCCAATTGCATCTATTGAAGGGTTTAGGTATTACATCCATTTCATTGATGATTATAGTCGCTTTACTTGGATATTTCTTTTACGAACAAAAGCTGAAGTAAATTCCAGATCATTAGGTTTCATCATTTAGTTGAAAGACAATTTAATAAAAAACTCAAGTGTTTGCAATATGATCAAGGGGGAGAATATAGAGGTTTAGGGTCATATCTTACTGAGGCTGGTATTGCTTTTAGACATTCTTGTGCTTATGTACATCAACAAAATGGGAGAAGTGAGAGAACACATAGACATATAGTTGAAACTGGTCTTACTCTACTTGCTTAAGCATCCATGCCATTGCATTTTTGGTGGTTTGGTTTTGAAACTGTTGTCTTCTTAATAAACAGAATGCCCTCTTCAGTTTTGCAATTTATCTCACCTAATCAAGTTTTGTTTAACAAAATTCCCTTGTATACTTCATTAGAAGTCTTTGGTTGTGCATGTTTTCCCTATTTGACAGATTTTAATAAACACAAACTAAATTTTCACTCCTCCAAATGCGTTTTTGTTGGTTATAGTCTCATTCATAAAGGGTATAAATGTCTCACTGCTGAAAAGAAAATCATTATTATTCCTAGTGTTTAGTTCCATGAAACTCAATTTCCATTTACCATTGGTTTTCCTAATGGTTCTCAGTCTGTTATTCATAAAACCTCCAGTCATACATCTCCTTACACTTCACCATCCAGTTTTCCTTTTATATCTATAAATTGTGCAACTGATTCAAGCAGCAAGGTTCCTTTAGCAGTGCCCTGTTCTTCACCTTGTACTTCTACAATAGTTGGTAAGCAAATTCCTTACTCCATTACTCCAATTTTCAGTAAATCTCCTGATTTGTTTCATAATTTTAACTCTAACCATAATTCTCGGCCTTACACACCCTCCAAGTCCCTTACCTCTGCCTCCATTTCACCATCTTTATCCACCTCCCAAACACAATCTCCCAAGTCTCAAACACAACCTACACAACCTTCTATATGTACCTTAAACTGTCCAGTAAATCCTTTAGTCATGGATCTTACTTGTTTTCTATCTATACCCATCAAATCCATGCCCTCAACCATTTCAACTCAATCCCAACTTCCTTTACCTCATGAGAACACTGACTACAGTCTTGTAATTGATTTGTCATCATCTTAGTTTCCTACTTCCCAATCACATCCTTCTTCAACTACATCAACAACATTAAGTACACCAGCCACCTATCCTTCACCTACCAATATCGATCCCATGATCACCAGAGCTAAACTTGCTAATCAAAATAAAGTCAAACTTGCTGACCAAGACAAAACTGTCTTGGTAGTCTCTATACCTTCTTCTGTTCAACCTGAACCTAACTCAGTAAATAAAGCCCTTGCTTGTAAAGAGTGGAGAGAGGCTATGCATGATGTGTTCACTGCCCTGATGACAAATGAAACATGGATTCTTGTTCCCAAGACCTTTGACATGAATATTGTTGGGAACAAGTGGGTTTTTCGAACCAAGTATCATGCTGATGGTTCATTACACAAATATAAGGTCCATTTAGTAGCAAAAGGTTTTCAACAAACCCCTGGTTTAGACTATTTTGAAACATTCAGTCCAGTGGTCAAACCTTCTACTATTAGGATCATCTTTACTCTTGCTGTTTCTAAAGGATGGGATATCCAACAAGTTGATGTAAATAATGCCTTTCTCAATGGCGTTCTGAGTGAAACAATCTACATGAGTCAGCTTACTAGGTTTAAGCATCATCAACTTTCTTCCCATGTATGTAAACTTAATAAGGCCTTGTATGGTCTTAAACAAGCATCGAGAGCCTGGTTTGACAAACTCAAGCAAGCTTTGCTGAGTAGAGGATTCCATAATTCAGTTTCAGATTCAAGTCTCTTTATTCTTAAGGAAACAAATCAGGTTATTTACATCCTCATCTATGTAGATGATATACTTATTACTGGATCCGACAATCCCTCTATTTTACAACTTATAGCAGATCTAAACAGTGAATTTTCTTTAAAAACACTTGGGTCTGTGAGTTACTTCCTCGGTTTAGAAGCAACTAGAAATGCAGAAGGTATACACTTGAAGCAAACTAAGTATATTGGTGACTTATTGACCAAAACTAAAATGCAAGATGCTCATGCTTGTCCAACTCCCATGGCTACTGGTACTAAGTTTTTCTCCTTTAATAGTGAGTTGTTCAAGGATCCTAGTCCATATAGAAGCACCATTGGAGTTCTACAGTACTTGACTTTGACAAGACCAGATATAAGCTTCATAGTTAACAAGCTTAGTCAATTCCTTCAAGCTCCAACTAAGCTTCAATGGCAGGCCTGCAAAAGTGTGTTATGGTATCTTAAAGGCACTCAGTTTCATGGATTACAATTCAAACCAGCAGCTGCCCTCTGTGTTGAGTTCTATATCGATGCAGATTGGGGAAGTAATCTTGATGATAGGAGGTCTACAAGTGGATATTATATCTACCTAGGACCCAACCTAATTCAATGGAGTTTCGTAAGCAGAAAGTTGTTGCCTTGTCCTCAACAAAAGTTGAATACAGAGCCCTTGCACAGACTGCAACTGAATTAGCTTGGTTAGACAACCTGTTTTTTGAGCTAGGAATTACATTAACTGCCACTCATGTGATTTGGTGTGATAATCTTAGTGCAGGAGCTTTGGCAGCTAACCCTGTATTTCATGCTAGAACTAAGCATATTGAAATAGACACACATTACATCCGAGATCAGGTTCTAGCCAAGAAATTCATAGTGCAGTATGTTCCATCAAAATTGTAAATTCCTGATGTATTAAGAAAGTCTTTATCAGTAGCTTAATTTTTGGAGCTGAAACAGAAACTCAATGTTGTTGAGGTGAAGATTTCTACTGGGAAAGTCTGAACTGAACCATATTGCTGAAGACTTTGCCAATCTGCTTTAAACAGAATCTTTTAAACAGAGTAGAGTCATTTCATTGAAGAATATGCAAGTCTGCTCTTTTCTTCTACTGTGAATTTGTGTACTTTTATATGAATTGTTGAGTTTGAGAATTGTTGTGCAAAGTAATGGGTTTGTGGTGCTTTGTGTTAAATATCTCTATGCTGAAAATGTGAAAGTGGTGCTCTGTGTTGAATGTGTTGAAAATGGTGTTTTGTAGTGCTGAAAAATGATGTTCTGTTGTGCTGAATGTGTTGAAAATGGTGTTCTGTAGTGCTGAAAATTGTGAAAGTGATGCTCTGTGTTGATTATGCAAAAGGAATGTTAAATGGTGTTCTGTGCTTGAATGTATGGAGGAATGTTTTATGTTGATTGTGTGAAAATATGCAACTAAAATTGTGGGAAGAAGTTGATGTTGTTGTGGACTTTCGTTTATGATGATTCTGCAATCTGAAATTAGTTTGATGTGGATCTTCTCTGAAAATATGCTCTCAAGTTGTAGGAAGAAGTTGATGGTGCTATATAAAATTTGAAAATGATGTCTGAGAATTTCAGAATGAAGTCTAAACTAAACATTATGCATTTTTGAGAATGATGCCTAAGAATTTCAAAATGAAGTCTGAACTGAACATTATGCATTTTTGAGTCTGAAGGCGTAATGAAGAGTTAGAAACTGCATATTTTGCCAATGATGAAGTGAAGAATTGCTAAAGTCAATCAGTATACTTTACTTTTACTTACCTTTACTTGTTTCAGTTTATTTGAAGGGAAATGTTAGTGTCTTTTTTATTGAAGTATTACCCCAGTTGTATTTGAGGGGAAATGTTATAATCTCTTAGAAGCAAGGTTGATACCCCAGATGTATTTGAGGGGAAATGTTGACCAAAGCTAAAAAGAGCAAAAGTGGGTAAATTTGTAAATTCCACTTGTCCTTGTAACGGTGTCGTTTTGACTCTCTCTCTCATTTCATATAAAAGAGACCAGTCTTCCTCTTATATCAGCTAGCAAAACATAAATAAAATTACTGTTACACAGATTTGCTCAACTCATTTTCATTTTCTTTTTGAATCTCTCAAGAAGGAGAGAAAGAAAAGAAGGAAGAAGAGCGGAAAAAGAAGAAAAGAATAGAAGAAAGAGGTGTTTCGGTCTAGAGATAGATTGAGAAAGGAAGAGTGAAGCAAAAATGGAGGATGAGAATCTTGAGATATTGAAGTAGATCCCATTTTTATTTCGACTGTGGAGGAAGAAAGTGCTTGAGGTTTCCTTTCAAAGTTTCGGTTGAGCTAAAATAGTGAGTGGGATTCAACCAGTATTCTTTTCAAACTTAAATTAAAGCCTTTGCATGTTAAATTTTATAATGCTATTTCAATGATTGAAGTAATTTTTGTGTTAAGTGTGATTATTTGGTGAATTTACCCTTCCATTTCTGTTGAGCCAATGTGAGTGAATTAGCCGAAAAGTCCTTTTAAAAAAAAAAAACTAAATTCCTGTTTGCATGTCAAGTTATTGATTGCTATTATAACGTTTTGGTGCAATATTGGGTTAAGTGTGATATTTGCTAAATCTTGCTTTACATGTTGCCATATTTGATTGATTTTGGTAATTACCCTTATAAAATTACATGTGAATTTTCTTTGGTTTATTTATTTAAATCACTTCTCCATCATGTTGATTTCGATGTACCATTGGTGGATTTGCCTTAATTTTGGAAAATAAATTAAAATTTGGAAATGTTGACTTCATGGGTGGTGACGGGTGTTGGCTGTTGAAATGTGGTGTTGAAGGAAAAATGCAAATGATTTTAAATATCAATTTTTGAACATGTTTATTCGTTTGCATTTTCACCCCTGTGTTTTGCATATAATATGTTGTAAAACATGTAAGTTTTTGCTATTAAAGGAAGATATATATACGTTTTCGAGATAATAGCATTATTAGATTTCTTTAATTTTCTAAGCTTGCATATCATCCTTAAGTTTACTGTTTTACGATTACTTGGAAACTATGTTTTGAATTGAATAGTTGAAAAGGTTGTTTACATGGTAGAGATGGGTTATTGTTGTTGTTTGAAGAGTTGTTTGGAGAAAGACTTAGACATGTGCACAAACATTGTGTTTTAAGCATTTAATTAGTATGAACACATGATTGCATGTCAATTCTATTATCATTAATTTAAATTTTTTTTTTTTTTTTTTTTTTATGATTATATTGAATTAAATGTGTTTGAATATTTATTAAGCATGCAATGGTTAGTTGCCTTGTTCAAAGTTTGAGAAGTGATGAAATGCTTGAATAAATGGAGTTTTGATGCTTTTGGAAATTTGTTGAAATACACATTGAGTTGAGATTGTGATGTTTTGGTAAAGAGTTTGGTAGTAAAAGGGAAAATGGGGTGCATTTCATCAGTTTTGAAAGCATTTTTGAAAACTTGTATTTTACACCCATTTTTGCGTGAGATTTCATATGTTTGGCATGATTTACTTTTATATGAAATATGGTATATGCTTTATAAAAATAATGGTTTGAGATAGAGAAATGAAATAAGAGTAGTTTTCAAGCCACCCGACGAAGTACCCATCCTGTAGAGTTACAGGTTATCAGATCTAGTTTATGGCTCTGTGCATGCGTATGACAGTTATCAGTGCTCTGCCTAGGTGTTAAGTGGTCCACCAGGTATAACAGTTTCAGAGGCTTTGCCCGCGCGATAATAGATCTTGCCGGGTATGACAGGTACGTCCCTTGCTCTGCCTGCGTGTGGGACGCCCACCGGGTATGACATATTTTCCCCAGGGTACTAGTTGTGGTGAGAGTTTCTAATACCAAATGTTGAGGTTTTATTCAGAATCAGATACGGTTAAAGGAAGTAAGTCAGAGTACTATTTATTGAATGCAAGATGGTTAGAAATATATCACATATTGCATACATGAATGGGGTGGTTGCTTCCATTGCATATTCATAGAATTATATTGTCTTCAGGATTTGCTTAAGAATTGTTGTATGTTATCATTATTTCTTTTTTTCTTTAAAGAAATTTTACAAACCTCCTCTTTCCCCCACTCACTGAGTATTTCAGCTCACCATTTTTTAAATGTTTTTTCCCTCGCCAGGACCTCCTGAAGATCATGCCGAGTAGTGAGTCTCCGCTCAGGGTTGTGCCACGCGTCGACATCTTCTTATGTGGGTTTTATATTTATGTCGTATTGTATTTTGGACTTCCGCTTCAGAAACTCATGTTTCCCTCATGTATTTCCTTTTGTTTATGTTTGAAATGTGTAGTATAAGGGGAAAACTTGATACCACAAGTTTTCCTATTTTGCAAAACAAAAGATGGTGTATGTCTTTGAGATGTTAGAAATGGAAATACTGTAATGTTATTCAGAAAAAGTAAGTCTTTTATCAGGTTTCACAGTTTTTCTACATGGCACGTCTCGGGTATTCGAGTCTTGTGGGAGCGCCTGGATCCTACGGGATGAGAAAATTTTGGATGGGTCGAGTCAACTCAAGTCAAATTTGTAAAATCGGGTAGGGATATTTCTGAAATTTCACCACTCTAAATAAGCTCAAAAAGAACTTATGGAGCGGAGCTTCTCCAATAAGCTGCAAAATATTTTATTTAAAACCTTATAAGCACTTTTGAAATACAACTGAATAAACCTCTCCCCTTATAGCCTGATGACAAACTCTTTAATCACTGAGGTTAGCTATATCCAAGAGATTTTGTGTTCAAGTCTATAAGAGATATCTACCACACTTGTGCAATTAGTTACCTTGGTTCATTATAGTTGTAGGGTGTTCCTCAAAGCCCTAAAGATTAGACAGACTCTAATATGGGTCTAGATGTCCTAGATACCTTAAAAAAAAAAAAAAAATACAACCGAACAACCTATAAACTTATTTAGCCAATAAATAAACCTAACCAAACAAGCCCTTATTAATTCCAGTTAATTGTCTATCACCGACATTAAAAGTTAAAATTATTATCATTAAATACTAAAAGTTAAAAGTTTCAATCAAACTTTAAATTAATATCATATTTAAAAAAATTTGTGTGTATGCGTGTATGTGCGTGCATATACAATTATACACACGGGAGATCTTTAAAGTTTATGCAATATGGTAATCATTTTATTTGGAAATGATGATCTTAATATAATGGTTATAGCTGGTGTTTATTTTAAGAGCAATACTAGTCTTACAAAGACAAAAATAAAGAGGACATACAAACACAATTTTTATCCTTCATCTTTATGATTTCTCTCTCTCTCTCTCTCCCTCTTTTTCTGTTTTTTCTTTGTTTTTTCCTTCTTGCTGATGTCACTTTGTAGCTCTCTTTGTATTGTCTTTGTAAGGATAGCATTTTTGTTATTTTAATTATTATTTAATTGAAAATTTTCAAATTTTAAAAGATTTGGGCCATCAATTTGACTTATAAGTAAAGAATAAAAGACTGGTCCTAGGAGCCTTTGCCCTCTGTGTTGTAGTCAATATCGAGTTATGGTTAAATTAGAATTAAAGGATAATATTATACTTACAATTAAATCTCACAAACTTTCTCTCACAACGTTGACGTAACAGTTCGTAATTAGTCAGTTTTTAAGTGGGTCATATATGTCCAATTGCAAGCTAATCAATTACGAACTGTTATGTCAGGATTATGAGAGAAAATTTGTAAGATTGAGTTGTGAGCTAATCTTTATTGGAAGAATTAACAATACTTCATCCTTATCCCATTCTATATTTAAATAATATAAAAATAAAATAATTTACAAAAAGATACATAGTCCTTAACATGAAATTTCCAACAACGAGTTTGGGCTTGGATGGGCCCATTGGTAGACAAATAAGAAATAAACATAATATGATTCTTTATTCTCACATATTTTATCATTCAAACTCGTCTTCAGTTTTTGTTTTATTTTATTTTTTTACTTTTTATGACGAGGTGTCTCGGGACTCCAGAGTAGTTTATACACACCTCAATTAATCACTCGAGATCCTAGAACCCTTAGAACTACTAGCTGAATAAGAGCTTTAGGGACTACCCCTATTAGTAACCTATTAGCAACCGATGAAGGATTCGAGTTTATGACCTCTTGAGTAATACATCCAAGAATCCTTATTGAACCACTCAATCACCCAAATGTAGTTAACTCATCTTCAATTTAAAAGAGGAAGTGAGTTTTAGCTCCCATCATATTGGTAAATATCTTTAATTTTCTTTTTTTGTTTTATAATTTTAACCTTAATGAAAATTTCTATAAATAACATAATAATTTTCAAATATATTTCTGCTTTATTTTTATATATATTTTTTTAATTTTTAACCTTTAATCTAAATCTTCTAAATCTTTAATTAATAAATTGAGAAAACGGTGTAAATAAAAAACCCCTAATTAAACATAAGCAAGGTTATTTTTTGTGTTAAATACGGGCTTAAGAGTTTTTTAATATATATATAACTGATTTTTTATTTTTTTGGGTGAGCATAGATTATAAAGTTAATATTTCCCCACAAAACCAACAATAAAAATAATGAAAACAATAACATTGCAATCCGAAAGTGAAAAATATATGCAACTAATTAAGTAACAATCAATGGAAAGAAGAAGACTATGACTACTGTAATTCTATACGAAGTTTACTATGCTAGCCACTTGGGACTATCTGGTTTCTTTTCTTCAAAACAAGGAAGATCAGGAGGATGCCAACATAATTTGATATATTGAACGTGTTTTGCATCAGAGGCACAGGCAAAGTGTCGGTGCAGCCATAATCGTCTATTTCCATAAATGGTTGCGCGGATCTGGTAGAAGGAGTGTACTGAGATCTACGAGTTGGTTGTATTTTAGAAGAAGGCGAACAAGGATGCACATTTTGTGTCCCAGGAGCAAAATTGGTAGAGAAAACATTATGATAATTTCTTCGGATTTGTGATGAAGTATCGCCAATAGACCCAAAATTATGTTCAATCATAGGCAGCATTGGAGTCAAGAGAGGACAATGTTTCAAATTGCATTAATGAATACTCTGTTGGAGGCGCAGAATGGTTGAAACCAAACTGATCTTGAAGAGTCCCTTGCATCAATTGATGAGGCGCAAAGTTGTGACAACCTACGTGCTGATCATAAGTATGATGAAGTGCTGAATTGAGTTCATCAATATTTTTCTACAGTGAAGCCGTAGAACAAGTAGAATTATCAGCGTTTGTTTGAATTTGAAGCTCAGAGCTAACTTTACTACTAGTTTCTTCATTCTCGTCCTTCGTTTGCATCCCTTTTTATAGACTCTGCACAATAGCCAATCATCCAACTGTCCAAATAATCAAAAGTAATTAAACTTTATATTATGGTTATTATCAATCAAAGAACATTTATTTTAAACGGGGAAAACTGACACAAATTTCATTTATTGATGAATGATATTTTTTACCTTAATGTTATTGTCAGCAGAAATGACACTTGAGCTCGAAGCAATCTGAGAATTTTAGTTGGAATTAGGCTTACTTACAGCAGATATGCTATGTTGATCCATTACATATTCATACATGATCCAGTTAGTCTTTGTTTATTTTTTATTGTCTCCGTTATGATAAACTAAAACCCTCCTGCTCGCTACTTTGATATTGTTTATTTTGATGGGAGAACTAGTGGCGCAAGCCTTCCAACATCCTTCGCCGGCCTTTCATTTCAGATGGTTTCCATGTAGGAAATTCCGTTCCCTTGGCGAGAAGAAGTACATGGCGGTTTCTCATTGTCTCATGTGCAAATATGTTCTCACCGAATTTATAAAAACATAAATCATTAATGTTAGTCCTCCATGCATACATTAATTTCACTCTAGTTTATAAGTATTGATTAACTGCCTTTTATACAAACAATCTGTACAAACAAAGATTAGTTAGAAAGCTAAAGCAGGAAATCGGACAAAAATAACTTGTTAGATAGCTAAGAGATAAAGAACACATCAAATGAACCCACAAGGGTTTAGCCGTTTAGAAGATGCTATAGGTATCTGAATTATGTTCCAATGTCCTCTTAAAAGGTTCAAAAAGAGAGATAAAAATGTTTGTTTTCTTCAAGTCTTAATTTGTCAAGATGAGTCCATGAAGAACAGCAAGAACCAGAGTTGAAGAATATTGATCTGGGTGGGATCACTGCACATCGTTAACAGTGGAGAAATTCGCTTATAAGAAGTTGTAATGATTTATAAGAAGATGTATGAATACATATATGTGATTTAAAAGGGCAATTAGTAGAACGGCTTCAAAGTTTCTGTCGTCAAGGGGTCTCAGTTTCAGTTCAAGTTCCAAGAATTTCCGGTATTTCCAAAAAAAAATTGTTGTGTTTTCCACGGATGAAACCTCAGGCAAGCCAAGTTAGGGTTCAGTTAAAGAGGAGCGGTCTTGTATTTATTTATTTATTTATTTTTCTTTTTTGAAATAAACCTAACAAGAATGAAACTATTAAACATACTTCATACATAAACGGAAAGAAACCCTAAGGAGTTGCGCAAGAGAAGATTAAACTGAAAAAGTTAAGACAAGATGAACAATTTATATATATTGAATAACAAAACGCCAAAAGAAGAAAACTAAAAAGGAAAAACAGTTTAAACCCATCAAAAGAAACTAAAAAAAAAAACTTGAATAGTAGACTGAATAAGAAAAACCAAATAAATAAAAAAAGATAGATAATTCGATTAAAGAAGACGAACCGTATAGTTCTTGAGGATGTTAATCATAAGATTAAGTTCTGCAATATTGTTGTAAGGCAAATCATTGTTCAAGACATTGTTGCTCAAGTAATGAACCACCAACTCCTCGTCAGTTGGGTTGAACCTATACCCCGGTGGGAATATGAAATTCCTTGTAGCTGAAAGAATTGATGTTGAAAAACTACTTAAGCTTTGTTTATGTATAAATTATTTCTCTACGAATTAATTCAGAGTTTTTTTTTTTTGGCTTTTTTTATTCAGTTTAGGAGTTGTATTTCGTATACAACTCAGATAACCTATAATTACGGAGTTAACATATTCTAGATTATTTTTTCCTTCAAGTAAATGGGGGCATTAATTATAAGTTAAATTTTAATTTTTTTTAATTAATAAAATGTACCCTAATTTGTAAAATCATCTATCATAATTCATAAACTTGCCATGAAAGTTTCTACAATACATAATTGCTCTCTCCCAACTTGTAATTTTTCTTTTCCTTGTTGTTCATCACCATTGATGTTTTATATTAAAGCTTCTTATATTAAAGTTCTTGCTATGAGCTTAGTGCGACAAGATGCGGACGTTTTTTGGTAGAAGAAGAAGAAGTTTAAAATAAAATTAAAACAATAAATTTGCAATTTAAAATATATATAGAACTATTATAGTAACAATTTGAGTAAATGTAAGTTTAATAAAATCAACAAGAAGAAGACAACTAATGACCCTACCTAAGCTCACTAATTAATTAGGAAGATAAAGATTAAGATCTTGTAGCTGGAGATAAAGATTAGGATCAACATCAAAATCAGTAACAAAAGGCTCAGAGTTGATGGAACTATTATTGTCTCCCACATTGCATTGATCCATTCTTAGCATTGGCGGCGTAAAGCTAGGCGTACCAAAAACATTATCCGGCACAAAATTGGTAGAATCAACACTATCTGTGGCATCACATCCATTAGCTCCTTGCACTGCAGACGCCACGCAGTTTGAACCAACGTAATTTGCGGCATTGCACTCGTTTGGTTGAATCGAAGGCGAAATGCCTATGGAACCAACATACTGTTGCCCATTGTATTGAGTTTGTATCCAGGGAACAAAGTTTGTAGAGCTAACGTTATGATAATTAGTTGCTTCCATTGGCTGTGCAGTTCTAGTTGAACTAAAATTATGATGTCTTATCTGCAATGGAGGCAAGACGTTGATAGGACCACCATAACTCTGCAAATTATATTGATGATGATGATCAGTTCCTTGCAGGAATGATGCAAAGTTTTGATAACCACCAGCATTGTGATTAGCTCTTTGCATTGAAGCCATTGAACATGTGGAATCATGATTATGTTGCAGATTGCCCCCGTCATTCCGTTGTATAAATGGCGCAACGTTGTGATTATTACCAACATTCTGATGAGTTCTTTGCATCATTGAGGCCATTGAGATTGCGGAATCAAGATTATGCTGCAAATTGCCCCCATCATTTCCTTGCATTTGAGGCTCCGAGCTAATAGAGCTAGCACCACTGCTACTAGCTGCTTGATTCTTGTTCTTTGATTTGTGATTCTTCAAGTAGACCTTGCACAAAACCCAATCGTCCAACTGCCCAAAAAATAAAAAATAAGCAATATTTATATTATTACATACGGGTTGGGATACTTGACTTGAACAAATCTCAATAATTAGACCAAATTAAAGAACGATAATTTACCTTCATGTTGCTGTCATCAGGAGTGGCATTTGATCTCGAAGCGGCTGCCTGACTTTTTTGGCTGTAAGTCGGTTTACTTGCAGCTGGAGTGCTATGTTGATCCATTACATATTCATACATGATCCAGTTAGTCTTTGTTGCATTTTTATTGCTGCCATTATAATAGATCAGGGACCTCTTGCTTGCTACTTTGATATTGTTTACTGTGACCGGATGATCAACCCCAGTAGCCTTCCAAAATCCGTCGACGGCCTGTCGTTTCGGCCGGTTTCCATGTGGGTACTTCCGATCCCTTGGAGTGAAGAAGTACATGAACTTACCCCCTTCCTTCTTGTGCGAATCTGCACTCACAGAATTTATATATATAATAAAACATAAATATCATTAATTTAAGCCATGAAGAATTTGTTGGATTCCTAAGAGAGAAACAAAAAAGCAGTTTACTTAGAGAGCTATAGTAGTCAAAGAAAATCAAAGAAAAAGAGCGATTAGTAGGGCGGCTTCAAAGCTCAGTTCAAGTTCCGGGAATTCTTCAAATTTCCGGTTTTTCCGATGAAAACTTGTACAGAATTAGAAAATAATATTCTTTTTATGCGACAAATTAATTCTAATGAAAAACTCAAAGATGTCACATACAATAAATACGAATTTTAAACAGTAAATTTATGAAATTAAAGAAGAGAAGCGATCTTGAATTCTTTTTTTTTTTTTTTTTTTAATTAAATTTTCATGTTCTAATAATGCTCAAAAACAGAAAAAAAATCAACTTGAAAAGGAAAAAAAGGATCAAATCCATGAAAAGATAACAAAAATTAATGAAGAGAAACTTGAAAAAGGAAAGACTAAACTAATTAAAGAAGACGAACTGTAAAGTTGTTGAGGATGATAATCATAAAGATTAATTTCTTGAATGATGTTGCAAGGCAAAGCATTCTTCAAGATTTTGTTCTTCAGGTAGTCGACCGCCAGTGCTTCGTCAGTTGGGTTGAACCCATACCCAGATGGGAATGCCATGTTTCTGCTTCAACTTTCAATTAATTAAACAAAACAAAGAGGAAAATTATTGTTAAGTTTTGTTGATATATATATATCTTTTATCTTCTAATTAATTAATTAGGAGTTGCATTTCCATTTATTTTAGGAATTCTATTTGGTTTACAAATATAAGTAGCCTATTATTTCTGAAAGTATATATAAATTTCAATTATTATTTTTTAATCATTTTCATCGATAAGATATTTTCTATTTTGTTATAATGTGGCCTTAAATTTCTAGAATCATCTATCATAAATAAAGGCTCTACCATCTCTTATTGATAGTTCACGAATTCTTCCTGGGGAATAAAATTCAGTTTCTTTTTCCTTTTTCAATTATTTTCACCTCCCTCGATCTGTCATTATGTCTTTCTTGATATGATGTTCGAAGAATTCTAAAGAAGCGAACTGATATTTCGGAAAATATTCTTGTAGAAGAAAGAAGAAACAAGATCGAGAGTTATTGTTATTTCTGAAGTTTTGTTTTTTGTGAATTAGAGCTATGATCAAATCAGCCAATGAGAGGGTGTGTGTCAAACAGTTCGTTGGATTATATTTATAATGTTTTGGAGGGAAAGACAGTTAATCGAAAAACTTACCTAAATTCACGCCTTAATTTCCGGATTTAGTTCATTGTGAAATATCTAACTGCTGCCAAGCCAGCATAGGGCTAAAACTAACCATCCTCTTCAATATTCAACTGTCACTTCTTAGCTGAGTTTCAATGGAATCACTGTTTATTTATTTATTATTTTGTTGGTTACAGAATCCAATCAATCCGTGGCTTGCCTTCAGCTCCTAGTTTACCCAAGATCTCTTTTTTCTTCGTATAATAATGGCAAATGGCTGGGACGGACCCATAAATTAATTTTAAAGGGGACAAATTCAAAATAATATAATAGAATATAAGGGAAAAGAAAATCAATGGGGTGATAAAATACTAAAATCTAAAAATTTCAATACAAATACACGATAGTCAAAATAAAAAATCAAATCAAATGGGGTTACTTGCCCTTACTCATCAATTTGTAGGTCCGTCCATGACAAGTGATACTCATTACATTTTTTTTTTTTTTTTTTAATGACCAGTGGTTTCAAACCAGTTCATATGTATCTCAATTAATCCTCGGAGCCCTCGAACTAACAATTGAGTAAGAACTCAAGTGACCACCCCTATTAGCAATCATGAGAACTCGAACTTGAGAACCATGCTAGATCCTCATCTTGCTCTTTATCATCAAAGTAACTCACACTTGGGAGACATGTTAAATCATCTTTTGCTCTTTTACCGTCAGACTATTCATCATAGTTTTTCAATACACTTGCCTAAGAGTACAAGATTTTATTTATTTTTTATTATTTTTTTTAGGAGGGGGGGGGGGGGGGGGGGGGGGGGGGAGTTTGGGGCAGGGTGGGGGGGTGCGTGGGGGTAGGAAAGATACATAATGGTAATATTAATTATGTCATGTAATGATAATTGGTAACATGGTAACATGTAAAGATATTATATTGAGATAATTAAACATTATTATTTGGTTGAATTTTGATTAACATGTCATTCCATGTGTTACTGAGATATCATTGAGTTACTTTAGACCTTGATTAATTCTGTGATATGAAGATTTTGAAGTGGATTAAATGAACTTTAATATTTAATATTGACTATATAGTTAGCTGTATATTTAGTTTATGTAAATAAACTTGCTATCATTATGCTAGTAAGTGTGTACAATAAGTCATTAGTTTAGAAAAGTCAATATGCATACTTTTAATAAATAGAATAGCTGAGGTTTAAAGGCACTCTACAACATTATTGAATATACATGAACATTTCATTTCTCTCTCTTCTCTATAGAACTTCTTTCTTTGTTCTTGTTTGTAAGATGGTATTAGAGCTTCGATCCTGACCCATTACATCAAATTTTCACAAATTTTTTTCCTCTTTAAAATCAACATTCAAATCCAAGTGATCCCATATTGATCGTTTCTTGAATCATGCATTCTTTTCTTTTGAGAAGATTTCTTGAATTAATCTTGATTGAAGATGAATGAAGTTGAGGGTAATAGTGTTCGAGGAGTGATAATGGTGACAGACTATACCAATCCACTCTATTTGCATCCGTCCGACACTCCTGGTAGTCTAATTGTTGGACAAATTTTGATTGGAACAGACAATTATGGGCTTTGGAGTTGCACAATGCGAATTGCTCTTTTGGCCAAAAATAAGCTAGGGTTTATCGATGGATCCTTTATGCGGCATTCAAAAGCTATTCAAGCTTAGCAATAGGACCGAGGTGATGCGACAATTAGGTCTTGGATTATGAACATACCATTTCAACAGATTTAGTTGCTGGGGTCATTTATGGAGAAAATGCAGCCATAGTTTGGAAAGATCTTTAAGAGATCTATAACAAGATAAATGGATCGCGAATCTATTCAATCATGAAGGAGATTGCTACAATCCAGCAAGGTATGTCCACGATTCCTGCTTACTATACAAGACTGAAGATTCTTTGGGATGAATATGCTTCAATGCTTCAGCCTGCTAGCTGTGCTTGTCCTGTTTCTAAAGTCACCAAAGAGCATGAACAAACCCAAAAGGTTATGCAGTTTCTTATGGGTCTAAATGAGAGTTATTTGGCAATCCGAAATTCTATCTTGTTGATGAATCCATTACCAACAATTAATATTGTTTATTCAATGCTCAATCAAGAAGAGAAACAGCAAGGAATTACAAACAGTATCAACAATCAATATGAAGTTTCAACTTCTTTTACTCATAAGGCTCCAAATAACCAATCTCAAAGCACCAAACAGAAGAAATCTATGGAGTGTGAATATTGTCATTTGACAAATCATACAATCAATTATTGCTAGAAGCTACATGGATGCCTTGAAGGCTAACAGAGAAATAAGCTAAAGAAAGGATCTAATTACAAGACTCCTATTGCAAATCACAGTGAATCTAATGTGCATGATAATCAGCAACAAAATTTTGCCTCTGTAAGCAAGCCTATGAACATCTTTACTCCAGCTCAGTACCAGGAAATACTCAAATTCTTGGGAAAGAAGGTTCAAGCATCACCAACAATTTGACTTATAAGTAAAGAATAAAAGGCAGGTCCTAGAAGCCTCTGAGTTGTTGGACTCAGTCCATATCAAGTTATGGTTAAATTAGAATTAAAGGGTAATACTATATTTACAACTCAATCTCACAAACGTTTTCTCACAATACAAGCGTAACAGTTTGTAATTGGTTAGTTTGCAAATAAGTCTCGCCTGCTCACTATGAATCCCGTCTAACTAATTGCAAACTGACCAATCTTTATCGATAGAATTAACAATACTTCATCCTTATCCCATTCTATATTTAAATAGTATAAAAATAAAATAATTTAGAAAAAGATACATGTCCTTAACATGAAATTCCCAACAACGACATTGGGCTTGGATGGGCCCATTGGTAGACAAATAAGAAATAAAAAGGATATGATTCTTTATTCTCACATATTTTATCATTCAAATTCGTCTTCAATTTTTGTTTTATTTATTTTTTTACTTTTTATGAGGAGTGTGTTCGAAGCCTTTGGGTCAGCTTATGCACACTTCAATTAACCCCTCGAGACCTTGGAACCCTTAAAACTACCGGCTAGATAAAAGCTCCCGTGACTACCCTTATTAGCAATCGATGAAGGACTCGAGCTCATGACCTCTTGAGTAATACATCCAAGAGTCCCTATCAAATCACTCGGTCACCTAGAGATAGTTAACTCGTCTTCAATTCAAAAGGGGAAGTGAGTTTTAGCTCCCATCATATTGATAAATATCTTTTATTTTTAATTTTTCTTTTAAATAATTTTAACCTTAATGAAAATTTCTATATAACATAATAATTTTCAAATATATTTGTACTTTATTTTTATATTTTTGTTTTAATTTTGAACATTTAATCTAAATCTTCTAAATCTTTAATTAAGAAATTGAGAAAAAATGGGNGAATAAAATGCCTTTTATTATTGATTAATGAACATTATTACAAAGAGTCAATTCTACAATAATTGATTGGCTCTAGGGCATCTACTCTAACAGCTGGATCGTTCCTTTGGTGATCAGGTGATCCCCTATAAAACCGTAAAGAGGCATCGAGGTGAGCTTCAAGGCGGCCTCGTCTAGGTTCATTCTATCGAAAGCGGTCTTGAACAGGATGTTCACAGCGCTTCCGTTGTCCACAAGCATTCTGCAAACATTATGGCACCCTATCAGGGGCGTGATTACCAGGGCGTCCTCGTGAGTATGGTGCAAGCGAGCTGCTTCCTTCTCGCAGAAGGTGATCGGCTCCTCCTTTCGAGCTTTTTGTGGTCACTGTGAAGTGTTCATTACCCTGATCGGGTTGTGATATGCTTCGTGAGTGTACCTTTCCTACGCACCTTGTGTGTTTCCCGCGAGGTGCGGGCCTCCGAAGATTATGTTAACACTACTGTATCCACTACGATCACGATGCTTTTTCCTCTGCTCCCCTTGGTTCTCTTTTGGAGAGTCATCAATATACTCTTTGAAGTGCCCTTTCTTGATGAGCTCCTCGATGGCCTACTTTAGAGCTCGGCATTCATCAGTGTGATGCCCGTTATCTTGATGGAAACAGCATTATTTTTTGCTGCTCCTGGCCATACCAGGGGTTTTCATGGGTTCAAGGATTGCAGATATGGACACGTTCAGCGGAGTGTACTGAGCTCTGTCTCGGTCGAGACGAGGAACAGGAGCATAGGACTTCTTGTGTTCGGAGCGGGGTTTCTTCCCTTTTCACTGATTATCAATGTCTCCTTTGCGATCAGCTCTCTTATTTTCTCCCCGACCAGACATACTGCTTGAAGTGCCGTTATCGCGATGGCGGAGTGCCGCCAATGAATTCTTTATTCGGAGATATTTTTCTGCAAGGTTGTAAAATCTGGTGAGGGAAACATTGTCCTCAGCCTACAGTTCTTTCCGCAAGTCGGTTTGCGGGTGAACTCTAGCTATTATAAGTGTTCGGATGGACTCTTCTGGGGCATGAGCCACCTTGTTGAGTTCCCCATGGAAACGGTCGATATAAGACTGCAGGGATTCGTCTCTTTCTTGCCTTATGTTGTTGAGGTAGCTCAAAGTCATCGAAAACTACTGATTTGTTTGGAAATGCCATAGGAATGTCGTGCTCATCTGAGGCCACGAACTGATCAATCTCGCCGGGAGCGACCTTAACCACCGCTTGGCATGCGAAGTCAGCGTCACGGCCAAACAACGGCATTTTGCAAGGTCTGAAACCTGGTGCAGCTCCATCAGATCGTTGAACTCATACAAATGATCCTGTGGGTCATGGTTCCCATCAAACGGTCGCATGTCAGGCATTCTGAACCCCGGTGGGAGTGGAGCAGCTAGCACTTCGGGAGAGAAAGGGGAAGCAGAGGCGACCTGGGCCTGTTCGTTTTGCTACTCCCTTAACCTGTCCAAAGCTCGCTGTATCTCCTCAATTTGTGGTAACGGAGCCAATTGGGGATTGCTTTCACCCATGCGGGTCGGGCCTTCGCGATTACGGTTCAGGAAAGTCTGGAGGTCGGACTCCTCTTCACCTCGGTCGGCATTTCTGCCCGCACTCGACACATGCTGACTAGAGGCGTGTGAAGGCGATGGATTGTGCGGGGCATTTTCACGACCCTTGCGATGGTACGAACCACCCCACGAGGTGTGGGGACCACCCGCATGATAGTGATCGGGATCATTCTGCTGGCGGTGATAGGAATCGTCGCACCCGGCACCTTTGTTTGGGTTCACTTGCGATGTGGCATGGGACAGCTCAGGATTCACTTTTTTGCCGAGTCTCAGCTTTGCCAGCACCCTGCTCGGGGCACGGTTTGTATTCGCTGGTCCTTGGGAGCCCGTAGGCTTACTTTTTTCCACTTGCTTACCCTTACGTCTACGCGCTGCAATGCTCGCGGCATGGGCTATTTCCCTTTGCCGCATTTTCGTGTGACCTGCAGGCGTTTTTGGCGGTTGCACCACCCCAGCTGTTGTAGATGACATTCCTTGGTCCAAACGGTCCAGCCTCTGGTTGACCGTCTGGAGAGTATTGTCGAACCTCTCCAAGTAGCTTCTGATAGCGGGGTCAAGCTGCGAAGCTGCCGGGATATCCCCCGCAGCATTTTGTGAAACTGGAATTATCCTAGAAAGGGTATCCCCCTAGGTTAGGGGAACTCCCTCAACGCGCTGGTTAGCTTGCTCAGGTTCAGATTGGCTGGCCATTCGTTGCTGTAGGACCAGTAGGTTGAAGATTCTCCTGATGAAGGATGAACACTAAATCAGGGCCCTCCTTCTAGCGCCAAACTGTTGATGCGTGATTCTAACACCAACTAATCGACACGTGTGTAACGTTGATTGGTCAAGAGACACACGTGATTATGGATAGAAAATGTGAAATGAATGCAATAAGAGCTCTTTAAAGTGGTTCGGATGCTAAGGTAGCAAGTCCTACGTCCACTGATTTGTATTAGTAATGTAGGTCAGGTCGCAACAGCGGACTGACTTACAAATGATTAGGAAAAGTAAATACCAAGTTTGCAAGAGAGAGAGTTCAAGTGTAAAAATGGTTGAATCCTCTTAATGAAGGGGTCTGCTCCTTTTTATAACCAGATGAGGGCGTGTAATCATCATTAAATCCTTGGGTTGGTGTGAGTGTCAAGACATAATCCGGCTTTATGTCCCATTGCCCACTTCCCAAGCTGATTTCACGCGATTTATTATAGGGAAATGGACACGTGGGAGCTCCATAGTGTTTGGCAGACCTGACGTGCGCTTACCGTTCTGACGGGAGCAGGTCACACTTCATCACGTGACTCCCCACGTCAGCCCTTGATTTCCCAGGCATAACAAAACTAATTAAAGGAGACGAATTGTATAGTTGTTGAGGATGATAATCATAAGGATTAATTTCTTGAATGATATTGCAAGGCAAAGCATTCTTCAAGATTTTGTTCTTCAGGTAGTCGACAACCAGTTCTTCGTCAGTTGGGTTGAATCTATACCCTGATGAGAATGTCATGTTTCACCAAACGTTGCTTCAACTTTCAATTAAACAGAGAGGAGAAATATGGTTAAGTTCTGTTTATATATCTTTTATCTTCTAATTAATTAGTTAGGAGCTACATTTCCATTTAGTTTAGGAATTCTATTTGGTTTACAACTAAAGTACCCTATTATTTCTGAAAGTGCATACAAATTTCAATTAATTTTTTTAAAATCATTTTCATTGATAAGATATTTTCTATTTTGTTATAATGTAGACTTAAATTTCTAGAATCATCTATCATAAACGAAGGCTCTACCATTCGTTATTGATAATTCATGAATTCTTCCTGGAGAATAAAATTCAGTTTGTCTTTGTGAATTAGAGCTACAATCAGCCAATGAGAGGGCGTGTGTCAAACAGTTCGTTGGATTATATTTACAATGTTTTGGAGGGAAAGACAGTTAATCGAAAAACTTACCTAAATTCACGCCTTAAGTTCCGGAGTTAGTTCCTTGTGAAATATCTAACTACTGCCAAGTCAGAATAGGGCTAAAACTAACCATCCTCTTCAATATTCAACTATCACTTCTTAGCTGAGTTCAATTTGTAGTTTAAATGAAAAAACAATGGAAATAATGGCTTGCCTTCAACTCCTAGTTTACCCAAGATCTCTCTTTTCTTTGTATAATAGTGGCACATGGCAGGGACGGGCCATAAATAAATTTTAAAGGGGACAAATTGAGGATAAGATAATATAAAATAGAGGAAAAGAAAACCAGTGGGGTAAAATCTAAAAATTTCAATACGTACAGGATAGTCAAAATAAAAAATCAAACCAAATTGAGGTTAGCAGCCCTTACTCATCAGAATGTAGGTCTGTCCATGACAATAGATATTCATTACAACTTTTTTTTTTTTTTTTTTTTTTGTGTAATGACAATGGGTGTTCGGACTAGCTTGTACGTATCTCAACTAACCCTCTAGAATCCTGAAACTATCGGCCGGGTAAGAGCTCCAGTGGCCACCCTTGTTAGCAACCGTGGGGACTTGAACAGGTCAGCTTGCATGCACCTCAACTAATCCTCTAGGACCTTGGAACCACCAACCGAGTAAAAGCTCCACTAGCTATCCTTATTGGTAACCGTGGGGACTCAAACAGGCTAGCTTGCATGCACCTCAACTAATCCTTTGTGACCTTCGAACTACCGGCGGATAAGAGCTCCAGTGGTCATGTTTATTAGCAATTATGGGGACTCAAACTTTGGCAACCCCTATTAGCAACTGTGAGGACATAAACTTGGGAGATCATGTTAGATCATCCTCTTACACTTTTACTAATAAAGGGACTCGAACTTGGGAGACCATATTAGATCTTCTTTTGCTCTTTTACTATCATGCCACCCGGTGGTGGTTTATTCATTACAACTTGGTTAAGATCAGTACATTTTTTTTTTTTTTTTTTAAGGAAAGAGACATATATGTACATATTAAATAAGAAAATACTACAACCACAACATTTTCTCACAACTTCCTCTTACAACCCCGACGTAGTAGCTCGCAATTAGTCAGCTCGTAATGGGTCCCAACTGATAAATTGCGGCCGACCAATTGTGAGCTGTCACATCGGGGTTGTGAGAGAAAGTTTGTGAGGGTGTAGCATTACTCTATTAAATATTCATAATTGGAATTGGCCTAAGCATCGATGTCATGCACGCTAAATCATAGTGTGTGTCTCCTAACACTAATTTGATGTTATGCACGCATCGATATAGTCATTGTCATTCTTCAATATCACTCATATTGGGATATGTATTTCTACAACACAGGTAGAGGTAAATTATGTAGGAAAAATACCAAAAATTGTTCGTATACTAATTCCACGATATATACAATACAATACAATCAATATGGTAATATTAATTATGTCATGTAATGATAATTGGTAACTGTAATGATATTATAGTGAGATAATTAAACATTATTATTTGGTTAAATGTTAATCAACATGTTATTCCATGTGTTACTGAGATATCATTGTGCTACTTTAGACCTTGATTAATTCCGTGATATGAAGATTTTGAAGTGGACTAAATAAACTTTAATAGTTAACTAACCATTTTACCCTTACTTGCAAATATCTTATGACCATACTACTCTTTATCAAAATGAAAATTGTTAACAGGTTTCTGCTCTAGGTAGTAAAAATGTATTTAAAAAGTGGGTGGGTATGAATTTGTCAATGGACCATTTTTTGGGTGGGAACATATTGTTAACTCTACTAATTAATTAATTATATTAATATTATTCATTACTTAATTGAATCAGTCTCCATAATTTTAGGTATTTTAAACTATTATTATCAATTAATCAAATTAAGTATACGATGTCTCATTCATTTATAGCAGTTAATTTCAATCGTCCCAATCTCATATAATGTGGACATCAACATTTTTTTGTTTTAAACTCAATCATGTTTATTGGTTCTAGTTACGATCAATAGTTTACTATTGTCACCTCTCCTCTTGTGGTCGGATAGCAAATCTTTTAGTCACTGGGGTTAGCCATACTCAAGGGGTCTAGTCTTCGAGTCACAGGAGAGTTACCTGCCACGTTTGTGCAATTACCTTGGTCTATTGGGCTTGTAGGGTATTCTGCCGCTCTGAGGATTGGACAAACTCCAATGTGGGCCTGGATCTGGCCAATCGTGCCCCAATTTGGCCTTTTTAAACCAGATACGACCACATCTTGTTGTCAACGTTGGCCAAGCTATGGCCATCATTGGCGACCCAATGTGGCCAGATCTGGCGATAGATCTGGCTGAAAAATGTCATATCAACACACGATCGGCTAGATCAAGTAGGTCATGTGCCATTAAGGCGACTTTTGGCCACTCTCCGACTGTGGTGGCTAGCTATCAGCGTTTAATTGGTGGGTGGGGGTGTTTTTGTTAATTTTCAATATTTTTATTATAGGGGTGTTTTTGTTAATTTTTAAATCCTGCCTTGTAATAACAACCCAACTCAACTTTTTCAAAAATAATAAAACAAACACAACCACTTTTTTTTTTTTTTAATAGTTTGTTGGGTACATAATCAATGGCTTGCCTTCAACTGCTAGTTTACCTAAGATCTCTATTTTCTTTGTATAAGAATGGCAAATGGCAGGGATGGACCCATAAATTAATTTTAAAGGGGACAAATTCAGAATAATATAATAGAAAATAGAGGAAAAGAAAATCAATAGGGTAAAATACTAAAATCTAAAAATTTAAATACAAATACTAGATAGTCAAAGTAAAAAAAATCAAACCAAATGGGGTTACTAGCTCTTACTTATCAATATGCAGATCTGTCCATGACAAGTGATATTCATTACAACTTTTTTTTTTTTTTTTAATGACCAAGGATATTCATGTTAGTTTGTGTACACCTCAACTAATCCCTCGGGACCCTAGAACTACTAGTCGGGTAAAAGCTCCAGTGGTTAACCCTATTAGTAATTGAAAATTTAAATACTTTACTAGTGAATTAAACCTAAGTGGAATGGGTTGTTAAGTTGATTTTAGTGTTCATTCCTCATCATTACTAAACAACCAACCATGAAACAAAATAAAGAACACCATAGGTTTTTACATGGTTCAGCATAATGCCTACATTTATAGTTCAATTATAAAGTCAAAGTTAAGCATCAGTTACAAGATCACTCCCTATTTGGAGACAATTGAAACTCCACCCTTTGGTCGAACTTCAAAGTACCACAGCAAGTTCCACGTTCACAAGACCACTTGGTCAGCCTTGAGCTCCTCTCAAGGTACAGCAATGAAGATGAACTTCAGCTCCAGATGCTTGAAATCCCATTAAGCAACACCAATGGAAACCTATGTTCTAGTCATGAACAAATAAACAAAGTTTATGCAAGGTATTTGTAAGCCTACCTAAGGCATATGAAACCTAATTCAAAACAGAAAAAACCTCAAGGAATTTTCAAAGTAATATGAACAAATAAACAAAGTTTATGCAAGGTATTTGTAAGCCTACCTAAGGCATATGAAACCTAATTCAAAACAAAAGAAACATCAAGGAATTTTTAGAGTAATATCAGAGGAATAATTAGGCTTGAAAAGAATTGTATAAGAGGAAATGAATATATAAAACTTAGGCTCCAATGCAAGGGGACAGGTAGCCAAAAAGATACTTTATGCTTTCAATTGTATGAAAAAATTTATTTCGTTTCTTGGGACCACCTATCAAAGAGAATAAACTTTCTTGTACATTGTATATCAATTTGACAAGTGTTATGGACCACACAAATATCTCATAAGAGAATAATGACAGCTCATTTGGAAAATGAAATACAATACGTGTTAACCAAAAAATCTGCTAGATGCATTATTGTGACCACTTTGACTCCGAGGTGCTCCCCGATATAGCAAACAAACAACTTAATACAAGGTGGTCACTTTAAAACAAGGTGGTCATACCGGAAATTTGAACAAAACAATTGTGCTAAGACAAGGTGGGGTGTTCATACCATGACTTAGAGTTACATCACTAGAATCATAAGTTTGACAAGATAACATCTCCCCTTTGTCAAACTTATGAACAAAGCACAATTTTTTCATCCATAAACTTGTCTCAATACATATCAGCAATCTATTAACAAGAGACAAGAATTAAAACAACACAAAAACATATCTCATAAGGACGTAATCATGAAGGCATAGAGATAAGTATGAAACAAAGACAACAAGCAAAACATAATCAGTATGGTTCAATTAAAAACAGCTTTGCAAGATCAAAAATTTAACTAAAAAACTCCCTCTCAATTAGTATACTCCCCCATATAACTAAAACAAGTCACATTCAAATGATTTATCAATAAACAGCAAAAAGAAGGGTTAGTTTAGTTCAAAAACAAAGACTTTGTTCTCTATACATGAAAGAACAACATTAACAATGACAATTTATGCAATATCAAAGATGCAGTTTCAAAAATATAACAACCAAAAAAATCACTGCACAAACCATAAACATAAGAACAAAAACTACATTAGTACCAACAAAAGCTGATTATAAAAGCTCAACCAAAAAAAAAAAAAAAAAAATATCCAACAAGTGATCACATCAGAATGATCGCATCAGAAGTAACAACTAGCAAGAAAATGATTCAGCTTTCACTCCCCCTCTTTGTTCATAGTTTCTCAACCCTTGCGAGCAACAAAATTGAAAAAATTCAAACAACTCATCCATCAGGTGGTGACACAAATGTTAGTATGAGCATGCGAGGATCATTTTCATAATTCAAATCCACAAATCAGTGAGTAATGACTGTCAAAACTCATGTGAGCACCATGAAACAAACAGGTTATCACATGAATATTTAAGGTGGTGACAAAGACACAAAGGCAGCAAACTATAAACACTTCAAATTTAAAAATAAAGACAAGATGGTCATGAGATCAATCGAAATTTTCACAAGATTTAAAGAGACAAATCACATTAATCTTATTAGAAGACACAAAAATTCATTTCTCAACCTTTGAAAGAAATGCATAAGGAGTATCTCATCCAATGAAAATTAAACAATTTAGAGTAATCACTCCTTTAAGTCATATATTAGCAACAAAAGCAATAATTCTTGATCATATGTGTGTGTAGTGTCCAAAAGGGTTGAGTATGACTCATTGGTCAATTTTGAAATAAAAGCGACTCCCCATTCCCTCATGGCTTTTTTTTTTTTTTTTTTTTTATAACTCTTTTTCTTTTTTAACATAATCTCAACATTTTGCATTCTTTTTCATATCAATAGAGATTAAAGGGCATAACACTCAAGAAGTAACCAAGTATAGCTTTCACACTTGCAAGTAGGTAGTCCTCTAAATGGTAGATTTTCCAAGGACATAGGGGTCTCTACATCCTAGAAAATTACTTAAGTATGACTTTCACTCTACAAACAAGGTAGCTCTTTCACAAGATGACAAGAAATATGCACTAAGCACTCAATAATGAAAGAAAAGTCATTATACTTCTTGAGGTGAAAAACAAGATGGACACATCACTCACCGACACATTTCAAAGAGAGAAACAAATCTTTATGACACAACGTAGATCATATACACCTGTAACTTTAAAAACTAAGAAAAATTTCGTCATTACAATATTAAAAAAAAAAAAAAAAAACTCTACTCAAGTTGAGTTAGTCCAACGGACTTTCTCAAATTCACAAAAGTTTGAAAGTCTACAGCCTTTGTAAATAAGTCAGTAAGTTGAGACTCTGTGTTTACATGTGCAAGTGAAATGACCTTATCCTCAACTAATTCATAAAGATGACCATCTCTATAGGTAACATGACCATTTTCCTAGCATTCAAGCTCAGCCAATAAAGATTTGTTACTTGTCATATGTCTAGGACAACCGCTATCAATATGAGAGGCAGGCAATAACATATGGGCAACAAGACAATTAGCACTAAGCTTAGGTCTCCACACTTTTCTATTTTTGAAAAAATTGTTCTGGTGTGGTGACACGAGAGACTGAAGTGGTGACATTACAGAATTAAAATCATGATTTCCAATGCATCTTTTTAAATATGAAATGATCAAGTTTAAGGCAGTTTGGTCTAATATGACCTTTCTTTTGAAAAATATGACAGATTAGAATGAATCTTTTTACCTTCAAGGTCTAATCACATGGGGTAGCAATAGTTTTCAGAATTGATTCAAAAGCCTTGCCAGAGGAGGTCACACCAGGTTTCAAGGTGCTCACACCAGAAGAGAATCCCAAACCTGATTTATCACCGAAGATCTTCCCTATGCCAAGAACTTCGTCAAGCCTGTATGTACCTACATTTAACCTTTCAACTATGGCCTTGGCCTCAATTAGTTCATTTAAAGCTTGATTTAACAAAGTTTCCTTATTGGATAAATCAGATAATAAGACTTTTAATTTATCATTCAAAATCTTCTTATCTTCTATCAAGGAAAATTTTTCAGATTCAAGAGATTTTATCCTCTTTATGGCTTTTAACCAAGCCTCATACATCTTGTCATAAGCCTCATGTTGCTCTTTGTAGACATCACAAGAATCATCCGAGGACACACTCTCACTATCCTCTTGGTTAGCCGCAAAGGCTAAAAGGTTTTCATTCTCAACTGACTCATCTTCATCACTCTCTTTTTCTCCATCATCACTCTCACTCAAGATATCAGCCATTGCTTTACCCTTTTTCTTTTTCAAAGTGTTAGCACACTCAAACTGGACATGGCCGTAGCCCTCACACTCAAAACACCTAATGTCTTTGTTTTTCTTTTCATTTTCTTTTGAAAATCCTTTTGAAAAGACACCTTGACCAAAATGGTTACCAAAATTTTTAACACAAGATTGTTTGCCTTTTCTGGCCACATTTGGTTTTCTCATATTCTTTTTCAAAAATTTTGCAAAGTTTTTTTATGAGTAAGCCACATTCATCATCATCCACATCACTTTCATCAACCTCACCAAGGGTTTCAGAAATTACCTCATGTTTAAATGCAAGGTCATTACCTGATTTTTGCTTACCCCACCTTTTCAAATTTTGCTCATATGCTTGAAGAGATCTAATCAATTTGTCTAGCTACATCACATCAATGTCATGACATTCTTCAATGGAGGTTTCCTTGGACATGAATCTCTTGGGTAAAGAGCACAGCACCTTTCTAAAAAGTTCAGCATCAGAAAAGATTTTACCTAAAGCAAAACACTCATTAGTGATATCACATAATCTGCCATGAAAATCAAAGATTGATTCATCATCATGCATAACAAGGTTTTCATAGTCAGTTATTAATCTCCTAAGCCTAGTCTTTTTCACAAGGTATGTTCCTTCATTTTTTACTTGGAGTCTATCCCATGCATCTTTTGCAGTCTCACAGTTAACAATATTTTTCATCTGACTTATACAAACAGCATTAAACAAGGCATGTAGGGCTTTTGAGTTAAAGCTAGACTCTTCTAACTCAGCCTTGGTCCATTGATCAATGGCTTTTCTTTTGTCCCACTTGCTTCTTCAACTTTAGGTTCTTTCCAACCAACAATACAAGTCATTCAAGCCCTCTCATCAATGGATTTCAAAAAGACACTCATCCTAGGTCTCCAAAGCATAGTTGGTTCTCTCCAACAAGGGTGTCTACTGGTAGACATTCCTTCACTAAACAAACTCATGGTAAACAAAATAGTTAGGGTGGTCACACAAGAACTGATGTGGTCACCCTCAAGTTCGTAAGACTGAGGTGACAGTACACACACATAGGTGGTCACAACCAAAAAGTTCAACATGGGATGGTCACACTGCTCTAAGGTGGTCACAAGTCTTGAGCATAAAATTTGTAGAAAAAACATGAAAATAAACCAGAACAAAAATAGATCAAAAATGCAATAAAAACACAATCAACAAGCAAGGATCAACTGAAATAACTTTTAAGAACAAGCTCTGATACCAATTGAAAATTTAAATAATTTACCAAGTGATTTAAACCTAAGCGGAATGGGTTGCTAAGTTGATTTAGTGTTCATTCTTCATCAATACTAAACAACCAACCATGAAACAAAATAAAGAACACCAGAGGTTTTTACATGGTTCGACACAACTCCCACATCCATGGGACCAAGTCCAAATGAAGCCAATCCAGTATGGTAAAGATTTATAGTTCAATTACAAAGCCAAAGTTAAGCATCAGTTGCAAGAACACTCACTGTTTGGCGATACTTCAAACTCTACCCCTTGGTCGAACTTCGAACTATCACAACAAGCTCCACGTTCACAAGACCACCTGGTCAGCCTTGAGCTCTTCTCAAGGTACAGCAATGAAGATGCAATTCAGCTCCAAATGCTTGAAATCCCATCAAGCAACACCAATAGAAACCTACGTTCTAGCCATGAACAAATAAACAAAGTTTATGCAAGATATCTATAAGCCTACCTAAGGCATATGAAACCTAATTCAAAACAAAAGAAACCTTAAGGAATTTTCAAAGTAATATCAAAGGAATAATCAGGCTTGAAAAGAATTGTATTAGAGGAAACAAATATATAGAAAACTTAGGCTCCAATGCAAGGGGATAGGTGGTCAAAAAGATACTTTATGCTTTCAACTGTATGAAAAAGTTTATTCCATTTCTTAGGACCACCTATCAAAAAGAATAAAATTTCCAACACATTGTAAATCAATTTGACAAGTGTTATGGACCACGCAAATATCTCATAAGAGAATAATGACAGCTCATTTGGAAAATGAAATACAATACATGTTAACCAAAAAATCTGTCAAATGCATTGTGACCACTCTGACTCCGAGGTGCTCACCCGATATAGCAGACAAACAACTTAATTAGAAGGTGGTCACTTTAACACAAGGCGGTCACATTGGAAATTTAAAGAAAATGATTATGCTTTGACAGGGTGAGCTGTTCATACCATGACTTAGTGTTACACCACTAGAATCATAAGTTTGACAAAATAACTTACAGTATCCATGGGGACTCGAACTCGGGAGACCATGTTAAATCCTCTTTTTGCACTTTTACCATCAAGGAGACTCGAACTTGGGAGACCATGTTAAATCCTCATTTTGCTCTTTTACCATCAAGGAGACTCGAACTTGGGAGACCATGTTAAATCCTCCTTTTGCTCTTTTACCATCAAGGAGACTCAAACTTGGGAGACCATGTTAAATCCTCCTTTTGTTCTTTTACCATCAAGGAAACTCGAACTTGGGAGACCATGTTAAATCCTCCTTTGTTCTTTTACCATCAAATCACCCAGTGATGGTTTATTCATTACAACTTGGTTAAGAGTACACGAATTTCTTTTTTTTTTTTTGGGGGGGCGGGGGGGGGGGGGGGGGGGGGAGAAAGATAAATATATATGTACATAGTCAATATTCGTAATTGGAATTGGCCTAAGCATCGACGTGGAGCTCTACGTCATGCAAGTTGAATCATAGTGTGTGGTTCCTGACACTACTTTGATGTTATGCATGCATCAGTATAGTCATTATCATATACTTCAATATCGCTCACAGTGGGATATGAGTATTTCTACAACACAAGTAGAGGTAAATTATGTCGAAGAAGTACCAGAAATTGTTTGTACATTAATTCCATGATATATACTATACAATAAAACCATAATGGAAATATTAATTATGTCATGTAACAATATTATATTGAGATAATTAAACATTATTATTTGGTTGAATTTTAATTAACATGTTATTCCATGTGTTACTGAGATATCATTGTGCTACTTTAGACCTTGATTAATTCCGTGATATGAATATTTTGAAGTGGATTAAGTGAACTTTAATAGTTAACACCAACATTCCACAAAAAAAATTGTAAAATAATTTTTTTAAATATATTTTTTTGACTAATTTACCTTTTAATATATATACCATTTATTTTAACACCTAAAATTTTATAACACTGAGAATTTTTTTTTTTTTTTTTTCAAACCTCAAAGGTATTTTTGTTATTATATCATACCTTGTAAGGATTAATGTCATTAAATATATTATTTATTGCAAAGTTTAGATTGTATTTAGTTAGAATATATCTCAACAATAAATTTAAAAAAAAAGTTGGGCAATTAGCTAGATTTGGACATTTGTGGATTTAAGTTCATTGGATGCATTTCTAAATCTTTAGATATTATGTAATCTAAGATTAATTAAACTATTATTTAGCTAGATCTTCTAAACTTTTTTTTTTTTTTTTTTTTTCCCTAGATCATGACTTCACACAACTATCAGTATGGAAATATCTTATCCAAATAAAGTAACTAAACTCAATAATCAACAAATATCAAACAAATTCACTATGAAAAAAAATTCCCCCAATTCGGTCTTCTTTGCATTATTTATCTTTGCAATTGGTAAATCTTCTTCTTCTTCCTCTTTTTTATTTTTTCTCCTTTAAATATTTAACAGTTGCTTCATAATAATTTTACGGTATTACATATATAACAATATATGGACTAGGATCCTTGAACAACTCACTATCAAATGAGAAAAACTTAGTACC
This sequence comes from Pistacia vera, assembly GCF_008641045.1. Lineage (NCBI taxonomy): Eukaryota > Viridiplantae > Streptophyta > Magnoliopsida > Sapindales > Anacardiaceae > Pistacia > Pistacia vera. Next base: position 238,629 of record NW_022196043.1, read on the forward strand.
AATAGCCATGGGAGTTGGACAAGCATGAGAATCTTGCATTTTAGTTTTGGTCAATAAGTCACCAATATACTTAGTTTGCTTCAAGTGTATACCTTCTGCATTTCTAGTTGCTTCTAAACCGAGGAAGTAACCCACATACCCAAGTGTTTTTAAAGAAAATTCACTGTTTAGATCTGCTACAAGTTGTAAAATAGAGGGATTGTCGAATCCAGTAATAAGTATATCATCTACATAGATGAGGATGTAAAGAACCTGATTTGTTTCCTTAAGAATAAAGAGACTTGAATCTGAAACTGAATTCTAGAATCCTCTACTCAGCAAAGCTTGCTTGAGTTTGTCAAACCAGGCTCTCGGTGCCTGTTTAAGACCATACAAGACCTTATTAAGTTTACATACATGGGAAGAAAGTTGATGATGCTCAAACCTAGCAAGCTGACTCATGTAGACTGTTTCACTCAAAATGCCATTGAGAAAGGCATTGTGTAGATCAACTTGCTGGATATCCCATCCTTTGGAAACAGTAAGAGTAAAGATGATCCTAATAGTAGAAGGTTTGACCACTGGACTGAATGTTTCAAAATAGTCTAAACCAGGGGTTTGTTGAAAACCCTTTGCCACTAAACAGGCCTTATATTTGTGTAATGAACCATCAGCATGATACTTGGTTCGAAAAACCCACTTATTCCCAACAATATTCATGTCAAAGGTCCTGGGAAAAAGAATCCATGTTTCATTTCTCATAAGGGCAATGAACTCATCATGCATAGCCTCTCTCCACTCTTTACAAGCAAGGGCTTTATTTATTGAGTTAGGTTCAGGTTGAACAGAAGAAGGTATAGAGACTACCAAGATAGTTTTGTCTTGGTTAGCAAGTTTGACTTTATTTTGATCAGCAAGTTTAGCTCTGGTGATCATGGGATGGATATTGGCAGGTGCAAGATAGGTGGCTGGTGTACTTAATGTTGTTGATGTAGTTGAAGAAGGATGTGATTGGGAAGTAGGAAACTGAGATGATGACAAAACAATTACAAGACTTTAGTCAGTGTTCTCACGAGGTAGAGGAAGTTGGGATTGAGTTGAAATAGTTGAGGGCATGGATTTGATGGGTGTAGATAGAAAACAAGTAAGATCCACGACTAGAGGATTAACTGGACAGTTTAAGGTACATATAGGAGGTTGTGTAGGTTGTGTTTGAGACTTGGGAGATTGTGTTTGGGAGGTGGATAAAGATGGTGAAATGGAGGCAGAGGTAAGGGACTTGGAGGGTGTGTAAGGCTGAGAATTATGGTTAAAGTTAAAATTATGAAACAGATCAGGAGATTTACTAAAAACTGGAGTAATGGAGTAAGGAATTTGCTTACCAACTGTTGTAGAAGTACAAGGTGAAGAACAGGGCATTGCTAAAGGAACTTTGCTGCTTGAATCAGTTGCACAGTTTATAGATATAAAAGGAAAACTGGATAGTGAAGTGTAAGGAGATGTATGACCGGAGGTTTTATGAATAATAGACTGAGAACCATTAGGAAACCAATGGTAAATGGAAATTGAGTTTCATGGAATTGAACACTAGGAATAATAATGATTTTCTTTTCAGCAGTGAGACATTTATACCCTTTATGAATGAGACTATAACCAACAAAAACGCATTTGGAGGAGTGAAAATTCAGTTTGTGTTTATTAAAATCTCTCAAATAGGGAAAACATGCACAACCAAAGACTTCTAATGAAGTATACAAGGGAATTTTGTTAAACAAAACTAAATTGCAAAATTGAAGAGGGTATTCTATTTATTAAGAAGACAACAGTTTCAAAACCAAACCACCAAAAATGCAATGGCATGGATGCTTAAGCAAGTAGAGTAAGACCAGTTTCAACTATATGTCTATGTTTTCTCTCACTTGTCCCTTTTTGTTGATGTACATAGGCACAAGAATGTCTAAAAGCAATACCAGCCTCAGTAAGATATGACACTAAACCTTTATATTCTCCCCCTTGATCAGATTGCAAACACTTTAGTTTTTTATTAAATTGTCTTTCAACTAAATGATGAAACCTAATGAATGTGAAATTAACTTCAGCTTTTCTTCATAAAAGAAATATCCAAGTAAAGCGACTATAATCATCAATGAAATAGATGTAATACCTAAACCCTTCAATAGATGGAATTGGAGCTGGACCCCAAACATCACTATGGATAAGGTCAAGAGGTTGAGTGGCTTTGGATTGTGAGAGAGGAAAACTATTCCTATGTAACTTGCCTAACTTGCATGCATCACAAAAAGGCAAGGAGGCGGCAGATTCTGTGAATTTGAGACAAAATTTTATGAAGAGCCTCGGTACGAGGATGACCTAATCTATTATGCCATAGGGATATACCAGCAGTGGTGCTACTAGCTTGTAAAGCAAATGACACATTAGGCAGCATGAACTGACTAGAATTATTATTAGTGTGATCATGTAACAATCTAGAAGATAACACAGTAGAAGCATTAGTGTGATCAGAATTATTATTAGTGTGAGCAGATAACAGTTTGGAAGATAACACAGTACAAGCATTAGATTCATAATCATAATGATTAGCATGAGCATTGGACAATTCAGAACGTAACACAAGACAATCATCAAAATTACAATCAGAATGATTATTGATAACATTGTGATCAGAAATAGTTTATTTACTGAACTGGAATTACAACTAGAGAAATTATCAAAGAAACATGTTTGTGGGCTGAAATCAAGAGTTCCCAAGTTACAGTTATCATCAGTAATTGGCAATTTGCATTCAAGAATAACACTAGAGGTAAGACTCCTGTTATCTAGTACATAATTAAAGACTTGAGGGTGCAGGTTGTTAGGAGCTAGCTGCTCATTGTACTTAGGTGAATTATGAACAGGAACAGGAGAAGATGGCAAATTAGAAGGAACGTGCAACTGATACAGGCTAGCTTTAAGACCTCCCTACAAAAGCACTGTTATGGTATCTTTGTCCTTAAAAAGACAAAAGTTAGAGTTAAATTCTACCAACACATTATTGTCTTTTGTAAATTTTGAGATACTAAGAAGGTTTTTAGTTATTCTAGGCACACATAGGACATCTTTTAAATACAAACATTTAGAGTGTAAAGCACTAGGTTATAAAGAAAAACCAATATGGGAGATGTTTAGAGACTCACCACTACCGACTTGCAATTGATTAGTACCATCATAGTTCCTACTGGCTTCTAAGTGATGGGGATCAGAAGTAACATGATCGGTAGCTCTTGAATCCATGTACTAGGTTGGATCAGGTGGTGTGGTGGTGGAAATAGTTATAGGTACGAGGGAGTTGGGAGCTGGTGATGGATTTTGATGGGATACATAGTAGGCTTGATTATGAGTGGATAAGTTTAGTTGTTGGCTTGGAACAGGAAAGCTAGGCTGTGATGAAGGTTGCTGTTGAGTGGAGAAAGAGATACCATGATGTCCTTGTCCATGAGACCGATTGTTCCCAAAGGAAAAACCTCCAGTAAGTCTAGAATTTGAGTGAGAACCAGGATCTCCATAATGTGTAAATTGAGGATGAAGACCTCCATACTGAGTTGTTGAGACACCAAACTAAGATTGAGCAGGAGTGCCAAATTGAGATTGAGTAGGTGGAGCTCTATTATAGGTTGAATTGTACCTATGATAACATTGTGCCACTGTGTGGCCACTTTGTTGCATACTTGATGATAAGCGTATTTTACACTATGATTTTGCATTGAATTTTGATAGGATTTAGGATACTTTTCATACAATTTGGGCCATAATTGCTACCTAATTCTATTAATTTGTCTTTGTAGGCCTAAACGATGATTTTTAGCATAAATGATAGTTTTGAGCGTAAATTATGTAACTTGAGCTTGAAAACTCGGAATAACCTGAATTTAAAATCGTTGGAAAGCTAAGAAGAAGAGCTACAACGTTCATGTTTTGGGTTTTTCCTAATTCTGATTGGACAAAGGTAAAAACTTGGCTTGAAGTCGTGAAAAGGACGGTGGGAACTGAAGAAAAACGTCTTTGGACGTGCTTCAGTATTTCTGCCATAACTTGATCTGTAGACCTCGGATTGTGCTGATTCTTGAACGACCAGAACTATAATTGAAAGGGTTACAATTCATATGTTTTACACTTTTCCAGATTCTAACTATATCATGCTCAAATTGGGCCTGTAAGTTTTCGCCATGGCGAGGAAAAATCTTCGCCGCGGCGAAACCTGCGTCAGATGTAAAAATAAAACGACGCGTTTTGACTTGCTAGGGCTTTGTCCTTAAGTGAGAGAGGTATAAATTAGAGCGAAAAGGAAAGAAAAAGGGGGCTTGGTTCGTGATTTGGGAGGCAGCTCATGGAAGGAGAAGATTATTGAAGATTTGGGCTTCAAATTAGAGAAGATTTCTCCATCTTTTGCTTGCTTTTGAATGATGAATCTTGATTCAGTTTGTTTTTGTTGTTTTATTTCGTTTTTGAGTATGAACTGAGTTGTTTAGCTAGGGTTTGATGTAATCTTGATACAATGATTCAAATTTATATGGATTGAATTACTTTGAGTTTTAATTTCATGATTGAGTGTTTATCTCTTTGCTTAATGTCTTTTGGATGCTTGATCACCATTCAAATATGTGTTGTTCACAATGAGACTGAGAAGTGATTTGTGATTGTGCCTCTTGGGATAAATACCATAGATTAGCAAACGCTAGAGATAGGTTTAGCGATCTATGAAATCTAGATAGAATTTCACAAAGCTTAAAATCCTTTGAACTATTAATCTTCATTTTGTTGGGTGCGGAAGCTTAATAGGGATAAGTAGGGAAATGTAGCATGAGAATGTATGTTTTACAACTTAGGGAATTCGATTTTCAATCAAGGAATTAGAACTTGGGTAATAGATTCTATGATTTGGGTTAGCGTATTTAGGTGAATTCAACACCCTAGCATTTGTTTTAGAATTGTTTAATTAGTTAAGTTGTTGGGTTTTGCATTTATATTTAGTTTGTTAATCTTCCATCAATCCAATTTATTGTTGCTTCAATTAGGACTTAAACTAGAAAAATCGGTAATTAGTAACACTATCCTCGTGGGAACGATACTCACTCATCACTTTATTACTTTTTGTGACTAGTATACTTGCTATTTTTGCATGTTGTAGTAAACACGCATCACTTGACATACTAGTTTGCCTCTGCCAGCACCTCTGCCTCGACCTCTGCCAAATGATTTATAACCAAATGCTCTATAAAGTGGAAAGGCAACACCAATAGGTCCTCCAAAATGACTCTAATGTGCAGAGGGAAAGAGTGAATCAGTGTGTGTAGCAGGAAAGGAATAGGCTAGATAAGTTAGAGCAGAGTAAGCAGTTGGTGCTGATGGATAAGCTGATGAGTAAGTTGATGAAAGATGAACTGGTGCTGGAGGCAGAGTGTTCGTCAAAGCAAGTGCATGGTGCACTGTGTGGAGACCTCTAGCAACATCATTAGGATTTAGAGATCCCTTTGTACCAATAGACAACAACGATGAAGCATTAGGATTATTGAGAGATGCCATATGCATTGAACTGTTTGGAAAATCAACGCTATTAAACTTCTCAAGTCTCATCTCATATTTCTAGAGCAAAAATAAAGCCTCTTGTAGAGACACTGAGTCAAATTTAGACTCAATCCGAGATGTTAAATTGACTACGACAACGTCAAACTCTGGCCCAAGGCCATCTAACACATATTGAAGAAGATCTTCATCACTTATCACCTGACCACTTCCCGACAGATTCTCAGTAAAGCTCTTCATTTTCTTGACAAATTCACTAACACTTATACTTCCTTTCTGAGTGGTTTGAAGTAAATTCCTTAGGTGAAGTGCTCTTGCTTTGAAGTCAGTAACAAACTCATGTTCAAGATGATACCAAATTTCAGTGGCAAATTGACATTTAGAGATGTTACTAAACATACACTCAGAGATAGACGCAAGAAGCCAAGTAACAAGAAATTTATCAGTCTTCTTCCATGCTACATAAGTTGGATTGATTTTTTCCTTAGTTAGGGTTTCACTTGATTGAGTTGAACTATCATTATTAGAGACAATTATAGGATCAGGACATGGAATTGAACCTATTAGATGGTCTTCCAGTTCATGAGCTCCAATAGCTGAGAGAACTTGAGATCGCCAGAACCTATAGTTATCCTTGTAGTTGTCTCTGGTCAGTTTCAGTGTGATTACTTGCAAACGAGATGAAAAAATTGAAGACTGGGCTGAGCTAAGATTCGCCAGTTTCTCCATAATACTTTGTTTAAAACGAAGAACCAGGATTCTTAGCTGTAGACGTGTGTCTTTAGCTCTGATACCATGAGAGATTCAAAGAGAAAACGAAAAAGAATGGAGCAAATATGTGTAACAGTAATTTTATTTCTATTTTGCTAACTGATACAAGAGGAAGACTGCTCTCTTTTATATGAAATGAGAGAGAGAGTCAAAACGACACCGTTACAAGGACAAGTGGAATTTACAACTTTACCCACTTTGACTCTTTTTAGCTTTGGTCAACACTTCTCTCTCCTGTTTGGGGCTTCTTCTTCTTCTTCATTTAGGCGAACAACCAACTATATATAATATATAATTATATATATTATATATATTATATATATATATTATATATATATATATATATTATATATATATATATATATATATAAAAACAGTTTTCTAAAATTATAAATCTGCCTCCAAATTCTCTTAATTCTAGTCTAACCCTGCCACATAAGCTTCTTCTTACAAAAGTGTCTAGATTTTTCCCTCTTGATACATGCAAACTCATCAAATTATTTCTTTTGTTTTCACCCCTTAACGCAACTTTAAAAACTGACAAAAAGCCCTTTCTACAAACAACCGTAAAATAAATAGCAAGAGAAGTAAATAAATAAATAAAATTCATGATATAACTAAATTGAAATGGGGTTTTACATGAGTTATTCTTGTATATTAAAGCCTTTTCAGTAAAATAATATGAGAAAACTCTTTTATATTTTCTTAACTGAACAACTATACAGTTTTCACTCCAGCTCTTCTTTAATAAGCTCTACTCAACAATGTTGTGCCAAAGGGACCCGAATATAGTTGAACCTTTAATGATAGGAAGAAATGTTTATTTTCTTTTAAATTTAGAATTTTATCTCGTAAATATTAAAAATACAACTTTTGTTTTGATGTTACTTGACAATAGTAAACTTATTTTTTTTTTTTTTTTTTTAGGTAACTAAGGTATTTAGGCCCACATTGGAGTCAGCCTAATCCTCAGGGCTGCAGAACACCCTACAAGTTAATAGACCAAAATAATTGCACAAATGTGGTAGATAACTCTCATATGACTCGAACAAAAGACCCCTTGAGTATGGCTAATCCCCATGACTAAAAGGTTTGCCATCCGACCACAAGAAGTGACAATAGTAAACTATTGATTGTAACTAGAACCAATAAACATGATTGAGTTTAAAACAAAAAAATATTGATGTCCAAATTATATTAGATTTGGACGATTGAAATTAACTGATATTAAAGAATGAGACATCGTATACCTAATTTGATTCATTGATAATAATAGTTTAAAATACCTGAAATTATGGAGACTTATTTAATTAAGTATTGAATAATATTAATATAATTAATTAATTAATAGAGTTAATGACATGTTCCCACCCAAAAAATGGTCCATTGACAAATTCATACCCACCAACTTTTTAAATACCTTCTTACTACCTAGAGCAAAAGTCTGTTAACCATTTTCATTGTGATAAAGAGTACTATGGTCATAAGACATTTGTAAGTAAGGGTAAAATGGTCAGTTAACTATTAAAGTTCATTTAATCCACTTCAAAATCTTCATATCACAGAATTAATCAAGGTCTAAAGTAGCATAATGATATCTCAGTAACACATGGAATGTCATGTTAACTAAAATTTAACCAAATAATAATGTTTAATTATCTCACTATAATATCATTCCATGTTACCAGATATCATTACATGACATAATTAATATTACCATTATGGTTGTATTGTATTGTATATATCGCGGAATTAGTATACGAAAAAATTCTGGTATTTTTTTGAAATAATTTACCCCTACATGTGTTGTAGAAATATTCATATCCCTATGTGAGCGATATTGAAGTATGACAATGACTATATCAATGCGTGCATAACATCAAACTAGTGTTAGGAGCCACACACTATGATTTAGCATGCATGATGTTGCTACTTAGGCCAATTCCAATTACAAATATTTAATAGAGTAAGGCTACACCGACAACCTCTTCTCATAGCCTCGACGTGGGAGCTCACAATTGGTCAGTCACAATTTATCAATTGAGACCCATTATGAGCTATCCAATTGCGAGCTGCCACGTCGAGATTGTGAGAGGAAGTTTGTGAGAAGAGGTTGTGGGTGTAGTATTTTCCTATTTAATATGTACATATATGTCTCTTTCCTTAAAAAAATAAAACAATAAAAAATAAATAAATAAATTCTTGTACTAATCTTAACCAAGTTGTAAAAGAGCAAAAGAATATCTAATATGGTCTCCCAAATTCGAGTCCCCTTAATGGTAAAAGAGTAAGAAGATAATCTAACATGGTTTCTCGAGTTCGAGTTTTTACAATTGCTAATAGGGATAGCGAAAGTTTGAGTCCCCACGGTTGCTAATAAGGATGACCACTGGAACTCATACCTCGCTAGTAGTTCCAAGGTCATAGAGGATTAGTTGAGTTGTGTGCAAACTAGTTTATTCAAGTCCCCACTGTTACTAATAGGGATGGCCAATGAACCTCTAACTCGGCCAATAGTTTCAAGGTCTTAGAGGATTAGTTGAGGCACGTGCAAGCTGGCTTGTTCGAGTCCCCACAGTTGCTAAAAGGGGTGGTCACTAGAGCTCTTACCCGACCGGTAGTTCCAAGATTTCAATGGATTAGTTGAGATACGCACAAACTAGTCCAAACACCCATTGTCATTACAAAAATAAAAAATAAAAAAAAAAAGGGTTGTATTTAATATCACTTGTCATGGACCGACTTACATATTGATGAGTAAGAGCTGGTAACCCCATTTGGTTTGACCTTTTATTTGACTATCCTGTATTTGTATTGAAATTTTTAGAATTTACTCCACTGATTTTCTTTTCCTCTACTTTCTATTATATTATTCTGAATTTGTCTCCTTTAAAATTAATTTATGGGTCTGTCCCTGTCATTTGGCATTATTATACCAAGAAAAGAGAGATCTTGGGTAAACTAGGAGCCACGAATTCTGTAACCAACAAAATAAAAAATAAAACAGTGATTCCAATGTTTTTTCATTTAAACTACAAATTGAACTCAGCTAAGAAGTGATAGTTGAATATTGAAGAAAATGGTTAGTTTTAGCCCTATGCTGGCTTGGCAGCAATTAGATATTTCACAATGAACTAACTCCGGAAATTAAGGCGTGAATTTAGGTAAGGTTTTCGATTAACGGTCTTTTCCTCCAAAACAATATAAATATAATCCAAGAACTGTTTGACACACACCCTCTCATTGGCTGATTTGATCATAGCTCTAATTCACAAAAAACAAAACTTCAGAAATAACAATAACTCTCGCTCTTCTTTCTTCTTTCTTCTACAAGAATATTTTCCGAAATATCAGTTCGCTTCTTTAGAATTCTTCGAACATCATATCAAGAAAGACATAATGACAGATCGAGGGAGGTGAAAATAATTGAAAAAGGAAAAAGAAACTGAATTTTATTCCCCAGGAAGAATTCGTGAACTATCAATAAGGAATGGTAGAGCCTTTATTTATGATAGATGATTCTAGAAATTTAAGGCCACATTATAACAAAATAGAAAATATCTTATCGATGAAAATGATTAAAAAATAATAATTGAAATTTAAAAAATATTAATTGAAATTTATATATACTTTCAGAAATAATAGGGTACTTATATTTGTAAACCAAATAGAATTCCTAAAATAAATGGAAATGCAACTCCTAATTAATTAATTAGAAGATAAAAGATATATAATAAAAAAAACTTAACCATAATTTTTCCTCTTTGTTTAATTGAAAGTTGAAGCAACGTCCAGTGAAACATGGCATTCCCATCAGGGTATAGGTTCAACCCAACTAAAATCTTGAAGAATGCTTTGCCTTGCAACATCATTCAAGAAATTAATCTTTATGATTATCATCCTCAACAACTATACAGTTTGTCTTCTTTAATTAATTTTATCTTTCCTTTTTCAAGTTTCTCTTCATTAATTTTTGTTATATTTTCATGGGTTTAATTCTCTTTTTCCTTTTCAAGTTGATTTCTTTCTGTTTTAGTGCATTATTTTGTCTTAAATAATCTTCCTTGATATTTTAATTTAATGAGTTAGAACATGAAAATTAATTAAAAAAAAAAAAGAATTCAAGACCGCTTCTCTTCTTTGATTTCATAAATTACTGTTTAAATTCATAATTATCGTATGTTGCATCTTTGAGTTTTCTAATTCTATACGAGTTTTCATTGGAAAAACAGGAAATTAAAAGAATTCCCGGAACTTGAACTGAGCTTTGAAGCCGCCCTACTAATTGCCCCTTTTCTTTGATTTTCTTCTACTACTTTAGCTCTTTAAGTAAACTGTTTTTAGTAAAAGATCAACTTTAGTTCTTTCAGATTAACATTGAGAATTTTACTTTCCCGGCTGCAGGGAATTTCGCATTCCCACCAGGGTATAGGTTCAACCCAACTGACGAGGAGTTGGTGGTTCATTACTTGAGCAACAAAGTCTTGAACAATGCTTTGCCTTACAACAATATTATAGAACTTAATCTTTATGATTATCATCCTCAAGAACTATATGGTTTGTCTTCTTTAATCGAATTATCTTTCCTTTTTTTATTTATTTGGTTTTACTTTGTCTAGTTTCTCTTCATTAATTTTGTTTATCTTTTCATGGGTTTAAAATGTTTTTCCTTTTTCCTTTTCTTCTTTTTTGTGCTTTGTTATTCAATATATCTAAATTGTTGATCTTGTCTTAACTTATCTTTTCAAGTTTAATTTTCTTTTACGTGGATCCTTAGGGCTTCTTTCCGTTTAGGAAGTATGTTTAATAGTTTCATTCTTGTTAGGTTTATTTCAAAATAAAAAATAAAAAAAATACAAGATTGCTCCTCTTTAACTAAACCCTAAATTGGCTTCCACGCGGTTTCATCCGTGGAAAACACAACAATTTTTCGTTGGAAAAACCGGAAATTAGAAGAATTCCCAGAACTTGAACTGAAACTAAGGCCCCTTGACGGCAAAAACTTTGAGGCCGCCCTACTAATTGCCCTTTTATATCACACACACACACACATCTTGTTATAAGCAAATTTCTCCACACTGTTAACGATGTGCAGTGATCCCACCCAGATCAATATTCTACAACTATGGTTCTTCTTGTTCTTCATGGACTCCTCTTGACAAAGACTTGAAGAAAACAAACATTTTTATTTCTCTTTTTGAACCTTTTAAGAGGACATTGGAACATAATTCAGTTATCTATAGCATCTTCTAACCGGCTAAACCCTTTTGGGTTCATTACGATGTGTTCTTTATGTCTCAGCAATCTAACAAGTTATTTTTTTCTGATTTCTTGCTTTAGCTTTCTGACTGATCTTTGTTTGTACGGATTGTTTGTGTAAAAGAAAGTTAATCAATACTATTGTTTGTGTAAAAGAAAGTTAATCAATACTTTTATAAACTACAGTGATATCAATGTATGCATGGAGGACTAACATTAATGATTTATGTTTTTATAAATTTGGTGAGAACAGATTTGCACATGAGACAAGGAGAAACCGCCATGTACTTCTTCTCGCCAAGGGAACGAAAGTACCTACATGGGAACCGTCCGAAACGAAAGGCTGGCGAAGGATATTGGAAGGCTTGCGCCACTAGTTCTCCCATCAAAATAAACAATATCAAAGTAGCAAGCAAGAGGGTTTTAGTTTATTATAACGGGGACAATAAAAATTCAACAAAGACTAACTGGATCATGTATGAATATGTAATGGAGCAACATAGCATTCCTGCTGTAAGTAAGCCTAATTTCAACAAAAAATCTCAGATTGCTTCGAGCTCAAGTGCCGTTTCTGTTGACAATAATATGAAGGTAAAAATATCATTCATCAATAAATGAAATTTGTGTCAGTTTTCCGTGTTTAAAATAAATGTTCTTTGATTGATAAAAACCCTAATATAAAGTTCAATTACTTTTGATTATTTGGACAGTTGGATGATTGGGTATTGTGCAAAGTCTATGAGAAGGGATGCAAATCAAAGGACAAGAATGAAGAAACTAGTAGTAAAGTTAGCTCTGAGCTTCAAATTCAAACAAACGCTGATAATTCTACTTGTTCTACAGCTTCACTGCAGAAAAAAATTGATGAAATCAATTCAACACATCATCATACTTATGATCAGCATGTAGGTTGTCACAACTTTGCGCCTCAATTGGTGCAAGGGACTCTTCAAGATCAATTTTGTTTCAACCATTCTGCGCCTCCAACAGAGAGTATTCATCAATGCAATATGAAAATTTGTCCTCGCTTGATGCTGCCGATGATTGAACATAATTTCGGTTCTACTAGCGATTCATTACCGATGCAGACAACTGGTCATAATTTTAATGCTTTCTCTACCAATTTTGCTCCTGGGACACAAAATGTGCATCGTTGTTCGCCTTCTTCTATAATACAACCAACTGGTGGATCTCAGTACATTCCTTCTACCAGATCCCCGCAACTATTTATGGAAATAGACGATTATGGCTGCACCGACATTTTGCCTATGCCTCTGATGCAAAAGGAGTTCAATACATCAAATTATGTTGGTTCCAGCAGCTGGGCGCCTGCAATGCAAGGAACAAATGGAGGTGATGCCACGGATAGTGGTGAATCTACCAATTTAGTGCAGATTCATGTTGCCGGTTCTGGCAGCTCTGCACCTCTAGTACAAAGAACTGATGATCAATGCATCGTGGCCACCTCTGAGCCTATTCTTGATAATTCTGCATCAGTCTTTCCTCCTTTTGATGAGTGGCATCCTCCTGATCTTCCTAGTTTTGAAGAAAAGAAACCAGATAGTCATAAATGGCTAGCATAGTAAACTTAGTATGGAATTAGAGTAGTCATGGTCTTCTTCTTTTTATTGATTGTTACTTTATTAGTTGCATGCAAATATATATATATAAATTCCATTTGTTAGACACTTTTTACAATGGTATTTTGAAAAAAGTTGAGTAAAGTTGTATTTAATAGAATAGGATTTGAATTTGAAAATGTGTTTAGTATATTATTTGAATATTATATTAGAGTTAAATAAATTATTGAATAATTGTTTGGTATATTTTTTCAAAAAAGATTTTGGGATAAAAGATTTTGGTGCATTTTATTAAAAAAATTATTATTTGATTCCGAAACTTTTCAATTTACATTTAGGGTAATATTAATCAGTTGTTTGGTAATTTTTATATCACTAAATTAAAAAGAAATTCTCCATAATAATTTCAACTACTAATACATGCATTATTTAAAAATATGGCATTAATATATATATAAATTAATAATACGAAGCTACTTTATTTTGATAATATATTTCCATATTTATAGTTGTGTGAAGTCATGATCTAGAAAAAATAGTTGAGAATATCTAGCTAAACAATAGTTTAATTAATGTTAGATTACATAATATCTAAAAGATTTAGAAATGCATCCAATGAACTTAAATCTACAAATGTCCAAATCTAGCTAATTGCCCAACTTTTTTTTTTTTTTTTTTAATTTAGTGTTGAGATATATTCTAACTAAATACAATCTAAACTTTAATATTTAATAAGGTTGCAATAAATAATAGATTTAATGACATTAATCCTCATGAGGTATGATATAATAACAAAAATACCTTTGAGGTTTCAAGAAAAAAAGTCTCATTGCCGTTAAATTTTAGATGTTAAAATAAATGGTGTATATATATATTAAAAGGTAAATTAGTCAAAAACTATATTTAAAAAGACTAATTCACCACTAATTATCCCCTTATGACCTACTAGATTTCATCTCAAATGATCAAATCTTATTTAACAATTTTTTCAAATACTAATTAAGGTTCTGTTGTATTGACTAAAAATTAATAATTCTTTTTTTTTAAAATATTATATTGAGACTATTATTAAGAATTCTCATGGATCACATTGCACTATATGTTACATAAAAAGGAAAAATCTTATTGCAGACAATTTTAAGTGTTAACTTATTTAGTGTAGTTTTTTTTCACTAAAGTTATAACTAATTTCACCTGAAATTTTACCTTTATCAATATGCTTTGATATGAAGACAATAGTAAAGTAAAATTTACTAAAGTTATAACTAAATTAGTCAAAATTTGCATATCACGAAATTAATGAAGGACTAAAGCAATTTTATAATATATCGATAGCAAAATGATATCTCAATACACATGGTGTAGACGGTAAAATCTACCTGAAATGTCGTGAGGATGATCTTACGGGGAAGAGCCACTGACAACCCTGTAAACCTGCAAATAGAGAAAATAATGAATGTGAAGCTCATGGGGGACACTAGTGTGGTGTCAACCGTAGACACTTCTACGCTCAAGTTAATACAGTTGTGGGATATTTAGTAAGGCTGAGAGGGAGAAAGAGTTTATCGGAAGTGTGGTGGGACTTATCGGCGTAGACGTAGAGTGATCGGAACTCAGCTCTACAGCGATTATTGACGTAGAGTGGTCAGAACTCGACTCTACAGTAGGGAAAGGCGACAGTTCTTGGGAGCAAGAATTTTAGTAGCTAAAGAGAGGAATTGTATCTCCCTCTCTAATGAGAGGGCTTACCACTATTTATATAGTGAGCCAATGAAGCTTGAGTCCTTGTAGAACTAGGTGTTCTTGTTAGAGTAGGTGTCCTAGAGCCAATCAATTATTGTAGAAGTAATTCTTTGTAATAATGTTTATTTATCAATAAAATGCATTTTCTTCTATATCGTGTAAATCGTAATTGTATGTATTGATATATGTCCTTATGGTGGTAGAACCATGACAAGAGTATCAAATACTTCAAATTTTGATAGTGAGAATACTATGATCACATATGGTGACCATTCTAGAAATGTTTGTAGCCCCAATATTATTTTGACCAAGGACATAGATAATATGGTAAGGCTATCATAGTGTTGAACAACCTTGTCAAAGGATAGGGACTGATCTCACTTGTCAATGTTGTTTGCCGACAACCTAGTGCAACACATTGGTGCTTACTATAGGTAAGTTCACTAGACAGACCCACAAGAAAATTCCATATGGATGGTAATCCCAATGTCTATGGAATAAATCCTCTAACGAATGATGGTGCATGTGATCCTTAGACTTAAGATCACCGGAGCACCTTGTGCACCAATTGGTGTAGTTTGACACTAGCCCAATGTAAATCTATTCAGAGCTATCAGAATGGTAGTGATTGGCTACATCAAGGAGTGTATCAAGACTATGGTGAGTCGACAAATGATTCATTACTCCCAAGTACGGGAGAAGTGATCTCACTACGTAATTCAGCAAATGGCAATGATACTAAATCTGTGACCATAGTGAGATTGAGTTGTTACTCAATCCAATTTATTATTTTGGTCATTGGTCCAGTAACTAAATACAAAGATATCAAAGATATCTGAGATTGACACTATTTATGTACCTCAACCTTGATGAGATAACATATAATGAAAGGATTTGATTGCACAGTAACCTTATCGTTAATAGATAGTTATTTCATTGAATCCGAATCTATGAGGTGGTCATGATGCCTTGCTAGGAGTCAATCTTGGTCTGTGTGTAGTGAGACGATTGATTGGTGTCAATTTGCGATACTACTCACTATCGATATGATAAGGAGCTAGCCTATGGGTCACACACTTAGAAGATAATTTAAGGATCAATAAAAAACATGAAAGGGGTATTTTCATCTTTTAGGACAAGAGGATATTTTGGTAATCTCACAGTATAATTAAATATGTTAAGGTTGTTGTCTGTATTTAATTTTAATATTGAAATTAAAATTAGTGAGATTATATTTAAATATATATGCGCATATATTTAAATGGATTATTGTTATTATTTAATGTTAATATACATATATATATATATATATATATATATACTGATTTTAATAATAATAATAATTAATTAATTAATTAAAATACCAAGTTGGCTTGTTTGGTTGCAAGGATGGATCAATATGAGAAGTCATGGAGATTCCTAATGGGATTAGGGTTTTAATTAAGTTGCACTATATAAGTGAAACTTAAATTAAAACATAAAGAATTAATTCATTGAATTGAAAAACCCTAGCCACCTAATATACCCTACACGTTTTCATCAAGTTTGGTGGAGAGAAAAAAAAAAATCATTTTTTATTCTTGAAGCCATCAAGTAGATCTAGCAATTCTCTTCTTGGTTCTACGGATTATCTTCGTATGGATCAACGTTCCTGCGATTCCATACTCAAATAGGTAGCGAAATCAAGTCTTTGAAGGAGCCTCCAGATGCAGGTATAAACAAATCCTTGTTTGGATTTTATTGTTTCAATTTAAGCATATATATATAAGACCCCTGATCTTGGCAAAATCAGGTGATCGATAAATGAAAATGTTTGTTTTTCTGCTACCATCGTTCATTGATTACTAACAGTGGTATCAAAGCCTAGGATTTTTATAATATATATTTTAATTATATTGTTTTGATTGATTACCTATATTGATTGCTAGAATTGCATGTTTAGGTTTTTTTAATCTGTTAAATTGCTTAAATTGATTAATGCATGTATTGAATTTGTTGAGGACTTCATATTGGATCGATTTTGTATTAACGCACGTACGAACAGTGTTCTAGAATTGCGATTTGCAACGCGGCACAATTCTGTTGTGCCATGGCGTCGAGCTTTGTAAACCTAGAATGCACAAACAGGCCACGGCGAAATAATACTTGGCCATGGCGTGATCACGGGGTAATCTGAGTGACTATACCGCACAAATAGGCCGCGGCGAAATAAAACTTCATTGCAGCATGATGACGTTGTGTGATCGTGAAATAGTACGAGTTGAACTGCAGGGAAATAAAACTTTGCTATAGCGTGAAAGCATCGTAAAATCGCGCAGTGCGCAATGTGGGACGCGACGTAATAAAACTACATCGTGGTGTGAAAGTGACAAAGTAGCACGTCAAATCATAAAATTGCATGATCTCGTCGCAGCATAATAAAACTATGCCACGATATGAAGGCGTCGTCAGATAGCATGAGTTGTTGGATTTGTGCCTCGGCGTAATAAAACTTCGCCGCGGTGCATATTCGTTCCTTCGCATCGCCGCGACATAATAAAACTATGCCGTGGCATGAATGTTACTGTATGTCTTATTTCTTGTTGTAATGCAATGGGACTTAAGTGTAGCATTTTAAAAGTTCTGGACCAATAATAATTCTGTAAATTCAAAAGGGTAATTTTATAATTCAACCCACACAATTCAAAATTGATTGTTTTGAATGTATGCAATAATTCTTGTTTGAAAAATTACATGGTGCTTGGTACATAAGCCTTAGACCTGTGGTGAATGTTTTAATATATTTTTGGGTATATATGGTTGTAAATATTTTAAATAGGGCCTGTGTGCTCTGCCTTTCTCCTCCCTTCTCGATGTACATTCTTTCTCTTCTCATCTTATTCCCCTTGAATGTAACTCGAGATTTCTAAATTTATTGATGTAAAATTAGTATAGTGTTAATTTCATTATAAATTTAGTATGATGTAATTTGTAATGTACTTGAAGATAGAGCAAGGATGAAGCAATCATACTTGAAGACTCAAGATATTATTACAGGATTCCTAGGTGACCTGCCGATTCCTCTAGGCTCGAGGAAATCGGTTTTAGTTAGGCCATGTATTGGCACATTTCCTTAAATGCTTAGAATGCATGCTAAGGGTGTATGTTATGACTATAACATGCTAATAAAGATAAAACTAGCAAGACGTAAACTAAAAACCCTCAAATAAAGTATATTAAGTCAAATGTACATCTTCCATCACCATGGATTTAATCAAACCATTGTTCGTTGGAACCTTGTTCGCCAAAGCGAAGGGTACGCTTCTACCTGTGGGAGGTTAAATTTCATTGGAGTTTTCCTTAATGGTGACGAGTCAACTTGAATTATATGTTTTGCTTATTCACTAGAGCAAAGGTTGATAAGCATATCATAGGCATAGTAGAGAAGTACACATGGCGACGTATAGTGTCCACTCTACTAATAGTAAGAATCACACTTGAGGATGATGGCTTTAACCATTGAATTGTGTGATTGGTTTGTTGGCTTGTTTTGCATTTGAGGTTTGTAGTTGGAGCTATCAACTAATGTGAAATTAAGTTTGTTGGCCTACCTAATCAACCCATTTTGGCTTATTTGCCAAAGTGAAGGTTTGAAATGGGCTAGATGAGATCTCAGTCAACTAGGAAAGCTAGCAGACTTTCTCAAGTTAATAGTGAGGGCTATTGGCCTAAGGAAAATAGTGGGAGCAATTTTTTAATAAAAGACCTTATTAATTAATAATAACCATTATAATAACTTTTACTTTTCTGCATTTGTAGATTCACTAAAATGAGCAATACCAACCCAAGATCGATAATCGAAAAAGAAAACAAGCTAGATGGATCCAATTTCTCGAACTGGTATCGAAATCTTTGAATTGTACTAAAGTCTGAAAAGAAATTGTATATCCTTAATAAGCCTTATTTGGTTGAGTCTGATCTTGATGCCACTCAGGAAACAAATGACAATTACCAAAAGTTCCTTGATGATGTTGATAGTGTTCAATGCATTATACTAGCATCAATGACACCTGAGCTACAAAAGTAGCATGAGAATATGGACGTAGGTGCCATAATTCTACACCTCAATGAGCTTTTTCAAGGAAATGATCGACATGAGAGGTATAAGGTGTCAAGCGCATTGTTTAGGAGTCGTATGACTGAGGGAGCCCAAGTTGGTCCTTATGTGCTCAAGATGATTGGATACATAAAGAGGCTTGAGACATTGGGGTTTGGTGTGGATGTAGACTTACAAGTGGATTTAATTCTGCAATCACTACCTGATTCTTTTTCACCATTCATAATGAACTTCAATATGAACACGATGTTGAAATCCCTATCAAAGCTTCTGAACATGCTTAGGATTGCTGAGCAGGACATGAAAAAGTCCAAACTTATTTTACTAGTTGCTACCAGTAAAGGAAAGGGTAAGGGTAAGGGTAAGGGCAAGGGAAAGGTCATGCCCAATCCCAAGCCTAAGCCTAAGCCTAAGCCTAAAGGACAAGATGCTCTCAAGCCTGAGGGTGGCGTTGGGGAAGGTGTGAAGATAGTCTGCTTCTATTGTGGCAAGTTTGGCCACTAGAGGAAGCACTGCAAGGCTTTCCTCTTAAACAAGAAGAAGTCAAACGCTTCAACTTCAGGTATGTACATGATTGAGATTAACTTCTCTGCTTAAACATCTTGGGTCATTAACATAGGATGTGGTAGTCACATTTGTACCAATGAGCAGGTCTAATGTAGAGTAGATTGCTCACCAAAGGAGAAATGAACCTACGAGTTGGAAATGGAGCACTTGTGGTTGCATTAGCTATAGAGACTTATTGTTTGACTTTGCCTACGGGCTTGTTGTTAGAACTCCATGATTGTTATTTCGTGTCTTCAATTTCTAGAAATATTATTTCAGTATCTGCTTTGGATAATATAGGATATCATTTTGAAATTGCTAATGGATTATTGTCCTTTAGTTTGAATTGTATTCTATTTGGAATTGCAAAGTTATATAACGGATTATATATTCATGATTTAAACAATAAGGATATTCTCAATGTTAAAACTAAGAAAGCTAAACATAGCGATCAATCTCAAACATACCTCTGGCATCATAGATTGGGTCATGTTAATCAGACCCGCATTGCAAAACTTCAAAGGGATGGAGTCTTGGACCCTTTTGACTTCTAGTCATTTGAGGCATTTGAGTCATGCCTTTTAGGAAAGATAACCAAGTCGCCTTTCATAAGACAAAGTGAAAGGACTATTGAACTATTAGGCATCATCCATACTAATGCGGTCCACTAACAGTTGAAGCCAGAGGTAGATATTCATACTTCATCACATTACTAATGATTTCAGTAGATATGGTTATGTCTACCTTATGAGACGTAAATCTGAAGCTTTTGATGAATTCAAGAATGCAGTATAGAATATGTTAGGCAAAAGTATTAAAGCTCTTCGGTCAGATGGAGAAGGTGAATACTTGAGCTCAAGGCTTTCTGAATACCTAAAGGAATCTGGGATAGTATCATAACTCACCCCTCCGTATACACCCAACACAATAGAGTGTCTGAAAGGAGGAATAAGACCTTACTTGACATGGTTAGATCCATGATGAGTTTTAGTGACCTACCTACATCATTCTAAGGTTACGCCTTAGAGACTGTGACTCACGTACTGAATCATGTGCTATCAAAATCTATAGATAAGACTCCATATGAACTATCGAGTGGGTGTGGGCAAAAGCCTTACTTGTCTTATCTAAGGATTTGGGGTTGTAAAGCTTATGTCAAGAAATTGACTTTGAACAAGCTGGGCCCGAAATCTTACAAATGTATATTTGTGGGGTATCCTAAAGAAACCAAAGGATACTAATTCTACTAGCCAGAAGAGCGTAAATTTTTTGTCACTCGTACTGGTGTCTTCTTAGAAAAAGAATTTTTCCTAAGAAGTAGTAGTAGGAGAAAAGTAGAACTAGATGAAGTTATAGAACCACAAGATGCATTAGACAAAGGACGGGAAGATGTGCCACAAGAAGTGGTTGAACATCGTGAAGAGGTTACTTCACAATCTGTGGATCAAAGTGAACCATCTTAAGTAGCATAGGAGCTATGTAGGTCTAGAAGAGTACGTCATGAGATTGAGAGATATGGTTTTCTCATGACTTAACATGGTGACATACTGGTCTACCAAAACAATGAACCCAGAACCTATGAAGACACTATGTTGGATCCAGATTCCGTTAAGTGGCTTAAAGCCATGAAATCCGAGATGGACACCATGTACTAGAACCAAGTGTGGTCTCTAATGGATCCACCTAAAGGAGTAAAACCCATAGGGTGTAAATGGGTCTTCAAGAAGAAGACTAACATAGATGGCAAGGTGCATACCTATAAAGCACGACTGGTTGCCAAAAGTTTCAAACAAATTCATGGTATTGACTATGAAGAAACATTTTGGTCGGTTTCCATGATTAAATCTATCCAGATTATGCTTGCGATCATAACTATGAGATTTGGCAAATGGATGTCAAAACAGCTTTCTTGAATGAAAACCTTGAAGAGGATGTGTATATGACACAATCTAATGTTTTCGTTCTTAATGGGAAAGCTGATAAGATATGCAAGTTGTAAAGGTCCATTTATGGACTCAAGCAAGCTTCAAGGAACTAGAACATTCATTTTGATGAAGCCATAAAAGAATTCGGTTTCATTAAGAACGAAGATGAGCCTTATGTTTACAGGAAGGTAAGTGGGAGCGTAGTGGCATTCTTGGTGTTGTATGTCAAACACATACTTTTGATCAGAAATAATATACTAAACTTGCGATCGATAAAGACTTGGTTATCCAAGTGCTGCTCCATGAGGGATATAGGAGAAGTAGCCTACATCCTTGGAATAAAGATCTAATCATGATAGATCGCGTAGGTTGTTTGGCCTAAGTCAGAGTACATACATAGACAATGTACTGAAGAGATTTAGTATTGAAGAATCCAAGAAGAGATTTCTTCTGATATCACATGGTGTCTATCTCTCTAAGAAAATATGTCTTAAAACACACGATGAGAGAGATAGAATGAAGAGAATCCCATATGGGTTAGCAATTGGATCCATCATGTATGTCATGCTGTGTACTCGGATTAATGTCTCATATGCATTAAGCACTTGTAGTAGATATCAATTAGATCTAGGTGAGCATCACTGGATAGTTGTCAAGAACATCCTTAAGTGCCTGAAAAGGACTAAAGAAAATTTTTTTGGTTTATGGAGGGGAAGATGAGCTCACTATAAGAGGATATAGTGACGCTAGTTTCCAAATGGATAAAGATAATTATCGCTCATAATCCAGGTTTGTATTTTGTCTCAATGGGGGTACGGTGAGCTAGAAGAGCTCTAAGCAAAGCACTGTAGCAGATTCTACAATAGGAGCTGAGTATATCGCATTATCTGTGCGGCCAAAGAGGCGGTTTGGATCAAGAAGTTCATCACTGAACTTGGTGTGGTCTCCACTATTGTTGAACCAATAGAAATCTATTGTGAAAATAATGGAGCAATAGCTCAAGCGAAGGAGCCACGGTCTCACCAGCTATCCAAACACATACTCAGGAGTTATCATCTCATCAGAAAATTGGTTGAGAGGAAAGATGTGTAGATCAATAAAGTATATAATGATGACAATCTCACCAATCCACTAACGAATCCTCTTTTGCAGCAGAAGCATGAAAAACACTTAAGGTCATTCGGTATTAAATACATAAATGATTGGCTATAGTGTAAATGAGAGATTGTTAGAGTAGGCGCCCTAGAGCCAATCAATCATTGTAGAATATACTCTTTGTAATAATGTTTATTGATCAATAAAAAGTATTTTCTTCTATATCGTGTAAATCATAATTGTATATATTGATATATGTCCTTAAGATGGTAGAACCGTGACAAGGGTATCAAGTGTTTGAAATCTTGATAGTGAGAACCCTATGATCACCCAATATACCCTACACATTTTCATCAAGTTTGGTGGAGAGAAAAAAAATTCAGTTTTGATTCTTGAAGCCATCAAGTAGATCTAGCAAATCTCTTCTTGGTTCTACAGATTATCTTCGCGTGGATCAACATTCATGCGATTCCATGCTCGAATCTGTAGTGAAATCAAGTCTTCAAATGAGATTCCAAACACAAGTATAAATGAATCCTTGTATGGATTTTATTGTTTCAATTTATATATATATCATACCTCTGATCTTGGCAAAATCAAAGTGATCGATAAGCAAAATTTTTTGTTTTTCCGCTGCCATTGTTCATCAATAACTAATAGTTCTTACAATATGAGTTTAAGTAAATAGGAAACTTGTAGTGTCAATCCATGTAGGAGTACTAATTCAGGTAAGAGTAGGAGTCTTGGATGTACTAGGATATGTACGGGACTTAAATACCTATTATGGGATAAGTGTAGACTGATGGGCTAAAGCCTGAGGCAACTTATCTTGTAGAAAGGCTCAACTCATGGACTGGCCCAAATGTAGGGTGGCCTTGATCATAGAGTGATTCAACTCATAGAGTAGCCCAACTCATGGAGTAGGTTGACACGTGGTGTGGACTAGCTTGTAGAATTTGTCGGCCCATAGAGCAGTCCTTCTTATAGAATGGATCATCATTCTGGATGGTCTTCTCACAAGATGGGTTTTGATATAGGCCCAACCGGAGTTGGGTCGTAACTTGAAGCCATCTGCTATTAGGCCAATAAGAGTAAAAGGGTGTTTGTCTAAGCTTATAAGCTGGTCAAACC
The DNA here is from genome assembly GCF_008641045.1 of Pistacia vera. Lineage (NCBI taxonomy): Eukaryota > Viridiplantae > Streptophyta > Magnoliopsida > Sapindales > Anacardiaceae > Pistacia > Pistacia vera. The sequence continues at coordinate 262,334 of NW_022196043.1, forward strand.
AGCTTATAAGCTCTAAAATCAAACTAACATATTTGTTTATAACCTTTTGGGGCTTATAAGCCCAAAAAAGTTGTAAAGAGGTTAGCTTATAACTTTTTTGGGCTTATAAGCCCAAAAAGGTTGTAAACAAACAGGTCAGCTTGATTTCAAAGCTTATAAGTACTCTGTTTATAACCTACTTTGACCGAGTATATTACCACATTACTCTTATTTAATTTTAAATTCCATCATATAACCCCTACTTTTGTATTTATTTTTTCAATATAATTATAATTCATTATATTTGTTCATTAGTTTATTTTGTAAAGAATCTAAAAATCATTCATATAAATTTTTAATAAAATATTTGTCTATAAAGTATTTGTTTATTTAATCCTAAAATTAAATTATATTGTAATATGATCGAAATATATTTTGATAATATTATAGTAAAAAATTGAGTTAACATAATTTATTATTTGATAAAATAATGTAGTACCTTTTTTAGTCATTTTAATAATAAAATATATTTATAAGCTACATTTTACTAAACGCGTTAACTACTTATCAGTCACTTATAAGTACTTTAACCAAACACGTAATTGCTTAAATTTCAAATGTTTATAAGCTCAAATTACCTTTTAAGCGCTAATTTCTTACAAGCTTGGCCAAACAGACTCTTAGGCCTTGGCACAAAGCCTTTTGCTTTTGGGCCAACTAGAGTTGGGCCTTGGCGTGGAACCTTTTGCTATTGGGCTAATAAGAGTTGGGTCTTTGGCACAAGGCCTTTTTCTATTGAACCTGTCAAAGGTCCAATACGGATTTTCGCATCTACACATGGAATGACACATTAATTAAAATTCAACCAAATAATGATGTTTAATTATCTCAATATAACATTGTTATGTAATATTATCTCAATATAATATCATTACTTTATTTCTATTCTTTACCAATACTTTCGACACCCCACTATATATTATCTCATAAAGTCTATTTGGGTTTTTTTTTTTTTTTTTAATGCTATTCAAATCATTCTTAGAACAAACATATTATGAAATACAAAATTGTAAGTTTTTCCTCAAAGCCTTCGTAGTTATTTTAACTTATATTTATTTTTTGTGTTGTTTAATCATATTATGTTATTCGAATTATTTATAAGACATATTTTAGCTCTAATTTTTTTTTCAATTTAATTATCTACAATTTTATTTTAAGAATAACGATAGTGGAGGGTATATAACATAAGTAAATGGAACGAAATATTAACTCTTTCAAAATATTAAAAAATAGAATGAAGGGCATTTATAGAACTTATGGAGTACCATAAGAAAAAATATTTTTAAAACTTTGAAACGAGATATCTTAAGAAATGTGGCTTCTTTAATCCATTACTGGGGTGTCAATAACTCTACTCTATAGTTATTTCATGGTTCTCATCCGACTTCTTTTTGGGCCGTTTAGACATGATCGTTTATTCCTTTTTCCACTTTTAATTCAAAATTAGTAATTAACAAATGAAAAAGTAGGTATTCAATTTTGTTAAAAGGAAAGTTCCTTTTTCAACCAATCCTTGGGTGCCTAAGTGGTTTGATAGTGACTCTTGAGTGTATTACTCAAGAGGTCCTGAGTTCAAATCACTCCTTAGTTTCTAATAAGGGTGGCCACTAGAGCTCTTATCCGACCGGTAGTTCCAAGGTCCTAAAGAATTAGGTGAGGTGCATGTAAGCTAGCCTAGACACCCTCGATCATAAATTAAAAAAAAAAAAAAAAAAAAAAAAAAAAGGTTCCCTTTTCAATTATTGGGATGTAATTGATAATATTTTAAATTCGATCACTAAGATACAACAATGAAACCGAGTCATGGTTTTAAACTTCAACTAGTGATTGAACTGATGGTGTTTGTAGTTTTTGAGTCATTCATGATAGGCACATGAAGAAGATGAAGATGAAAATTTGGATTAGAATAAGCTCGTTCAAGCCAAGATATAGTGCGATATAAAATATGTAAATTGTGGACCAGAGTGTTAGTTTCCAAACTTGTAGAGTTTGTTTATAATTTTGTCAAGTGATGTCAGTTTAACTCCTTTGATAGTTGCTAAAATCAATTAGCTACAAATGCTACTTTACCATTTTGTCTTAAATACAAAATGTAATTGTATTCCTCATTCTCAATCAATCCAATACGATATTCTTAATCATTTTCTTTGTTTCTCTCAATTGTAATCTAGAGCTTCTTTTATCATTCCTCTTAGTTTCACATGGTATCAGAGCCTCTGACTAATTTCAATTGCAAAATCTCCGTTCTGATCAATCAATGAAAATATGGCGAAAATGCTTCATAGTTCTTCCAACTGTTTCACTCCCACATTCCTTCAATCTTCAAGTATTAATCCTAAATTGACATGAGACAATTGCAAAGACAACACTTGTCTAGAAATCTCAAGTATTATCAACTATGGAGCTCATGAGTTGGAAGATCATGACAGGTTTAATTCCTTGTCCCATTCCTTAATGATGCTGAAAGTGAAATTACTATGGAATAGGAGAAATTAGGGTAAAAGAACAAGTAAATCCAGCTTACATAGCTTTGAAAAGGACTGATAAATTTTTTATTACTTGGTTATTAGCCTCAATATATGAGTGTATGGTATTTATGTGTCCAAATGTTAGTCGTTGACAACTATTTGGCTCACTCTTGAACATGAATTTCTTAATGATTCTAAAGCCAGGGCATGCATTTTAAAAAACTTACTGCAAAATACTCAGAAAGGCAATTAATTGAGTGAGTATGTTAAAAAGATGAAAAGAAAGCTGAAAATTGTTATCCAGTGGACAATTGATTGCAGATGAAGACTACTGCAATTAATACTTGATGGTCTCAATCCAAAGTTTGATTCTGTTATTGTCAACTTCACTTCTAGGATTGAGTCTAAGTTCGATTCAGTAAACTTACAGGAAGCTCAGTATTTGCTTCAAAAACATGAATTGAGAATTGAGAAATTCAACTACTGATTTTCCAAATAGTTCAGTACATATTGCTTCAACTAGTAATCCAGGAAGTGAATTATCCTACTCAATCTTTCAAACAAATCAATGACCTCAAACAATTCCTCACTTACCAAATACATCAATTCCAGTTCATTCTGCTCCAAATATGTTTAGTCATCCCTTCTCACTGAACATTATCCTCAACCTTATGCTCAACAATTTCCTGTCTCTAGTTTAGAGGTCCTTTACCTTTTGATCCATATAACTCCTCAACTCATATAGGCCAATATGGAGCTCCTTTTCCAAGTTCTAATTCTCTGGATTTAACACTTGTGGAAGAGGCAGAGGTAAGGAAATAATAGAGGAAGGCCGTTTGTCAAGTGTGCAGCAAGGTTAGAAATACTGCAGTTCAATGTTACCATAGGTAATTCATCCTATAATTGTACGCCTCCCTATTCAGGAAGACAGATTAGTTGTACTGGTCAGTTTCAACTAATAGTAGACTACTCATCCTTCTACTTCTAGTGCTCAACAATTTCACAATCAGCTTCCCCATGAATCTTCTTATGGAGTAATCAGCAGCTAGAACTAAATCACAGTTATCAGTAGCAGCAACAATTTTCTATTGCCTCGGGTTTGGCTTAGTATAACAAGGGTTAAGGTTCCTAGTCACCAGTCTCCTAGATTAACTCAAGCTTATTTTGATGCTCATCCAAACCTAACTAGTTCTGTCAATCTTGGACCATCCATAACTTTACACCAGCAACATCACAGGATCCTGCCTGGGATATGGATTTAGAAGCTACAAATAGGTCACTGATTATCTGAGTCATCTTAATGTTAAGAGGAACTATGATAGGGTTGAGCAACTACAAGTTGGCATTGGTAAGTATCTTAACATTTCACATGTTGCCTTACTCATTTACCTAGTTCATTGTAATCTAAATGCCTTTATTTAAAAAATGTATTGTGTGTCCTAGGATTACAAAAAACCTGCTAAGTATTTCAAAGTTTACTAAAGATAACAATGTTGTGGTTGAGTTTTCTTTGACTGTTGTGTGGTTAAGGACAAAGTTACCAACACAGTGTTACTGTAGGGAATATTAAAGCTGGGTTGTTCAATTGAATCTCTCTTCTGTCTTACCTTCACAGCTTCATCAAGTTCAACTCAATCTGATTTTTCTCATAGCCTGTGATAATCCTAGGATTATACTATTTTGTCTAGGCTTTTTGGCGGATTTTGGATAATTCTTATTTTGTTGTGCCTGAATTGCAACTTAATTTCATATATTTTATGTTTCAGGCCAATATGTGCAGTTAGAGAAATACTGAGAAGAATTGAGTTTCTAGAACTAGAAGCAAGCGAATCTCAGGATTCGGGGAAGTTCTGAAGCGGATTTGAAGCACTATGAAGCTTGTTCCTATTGGAGAGCACCAAAGATTGAAGATTCAAGCAAGGAAGCAAGCGGAGGGCAGTTCCATAATTTCTAATTGTTCAGAAAAGTTCGCCTCAGTGAAGTTCTTTCTTCGTCGCGGCGATAAACTCTCGGGACAAATAAAGAATTATAAACCAACTCTTTGCCGCGATGAAGTCTACAAGTTTCAGTTTTTCAAAACTGTGCGTTTATTTTAGGCGAAAGTTTTAGATTTTTTTTTTACCGATTATAAAGAGACTTAGTCATTTTAGAGGGGGTTGAACATTTTGGGAGAAAGAAGAGAAGATGGAGATTGAACTCTTTGGATTCATCAAATAGAGAAGATTTTGTTCTCTTTTCTTATTCCAACATGTTGAATGCATTGTTTACCTTTTTTATTTCGATTTGTGTTATTTTAGTATGAACTAACTCATTTTGGGTTAGGTTTTTGATGTAATTGGGATTTTTATGTTTATCAATAAATTGATGTGCTTTTATTCTATTGCATGGATTGTGTGATTATCTTGTTTTTATTGAATACTTGTTGAGCATGATGAGGCTGAGAAGTGAATCATGTATTAGCTTCTTAGGGTAACTACCATGTTTTATTGAATTCTAGAGATAGGTTTGAGGATCAATAAAATCAATGTGGATTCCATTTAGCTTAACGAACTTGGAACTATTAACCTTCAATTTGATGGGTGCGGAAGCTTAATAGGGATAAGTAGGAAAACATAGCCTGAGAAGGTATGTTTTACATAATAGGGAGTCCGATTTATAATCCGTGCATGTGAGTATAGAAGTAACATAATTCGTAGATTAATTCATAAAATCCTAGTGAAGTCAAAACCCTAGCTGTTTGTTTTAATTGATATTTCTGTTGAATTAACCTTGATGTCATTAATTAGTTTTTAAAGTACGTAGTGAATTTTGTTTTTACCTCAGCTTAAATTTCTCCCGCAAATCCAAACATCTTTCAGTTTCTCCAACTTGATAAATAACTAGGAAAATTAGTGCTTAACAAGCAATCCTCGTGGGAACGATACTCTACTTATCACTTTATTACTTTTTGCGACTAGTGTACTTGCTACACATTGCATGTTGTAATTTTAACGCATCAACCTGCTTCATCTGTTTCCAAGTCCTTTATTTCTACAATAGAGTCCAAGCATCCAATAAATGCTTTTACCAAGTCTCCTTGTGTTAATCCCTGTAATGTTGTTTCTGATGATTTTGCTAGTATCAATACGGACTCACATTGTTCTGTTTTTCCTAGTACAATTGTTAATGTCAAAAATTTTATTGCTAGTGAGTCTGATCCCAATAATTGTACATAAATATCATAAAAAAAAAATGGCTTTTGTTCTACTAATCAGTTCAACTCTAGTCTTCATATTGTTTCACATGATGATAACATTATTCTGCATGATGTTAATAGCTCCTTGTAAGCTATTTCTAATGCTTTGAAAAACACTTCAGCTTTATCATGTCAAGTTGATTGTCCTAAGGAAAGTATGTCTATGACCTAGCACCAAAGATTAGGACAACCTCATGCTGAGGTTTTTCAAAAAATATGCATCACATTTCTTACACCCATTGTCCAAGTCAAAAACTGTGTGTGCAATGTTCTTTTGTGATGATTGTCAACTTGGAAAGATGCACATAAGTCATTTTCCTACATCTCATTCAAGAGCCACTCAACCACTTGCTCTTGTGCATAATGATGTTTGGGGTCCTGCCCCATTAAGCTCTCTGGAAGGGTTTAGGTATTATGTCTAGTTCATAGATGATTTTAGCAGGTTTACTTGGTTATTTCCTTTATGAACAAAGGCTAAGGTTGCATATATTTTTATTAGATTTCATCATTTAGTTGAAAGACAATTTGGTCACAACCTTAAGTGTTTGCAATTAGATCAAGGAGGTGAATACAAAGGTTTAATTTCATATCTTACCATTGATGGAATTCAGTTTAGACATTCGTGTGCATATGTACATCAACAGAATGGTAAGAGTGAAAGGAAACACAGACATCTAGTTGAAATTGGTTTGACTTTACTTGCTCATGCATCTATGCCTATGCATCTTTGGTGGTGTGCATTTGACACAGCAGCATTCTTGATCAATAGAATGACATCATCTATTTTACAGTTTAGTTCTCCATATCAGGTTTTGTTGTTAGAGTAGATGCCCTAGAGCCAATCAATTATTGTAGAATTGACTCTTTGTAATAATGTTCATTGATCGATAAAAGGCATTTTATATTATATCGCATAAATTATCATTGTATGTATTGATATATGTCCTCAGAATGGTAGAACCATGACAAGGGTATCAAGTGTTTCAAATCTTGATAGTGAGAACCCTATGAGTACATATGGTGGTCATTCTAGAAACGTCCGTAGCCCCAGTATTATTCTTAAGTAAGGGCACAGATAATACAGTAAGGCTATCATAGTGTTGAACGACCTTGTCGAAAGACAGTGACTGATCTCACTTGTCAAGGTTGTTTGGTGACAACCTGTTGCAACACATGGGTGCTTGTTGTAAGCAAGTTCACTGGACTGACCCACCAGAGGATTCCATATGGATGGTAACCAAAGTGTCTATGGAACAAATCCTCTAACGAATGGTAGTGCATGTGATCCTTAGAGTTGAGAGTGTCTTGTGCACCGATTGGTGTAGTTTGACACTAGCCTTACTCAGTTCTATTCAGAGCTGTCAATATGGTGGTGATTGGCTGCATTAAGGATTGTATCAAGACTATGGTGGATAGACAGAGGATTCATCACTCCTGGGTACGGGAGAAGTTATCTCATGGCGCAATTCAGTAAATAGCAATGACACTAAAACTGTGGCCATAGTGGGATTGAGTTGTTGCTCTATCTAGTTTATAATACAGGTCATCGGTCTAGTAACTGAATACATAATATCGAGAGTAACCGAGGTTGACATTATTTCTATGTCACGGTCTCATCGAGATAACGGATGATGAAAGGATTGGATTGTGCGGTAACCATATCGTTGACAGGTAGTTGTTTCACTGAATCTGAATCTATCGGGTGGCCATGATGCCTTGCTATAGGCCAATCTTGGTCTGTGTGTAGTGAGACAATTAATTGGTGTTAATCACGATACTACACACTGCCGGTATGATAAGGAGCCTACGGGTCACACACATAGAAGATAATTTAAGAACCAGTTTATAAGAATGGCGTTTTCGTCTTTCTAGACAAAAGGATATTTTGGTAATTTCATAGTGCAATTAAATTTGCTGAGGTTGTAGCCTTTATTTAATTTGTTAATTAAAATTAAATAAGTGAAATTATATTTAAATGAATTATTGTTACTGTTAAATGTTAATATATGAAATATATATATTAATTGAAAAATAACAATAATAATTATTAAAATATCTAAAGGGGTTGTTTGGATACAAGGGGTGTTTGGGTTGGAGCGCAAGCCTATTCCATGAGGGAATAGGCATTATGTGCACTATACAAGTGCAGATTTTTTTGTGGAATTAGATGATTGAAATTCATTTCATTCACAAGTAAAATTTCAGCCCCTTTCTCTTCTCTCCCACGCCAGTTTGTATTTTTTATTAAAATCAAAGTTTGCTTGACTTCTTTTGGTTCTTAAAGACTAAAGAGGATCTAGCAAATCCCTCTTTAGTTCGTTAGAGTTATCTTCATGTAGACTACATTGGTTCGATCCTACACTTGGGTCAGTAGCAAAATCTGTTCAGAGACAAACTTGGAGGAGCCTCCAAACGTGTGTATGATTTCTTAAACTTTGAACTTATTTTTCTGCAGATTCTATTACTATATATAAACTGTAATTTTTGTGCCCTGATCTTGGTTCTAAGGAACGATCTATCATGTAAATTATTTTGTTTTCCGCTGCCATAGATGATCGTTTCCTAACATTTGTTTGGTAGATTACCACACTATTCTACTCATAAAGTTTTTGGTATTGCTTGCTTTCCTTACTTAAGGGATTTCAATACTCACAAGTTTAGTCTTCATTCTTGTAAATGTGTTTTTATAGGATATAGTTGGTTCACAAGGGTTACAAGAGTATGAATTCTAATGGTAAAGTCTATATAACTCCTAATGTTAGATTTAATGAACTAGAATTTCCTTACGCTCACAATTTTGATCATTCTGTCTCCTCTTTTACACATATAGCTTTCCCTAAGCCAAATATTTCTAGTTTTCCTTTTATTTCTGTCAAACACAACTCCAAGTCAACTGATGCAACTCCTCCAGCTACAGTTCCTCTAGCAGTAACTTGTACTCTACACGGTCCACCATCATCAGTTCGTAAGAATACTTCTACTAGACCATCTGTTGTTCCTTTTGCTTCATCAACTTCCTCACATACACAATCTCTACAGTCATCCTCACAAAATTTAGAATCACCTTTACTATCTTCACATATGTCTCCTTTAAGTTCAAATTCAACTTCATCAAACATAACATTTCCTTTTCTTGCTCCCACAAACAATCTACCATCTTGTCATTTAGAAGTTGATTTAACATCACCTCAATTTTTATCTTCATCTTCTCCAACACTGATCCTTCATTATCATTCTGCCATCTTCAAGTTGATTTTTCTCCATCACAGTTTACTCATAAGACTCAAAATAATTCAACTCTTGCAAATACTCATTCTATGCTCACTAGAGCCAAAGCTACTCAAACTAAAACTGCTCTTGTCACTTCCCAAGTCTCATATGTTCAGACTGAACCTTCTTCAGTAAGGGAAGCCTTAAGAAGGGAGGAATGGAAAGAGGCAATGCAGACTAAATTTGTTGCCTTAGTGAAGAATAATACTTAGACTCTTGACCCTATGAATGTTGACCTAAATGTTGTTGGTAATAAGTGGGTCTTTTAAAACTAAGTTTAATGCAAATGGTTGCTTTTAGAAATATAAAGTCAAGCTTGTAGCCAAAAGGTTTCAACAAACCTGGACTGGATTATTTTGAAACCTTTAGTCTAGTTATAATGCCTTACATTAGGATTGTACTTACCCTTGCAATTACACATGGTTGGGATATTCAGCAAATAGATATTAACAATGCATTCCTAAATGGTACTTTGAGTGAGATAGTCTTTATGCATCAACTGTTAGTGTATATTAGTGTATGCCCTAGAAACCATTCGTGTTGTCAGTTTCAGAGCATTTTGTCTTGAATCTATATATCATAAATAATAGGTGAAAGAGTTCTTCAATTCATATATATAAATTGCTTCCTTTATTCAATCATGCATTTAAAATAAAGTACATATATGAATTGTCCAGATGATTCATTTAATAGGTAAATGAATTATCAAAAAGGTTCTCTACGGAAGCAATATAATTTGGGCAAGTATATTGCATAGTAGGCATATTGGATGCTTCCGAAAGATATCATGAGTTGATATAAGTACAGATGACGATGATAGTCATGTCACTGGGGCATTGGTATGGATTGGCGGTTGGTGAACTGTTTTTTCGAACGTAACTGAATAACGACAAATCACTTGGAAAAGCATGTAGTCAATGATTTATCATTTGGTTATATAAGTGCACGATGTAGTTATTTGACCTGAGACATTGTGGTCGGATTCAATACAGATGCGTATGGTTCATATGATGTATAAGTACGAGACTAGTCATGTTTCGTATGATAAAGCCTATTTGGTCATGCGTTGTTCATATGCGAAAACGAACAATGGTCAAGAAGGGATCCATTGACTCGAAAATATAGGATTAGGAGTACCACTGACTCCATCCGGATTCAAGTTCCTGGTCGAACGTCGATAAATGTCAGAAGTCAGAATCTCTGGCCAGAGTCTATTATTAGTCATATAAAAGCAAGTTTGTGATGATGAGTTTCGGACATATTGATCGACGATTCGGTAGAAGATCGAGTTTAGGATTTTGATGTTCCATGAATCCATGCTCGATCAGGATATATCAATGGAGGGACTTTACCTGCATGGTAAATATGATCTGAAATGGGTTCAATGAAGTATTTCTTCATCGTGGTTTAGGGACTATGGCACATTGCTAGATGTTTACCATAGTCGTTGGGCCTCCGGATAGGTTTTCGGATTCATCCAGAACTGGCTCATGGCTAATCCACGATGGACCTACATGGTCACACCAATAGCCTTGAGAAGTTAGAGAATGATAAGAGAGAGAAATGATTATCCGAAGAGGGCTAGCACCTTCCAAGGGTAATAACGGGATTTCTATAGTAATAGTTACATAGAAAACAATTTGTGACATTTTAAGGGTTAAAATGGTCAAGCAATAATTAATTATATTTAATTATTATATCTTAAAGTGTTAAGATTAATGAGATGAACAAAAATAACCTTTTAATAGTTAAAGGGTAAAAAGGGTAAATTTATGGGTTGTTAATGTAAACTAGTTTAGTTTACATGGGCCCTTGAACAATATTGATTATTCAAAGGGTAAAATAATAAATTTGTGGGCTCCTTTTAAACTAAGATTTTATTGGGGCATAGAAATGAAAAACAACTAATTACAAAATGGCCCATGTATATATAAATGCAAATGGTTGCATTTTAGCTTATTATTCACTTTGTTCACTCAAAAGCAAACTAAAATCTCTCTCTCTAAGGCACGGCCACTCTCTTACATTCTCAAGGTGGTGTAAAAGTGTGGAGGTCTCAACTCTTTGAGTCTTGGCTTCATCAACCTTAAGCAAAGGAGAAGGTATAAGTTTCTTACACTTTGTTTGAAATTTTTGAGTCCTATGCATCCAACCTTTCATGCTTTCATTCTTCATTTTTGCCACTCTTCATGCATGTTGTTCTTTCATCAACTTGCAGGTTTTGAAAATCCTCATTTCCTTGCTCATGTGTGCAAGCTTAATAAAGCTCTTTATGGGCTTAAACAAGCACCAAGAGCTTGGTATGAAAAATTGAAGCAAGCTCTCTTGGCCAAAGGATTTTAGAAGTATGTTTTTGATACTAGTCTATTCACCATCAAGCATGATAGTTATATGATCTACATTCTCATATATGTAGATGATATACTGATCACTGGAGGTCATACCTCTTTCATTCATGAGTTGGTACAAGACTTAAATGATCAATTCAGCTTAAAAGCTCTTGGCTCAATTCATTACTTTCTTGGAATTGAAGCCACAAGAACAGATCAAGGTCATCACCTCAAACAAACCAAATATGTTGCTGATCTGCTTGTAAAAACAAAAATGTCAAATGCAAATGCTTTCTCTACACCTATGGCATTTGGTACTAACTTTTCTCAACTAATAGTGCTACTTTCGAGGATCCAAGCTAATGTTTATTGTGTTTATTTTGGTCCCAATCTTATTCAATGGAGCTCCAAAAAAAAAAAAGTTGTTGCATTATCATCCACAGAAGCATAGTATAAAGCTCTTGCTTATACAGCAATTGAAATTGCTTGATTAAAAAGCATGTTCTCTGAATTAGGGATAACTTTAAACACCTTTCCTATCATATGGTGTGATAATGTTAGTGTAGGAGCATTGGCATTAAATCCTGTTTTCCATGCTAGGACTAAACATATTGAAATTGATGCTTATTTCATTAGGGATTAGGTTATTGACAAAAAGCTTGTGGTTCAATATGTCCCTTCTAAGTTGTAGATTGCAGATATTCTTATTAAGGCTTTATACATTGCTCAATTCCAATTTTTGAAAGAAAAGCTTAATTTGGTAATTGTGAATGTTTCCTGAGTAGTTGTGAAGTGTGTTGGTTTGTCTGTTACTGAGCAGTTGAAAGAAAAGCTTAATGTGGTAATGGTGAATGTTTCCTGAGCAGTTATGAAGTGTGTTGGTTTGTCTATTACTGAGCAGTTGAAAGAAAAGCTTAATTTGGTAATGGTCAATGTTTCCTGAGCAGTTGTGAAGTGTGCTGGTTTGTTTGTTATTGAGCAGCTGTGCAATGTTCTAGCTTATATGGAAGAGTGATTGTGGTAATGGTTACTAAGCAATTATGCAGTGTGCAGTTGTGTAATGTAAGATCTTTGCATCTGCTTAATCACTCTTGAAGTAACAAGCTACTGAGTAAATCAGTCTTTTGATGCAAGCTTGGTTGTTGAAATGATTAACCAATTTTCTCTGTACTACACAAGAAGATAAGTTTGAGTTGGAATATAAGTGCAAATGCTGATATCTAAGTAAAAGTTTAGATTGTTGAAGTGTGGTTTTGATGCAAGCTTGATTGTTGAAATGATTAAGTAGTTTTCTCTATACTACACAAGAAGATAAGTTTGAGTTGGAATCTAAGTGCAAATGCTGATATCTGACTAATAGTTTAGATTGTTAAAGTGTGGTTCTTTTTTAGTGCTTCCAGTAGTTACATATTAGTGCTAATTGGTGCACAACTGATTCCATTTTTTTTTTTTTTAATTACTGTTAAAGAGCTAATTGAATTCAGATTTTTTTTTTTTAAATCTAAAATGCATCTTTAGTTAGAATATGAGATGCTCTGAATTCAATTCTTAGTTTTCGCTGGAAATTCAATCTTTTGGTTATTGCCCTGCTTGGTTCAAGCAAGCCGTCAAACAAAGTTCCTTTTTAGCAGTAATGGTCCCAAGCTATCAACAAGAGTTGTTCAAAAGTTCCCTTTTTGGTTTAAGGGGGAATGTGGACAAGAGTGTTAGTTTCCAAAGCTGCAAGGTTATGGAATTCCTTGTTTGATTTAAGGGGCAATATGGGCCAAAGTGTTAGTTTCCAAAGCTATAGAGTTTGTTTGTAATTTTGTTAAGTGATGTCGTTTTGACTCTCTTTGATAGTTGCTAAAACCAGTTGGCTACAACTACTACTTTACCATTTGTTGTCTTAAATACAAAATGTAATTTGTATTCCTCATTCTCAATCAATCCAATTACGATATTCTTAACCATTTTCTTCATTTCTCTCAATTGTAATCTAGAGCTCCTTTTCATCATTCCTCTTAGTTTCACAAATTCCTTGTAATATATGTTTTCCCTTAAATGTGGAATTTAAGTTGAACCATGTAAATAATTCTGAATAAATTTGAAATTAAAAACCATAGAATATTCATATTTGTCAAACATATGACTTGTGTGTGCACACGCACACTGGCTGCCAGACTTGTGTCTTGGCTTGTTTTGTATCGAGTGTGTTTGCACAATAGTTTGTGTTTGTACACTCGCTTCAAATATTTGCAACCCAACATGGGTTGCATGTTTGATAAAGTAGCAAAGATATTTGTTTATCTTTGTTGCTACCTTTTTAAGTGGTCCTAGGGAATAAAGATGTTTTTCCCGATTTGTTTTGTGGTACAAACCAAAAGAAAGAATATTTTCCTTATTTGGACAAACATGGGTCAACCCCTTGTTGGCTGACATGACATAATAGTGTTGAGCAAGAAACCCTACATTATATAATTCCCTTTCCTGTGTGTATTAATCTAATCTTTTGATCTTTTATTCTTCCTAGTACTCTGAAATTTCCTTAGAGTATATTTCACTTCAAATGTTCATAGGTTCATTTCATTTTGTGCCAAAACCTCACCATATCATTCATTGTATTGATGGCTTTTGGAACGTGGTTCCTTTGCTGATACTGGTGCATGGCATCAGTGCTTGAAGCTTGGGCGGTTCACAAGCTGTTTCCGGTGTGAAGAAGGTCCAAGGAGTTTCAACACATTAAGGATTCAAATTGTGGTGCTAAGTGTAAAGTTAAACAGGGAGTTTTTTTTTCCTGTATCTTAGATCAACTTTGAACATTGTCTCGTAATGTGTTTTTAACTTAGTGGATTGCTTTGATCTGGACAAGGTCTCATGGATATAGGTTAAAAGTGGATTTTAGCCGAACCATATATATGGTTATATTCTTTACTTTATACACTTGTTGATGATATGTTCAAATTTGAAATCTCTTAATCAACTTGGTAGAAATATTTCGCTGCACTTAAAAATTGGTAACCTAACACCAAAGTGAGTTAACCAACTCTAACAAAAACCAACACGAAGAGAGAAAAAATAGAAACAAAAGAGAAAAATTATTCATAATATGCTTTTATTATTTATGATTAATTGTTGCTCATATTTTTCCCAATAGGATAATTAGGTATGAGAGAATGGTGGTTTTGATCTGCAAGTGATGTGATTTCTTCAGCGCAAAAACATTGGTGATTATGGCACGTGCATATCGGTGATGGGTAAGGACAGTCATTAGTAGTGTTGCAATTCTGCGAAATTGGAACTCTCCTTGCTTCTACATGTATTTCTTTCCACTCCAAACCTACTAACATTTTCACCATTAATATTAACATTAAGGATTAAATACATGTATATAATAATGTTTATGTGATAAATAACAATACATATTAGGTTGCATCAAACACTTAATAAAACACTAAATAATATTACTAATATTATAATATTGTATAAAATATACATATGAAAATTCTCCAATGTAGACATCTAAAAGCTTTTAACGTGCACATCAAAGATGAGCATCTAGTCATTCATTTTTGATTGTATGGTTTGTGATGTGAGTCACTAGGTGCTCACCTTTAGTCCACACGTTAAAAATTCTAGGATATTTACATTAGAGAATGACTATATATCTATACACACACATATTGCAATGAAAACTATGTACATACTTAAAATATAAGTATAAATATAAGGATTTAGCGAAAATTTCTCTTATTATATATGTAATTGTGTAAAATTAAAAAGAGGAGGAAGAAGAAGAATTACCAATTGCAAAGATGAGTAATGCAAAGAAGACCAAATTGGGAGAAATTCTTTTCATAGTGAATCTGTTTGATATTTGTTGATCACTGAGTTTAGTTACTTTTTTCGATAAGATATTTCCATTTTTATAGTTGTGTGAAGTCATGATCCAGAAAAAAAAAGTTGAGAATATCTAGCTAAATAATAGTTTAATTAATGTTAGATTACATAATATCTAAAGATATAGAAATGCATCCAATGAACTTAAATCTACAAATGTCAAAATTTAGCTAATTGCCCAACCTTTTTTTTTTTTTTTAATTTAATGTTGAGATATATTCTAACTAAATACAATCTAAACTCTAATATTTAAGGTTGCAACAAATAATAGATTTAATGACATTAATGCTCATGAGGTATGATATAATAACAAAAAGATCTTTGAGGTTTCAGGAAAAAAAAAAAAAAAAAAAAAATCTCACTGCCGTAAAATTATAGGTGTTAAAATAAACAGTATATACACTAAAAGGTAAATTAGTCAAAAACTATATTTAAAAATTTTATTTTACAATTTATTTTGTGGAATGCTAGAGTTAACTATTAAATTTCATTTAATCCACTTTAAAATCTTCATATGACGGAATTAATCAAGGTCTAAAGTAGCACAGTGATATCTCAATAACACATGGAATAGCAAGGTAATTATAATTTAACCAAATAATAATGTTTAATTATCTCACTATAATATCGTTACATGTTACCAATTATCATTACATGACATAATTAATATTACCATTATAGTTGTATTATGTTATGGATAAAAATACACATTGACATCAGCACCACCAATCAAAATGAGCTGTTAGTCTCATCAATTAAAGTTCAACAAGAGCTAAAGGACAAAATAACATTAGCTGTCAAAACCAAACCGACCTAAGCTGTTATTAAGAGCATTTATATCAATCATATCCCATTTTAAAATAAGGACTAGGCAGGGTCTCCACGTGTCCCCACCACTTGCAAAAACATTCATTACATTGAGCTTAAAGGTATAAATATGTACCTCTCTTCATGGAAGAGGGGACTGAGCATATGAGAGCTAGGCAAACATTTGAGCTTTCAACCATTATTTTTCTCTGTAAACAAAGCATTACTTCACCTTTGTACACCTTACAGGCGATATCAGAAAAATAGTCAGAGAAAAAAAATAATAGTGGATGTAGGATTTGCTTCAAGTATCTGAACTACTATAAAAATCTCTCTTGTCAATCTTTTATTTATGTTTCTTCAAACATATATAATCTCAGCACCATAATCAACTCTCATAATCATCTCACATATAATTTCTAAGAATATCTTAGTACTTTGCACGTGCGAAGTCACTGGTGTCAAAATCAAGCATCAACAGTTTGGCGTTATAGAAAGAGCATGATTCACATCAACTCTCCATGTTTTTCCAACAAGTCTCAACTTCTTTCAGCAAGTTTTGACTTCTTATCAAATTTTAGCTTCTTTTTCTAAAATCATGTTATCAGATGTAAAAATCTGAGCAAGATAAAGTCTAAATCTAGAGAAGCCACAAACACAAGAATTGTAGCCCTTCAAGTTAGATTTCGAATGGTCTAAGAATCATCCAAATCCAAGGTCTACAGCTCAAGTTATTGTCAAAATACAGAAGCTTGTTCCAAATCAGAGCTCTCAGATCACTCTTATCAGATTTCTTAGATCGCATGCATCAGAGATCTCAAATCACGTGCTTCGGAGCTTTCAGATCACATGCTTCAGAGCTCTCAAGTTCTCAGATCAAGCTTCGCATTTTCAGATCGAACTCCTTGCGCTCTCAGATAGAGCTCCTTTTGCTATCAAAACAAGCTCATTGTGCTCTCAGATCGAGCTCTTTATACTCTCTAATCGAGCTCTTTATGCTCTCTGATTGAGCTCATAAGATCTCACTCGTCGACTTGGGATTGTGTGCTTCTGAGCACCTAGATCGTGCTTTCGAAAGCCTACATCATGCTTTCGAGAACCCAGATCGCGTGCTTCCAAGTGCCCAAATCACGCTTCCAAGCGCTCAGATTGCTAAGATCCTTCAAATCTTGTGTTCTTAGATCAAGCCCTGCACTTTCTGATCGAACTTCTTGCGTTCTTAGATCAAGCCCTACGCTTTCTGATTGAACTTCTTGTGTTCTCAGATCAAGCCTCGCACTTTCTAATCAAACTTCTTGTGTTCTTAGATCAAGCCCCGCGATTTCTGGCTCTAACTTCTTATGTTCTCAGATCAAGCCCAGGCTTTCTGATCGAACTCCTTATGCTCTCAAACGCAAAGAATTCTCAAGCTCTTAGAGCATAAAGAGCTCTCTAGTTCTCATATCAAAGCTCTTTATGCTCTCTAATTGAGCTCATAAGCTCACTCATTCGCTTAAGATCGTGCAATCCAGATCAAGCTCCTTATCTCAAGATCATGCACTTCAGATCATTCAGATCACGTGCCTCAAGCTCTCAAATTGAGCCTCTATCAGATTGCGATCAACTCTGAGCTCTAAGATTGTGAACAACCTCAGATCATGTTCTCAACTCTCCAATCGTGATCAATTCTTAGTTCTCAGATCGCAATCAACTACTAGCGTAAAAAAAAGCATAGAAACCTTAAAACGGCCCCAAAACATGCCAAAATAGTGGATTTTGGCCCTGAAAACAAACCAACAAGGTTATTCGGTTGCCACGACATAAAGCTTGAAATGAGCTTTCTATTGATATCTTACAAGTTCCAAAAATCTTCTCGAATCAAAAGTTATGGTTGTTTTAAGTTGGCATGTCTGTTTAGGACCTCTGAACTACACATTTGGGCTTCTAACGTTCAGTTCTCTCTAGGGATTTATCTTTTAGATGTTGTCAGCGATTAGATTGTGATCAGCTCCCAGTTCTCAAATCCCGATCAGCTCTCAGCTATCAGGGTGCTCTTAACTCTTAGAGTGCAATCCTAGCTCTCAAATCATTATAGTAGATCAAGATCTCAGTACCCAATCACGCCAAGTGTAATTTGAGCTCTTCAGTTCGAGACTGCAACCAATAGTACAACAACCATTCAGATCAAAGACATGAGTTTTTGAAGCGTGATTACGCACTCCAAAAACTGGGGGGCTTTCTGTTATGGATAAAAATACACACTGACATTAGCACCATGGTAGCATGCCGAATGCACCAAATTAATTAACCCTACTAACCTAACTACTTAATTGTATAAAGGGCAAGCAAGGGTCGATCCCACATGGAATGACTCGATTAATTTCTATATTCTAAAACAATAAAAACAATAGAAATGCAAATTAAACTCTAAACAGTAAACCTGACAATAGTAATGAAAAGGGGTTTGTAATCAAGGCAAACTAAAGTAAAACAGAGAAATAAAATATCAGGTTAAACAATCAGTTCTCAGTTCAATATCCACCTAAACATGCATTGGACATAAAGTAACTGTAACACTGTTCTATTTTTTCATTATGGAACTAATGACCCTAGGAAACAACAAGCTCTGTTACCCGAATTCTCCCTTAGTTTGTCACTACTGAAACAAGCTCTTCGAGTAGATACTAACCCTTGAACAACCTAGAACAAGCTCTCTAAATTTAATTCAATGGCAGCCTTAAGAATTAGGATAATAGATCAATCTAAGCAACAATCACGCAAGCTCGAATTATTTAACTTGGGTTATGTTATTCAAGACAATAGACCGAAAACTTGTCCATAATCAGCTATCATCATGCGTCACTCATTGAATAGAAAAATGACGATTACGTATCACAATTCCTAATTCTAATAGGTAAATTATGATTAAACAATTTAGCAGGCCAAAACTAAATCACTCAAACAAGAATCACAGACAATTAAATCAGAATAACATAAACAATTCTAATAAAAACGAGATTGAGAACAACGTTACTGAAGTTAAGTTACACCAATGACATGAAATTAGGCTTCAAAATCCCCTTGAACTGAAGAAGGAAATTAGCCGCACATCTTGATCTAGAAAGCAAAAACTCTGAAAATTAAAACTCTATTGTCCTCCCCCCGTTTCACCTAAAAACCTCTAATTAAATAACATGTTTTTTTCCTTAATTCTTCCCCAAGAATCACGGAATTTCTTTCCTAGACGTTTCCTAGAAGATAGACTTTCGGATTTGACAAAATCTTATCAGATATGGATTCCAGAATTCGTCTCCAGCTTGCACCAGGATTCTCGCAATGTAAGAGATCTTTTCTAGGCTCCGTTACTTCATATAAATTGTAGTCCAGGATGTTTAGATGAATCTGGGCTTTTGAATCACCCGCTTTCGATATCTGACGCTCTAGTTAGGCCCATTCGAAAATCCAATACTCAGCTAAGGAATCCTTCTACGACTAGGATTTCAGGTCCGGTTTTCCAACAACTACTGAGAACCCAAACGAACTCGGATTCTCGCCCATAATACCTTCCTGAAAAGCTTGATTCATCTACTTTAATTTCTTTGAAGAACACTTTTGCAATCAAGGAATCTAGCTCCCTGAAAAACCTGAAAATCGCAGCACTAGTCAGAATAACAACAATTCTGGAATTCCCTAATCTTTTATCACTTATTTCCTAAAGTCTATCCAACTATGCCAAACTCTCAAAATAAACTCTAATCAACTCAAATAGGCATAAAACATAACAAAAAACATAATATGGAAGGAATAAAAATATCTAAATTACACTCTTATCACTCCACCAATCAAAATGAGTTGTCAATCCCATCAATTAAAGTTCAACACGAGCTAAAGGACAAAATAACATTAGTTGTTAAAAACAAACCAACCTAAGCTGTTATTAAGAGCATTTATATCAATTATATTCCATTTTAAGATAAGGATTAGGGAGGGGTCCCCACGTGTCCACACAACTTGCAAAAACACTCATTACATTGAGCTCAAAGGTATAAATAGGCACCTCTATTCTAGGAAGAGGGAGCTGGGCATATGAGAGCTAGGCATACATTTGAGCTTTCAACCATTATTTTTCTTTGTAAACAAAGCATTACTTCACCTTTGTATGCCTTACAGGCAATATCAGAAAAATAGCAGAGAATAAAAAAATAACAATGGATGTAGGATTTGCTTCAAGCATCTGAACCATTATAAAATCTTTCTTGTCAATCTTTTATTTATGTTTCTTCAAACATATATCATCTCAGCACCATAATCAACTCTCATAATCATCTCACGTGTAGTTGCTAAGAATCTCTTAGCACTTTGCATGTGCAAAGTCGTTGATGTCAAAATCAAGCATCAACATATTGTATTGTATATATCGTGGAATTAGTATAAGAACAATTTCCATTGTTTTTCTAACATAATTTATCTCTACTTGTGTTGTAGAAATACTCATATCCCAACGTGAGCGATATTGAAGTATGACAATGACTATACCAATGTGTGCATAACATCAAACTAGTGTTAGAAGCCACACACTATGATTCAGCGTGCATGACGTCAATGCTTAGGCCAATTCCAATTACAAATATTTAATAAAGTAATGCTACACCCACAACCTCT
Source organism: Pistacia vera (assembly GCF_008641045.1). Taxonomy (NCBI): domain Eukaryota; kingdom Viridiplantae; phylum Streptophyta; class Magnoliopsida; order Sapindales; family Anacardiaceae; genus Pistacia; species Pistacia vera. Next base: position 283,003 of record NW_022196043.1, read on the forward strand.
TCTCACAAACTTTCTCTCACAATCCCGATGTGACAGCTCGCAACTAGTCAGCCGCAATTTATTAGGTGAGACCGATTATGAGCTAACCAATTACAAGCTAGCACGTCAGGAAGTTTGTGAGAAGAGGTGTTGTGGGTGAAGTATTTTCTTATTTAATATGTACATATATGTCTCTCTCCTACAGTATATATTTTGTACTCTTAACAAAGTTGTCATGAATAAACCACCACCAGGTGGCCCTGATGGTAAAAGAGCAAAGACATGGTCTCCCAAGTTCGAGTCCCCTTAATAGTAAAAGAGTAAGAGAAAGGTCTAACATGGTCTCCTAAGTTTGAATCCTCACGATTGCTAATAGGGGTGGCCAGACTTCGAGTCTCCACGGTTGTTAATAGGGATGGTCATTGAAGCTCTTACCTGGCCGATAGTTCTATGGATCTAGATGATTAGTTGAGGTGCATGCAAGTTGATATGTTCGAGTCCCCACAGTTGCTAATAGGGATGGCCACTGGAGCTCTTATCCGATCGGTAGTTCCAAGGTTTCGGAAGATTAGTTGAGGTATGTCAAAACCAACCTAATGGGTAGGTAGGTGAGGCACCTGCTCAGGGCCCCAAAAAAATAGGGCCAAAAAGGGCCCAAATTTTTTATAAATTTTTTTTGAATATATGTTCTTGAGGCAACCTGAGGTATGTGTAAATTAGTTCGAACACCCATTGTTATTATATAAAAAAAAAATGTTGTAATGAGTATCACTTCTAATGGACGGACCCACATATTGATGAGTAAGGGGTGGTAACCCCATTTGGTTTTATTTTTTATTTTGACTACCCCGTATTTGTATTGAAATTTTTAGATTTTACCCCACTGATTTTCTTTTCCTCTATTTTCTATTATATTATTCTGAATTTGTCCCGTTTAAAATTAATTTATGGGTCCGTCCGTGCCATTTGCCATTGTTATTTACGAAGGAAAAAGAGATCTTGGGTAAACTAGGAGCTGAAGGCAAGCCACGTATTCTGTAACCCCAAAAAAAAAAAAAAAAAAAACAATGGAAAACGGTGGTTCCATTGTTTTTTCATTTAAACTCAGCTAAGAAGTAATAGTTGAATATTGAAGAGGATGGTTAGTTTTAGCCCTATGCTGACTTGGCAGCAGTTAGATATCTCACAACGAACTCCGGAAATTAAGGCGTGAATTTAGGTGATTAGTTTTTAGTTAACTGTCTTTCCCTCCAAAACGTTATCAATATAATCTGAATAATTCTTCGAATTGTTTGACAAACGCTTTCTCATTGCACCAGAGATTTGATCATAGCTCTAATTCAGAAAAACAAAATTTCACAAGAATATTTTCTGAAATATCAGTTCACTTCTTCAGAATTCATGGAATATCATATCAAGAAAGACATGAACAGATTAAGGGAGGTGAAAATAATTGAAAAAAGGAAAAGAAACTGAAATTCCTTCTCCAGGAAGAATCAATGAATTATCAATATGTGGGAATGGTAGAGCCTTCGTTTATGATAGATGTTTATAACAAAATAGAAAATATATTATGGAAGAAAATGATTAAAAAGATTAATTGAAATTTATATATACTTTCAGAAATAATAGGGTACTTATATTTGTAAACCAAATAGAATTCCTAAAATAAATGGAAATGCAACTCCTAATTAATTAATTAGAGGATAAAAGATATATATATCAACAAAACTTAACAATAATCTTCCTTTTTGTTTAATTAATTGAAAGTTGAACCAGAAACATGGCATTCCCACCCGGGTATAGGTTCAACCCAACTGACGAAGAACTGGTGGTCGACTACCTGAAGAACAAAATCTTTAAGAATGCTTTGCCTTGCAACATCATTCAAGAAATTAATCTTTATGATTATCATCCTCAACAACTATACAGTTCGTCTTCTTTAATTAGTTTAATCTTTCCTTTTTCAAGTTNTCTGAATTAATAATACGAGGCTAATAATAATTATCTCTTAGAATCCTTCGTAATTCGTATACCTATATTCCATTAACAATTATATTTATTAAAAAAAAAAAAAAACTCATAAAATCCTATTAATTAAGTTTTTTATTTACACCATTTTTTCTCAATTTCTTAATTAAAGATTAAGAAGAGTTAGAATTAGGGTTTATAATTAAGAATTAAAGGTTAAAAATTAAAACAAAAATATAAAGATAAAGTATAAGCATATTTGAAAGTTATTATGTTATTTATAGAGATTTTTATTAAGGTTAAAATTATCAATTTGATGGAAGCAAAAACTCACTTCCCCTTAACCATTATTGGGTGGCCTGATGGTAAAAATAGTAAAAAAAATTATATGAGCTTTTAAGTTCAAGTCTCCAAGTATCAATAAGAGTAGTCATTTGAGCTCTTATCCGATCAAAAATTTCAATACCCTGAAAGATTAGTTGAGATGTGTGTAAATTAGCCCAAACATTCCTATAATATAAAAAATAAAAATAAAAACCTTACTTCCCCTTTTAAATTGAAGAGAGTTTGAATGATAAAATATGTGGGAGTAAACAATCAAATACTGTTTATTTTTTATTTGTCTACCAATTGGGCCCATCCAAGCCCAATCTCGTTGTTGGGAATTTCATGTTAAGGATTATATATCTTTTTCTAAATTTATTTATTTTTCTATTATTTAAAATATAGAATGATTTAATTCTAATGTAACCGCAACTTGATCTTGACTGAGTCCAACAACTCAGAGGCTTCTAGGACCTGCTTTTTATTCTTTACTTATAAGTCAAATTGATGGTCCAAAAGGGAAACCAACATCATTTAAAATTTGAAAATTTTCAATTGAATAATAATTAAAATAAACACCAACTATGTCTATCACCATTATATTAAGACCATCATTTCCTTTTAAAATGATTATCAAAATGCATAAACTTTAAAGATCTCACCATGTGTATTATTGTAAAAGCATGCACATAAACGTATACGCACAAAATATTTTAAATATGGTATTAATTAAAAGTTTGATTGAAACTTTACTTTTGGCATTTAATAATACTAATTTTAACTGTTAATGTCGGTGATAGATAATTAACTGGAATTAATAAGCGCTTGTTTGGTTAGGTTTATTTATTGGCTAAATAAGTTTATATGTTGTTCGGTTGTATTTTTTTTTTTTAGTTAGGTATATGAGGTATCCAAGTCGATATTAGAGTCTGTTTAATCATCAAGACTCTAAGAAACACCTGACAAGCCCTATGAACTAAAATAATTGTATAAGTGTGGTAAGTATCTCTTCTAGACTCGAACACAAGACTTTTTAGATATACCTAATTTCAATGGCTAAAGGGTTTGTCATCCGGTCACATAAGAAGAGGTTTGATCGGTTGTATTTCAAAAGTGTTTATAAGATTTTAAATAAACTATTTTGCAACATATTGGAGAAGCTTCGTTCCATAAGTTCCTTTTGAGCTTATTTAAAGTGTTGAAATTTCATAAATATCCCTATCCGATTTTTATAAATTTGAGTTGATTTATTCTTGTATGTTAAAGCCTTTTTCAATAAAATAATATGAGAAGACTCTTTATGTTTTCTTAACTAAACAACTATTAAAGTTTTCACCAATCCACTTTTTCAATAAGCTTTACTTAACAATGTTATACCAAACGGACCTAAACATAGTTGAATTTTTAATGATAATAAGAAACATTTATATTTTCTTTTAAATTTAGACTTGTATCTTGTAAACATTAAAAATATAACAATTTTTTTTATGTTACTTGACAATAGTAAACTTTTTTTTTTTAAGGTAACTGAGGTATCCAGCCTAATCATCAGGCTCATAGAACACCCTACAAGCTCAACAGACTAAGATAATTGTACAAATGTGGTAGATATCTCTCTTGCGATTCAAACACAAGACTTTTTGAATATAACCAACTCTAATGACTAAAGAATTTGTTATCCAACCAAAAAGAGAGAGGTGACAATGATAAACTACCGATTTTAACTATATCCAATAAACATGATTGTATTTAAAACAAAAAATGTTGATGTCCACATTATATGAGATTGGGACAATTGAAATTAATTGATATTAATGAATGAGACATTGTATACTTAATTTGATTAATTGATAATAATACTATAATAGTCTAAAATACCTAAAATTACGGAGACTGGTTTAATTAAGTAATGAGTAATATTAATATAATTAATTAATTAATTAATAATAGTAAATATTAAGTAAGTGAATGAACACAAAATCTGCTTTGACTCGTTATCTAGTTATGTGTCAACTAACGTGGATGATTTTGGATACAATTTGAGATCTCCTTCAGATTTGATTAAATAACAAAAATAACTCCCCTATGCGAATGTTTTATTAACTCGAAGATGTAAAATATATGTTCTAACAGTTTAATAATATTAGGAAAATAATTTTATTTCGAAAATCTCAGAATTTTTGCTATTACGTAAAACCTCAAGGGCGTTAGTGTCTATTCAACTTTTTTTTATTTTTTTAAATTTATATATTAATTGTTAGAGTTTATTTCATTTTCTGGTGTGAGATTGCTTACAATACTCATCCACTTAGGTATTAAATACATCCCCGTAATTATTGAAAATTCCCATAAAAATAGCAAAAATCTCTTTATAAAATTATCAAAAACTTTTTATAAGGGTTATAATAAGCTCTTAACAAAGTGGATGGTTTTAATATTAAGTAATTTCGAGGGGAAAAATAAAATAAACTATTAATATAATGTTAATAATAAACCACCATTAGATGACTGAGGGGCGATAGAGACCATTAGGTGACTGAGCAACCAAGGGGTGACCACAAGATAATTTACCTCGATAGTTAACTTCAAAGTCTCGGGAGAGCAATCGAAAGGTGTCTGCTTGAGGGTTTATTCGGTCGTTAATTTTGTAGTCTTAGAGGAGCAGTCGAGGTGTGCGTAAACTAGTTCAGACACTTTCGGTTATCAAATTAAAATATATATATATAATTTTAATAAATTGAAAATAGGAAATGAGGATGAATTTGGTCAGAAATCTCACCAACTCCATGATGACGAAAGTGAGAGTCATCTGGGTTTAGGTGAGATCAAAAGGAATTCACAATTGCGTGGAACTAATAAAAACATAAAAATCCACCAAACGAATGAAGATAAAGATAAAATAAAGTTCGTTCAATAGTGGCAAGATTTAGGCACTTGCCCCCTTTTCCAATCTTAGGTCACCATCTCACCAACTTCTTCTCATTTTCTTTTCTTTTTCTTTTTATTTTGGACCTGATTGGGATTATCTACTTCAACACCCTTTATTTATTTTTATTTATTTTATATGGGAATATCCACTCCAACATCTTTTGCTTACATTTAATATGCACACTTCATCTTCTTAAAATGGAAAATAAAAATAAAATTCTCTTATTAACTAGAAGTATAGTTATTCACATACTTTAATTAATATTTTTATGATATAGTTAAGGGTAAGTACAACAAACCCCTTGTGCTTATCCCGAAATAAAAACCCCACTTTCACAATGGGATATTATCACTAGGAGTCTAGGATGACATAATTTTTTAAAAAATTATGTCATAGATGACGCAAGTTTCGGAAACAATATATAAAGACACTTAAATGGTGTTTGTATAAGGAGTTATGTTACACATTCTAACATATGTTCTATAATTTTTTTTTATTATTATTAGACAAAGGGTGGTCCATCGGAGATATTTAGATCAATTTACATACATCTTAACTAATCTCTTAGAACTTTAAAATTATAGACCAGTAAAAGCCTCCGTGGCTAGTAAAAGCCTCCGTGGCTATCCCTTGTCTTTTACCATTAGACCACCCAGTGGTAGTTAAAAGGTATTCCATAATTGTTATACTAAATGATGTATCATGTTATATCATTTACAAAATCATTACTTAGGATAAAAAAATTGTGTAACATTATTCTTGTAGAAAGAGTAATGTTGCTTATCTTAAGATTTAAAGGATAATACTAAGCTTGGAAACTCTTCTCACTAACTTTTTCTTACAAACGCAATGTAGCAATTCTCAATGGATCCTGCCTGACCAATTACGAGTTAACCAATTGCGAGTTGTTACGTCGTATTTGTGAAAGAAAATTAGTAAGAAGGTTTATCAGCCCATCTTTATTGTATTTTAAATTTCTTGTTGCAAATGATGTAACATTTTATCTAGCTATTATCATATCATTTACCAAACTGTTCTTGAAAAATTAAAGTTAGGGGATTAGTAAGTTTTATTTAAAACTAAAGGGTGTTCATATATTGTAGGGAAATTGCAGGGGGTTAGTAAAGTATCCCTAAATTTTGAGAACCAAAAATAAGCCCAGTCCCCGTTACCGATCCCTTGGGGGATCACCCGGCCCGAGGAATTCCCACCCCCACCCCCACCCCAGAGGTCGGAGATTTGCAGGTATTAATCCCTGTATGGATTTTTGCCCTATACCAGGGTTAATCCTAGTGGGGACTTTTCCCCAAACAGGGGATTATTTCAAACTTTTTTTAATATTTGATTTTGTATAATTCTTTTGTGATAATTGGGAGCATGAGATTTAGGGATCTAGACAGTAAAAGAAGAAAAACTTATTGAAATTATGAATAAAATTAAGGATCAAGTCTCAGTAGACCATTGAATAAAAATAAAACAATGTTAATAGAGTTTATGACTAATTAATTGATTAGAAAGACATGATAACAAAATCTAAGTAAAATAAAACAATGTTAATAAATAAAGAGTGAATGACAAGTTCCCACCAATGTTCTGAAAATCGGATCGGACTATAACCCGTTCAAGGGTCCGGTTTCCGGTTGGATCGGTCAGTTGGACCGTATTCTGTAAAATTTTTTAGTCCCTGAAGGTTTGAAATTCATCAAAAACACCCCTAAATACTCCCTTAAGGTTTGAAATCTATCCAAAACACCCCTGTCGCATGAAGAGACCGGTGATGGTGGCGACAACGATGATCGACGGCCAATCGAGGTTTGGAATCATGGGGCTTTTGATGTACAGGTGCCGGCGAATCTGATGGTGGTGCTAGGGAGTTCCATCAGCGTCGTAACTTGCCGGAATCAACAAAAGAAATCCGACGGTCGCGTAAACTTTAGGTGGACGGCGAGTGACGAAGGCGACTGAAAATGGCTGGGTTTTGTCGTGGAGATGTTGTCCAGTCTAATGGTTGTGTTTTCGCCCTTGAACGACGCCGGAATCTGGCGGGATTGAGCTGCGATTGGACAGCGATTCGACACTATTCCAGCGGTCCAATCTGGTTTAAATCAAAATAACGGTTTTTTATATATACCGGACCGGATTTGTTGCTGTCGTCGGTTACTGGTCGAACTGGTCCGACTGGACGATCCGGTCCGGTTTTCAGAACATTGGTTCTCACCCTAGGTTTGGCCTAATGACAAGTTCACACTCGAAAAGTTTCAAAACGATAGTTTCCCACCCATCCATCCAATTTTTTCATTAATTTCAACTTTTGAAGAATAGAATGGTAAATTCAACTTATTTCAACTTTATTTTCTTTTACAAATTTTGATAAACTGTTGCTGGCCATTGTCCCCTCCTCTTCCACACCCTCCATAGTCCTTCTCCCTCTTCTTCCATAACCTCTGTTACCACCACCTGTTGTCGGCCCCGTGTGATTCTGACGTGGTCTTTTTTTTGGTTAAAAGTTAATTATAAAAATAATAAAGAATTACAGAAAAAGGGAGAAAACCTTAAGCACCAACATCCTTGGACCTGACCAAGGAACAAGCTGCACTCAAGGCAGTTGCTGCCTTGGCTGGACAGGAACAATCATAACCTGTAAAACCCCATTCTAATTATATATATATTCGCTTTGGTTTTGTTTATAAAGAGGGACTTTTCTGTCAAATTTTAAAGTTTGTTTAGGGGTGAAAACGAAGAAATGGAAACTGTTGGGTTTGCATGTAGCAAGGCCACAAAATCTGGGTGTTTTTGCAAGGAAAAGATGATGTGGCTGGGTTATATTAGAATTAAGAGAATTTGAGGGCTGTTGTAAGAGAAAAAAAAAAAAAATTGTTTTATATAAATTTGGGTCGCTCACCCAAATGAAGAAGAAGAAAGTGGGGAGAAGAAAACCGAGAAAAAAGAAAAGAAAGAGAGAAAGGAAGAGAGAGAAGGGAGAAAAGAAGAGAGAAAAGAAGGAAGAAGGAAGAGAGGACGTCGGCCGAAGGAGGAAGGGAAAGAAAAAGATAAATGAGGGAAACAAAGTGAGGTGAAGAGAAGGATGGTGCTTGGGGCAGCTGGGTATTTCGGGTTGAGCTGAATTTTTTTAGTGTGAGTGGTTTCTTTAAAACTTTTCCAAAAATCTAAACCTTTTCGATTGCTTGTTAAGTGAATGTATTATCTCATGCTGTTTGATACAACTTACCGTTGATTGTGGCTCTCCTTGCTTGCATGTGTTCGGCTGAACATAGAAAGACTGATACTGCATCAGATCTGGTCTTGTGTTGCATGTCATTAGATCTTTCTTAAAAGCTTAAGACTTATGTCTGCATGTTAATGTTTTGATGAGTTTTTGGATTATATGTGAAGTTTGTGTGAGTTGCTTGTTCTCCCATGCTTCGGCTGGATTTGGGATATATTTTATTGTAGAAGAATTGCTTTAAATTGGTCTCTTAATGATGTGTATTAGGTTGGGCAGTGTGTTGGTAAGTTGCTGGGATTTTGTTAAATAAGATATAATATGATATGAACAACTACGTTTGAATGCTATTTGTTGTAATGAGTAATAGTTTATAGAAATAGTAAGTCTTGAAAGTAAAAAAAAAAGGTACTTCTCATTTATGATTGTATGACATTCCTTGGATTAATGTTTCTTTTATATTATAGGATTAAATTATTTATTTTTTTTGATGATCATAAAATCTGGGTTTCATATTATATTGATAAATTTCCTAATTTGGTAAGGTTTATGTTGTGACGTCTTTTTTTTGGGAAGGTAGAAGTTAAGTGAGTAATTGAAAAGGCTAAACTACCAGTTTTGAAAACATTTTTTTTTTTACAGTTTTAATTTTTCACCCATGTATTGATATATTCATGTTAAAGGAAATGTTACAATTTAGAGCTTGGAATTGGTTGAACTGCATATGATGAGATTTGTGATGTTGATATGATTTCCTGGTATATTATAAATGTGGCGAATTTGTTAGTTTTGAGAATATGTTTTAAAACTTGCAGTTTCACCCCTATATGTACCTTTGAATATTATGTCATGTATGATTTATAAGCCTACGTAATATACTCTTGACTTACATGTTACATGAGATTATGCATGAGTATGTTGTGGTGCAAAACCACCCTACGAAGTACCCATTTCCCCCAGTTTCAGGCTCTGCCCCAGCGATGCAGGATTCCGCTGGGTTATGAGATATTTGGTCTTCAGGCTCTGGCGCATGCGTATTAGATATTTAGTGCTCTCCCTGGGCGTTAGTTTGTCCGCCAGGTATTGAGATGGTTTTCTTCAGCTCTGCCCGCGCGATGATAGATCTTGCCGAGTATTGAATGTATTTCCAGCTCTGCCTGTGTGGGGGATGCCCACCAGGTATCGAGATTTTTCCCCAGGGTACTAGTTGTGGTGAGAACCTTTAGTATCGTTTACTGCTTCGAAACAGGATATCAGTTTAAGTTTTCAGATACCAGCCTACAGTTTTCAGTATTAGTTAATAGCTTCAGTTTCATCTCTGATGGATAGTTTGCATGTTATTATATAACAGTTGATGTTGTAGCATGATTTATAAGAAACATCGTCTTTAGAAGCATAAGCATTACAGCTATTCTTTAAGTTCTCATAAAGAATTTTCAGCTTAGTGATGAGCTAGGATTCAGAATTGTTGTCAGTTTAATTGATCAGATTATAATACTTAGAACAATTAGAAATGAGTTAGCATGCATACATGGATGATTAGCTGCCACCAAAAGAATGTTCAATGGAATCATGTTGTTTTCTGTATTTTATAAGAACCATTGCATGCCCTTTTGTTTGACGAATATTTGCAAACTCCCCCCCTTTCGCCACTCACTGAGTATTTCAGCTCACCCCTTTTTAAATGTTTTTCCCCCCACCAGGACCTTCCGGAGATCGTGCCGAGCAGTGAGTCTCCGCTCAGGGTTGTGCCACGCGTTGACATCTTTTATGTGGGTTTTATATTTATGTCGCATTGTAAAATTTGGACTTTCGTTTCAAGAACTCGTGTTTTCCTTCATGTATTTCCTTTTGTTACATATTTTGGAATATGTAGTATAAGTGGAAAACCTGATACCACAAGTTTCCCTAACTCTTTTCTTTTGTAAAACGAAAGATGATGCATGTCTTTTTTTTTGAGATGTTGGAAATGGAAATACTATGATGTTATTCAGGAAAAGTATGTCTTTAAACAAGTTTCGCAGTTTTTCTACATGGCACGTCTCGGGTATCCGAGTCTTGTGGGAGCGCCCGGATCCTACGGGATGAGGAAATTCGGGACGGGTTGTGTCATAACCCATCGAGAGGAGGCAAGGAACAACCCAAAATAAAGTGGAGTATGATTGCAAAACTCGATTGCATCAACCAAATAACAAACATGTGCTGGCTTTGCTAGAAAAAACAGTAGCTCAAAACCCGCAAGGCACACAACAGATGAAAAAAATCAAAAGGCCAACCATAACCGCCATTACAAAACAAAGCTCTCCTGCCACTATTAGGATGCCAAATGTTGTAAACTGAAGCTACAACCAACACACTCGTCCAGCTATCCCACTACCTCCTCAAATTACAGAAGACCAACTGCACCTTCAAATACACTTCTGTCAGGACAAGAAAAAACATGTACATAATAACTTTGCAAATAAAGCAACACAAAAACAAATGTACAGCGCCTATTCTACAAGCAATGGTGCAATTGATAGAGGAAATAGAAGAAAGAAGAAAAGAGAGGAAGAAGAAAGAGAAGGAGAAAAAAAATTAGGGGTTTTGTTTCTTAAGTTTATATACAAGGGATAAAATGACATAATTATCCTTTAATTGTTTTTTGAAACTACTATTCTATGCTTCTGCAGTTAAAAATAACGGAGAAATTGGATGAGTGGGTGGGAAACTATCATTCTAAAACTTTTCGAGTGGAAATTTGTCATTAGGTCAAACCTTGGGTGGGAAGTTGTCGTTCGCCCATAAATAAATAAATAATTGATTAGAAAGATAACAGAATTTGTGTAATTTGATATATTTTTTTTTCTAATCTAGATTTCTCCTGAAAGATTTTCAAAGTTTAGATAATTTACTTAGAAGATAAACTAAATTACCTTACTTTATGTAATAGTGCAATAATAGTCATAAATCTTAATGAACTTCAACAATTCAACATCATAAGTCTTCGTAATTTGTAAACTATTAAATAAAAATAAAATAATGTTTTTTTTTTTCAAACGAAAATATGATTCTAAATTCAAAAAATTTAGTTGTATTTTAATGTTTAATATAATATTAAATTTTTAATTAAATATGATAGAGAATTAAGAAAAACATTTAACATTTTCATAAAATTAATAAAACTATATTCAATCCTAGCATAATTTACTTGGTGAATTAACATTTTCATAAATCGATTTTATTATTTGACTCCCTACTTAAATTGTTATTTCTTTTAATTTAAGAAAAAAATTGGTAAGGGATCTGTAATACTTTCTAAAAATATTAGAAAGTATTGTCAAATCTAATTTTTAGAATATTTTAGTATAAATTAAATTAAATATTTGCACTCTTATTTTAAAAAAAATAATTAGTGATTAATCTCATATAATATTGTCAAACAAAACCATGCATGCAAGAATTAATTGTCGGTTGTCACTAATATTAACGTATTTCAATTTTCAATGTATAACTTATACAAACACAAACACACCTTCTACTTCTAGTACGTAGCAATTAAAGAAACCAATAATATGTATAACAATAAGAATTAAGAAATATAACAAAAAGAACAAAACATTAGTAAATTAATAAAGTTATGATACCATTTCTTCTTAATGTTAAGATACTAAAATGATAACATAATCGAATCAATATGAATTACTTAATAAATTAATAATATCTATTCTTTAGTCTTTATTCAAAGTTTATTCACTTCAATACTTCATCTTCTTGCCTTTAAGTTACTTTCATTCCCCAATTAAAGATAACAATCACAAATTTTGATAATTTGATAATGTATTTAAGATATATACTTCATCTTCATGCCTTTAATAATGTATTTAAGATAACAATCACAAATTTTGATAATTCGATACATGATTTAAAATCTTAAATCGTGGAATTCTAATTTTATACAAAATCTATTAAAGATTAAAAAAAAAAAAAGTTTTTAACAAATTTACAGTAAATGGGTTGGGCTGTAGGGGGAGGGTCGAGGACAACATTGGGTGGGGCTTTACATGGCGGGGTGAACTAAATCCCCATCCCAAGGGTCGGGGATTTTTTTTCCTATTCGTCCCCGCCCGTTAACTAAAAATTTCAGGGAATCCCCGCCCCATTAAGGATCGAACAGGACGAGTCCTCAACGAGGCAGGTCAAACACCCATCCCTAATTAGAAACACTCATTTTTTCACTTTCTCATTCAGTATTTGATAAGTCTATAAAAAAATAAAGGAAATGGGAAAAGGTCATATTCATGTGTTAAGAGAGGGCAAAAAGAGTATTCTTAACACTTCTCCTTCTTTAATTGGATTCTTTCAAGTCCTATAAAAATGTTTGCAAACAAAGTTCAATTAATTTTTGGAAGATTATTCAAAACAAGTATAACTTGGTATTAATCTTATGAAATCGGCAGCCCTAGCCTAGGCTAATATTATAGACTCATTGAAATCTGGTAACGCCACACAATTTTTTAATTTTTATAGCAAGTTTTAACACATTTGTGCCTCATTTTTACTTATTGATTAATGCAACTTAATAAAGTTACTATGAGAAGTTATAACCGTTATTAGTATTATATTTATATCAATGATATCTTAATTCATTTTGTTGATGCGTGATTTTGACACCAACGATTCACACGTGCAAAGTGCTAAGCTGTTTTTAGAAATGACACATGAACTATTATAATCAGATATAAAGACTGAATAATAAATGAGAGATATGATTTTTAAAGTGGTTCAGATGTTTAAAGCAAATCCTACATCTACTGTTTCTTTTATTTATGAGAGATTACAAGAGGCCGCGTATAGCGAACAGCGAATAGAGGTACAATAACTGAGTATTCAGAGAAAATATCAAGTCAATCTCTTTCCCATCAGAATGAGGGTTCAATATCAGAATCCCGAAAATGAGAAGGGGAGTCCTTTATTTATAGTAGAGGAATTCAAGGTAATGATCACAAATCTGCAAGTGGGTAGGTGTCGTGCAAGTCCTTTCTTGCCTCACATTGGCTAATAACTAAAGAAATATCCTCAAATTATCTGGGGCTTGGACAGGTGTGCGGTCCTCAGTCACTCATAGACAAAACATGAATCTGCTAAGTTGGTGACAACCATATTTTTTCTGTCATGGAGCAACGTGGTAGCTCCTAGACGGCGCAAAGCTTTCTTGAACTCTGATTGGTGCTCGTTGATGTAGACTAACGTTAGCCCTGATTTTTTAGGTATAACAGAAGCTCCCCAATTCTCAAGGTTCAAAGATTGAATCTTGAGAACTTCATGATTATGTCGCAACCTGACTTGTCTCAATGAGTGTTTGCCCAAACTAGCAGTTGAGAACAACCACATTGTTACAAACAACATGAGGCTGATAGTCTGACCCGACCAACGAACTGAGTTTAGATCTTGACATAGGTCTCGAAAACTACACAAGAGACCTGACATGATCATTGACAAAGGTCTAGCGACCTGAGCCAAATCATAATCAGTGCTATGAAAATGTGTTTCGCACTCTACCTATCATTCACAACCTGAAAACACTTAGAACATTTTGCTGTCAACAATTGAGAACCATTTTGCTCGGTGTTTGAATTTGATATGTGGAAAAAATGTCTTATTCGAACAACCTCCTCAAATAATATTTGTTGTGTTTAACAGTTGTCTTAGTCAATAAAATAAGGTTTATCTGACAGACGTGTCTCTATGCAATAAGTGACATCCATGAGTATTAAATGTAAGCCATGCTGAAACGACATTCCCTTTTGAAGCATTAAATGTGGAGGAGGGCGTATTTAATGTGGAAGAGATAATCACGCTGGCATTTGGCAATTTCAATAAAGAGAAACGCCGGTTTATCTTCACTAAACGTGAAGGTTACTCTTCGTGCGGATCAGTGACACGTGGTCATAATCAATGGTTGAAAACGCGTTCCCGCCCAAATGTCGCTTATAAAAGAAACCAAGTGTCATCTTCCACCTTATAAAACCCAAAGTCTATTCCAATTTTTTCACAGAACTCAAACTTTCAGAGAGAGAAAAACAACATTTTTGCACTCACAATATTAGTTCATCCTTTTCTCGGTTGATGCACACTCAACACTACGACAAAGCATTCGTTCCCAGCGATCAAGAGGTAAAGAAATTTCTTCTCTTTTTCATTCCTATCAAAAACTTAGTTTTTACAGTAATGGTGGGTGTGAACGTCTAGTAGGCTTAGATGATGAACATTCTTGGGTAGTGTTTGAAAAGAAACACTTTAAGAGTCAAAACTTAGGGCATAGATCTTTAGAAAATCATTCTTAAGAATTTTTAGGGTTTGGCGGCCATGGAAGAGGAACCAGGGTTATTTTACTCTTCTGAGTCGTTGTACAAGGTAACTTATGCGAAGTTTGAGTCATCCCTACATGTCGCCCCTTTATAGACTTTAAGAGTAATGGATATCCTTAAGGCGAGAACAGCCGGAGAGGAAAGCTCGCAACCACTGGGCACCTCAGCGGGTCTCAGAAAGGTGATATGATCAACAATTTCGAAAGAAGAAATCCAGCGAGCAATAGATTAGTATGCAATCAACGTAAACGTGTTCCAACACAGGTCGCACACTGCTCAGGATCCTCCCGAGGGATTGGCCACAATCTCGAAAGTGATCTTTAAATGTGGAGTGAGGTTACCCCTTCACCCTTACATCAGGTTGATTCTCGACCACTTCCAGATTGTGTCATTCCAGCTGACGCCAAATGCATACATGATAGCGGTCGCTATGTATATTGCATTTGGCGAACATGACCTCGACGAGCCAATAGCAAAGGAACTCGGTTGCGCCTATTACTTAAAGAGGAGTAAAGACAAAGATTCATACTACCTTTTCAAGCGATCAACGATCGAGGGAGGGATATTTGGTTACCCCAGCAACATTGGGGCTTATGAAACTAAGTGTTTTTTCTTTGAGTATGATGAAGTCTATAAATTTAAGGAGTCAAGTAGGTTTTCCTTCTAATTTCCAGATTGCTCATTTTTAACTTTAACCTTTCCTTAATATATTAGGCTATAAATCTTTTGCAAAAGAAGACATTTTTTGCTGACACATCTTTATGCCTTGCAGCAACTATGCCACTGAAGGTCGTGAAGACAACAAAGAAGCGTGGATGGTTTGCATTCCTCATGATTAATCCAATTGAATCAGCTGGAGCGACCTCCAGCAATATCCCTGTAAGGGGGATACAAATTGGTGCCGAAAGGCAACAAACCACTAAGTGATGTGAAGAAGCTCCCTGACTTGCTACTGCTCATCCGCCGAGGAAGAAAACCACGGGCCAGAAGTCAAAAAAAAGAAAGACAATACCCACCGAAGAGGAAACCAAATCTGAGCCAGAAAGTTTCAGGATATTGCTAGATAGGCTACAACCCTATCAACTCTTCTCTGTGAGGACGACCTCGAGGGATGCTCCCGGGCCCTCGACTACCTCTAGGAGTTCGCAAGGGAAAGAGGGAGTGACTATGGCCGCTCAAGGGGAAGCAGGCGAGTAAAAAGTCGAAGGGGCCCTTATCGCAATGAGACTTGACCCGTCTGTGTTAGATCTTTTAAGGCAACTACCAGACCATTTGCGGCCGGTGGTTTACACCCTTTTAGTATGCCAACTCGCCACAACCTTTGACAGACACGTGGCTTCTCGACCTACCGACCTGGTGGCCACTGCACTTTAGATGCAAAGTCAGGTAAAATGACTTGTTCTCTTCGAGAACTCTTTCATATGAGTCGATCTTTTAGCTTTTTAAGAAAAAGCTAACTCTCTATTCCTTTCCATGTAGTCTTTGCTCGCCCTAAATGTGGCCCATAATAAGATGAAGATCAACTTTGCTAGCAAACTCCATGAGATAAAGGAGGAAATTGCCAAACTAAAGCAAGATGTTGTGGCTTCAAATGCAGAGGCAAAGATTGCCCACATTTAGGCGAATGTGTACATGACTGAAAGGAATTCTGCTCTGCGAGCAACAGATTTTCAGAAGATCGAGCTTGAGAAGAAAGATAACGACAATAAAGAGCTCCAACAAACAATAGCAAGGCTTACTAAAGAGTTTGGCCAAAGAGAAAATGAGCTACACTTGAGCTTAGAGCATGAAAAAGCAACAAAGAAAACATGAGCTGAATTATGAGAAAACTCAAAGAAAGAGAAGAGGGCGTTGCAGACAGATCTTGAGCTGGCTCATGGGCGAATCATTTCGTTGACCGAGCAAATAAAGCAACAGAACCTCAAAATGGAGAGGAAGGCTACTCACTGGGTGCTGCAAGCTATTTATAGCTTGCGGCCAAACAATCCTAACATGGATATCTTCGATCTCCCCGAGGAATACCAAGTTGCTCTTGCTTCTATGGTAGAGGCCGATGAACAAGAAGAACAAGAGCCTGCCCTAGAGGACTATCAGTAAGAAACAGAAATCCTTGAAGATCAAGCGGACGACCTAGAGGTCGAGGTGGCTGAAGTCAGGGATCTTGGTGATCAAGACCAGTGATCGTTCTCTCTTCTGTTTGAATTGGGTCTTTTATGCTTATTCTTTTTTCTGATGTAGCTCTTGGTCGTCCCTTGAAAATAATTTTCAAATATATAAAATGAACTTTTGACCACTTGTGATAGCACTTTTATAACTCAAGTACTTCACAAAACAAATATAGCATATCTGATCATAAAACTTGTAAAACGTTATAAGTAACAAGATTATTAAAAACTTGAGATTACAACACAAGTAATTCTTTGAGAAGAATTGGAATAATCTTATTCATAGTATTTATAACAATGAAAACTTTACAAGTAAAAAAAATGATCAAGCTATAAACGAGTTTGGAACTATTGATAATGAGGGTGAAGATGCTCAACATTCCAAGTTCGCGGTACTTCGAAACCATTAAGTCTGTTGCGACACGATATGGGCCTTCCCAATTAGGTCCCAATACCCCCACACTTGGTTGTCTTATACCAAGAAATACTTCTTTTAACACCAGATCACCAACCTGGAAGTCTCTTCTCCTGACTTTAGAGTCGAATAATCTTTTTACCTACTACTAATAGGAAGCTATCCTTAACCAAGCCTTGTTGCGATGTTCTTCAACTAAGTCCAGACTTACACGTAAGAGTGTTTCATTATCTGATTCATTGTAGGACTCTCTCCGAAGCAAACTAGCTCCTACTTCCACTATGACCATTGCTTCGCAGACATATGCTAGCGAGAAGAGTGTTTCCAAAGTATAAGTTCTCGGAGTCGTTCTATATGCCCATAGAACTTCTGGGAGATCATTGGCCCAATTGCCTTTGGTTGTGCTAAGCTTGGCCTTCAAAGTGTGTTTGATAGTCTTGTTGACAGTTTCAACTTGATCATTAGCTTACAATCTTGCTACTGAGGCGAATTTCTTATGAATCCCCAGCTCTTTTCAAAACTGCTTGAATTCCTCATTATCAAACTATTTCCCGTTATCAGAGATGAGTGTGTGAGGAATCTCATAGTGGCACATAATATTCTTGAAGACGAAGTCTTTGAGCTTCTTTGTAGTGATTGCGTCTAAAGGCTCTGCTTCGACCCACTTAGTGAAATAATCTATTGCGACCACTGCATATTTGATGCCACCTTTACCCATTAGCATGGGTTCGTGAGATCAATTCTCCACATAAAGAATGGCCAAAGACTGGTCATCGTTGTTAACTGGTGGGAAGGAGCTTGCGGGATGTTCACGAATCTTTAGCACTTATCACACTTTTTCACAAAGTTGAAGGCATCTTCATGAAGTAGGGGCCAATAATATCATTGGCGAATAATTTTATTGGCAAGAGATCGTGCGGCAATGTGATTACCATAGATCCCTTCGTGTATCTCTTTCATGATATAGTATGCTTCATCATCCATTACACATCGGAGGGGGGGAGTGCTAAACCCTCATTTATACAACTGATCTCCAATGAGAGTGTAACGAGCAACTCTAGTTCGCAGGAGTCTTACCCTAGTCTTGTTGTTAGGAAGAACCTCATCTCTGAGATACTGAATAATCAAAGTCATCCAAGAAACAAACTTAGTTGTGGCTACGACCTGATCAGGTGAGCTGATGCTAGAAGCTTAGATGTACTTGATTGGAATACTGTCCAGAGCATCGGAGTCCAATGATGAGGTTATCTTTGCTAAAGCATTCGTGATAGAATTACTATCTCTCGGGATTTGCATGATCGTATAGTGCTTGAAAGGCTCGAGTGCGACCTTGGCTTTCTTCAAGTAACTGATCATATTCTCTTCTTTGGTTTGATACTCTTCCAAAATATGATTGACAACTAGCTAGGAGTCGCTATTAATGTCGATCATATCTGATCTCATTTCTCTTGCTAGTCGTAGACCAGCAAATAACGGCTCATATTCGACCTCATTATTTGTAGCTTTGAATCCAAACCTAAAGGCTCCATAAATATGAGTTCCTTTAAGGCTGATAAGTAGAAGACCAACTCCAACTCTTCTCCTATTCAAAGACCCATCAACTTAAAGACTCCAGGTTGACAAGTTCCAAACAGTTTCCTGGACAACTTCACTGGTTGGATGTTCATATTCTTGATCTGGTTAATGAGAGAACTCTGAAATAAAGTCAGCAACAACCTGCCCTCTAATTGCTATTTTTAGTCTGTAATGCAGATCGAATTGACTCAGTTTCATAACCAACTTAAGCAACTTAGCCGAGGTCTCTGGCTTCTGAAGGACCTGCCTAAGCAGGTAGTTTGTTAAAACATGGATGGTGTGGGCATGGAAGTAAGGTCGCAGCTTCCTGGAAGCGATCAGCAGGGCATAAGCTAATCGTTCAATCTCTAGATACCGAGTCTCAGTGTCCCGTAGGCATTTGCTCGTGTAATACATTGGCCATTGAATTTTGCCCTCTTCCCAAATGAGAGTTACGCTGACCGTATACTGAGAGACAGACAGGTAGAGAAATAGGATTTCCTTGGAAAGAGGCTTGGACAGAAGATGTGGTTTTCCAATGTGCTCTTTTATGCTCTAGAAGGGTCACTCACACTCTAGAGTCCATTCAAATCTCTTGTTGGCCCTGAGTATATTAAAAAAGGACAAACAATGATTTGTTACTGTCAATATGAAGCAATTGAGAGCCGCTATTCTCCCATTCAAGCTTTGAACTTGCTTTTGATTGGCGGGATTTTCTATATCTAGGAGAGCTTGGATCTTTTTGGGATTAACTTCAATTCCCTGATGGTTAACCATATACCCCAAGAATTTCCTTGAGGATACTCCGAATGAACACTTAAAAGGATTAAGTTTCATTCTATACCTTCAAAGTATGTCGAACATTTCCGCGAGGTTAGCTATGTAATCTGAAGCAACATGCGACTTGACCAATATTTCATCAACGTAGACATCCATTGACTTCTCAATTTGCTCGAAAAACTACGGTTAACCAGACGCTAGTAGGTCGCCCCAGCATTTTTCAGATCGAAGGGCATGACTTTATAGCAGTATAGTCCTCGATCTGTAATAAACGAGGTATGCTCCTCATTAGACGTGTACATCGGGATCTAATTATACCCCGAGTAGGCATCTATGAAGCTTAACAGCTCATGCCCTGAAGTAGCATCGACGAGCTGATCAATTCTAGGCAAAGGAAAACTGTCATTCAGACATGGTTTATTGAGATCTGTGAAATCAACACAAGTTTGCCATTTTTCGTTGGGTTTCTTCACCAAAATAGGATTGACGACCCAACTCGGGCATGAGCCTCCCGAATGAATTTGATTGAGAGGAGCTTATCCACCTTAACCTTAAGAGCAGCATAACGCTCTAGGTCCATGGCTCTTCTTTTCTGGCAAATTGGCTTAACCTCACTGTCGATATTGAGTGCATGACATATTACATTTGGGCTGATCCCGATCATGTCAGCATGAGTCCATGCAAAAACATCTATATTCTATCTAAGGAAACTCGTTAGATCGGTAGCAAGCTGAGGGTTGAGATTGCTTTCGATTCTCAACACACGACTCAGTTCATTCTAGTCGACTGATGCCTCAGATAAAGTCTCAAAATGCCCATTATGGGAATACTCCTCTTGAACACGAGGATCTATATTGTCTTCCACTAGACCTGATTGTGGTTCGATTCCGCTGATCGTCATAGCTTGCTCGAGAATGCCCACTGGCTTCCATTTCCCTTTGTATGCCATATGTACTGCTCTTACATAATAGTCGCGAGATTCACGCTGAGACCTTTTGACCTCCCTTCACCCCATCGGAGTGGGGAATTTCATCTTTAGATGATAGATGGAGGTGACAGCTTTGAAATTTTGGAGTAGAGGTGATCCCAATATACCATTGAGAGTGGATGGACAGTCTACCACTAGAAATTCTGTCATCTTGGTCATTTCATGGGTCTTACCTAAAGTGACAAGAAGTGAAATCGTTCCCTTAGGAATCAGATGATCCTTTGTAAAACCATAGAGGGGGATAAAGGCAGGCTTTAGATCTGCCTCTTCCAATTGCATTTCCTCAAATGCTCACTGAAATAAGATGTTCATGACGCTCTCATTATCTACCAACATTGTGTGGACTTCGTACCGACCTATTTTAACCGCGATGACGAGTGCATCATCATGAGGGTGATGCAATCATGTCGCGTCTTTCTCTAAGAAGGTGATCTGCTCCTCTCTACGCACTTTAGCTGGTCGTTGCACCATGTTTAACATACTCACGAGGTCATGGCAAGCTTCCTAAGCATACTTCTCCTAAGCAACTCGAGAATTCCCGCGAGGTGCAACCCTCCAAATATAATTTCGACGAAATGGAGGCCCTTGTGACCTTGGTGCTTCTTCCTATCGTCCTCTTGATCCTTCTCCTGAATGGGAGTCAGACCATCAACATACTCCTTTAAGTGCCCCCTTTTTATGAGGTCTTCAATAGCTTGTTTAAGAGCTCGACATTCATCAGTATGGTGCCCATTGTCCCAATGATAACGGCAATATTTCTTGCTGTTTCTTATTGAAGGAGGATTTTCATAGTCTTTGGCTCTCCGAGCAGATTAACTTCTTCTGATTTATCTAGAATAGCTGATACCGAAGCGTTCAATAGATTGTACTGATTCTTGTCACGATTGCGATGAGGAACTTCGGCATAAGATTTCTTAGGTTCAAACCACTGTTTCTTTCCCTTAGTCTGATTGTCATTAGTCCATTTGCGATCAGGTCTTCTACTTCTCTCTCCTCGGTTTTCTTCCCTCCAATTGGGAGCATTGGTCAAAGGATCGGGGTCGTGGCGATTCAAAGCAACCACTGAATTTTCAATTATGAGATATTTCTCAATGAGGTTGTAGAAGCGAGTGAGGGAAATATCGTCCTGGAATTGTAGTTTCTTCCACAGGTCGGTTTGGGGGTGAACTCCCACAATAATAAGAGTTCGAACTGAATTTTCGGGTGTATTAGACACCTTGTTTAGCTCCCTGTGGAACCTGTCGATATAGGACTAGAGGAATTCATTCCTCTTTTGCCGTATGTTGCTTAGATAGCTTAACGACATTGAGAACTTCTTATTAGCTTGGAAGTGTCTCAAAAATAACGAACTCATCTGCTACCATGAGTTGATAGATCCTGGCAGAAGCGATCTAAACTAGTGCTTAGCATGAGCAGTCAAAGTCACTGCTAAGAAGGGACATTTCGCCAAGTTGGAAACTTGGTGAAGCTCCATGAGGTCGTTAAACTCATAGAGATGATCATGCGGATCAAAATTCTCATCGAATGCTCCCATATCAGGCATTCTAAATCTTGACGGGAAAGGAGCAGTTAAAACTGCTGAAGAAAAAGGAGACGCCTCAGTGACCTGCCCTCGCTCATTTTGCTGAGCTCTAAGCTAATCCAGAGCTCGTTGTAACTCCTCAATCTGAGGAAGCGGAGCCACTTGAGGATCACTTTCTGCAATGTGGGTTCGCTCCCCACGATTACGATTGAGGAAAGACCGTAGATCGGACTCTTCCTCACTCTTCCTCACCTCAGCCAAAGCCTCCGACATACCTTGACACATGCTGACTAGAGCCATATGAAGGCACTGAATGGCTTAGGGAGTTATCCCGACCTCCGCGGTGGTCAGAATCGACCCGCGTTTGGTGGGTATTTCCCTCATGGTGGTGGTCGGAACCATCATTCCAGCGATAGTGGGAATTTCCATGTCGTGCACTCTTGTGGGGGTGCCCATGCAATGTGACATGAGACAGCTCATGATGTGACATACAGCCAAGTCGCAAAGCCACAGGTATTCTACTTGCCTCACGACCGGTATTTAGTGGCCTCTTCGAGCCTTTTGGCCCATTGTCAGCCACTTGGTTTTCCTTATTTTTACGTGTTGTAGTGCCCGTGGTATGAGCTTTTGCCCGTTTCCACACTTTAGCATGACCTACAAGCGTTTTTGGAGATGGTCCGCCTTGTCAGAATTAGGCGGTACAACCTGATCTAAACGATTTAACTTTTGGTTAACCGTTTGAAGAGTATTATTGAACCTCTCCAAGTAATTCATCACAGTTGGATCAAGCTGAGAGGTCGAGGGAATTGAATGTCTGCCACGATACCTTGAGGAATTGGAGGCACTTCGGGAGAAGTAACATCCTGTACCTAGGGGATTTCCTTGTTGTTGGTGCTAGTTTGCTCGGTTTCAAAACCATGAGCCATTTGTTCTACAAGTATAACTGATTGATTAGAGATTTTGAATGAAGAGTGGATATAAAATCAAGTCCTCCTTCTAGCGCCAAATTGTTGATGCATGATTTTGACACCAATGACTCGCACGTGTAAAGTGTTAAACTGTTTTTAGAAATTACACGTGAACTATTATAATCAGATACAAAGACTGAATAATAAATTAGAGATATGATTTTTATAGTGGTTCGGATGCTCAAAGCGAATCCTACGTCCACTGTTTCTTTTATATATGAGAGATTACAAAAGGCCGCGTAAATCGAACAACGAATAGAGGTACAATAACTGAGTATTCAAAGAGAATATCAAGTCAATCTCTTTCCCGTGGGTTATCTTTGCTCTAAAAATAAAGATTACAATCAGAATGAGGGTTCAGTATCATAATCCCAAAAATGAAAGGGGGGGTCCTCTATTTATAGTAGAGGAATTCAAGGTAATGATCACAAATCTGCAAATGGGTAGGTGTCGTGCAAGTCCTTCCTTGCTTCCCATTGGTTGATAACTGAGAAAATGTCCTCAAATTATCTGGGGCTTGGACAGGCATATTTTTTCTGTCATGGAGCAACGTGGCAACTCCTAGACGGTGCAAAGCCTTCTTAAACTCTGATTGATACTCACTGACGTTGGCTCTGAATTTTTAGGCATAACACATTTAATTTGTAATGTTAAGAGTACAAATTCATGCGGTGCAGCAATTAATATTTGTTATCTTTAATTTAAGTTATTCAATTATATTATAAATTTAAAATATGTATAAATGATATTATTTTTTAAGTTAATTATTGATGTATGCTTTAAAAGAAATTCAATATCTTTCTTTCCTTTCTCCAAATCTCAGTGTCAAACTTTTTGTATATAAATTATGATTGATATATGAAAGGCTTGAGCAATATTAGGGCAATTGAACTAACCCTTAGGTGGTCAAAGGTCAACTAGAATTCTTGGGTGTATTACTGAAGAACTCTTGAGTTTCATTCTCCTTAGTTGTTAATAAGAGTGACCACTAGAAGATTACCCAGTCGTTAACTTTAGGGCCCAGGAGATTGGTTGAGATGCCTGCAAGCTGGCCCGGATGATTATCAAAAAAAAAAAAAAAAAAAGAATTAGGGCAACCGGGGTAAACTTACCCTAAGTAAGATAGCCAAGTCGTGGCATGAACACAGTAGTTAAAATGTGTAAAAGGTGGTTTGGCATATTTATATATCCCTTTTGTGGGAAAGAATATGGCATGTTACAATATTGGTAACATGGTACTTGAAAACATTATATTAACATTCATTAATCTTAAGCTACATTATATCCCTTTTGTGGGAAAGTATATGGCATGTTACAATATTGATAATGCCCAAGTATATATAAGTGCAAAAGATTGCATTTTTGTTCATTCTTGACTTGTTCACTCAAAACAAACTAAAACTCTCTCTCAAACCCACGGCCACTCTCTAATCTCTCAAGGTGGTGTTAAAGTGTGGAGGTTTCATCCTTTTGAGGCTAATCTTCATCAATCCAAAGCAAAGGAGTAGGTATAATCTCTTTTCAAGCTTTGCATGAAAAGCCTTTTTTTTGAATCCATCCTTTGATGCTTTCTTCTCCATTTCCACCACTCTTCATTCATGCATGCTGGTCTTTCATGAATTTGTTGGAGAAAAAGAAATGTATGACAACTTGAAAGATTTAGTTACCCATTCTTATCTCTAGGATTTGCCAAGACTCCCTATTAAGGAGGGATTTACTTCCTTATCTAGATGGGGAAACTAATATTAGATGGAGTTATAAATACATAGATTATTCACGAGAAAGGGGATCTCTCCCTCATCTCTCTCGCTTCTCTTTTCTTTAGGCATTCTTTCAATTATGAGTAGCTAAATACTTTTCTTCCAGCTAAAGGATAATTGAAGTTTTGGTTCTTCAAGAATTGTGAGATCTAAATAATTTTCAGTGTCCTTTTATTTCTTCACTATTTATATATCTTCTACATTTATTAAAAATTATTGTCTTGATTGATTGATGCAAAGGGCCCTTTGTTCAATTATTAGGTTAATAAATTGCCATTTAAAACTTTAAATCCGTAATTGTTTAAATGTTCTAATATTAGTGGTAAAATAACATAGTTGATTATAGAGAGATTTTCGATTTATGTTATGAAGATATATAATCTAGTCTAAATGAATCGAGCTTGTGTATTTGTTGGCTAGAATTGGTAGCCTCTCTCATTATTAATGTTGTCGATAGATTAAATCCTGAGAGCTTGTTTAGGGCTGTTTATTAACAAGGGAAGTAATCAAAGAGCTTGTTTTGGTTATCGAGAAAGTAAGGAGAGATAGGTTGTTAGAGCTTGTTAATAACTATAACCAATTTAGTAAAGAATATAAGATTTTATCCTTGTATCTGTGATCAATTCTCTGAACCAATTCTGAAATTATACCTTTGGTTGGATATTTGCCTGATATTGATTCCTCTTTAATTTTTAGTTGATTATAATTGCTTTTTTTTTTTATTTCACTTCGAAATTTCAAAACCCCCCTTTTCTTTGCTTTAATTTTCATTAAAATAAATCTACCCAATCTCTGTGGATACAACCTTGCTCATCACTGTTACAATTTGTATTTTTTGAGAGTGAGAATTTTATTATTTGTTTGATTCGACACCCACCAGAAGTCTTGCCTTAGTCTTGCTGTTATGAAGAACCCATCTATGAGATACTGAATAATCAGAGTCATCTAGGAAACAGACTTAGTTGCGGCTGATAAGAGCTTGAAAATACATATTTGGTTAGTGATTCTATTGGATTATTTGTGGAAAAATGTGCTTTTAATGTGAAATTTGAGTTAATTATTTCATAAATACCTTTATGGGATCACGGGTGTATTTTGAGTATTTTCAGGTTAAAAATGATATTTGAATAAAGAAGAATTATGTCAATGGAATTCGTGATGAGTAGGAACAAATAGTGTAAGAATCTGAGTTGAAACGAGAAAGTTGTGATGCGTTGAAGATGAAACGTAAAACCTGGAAGTTTGTCAAAATGAGCATGCTTCGATGTTTTTATCATAACTTAAGCTGTAGAAATAGGAATTTGATGATTCTTGTGGCGTTGGAAATATTATTCAGAGAGATACAAAGTTCATGTTAATGACTTTTCCAAATTCTGAAGATTCCAGACTTGTGGGACAGAAAGAACGGTCACCGTAGCGACCATTTCGTTCACTGCAGCTACGGATCACGGGCCTGTTTGGGTTATTGTACTTTCCTTGTCCGAATCTGAATGGTTGAAGGAATTTAATTATTTCCTAATAAACCTACAAACCCTAGCACTATAAATAAGGGTCTTTAATTAGTTTTTAGGGAGATTAGAGAAGGAGAAAGAGCGACTACTATTTTGGAGATCGGAATTCTTGCAGATTTCGTTCACCAATAAGAGAAATTTTTTCTATTTTTCTTTCTTGAACTCATGTTTATTAATACAATGGTTGTTTTTATTACTACAATTATGAACTAAATTCCTTTTCTAGGGCTAAAGATGTAGCCCAATTTATGAATATGTGTTGACTTTATTGTTGTTAATTTTAATTGAGCATTAATTCTAAGTTTTATTATTGTGTGTAATGCTTTCAATTCTTAAGGGCCTGAGAGTTGAATGATTTTATGGGTTGGGTTGAGATTGAGAGATGAAACTTGATTAGTCTAAGGTAATAAAACCATAGATTGAGCGAACGCTAGAGATAGATTACCGCGATCTGTGAGGCTTCGATAAATTCCATAGAACTTGATAATATCTTAGCTTCTAAATCCACTTTAGAGATATTTTGGGTTGTTGCTTTAAGGGTTAATTCGCTAATTGTTTGAGAGAAAGTTAGTGAAATATTAGGGAGTTTGGCCTTTAGAATAAGCTTAATTAGGTTAATAATTATCAATGCATAAGATTAAATTTGTGTGAAATTTGTGCAATAGGTTTAGTCTTATTGATCTTGTTACCAAAGTATTAATACAATTCTGCTTTTGTCTACTTTTTAGTTTGTTTTATTTTTCATGAATTCATTCTTAAAATTTTGTTTCTCCAAATAGTAATAAAATAGACTGGTTTGGTACTTGGTAGGTAGTTTTCTTGGGATTTGACACTTGTTTACTTGAGCTTTACTACTTGCGCGATTTCATACACTTGCAAATAGCTTGTCAGTGGCTACGACCTGACCAAGTGAGCTGATGCTGGAAGCTTTGATGTACTTGATTGGAATAATGTCCGGAGCATCGAAGTCCAGCGATGAGGCTATCTTTGCCAAAGCATCCGTGATAGAATTACTATCTCTCGGGATTTGCCTGATTGTATAGTGCTTGAAGGGCTCGAGCGTAGCCTTGGCTCTCTTCAAGTAACTGATCATATTCTCTTCTTTGACTTGATATTCTCTTAGAATCTGATTGACAACTAGTTGGGAGTCGCTATTAATGTCGATCATATCTGATCCTATTTCTCTTGCTAGTTACAGACCAGCAAATAGTGCCTCATATTCGGCCTTATTATTCATAGCTTTGAATCCAAACCTGAGGGCTCCATAAATGCGAGTTCTCTCAAGACTGATGAGCAAAAGACTAGCTTCGACTCTTCTCCTATTCGAAGACCCATCAACATAAAGACTCCAGGTTGACAAATTCTGAATAGTTTCTTGGACAACTTCATTGGCTGGCTATTCGGACTCCCGATCTGGTCGATGAGAGAACTAAAAAATAAAGTCAGCAACAACTTGCCCTTTAATTGTTGTTTTTGGTCTGTAATGCATATTGAATTGACTCAGTTCCATAACCCTCTTAAGCAACTTACTCGAAGCCTCTGATTTTTGAAGGACCTGCCTGAGTGGGTAGTTGGTCAAAACATGGATGGTGTGGGCATGGAAGTAAGGTCGCATCTTCCTGTAAGCGATCAGCAGGGCATAAGCTAATCGTTCCATCTCTAAATATCGAATCTCGGCATCCAGCAGTCATTTACTCGTGTAACAAACTGACCACTAAATTCTGCCCTCTTCCTAAATGAGAGCTACGCTGACCACATACTGAGAGGCGGACAGGTAGAGAAATAAGATTTTCTTGGGAAGGGGCTTGGATAGAAGATGTGGCTTTCCAAGGTGCTCTTTTATGCTCTAGAATCCATTCAAATCTCTTGTTGGCTCTGAGTATATTGAAAAATAGTAAACAACGATCTGTTACTCTTGATATGAAGCGACTGAGAGCCGTTATTCTCCCATTCAAGCTCTGAACTTGCTTTCAATTGACAGGACTTTTTATATCTAGGAGAGCTTGGATCTTCTCAGGGTTGACTTCAATTCCCCGATGGTTAACTATATACCCTAAGAATTTCCCTGAGGATGCTCTGAACAAACACTTAAGAAGATTAAGTTTCATTCTATATCTCCAGAGTATGTTGACCATTTCTGCGAGGTTAGCTATGTGATCTGAAGCGACATGCGACTTGACCAGCATGTCATCAACATAGACATCTATTGATTTCCCTATCTGCTCAGAAAACATACGGTTAACCAAACGCTGGTAGGTCACCCCAACATTTTTCAAATCAAAGGGCATGACTTTATTGCAGTATAGTCCTTGATCTGTAATAAACGAGATATGCTCCTTGTCAAGCATGTACATCAGGATTTGATTATACCCTGAGTAGGCATTCATGAAGCTTAACAGCTTGTGCCTGGAAGTGGCATTAACGAGCTGATCAATTCTGGGTAAAGGAAAACTGTCATTCGGACAAGCTTTATTGAGATCCGTGAAATCAACATAGGTTTGCCATTTGCCGTTGGTTACTTCACCAAAACAGGATTGACGACCTAACTCAAGTAGTGAGCCACCCGAATATACCCAATTGAGAGGAGCTTATCCACCTCAACCTTAAGAGCAGGATAACGCTCTGGGTCCATCGCCCTTCTTTTCTAGTGAACTAGTTTGATCTCACTGTCAATATTGAGTGCATGACATACTACATTCAAGCTGATCCCGATCATGTTAGCATGAGTCCACACAAAAACATCCATATTCTTCTTGAGGAAGCTCGTTAGGTCGGTAGCAAGCTGAGTGCTGAGATTGCTTCCGATTCTCAATACATGAGTCAGCTTATTCTGATCGACTGATACCTCAGATAGAGTCTCAACAAGCCCACCGTAGGAATACTCCTCCTGAACACAAGGATCTATGCTATATTCCATTGGACCTGATTGTGGTTCGATCCTACTAATTGTCATAGCCTGCTCGGGAACGCCTGCTAGCTTCCCTTTCCCTTTCCCTTTGCATGCCATCTGCACAGCTCTTACAAAGCAGTCGCGATATTCACGCTGAGACCTTTTGACCTCCCCACACCCTGTTGGAGTAGGAAATTTCATCTTTGAATTATAGATGGAGGTGATAGCTTTGAAGTTTTAGAGTAGAAGTCATCCCAATATGCCATTGAAAGTGGATAGACAGTCTACCACTAGAAATTCTATCATCTTGGTCATTTCGTGGGTCTTACCCAAAGTGACAGGAAGTGCAATTGTTCCCTTGGGAATCAGATGGTCCCCTATAAAGCCATATAAAGGGATAAAGGTAGGCTTCAGATATGCCTCTTCTAATGGCATTTCCTCAAATGCTCACTGAAATAGGATGTTCACGGCGCTTCCATTATCCACCAACATTTTGTGGACTTTGCACTTACCTATTTTAGCCACGATGACGAGTGCATACTCACGAGGGTGATGCAATCGTACCACATCTTTCTCTGAAAATGTAATCTCCTCCTCCCTACGCACTTTAGCAGGTTGTTGCGTTGTGTTTAACACACTCACAGGGTCATGGTGAGCTTCTCAAGCGTACTTCTCCTAAGCACCTTAAGAATTCCCTACGAGGTGCGGCCTTCCAAATATAATTCTGACGAAATGGAGGCCCTTGCGACCATGGCACTTCTTCCTATCGTCCTCTTGATCCTTCTCCCGAATGGGAGTTGGACCATCAACATACTCCTTAAAGTGCCCCTTTTTAATGAGGTCTTCAATAGCCTACTTAAGAGCTCGACATTCATCAATATGGTGCCCATTGTCCCTATAATAACAACAATACTTCTTGCTGTTTCTTTTAGAAGGGGGATTTTTCATGGACTCCGGCTTTCTGAGCAAATTAGCTTCTTCTGATTTATCCAGAATAGCTGATACTGATGCGTTCAATGGAGTGTACTGATTCTTGTTGCAATCGTGACAAGGAACTTGGGCATAAGATTTCTTGGTCTCAAACTGCTATTTCTTTCCCTTTCTTTGATCGTCATTAGCCTATTTGCGATCAAGCCTTCTACTACTTTCTCCCTAGTTTTCCTCCCTCCATTTGGGAATGCTGGTTGAAGAACCGTGGTCATGGTGATTCAAAGTAGCCACTAAATTTTCAATTCTAAGATATTTCTCAGTGAAGTTGTAGAAGCGGGTGAGGGAAATATCATCCTGGAATTGCAGTTTCTTCCACAGGTCAGTTTGCAGGCGAACTCTCGTAATAATAAGAGTTCAAACTAAATCTTTAGGTGTATTAGGCATCTTGTTCACCTCCATGTGGAACCTGTCAATATAGGACTAGAAGGCTTCATTTCTCTTCTACCGTATGTTGCTCAGATAGCTCAACTGCATTGAGAACTTCCTATTAGCCTAGAAGTGTCTCAGATACAACAAACTCGTATGCTACCATGAGTTGATAGATCCTGGCGGAAGCGATCTAAACCAACACTTAGCATGGGTAGTCAGAGTCAAGGCTAAGCAGCGACATTGCACCAAGTTAGAAACTTGGTGAAGCTCCATGAGGTCGTTAAACTCATAGAGATGGTCCTACATATCAGAATTCTCATCGAATGCTCGCATGTCGAGCATTCTAAACCTTGACCGGAAAGGAGTAGTCAACACCAATGTTTTAAAACCTAGCCCGGCCCGGACGATTTAACCGGTTCAACTGGTAACCGGTCACTAAGCCGGGCCAAGTTATGATAAAACCCGGTATACGCATTTGACCCGGTATAACCCACGGTTAAACCGGAGTAACTGTAACTAACCCCTGGTGACAAAACCGGGTCAATGCATTACAATAATTCCCAAGCCCATTTCACTTTCATTTCTCACAGATTTAGTCAATCTTCAACTCTTCGGCATCCTTAGCTCTTCAATCTTCACTGCAACTTTCGATCGGCTTTTCAATCATCACTATAACTTTCAATCGGCTCTTCAATCTTCCCTTTTCGCGAATCGCGTTTCATTTCATCATCAGTTCTTTACTTCATCTTCATCAGTTCATCTTCATCTCACTTGTAAGTTCATCTTAATAATAATATTGTCAATCCAACAGCTAATTCATCTTTAATCTTCATTCTTCATTCTTCAATCAATGATTCAGAAACAAAAACGAGTTGCAAAAAATAATGGGTATTGAAGCAAATGAGAAAAACACCAAAAGGGTCAAAGCTACAGACTTTAAACAATCAAACTTACCAAAAGTGTTGACTTTCAGAGTTTGCTTTGAGGGTCTCTTGTTTCTTTATTGGGGGTTTTCTCTTGGTGTTATTGAGGCTGTTGAGTTGACAAGTTGATGAGTCGGCTTACCAAGTTCTTAACCTTTGAATAGATTGATGATTCAGATATAGGGAATGGTGAGGGGAGTTTGGGTGAGATTGATGTAAACAAACGGCCAAGATTGTTTCTTGCCATAGTTTATGAGCTCTAGATCTTGTTGAAGAAGAATAACACCAACAACAACAAACCTTAATTTGATTTGCTTGAAATTGAAATGATATTGAAATGGAACTTTGCTGTGTATAATCTGGAGAGAAAAAGCGGTAGAGTGAGAAAGAGAAAAAGAGAGAGAGAGAGAGAGGACTGAGGATGAATGGATCGTGTAATGTGTTACGGACGTCAAAATCATATTCAATCTGATTAATTAGTGTGATGACATCACCAATTCGACCGGACGGTCGAACCGGTTTAACCAGGACCCGATCTTTTGACTGGGTCAAAGAGCGGGTCGAGTATTAAAACATTGGTCAACACTACTAAAGAAAAGGGAGACACCTCAGCGACCTACCCTCGCTTATTCTGCTGAGCTCTAAGCCGATCCAAAGCTCGCTGTAACTCCTAAATCTGAGGAAGCGGAGCCACCTGAAGATCACTTTCTGCAATGTGGGTTCGCTCCCCACGATTGTGATTAAGGAAAGACCGCATATCAGACTCTTCTTTGCCTCGGTTGGAACCTCCGGCATACCTTGACACATGCTGGCTAGAATCATGTGAAGGCACTGAATGACTTGGGGAGTTATCCTGGCCTCCACAGTGGTTAGAATCGACCCGTGTTTTGTGGGTATTTCCCTCGCGGTGATGGTCGGAGCCATCATTCTGGCGATAATGGGAATCTCCATGTCGTGCACTCTTGTGGGGGTGCCCATGCGATGTGGCGTGAGATAAATCATAGTGTGACATACCGCCAAATTGCAAAGCTACAGGTATTTTACCTGTCTCACTACTGGTATTCATTGGCCCTTTCGAGCCTCTTGGCCCATTGTTAGCCACCTGTTTTCCCTTATTTTTATGCGTTGTAGTGTGCGTGGTATGAGCTTTTGCCCGTTTCCATGCTTTAGCGCGACCTACAAGCGTTTGAGGTGGTACTGCCTTATCAGAATTAGGCGATACAACCTGATCCAAACAATCTAACATTTGGTTAACCATTTAGAGAGTATTATTGAACCTCTCCAGGTAATTCACCATAGCTGGATCGAGCTGAGAGATCGAAGGAATGTCCACCATGGTACCTTGAGGAATTGGAGGTACTTCGGGAGAAGTAACATCATGTTCCCCGGGGATTTCCTAGTTGTTGGTGCTAGTTTGCTCGGTTTCAAAACCACGAGCCATTTGTGCACTAGTAGAACTGATTGATTAGAGATTCTGAATGTAAAGCGGATATAAAATCAGGCCCTCCTTCTAGCGCCAAACTGTTAATGCATGATTTTGACACCAACGACTCGCACGTGCAAAGTGCTAAAACATTCTTAGAAATTAGACATGAATGATTATAATCAGATACAAAGACTGAATAATAAATGAGAGATATGATTTTTAAAGTGGTTCGGATGCTTAAAGTGAATCCTACATCCACTGTTTCTTTTATATATGAGAGATTACAAGAGGTCGCGTATAGCGAAG
Source organism: Pistacia vera (assembly GCF_008641045.1). Classification (NCBI taxonomy): domain Eukaryota; kingdom Viridiplantae; phylum Streptophyta; class Magnoliopsida; order Sapindales; family Anacardiaceae; genus Pistacia; species Pistacia vera. The sequence goes on from NW_022196043.1 coordinate 316,346, forward strand.
AGCGAACAGAGGTACAATAACTGAGTATTCAAAGAGAATATCAAGTTAGTCTCTTTCCTATAGGTTATCTTTACTCTAAAAATAAAGATCACAATCAGAATGAGGGTTCAATATCAGAATCCCGAAAATGAGATGGGGAGTCCTTTATTTATAGTAAAGGAATTCAAGGTAATGATTACAAATCTATAAGTGGGTAGGTGCCGTGCAAGTCCTTCCTTGCCTTTCATTGGCTGATAACTTAAGAAATATCCTCAAATTATCTTGGGCTTGGACAGGTGTGCGGTCCTCAGTCACTCATAAACAAAACCTGAATTTGCTAAGTTGCTGATAGCCATATTCTTTCTGTCATGGAGTAACATGGCAGCTCCTGGACAGCGCAAAATCTTCCTAAACTCTGATTGGTGTTTGATGACGTAGGCTAACGTTAGCCTTGATTTTTTAGGCATAACACTCATAAAAATGTTGTAATCTTATCAGCACCATAAAAATATTAGAGTGTAAAGCCATGTACAAACACTTTTATTCAAGTATTGCATCTACTAGAACAATTATTTTGTGTTCAGTAGGCCTGCTGTGTAACATTATGCACCCAACTTGCCAAGTAAATGAGAATGAGCTTTACTGCCAAGAGCTTTAATAAAGATGTCAGTAGGCTGGTCTTGTGTGGAAACATGAGTTGTTTTGATTAAACCATTCTTGAGGCTAGCGCAAACAATATGACAATCAATGTCAATATGTTTTGATTAAACCATTCATGAAACATAGGATTAGAAGCTATGTGAAGAGCAGATTGATTGTCACAAAATAAACTAACAGGAGCCAAATCCTTAAAACCAAGCTTAGAAAGAATTTGCACAATCCATGTTACTTCACAAACAATGAAGGCCATGGCCCTATACTCAGCCTCTAAAGAAGATTTAGACACAGTTGCTTGTCTTTTTGATTTCTAGGATAACAAAGAATTGCCAAGTAAAACACAATATCTTGTTATGGATTTTCTTGTCATAAGACATGACGCCTAGTCAGAGTCACTGTAAGCTGCCAATTGGAGAGAATTATGAGAAGGAAAATACAAACCAAGACCAGGGGCTTGCTTGATATATCTAACAATTTTCAAGGCAATAGCCATATGAGAGTTCTTAAGAGACTGCATAAATTGGTTGAGAAGATTTACTGAGTAACTAATGTCTGGCCGAGTTTGACAAAGATAAAGAAGTTTACCCACAAACCTTTGATAAGAAGTAGGATCATATAAGAAAGTATCATTTGAGAGATTAAACAACCTGCCATATTGTGCATAAGTGAATTTCATATTTTGATCTAGGGGAATAACGGTAGGCTTGGATCTAAATAACCCTAAAGATGCAATCAATTCAAGTGCATATTTTCTTTGACAAAGAGTGATACCTCTATGTGATTGAGCCACCTCAAACCCCAAGAAATATTTTAAAAACCCTAGGCCTTTGATTTTGAAATGTGTATGCAATAGAGACTTAGTATTAGAGATAAGCGACATATCATTACCAGTGATAACGATATCATCAACATAGACAAGCAAAATAACAAGCTTGGAATGATCTCTCTTAATAAACATAGAATGATCTGAGTGACATTGACTAAAACCACCAGAAATCAAGGCTGAAGTAAGCTTGTGATTCCAGGCCCGAGAAGCTTGCTTTAAACCATAAAGTGATTTATGAAGTTTGCAAACCAAATGTTGCTTAACTGGTTGAGAAAACCCATGTGGCAATTTCATGTAAATCTCCTCCTATAAATCTCCTTGCAAGAAAGCATTATCCACATCCATTTGAAACAAAGACCAGTCATACATTGAAGCTAAAGCTAGAACAATCTGAACAGTAACCATTTTAACCACAGGAGAAAAAGTTTCATCATAATCCACCCTTGCTTGTTGAGTGTATCCCTTGGCCACTAGCCTGACTTTATACCTTTCTCAAGTGCCATTAGATTTGTATTTGAGTTTATACACCCATTTACACCCTATAAGGGTCTTGCCAGGAGGTAAAGGAACTAAAGACCAAGTAACATTATGCTCTAAGGCTTGAATCTCCTTTTGCATGACATCTACCCAATTAGGATCTTTTGAGGCTTGATTGACAGTGGAAGGTTTAGTGAGTGAGGAAAACTGAGATAAGTAAGCTTGATAGGTTGGTGAAAGATGGAAACAAGATAAAAAAGTATTAATAGGATACTTGACATGAGTATCTTCATATCTTTAATCTCTGTCACTTGCAATGACAGAACTTTTGGTGTTTATATATTTCATAAAACGATTTAAACTCTATAAAAAAAAAAACTTATCCAAAAAAAAAGACATGAGTATCTAAATTTGTTTTGGATAGTGTGGGACAGATAAAATCTGTTGTCCAAATAGGAGGTTTTGATATCCTAGTAGATTTTCTAATGGAAGGGTTTATATGTGATGATTCTGTGGAAGATAATTGAGGAACAACTTGTGATGATTGTGAGGAATCAAGTTGAGTGGATTTTGGAAGGGAAGAATAAAGGAAAGGGATAATAGAGGCTGATGAAACATCTCTAGATGATGCAGACTGATCTATGACAGATGAGGAATGTGAAACAGAATCTAATTCTAGGAATGGTTATAATAAAAACATAGGTTGTGATGATTTTGACTAAGCAAATGGAGAAATTGTTTCATAAAAGACCATATCTTGGCTAACTTGAACAAAATGTGTTTTTAAATCATACAAATAATAACCTTTCTATGTAGGTGAGTAGCCTAAGAAAACACATGGAGTGGACCTTGGAGAGAACTTGTCCTTAGGAGATAAGACAATAGCATAAGACCATCTCCAACTACAAACACCAAATTGGTGTAAGTTTCACACCAAATTGATGTAATTTTTGGTGTACTTCACTATTGCATCTCCAACTCATTGTACCAAATATTACACCAAAAAGAATATTCTTTAGAATATTCCTTTCTTTTTCTTTCTATGTAATAATCAACAATTAATCTATTTCACTCATTATTTTTGTATATATTAATTAAATATTGGGAATGATATTTTTATTAAATAATATTTACTTTGAAAATTATACTAATTTAATAAAATTAAGCTAATTTTTATTTTGAGTTATTGTAATTTAATATTTGCATTGAATAAAGTTTTGTTTTTAATTTTTCATCATTTTTTGAATTATATAATTATTATAAATAATAATATAAATAATAATCAAATTAACATAAATACAAATAACAAAATTTAAATAAAAAAAAATACTTTTTATAGTATTTGAACAGTGCCACACCAATTTAGTGTAGTGTTTGGCGTTGGGTTGGAGCATTTTTTCACACCATTTTGGTGTTTTGTCACTAGGTTGGAGATGCACTAAGCAAGGGAGCAAAAAAATTTCAAGTGATCAAGGTTAGGTTTTTTATGGAAAAAAATTTCATATGGTGATTGCCCTAGAAGAACTTTAGTAGGTAACCTATTTATAATGTAGTTGTTGTCTTTACACAATACCTCCAAAAATTATGTGGAACATATGAATGAAATTTCAAGGCTCTGGCTACTTCCAATATATGTCTGTGCTTCCTCTCAACAATACCATTTTGTTTAGGGGAATATGCACAAGTACTTTGGCGGTCTATACCTTTGTCATGCAAAAATTCAAAACAGTTTTTGTTAAAGAATTCTAATCCATTATCAGTTCGGATACACTTAGTAGTCTTGTCAAATTCATTTTGTACCATGGACAAAAAATGTTTAAAGATTTGAAAAACATCAGATTTGAATTGCATGAGGAAAAGCCAAGTTATCCTAGAATGATCATCCACAATGGTTAAGAAATATCTTGCATTTCCATGAGTGGGTATCTTATATGGACCCCAAACATCCATATGCAATAGATCAAAGGTACTAGCAGTAGTAGATTGACTCAAGGGAAATGGAATCCTAGTTTGTTTAGCTAGTGGACATATAGAACAGTGGGGTATATGTGTCGGTGACAGATTAGCATGTATCAATTTTAAGATGTGGTATGGAACATGCCCTAACCTATGATGCCAAATTTCTGGATTATTATTCAAAGAAGATGCAGATGATGACAAAGAGATACAATCTTTATTAGTTTGTAACCAAAAGATACATTTTGCATACAACAAGAAGTTTTGTGGGCATTATCACTTATTGTCTGTAAATTGGTTACATTGGTTTTTAGCTTTGAAAGAGGCATGAAATAGTATAGCCCTTGCTCATGTTTACCAATCCTTTTCAACTTCCCACTCCAAAGGTCCTAAATCAAACAAAAATCAGGATAAAATGTAACTGAACAATTGTTTAAAGTAGTTAACTTGGACACTGAAAGCAAGTTGTACTTAAAATCTGGTAAATGAAGCACATTATCTAAAGAAATCCCTTCATCCAAACTGACAGAACCAGTATGTTGTATGTTAGTTTTGGTACCATTTGGAAGTCCTACCAATGTGTTATGGGATGTGCCTATATCAATAGGAGATTCTAGGTCTAAATAGTCATATGTCATATGGTCTGTCACTTCTGAATCTATAATCCAATTACTGGCAGTATGACATGAATACAGAGAAACAAGATTACTTGCAAGGTTGGCTACTGGAGCTGATACATTCTCTTTCCGAAGCAGTTGCAAGAGCTGATTATATTGCTCAATTGTAAGAATGGTTCCAAGATTTGTGCCAGACTTAGAATCACTGGTCAGTTGTGAAGATTGCACTTGATTGGCTTTAGCTTTTGCTCCATTTTTTCCTTTTGCGAACTAATAATCTACAAGTAGCTGTGTATCTTGTAACAGATATCCTTTCTATGTCCAAGAAGATGACAGTGCTCACACTCAAAATATGGCTTCTTTCCTTTGTACTTCGAATTCTGGTTTTGTGATTTTTTATTATTCTATGCATAAAGTGCAGTTGAAACCTCTAAATTGGTGTTGATTCCAGCAAGTATCTTCTGACTTTCATCCTGATTCACAATTACGTATGCCTGTCTCATCGACGACAGTGGTGACATTAATAATATTTGGCTACGCACCATTGAGTAGGAATCATTAAGTCCCATCAAGAATTGCAATAATTTTTGCTGGTTTAAATGTTCATGATAAGCCTAAGTTGTAGCACTACAAGAGTTGACAAGCTTACTAAAGCATTCAATTCATCCTATAGTGATTTCAGTTTGTTAAAATACACTGCCACAGAGTTTGTACCTTCCTGAAGATCTTGCTAGACTTGAGACACATTTGTAGAGTAAACAATTACACTGAAAATATCTTTGGATACTGTGTTGAAAATCCAGGCCAATACCAAAGAATTGTACCTTTCCCATTGTGCATGTAAAAGAGTATCAAATGTCGATTTCTTGCAAGTTTCATCCACAAACCCTAACTTGTTTTTGGCACGCAACGATACTGTCATAGCTCTACTCCAAATTCCATAATTTTCAGTCCCAATAAGTTGTTCTGAGACTAACACCGAACCTGGAGTATCTAATGGATGTATATAAAGAGGCGAATTTGATGAATTTGGATCTGTTGCTGCTACATTCGGTTCTCCATTGACACCTGCCATTATTGCTTTCAATTTCTAAAATTTCTTCTTTCACTACTCCAAAAAGAAACGAAGGATTGATTTGGAGTACTTAGATGAAATCAAGTTGCGGAAGCATCACTCTGATACCATGAAATGAAATGAAGAAAGGAGAGTTTTCATGGAGAAAGAATTTTCTCACTTGTATTGCTCTATTTTTCGTTACAAAACTATATACAAGCTTAACTACAACTTTTGCTAATCATAGTTACTGAATTTATTAATTATAGTTACACAGCTGGATGCAACTAACACTCAACTAACTTGTAACTATGCTAACAAACAATTAACTGTAAACTAACTAAGCTGACTAACAGCAGTAGACTGCTCTAATATATACAGTGCAGAAATACCTCAATCTAATGATGTTGACTTGATGATATTTATCCAATTTCCTTTAATGAATTGAGACAGTAGCTTTAAGAAAATGAAGTAAGAAAAAATGAGAGAAAGAGTAAAGCAAATTTTGAGAGGAAACGTAACTGTGTATTTTTTTTGTGTATTTTCTTCTTCTTATTCAAGTGTACTTTTCACACTTTTATATACAAACTAATTACAACTAAAAGCCCATACAAATTTGTTACAACTAAAAGCCCATACAAATTTGTTACAACTAACCCAACTGAAAGCCCAACTGAAAGTAACTGTACCCAACATTGTAACAGAATACAGTTAACAATATTGGTCAACTTTAGTCTTCTTTGTTTTTTTTTTTCACATCCTGCCCTAAATCAAACTTCCTTAAACCTCTCAGTCTGCTATTTCTTTCACATTCTAACATCCACCTGTAAATCAAACTTCCTTGAACCTCTCAGTCTGCTATCATTGCTTTGCACAACCCATTTACTCAATGACTTTGGAGGCATATAACACGACTGCAGAGTAAATGATTAGCAAATAACAACTTCATTCTGAACAACTTCATTCTGATTAACTGCAGTGCTGCTCAATCACAATTCTGAGAACTTTCACAATAATTCCATAATTGCTTTGCACAACCCAGTTACTCACATAAGCTCTCCATACATTAGGCAGATACATGGCAGACAACTTCACATTGATACACTGCAAAAACTTACAACTTCATAGTTTTGACTCCACACTTCAACTTTAACTTCACAGTTTCTTTACTCAATAACTACAAACACAATAATTCCACTGCAGAAACTACACTTCACAAAAAAAAAAAAACTACATTCTGCAAAAACTACAACTTCATAGTTTTGACTCCACACTCCAACTTCAACTTCACAGTTTCTCAACTCAATAACTACCAACACAATAACTCCACTGCAGAAAACTACAACTTCACACTCAATAACTATCAACATAGTAACTACACAGCTTCAACAAAAAAAAAAAAAAAACATTCTGCAAAAGCTTACAACTTCACAGTTTTGACTCCACACTTTAACTTCTGTAAAAACTACAACTTCACAGTTTTGACTCCACACTTCAACTGCAACTTCACATTTTCTCTACTCAATAACTACCAACACAATAGCTCCACTGCAGAAACTATACTTCACAACAAATTCTATTGCAAAAGCAAAGTTCACAGCCAGTTTCTCTGTAACTAATAATTACACAGCTTCCACTACAGAACTACACAGCTTCCATTACAGAATTACAATTCAACTGCAACTTCACATTTTCTCTACTCAATAACTACCAACACAATAACTCCACTGTAAAAACTATACTTCACAACAAATTCTATTGCAAAATCAAAGTTCATAGCCAGTTTCTCTGTAACTGACAACTACACAGCTTCCACTACAGAACTACACAGCTTCCATTACAGAATTACAACTGAGTACCAAATGTTAAGTCAATCGAGCTAAAGGAAGGTGGAGCTTGTATTGTCAGTTTCTGTCTCAGATTTTCAAACCTGGAGGCAGGCAGAGCCTTTGTAAAGATATCTGCTTTTTGATATTCAGTGGGCACATATTGAACTTTAAGATTGTGAGAGGTAACCTGTTCTCTAACATAGTGTGCATCAAGTTCAATGTGTTTAGTTTTACCATGAAACACTGGGTTAGAAGCAAGAGACCCAGCACTTTGGTTATCACACCAAATAATTGGAATTTCTGACAAAGAAAGACCAAGTTCAGAAAATAAACTACAAAACCAGGCCAATTCAGTAGACCCTTGAGCAAGTGCTCTATACTCAGCTTCAGTGGAAGATAGGGCCACAACTTTCTGCTTTCTAGAAGTCCATTGCAGTAGGTTGGTGCCAAGAAAGACACAGCAACCACTTGTGGACCTCCTGTCCTCAATACTACTGGCCCAATCAGCATCGGTATAGCATTCTAGGTTGATTCTATGGCTTTTTGTAAAGAGAATTCCATAGTTGGAAGTTCCTTTAAGATACCTAAGTAATCTCTTACAAGCTTGCCAATGATTCTGTGTAGGAGCCTTAAGGAATTGGCTTAATTTGTTAACACAGTAAGCAATATCAGGCCTGGATAATGTCAAGTACTGAAGGGCTCCTATTGTACTTCTATATAGAGCTGCATTTTCATAAGGATCACTATCTTCTAAAGTTAACTTTGTGCCAATGGCCATTGGAGTGGTACAAGGTTTGCAATCCTGCATATTAGTCTTTGTTAAGAGATCCTTGACATATTTTTCTTGATTTATGTGAAGATAGGAAGCTGTTCTAGTAACTTCAAAACCGAGAAAATACTTGAGAGAGCCTAGAACCTTTAAAGCAAACTGAGTATTCAGTTTATGTATGGTTTCATGCAGCAAATTGGTGTCATTTCCAGTCAGTAGAATGTCATCTACATACACAAGCACATACATAGTCTTTTCCAGTTTTTTATACACAAAAAGACTTGGATCAGCAACTGAGTGAACAAAATCCCAGCTTAAAAATGCCTTTTTTAGCTTCTCAAACCAGGCTCTAGGAGCCTGTTTTAGACCATAAAGAGCCTTAACTAATCTGCACACATGATGAGGATGTTGAGAACTGACAAAGCCTTCAGGTTGGGTCATATATACCTTTTCAGTAAGTTCTCCATTTAGGAAGGCATTGTTGATGTCTACCTGCTGAATTTCCCAGCCATTATTCACTGCTAAGCTCAAAATAACTCTGATTGTGGGTGACTTAACTACGGGACTGAATGTTTCTAGATAATCAATTCCCGGATTTTGTTGAAAACCTTTTGCCACAAGCCTGGCCTTGAACCTTTGAATGGAACCATCAGGATTATACTTTATCCGAAAAACCCATTTACAGCCTACAGGATGCATTTCAGAGGTAGTAGGAACTAATTCCCAAGTTTGGTTAGCTAGCAAGGCATCAAATTCAGATTGCATGGCAGCTTTCCAGGCAGGATGTGATAGAGCTTCTATAACAGTAGTTGGTTCTGTATTGTCAAGAGAAGATGGGGAAACAAGGATGGTATTATGTGCTTTGGTTTTGGACCTAGTAATCATGGGATGAGTGTTCAAGACAGGAGGTGGAGGCTTGGTTAAAGACAGCTCAATAGTAAGAGGGATAGTTGCATAAGACTTATCTGATCCTACAGTTATGGGGGATAAAATAGGTGATGTGGATGAAGTAGAGTTAAGAGAAGTAGAGGACAGATTAAGGTCAGTGGTTGGACTGAACTGTGAAGATGGTGAAGGCTGAGGTAGATGAGATTGAGAAGAACGGGGAGATGATAAAGGAAGTGAACTAGAAGGGGCAACATCCTGTGAGATTGATTGTTCTGGTATGGAAGGACAAGCAAACAAATGTGAAGTTGAAACAGGATTAGTAGATACACAAGAGACAGAATCAGGTATAGACCAAACTGAAGGAACAAATAAGCTGGAAACAGACTCAGTGTTTGTGGAATGGGGTGCAGAATTTGAACTAGAAAAATTAGATGATTTAAAAGGAAAATCAGATTCATCAAACTGAACACTTTGACAAATATAAATCCAACCAGAAATATCCAAACACTTGTATCCCTTATGATGCAAACTATAGCCAATAAAGGTACATTTGGTGGTGTGAAAGTTAAACTTTTGGCTGCTGTATGGACGAAGGAAAGGATAGACAGCACATCCAAAGACTTTAATGTGGGAATAATTTGGAGAAGTTTTGAATAGAACTTGGAAAGGAGATATATTGGACAGCACTGGTGTGGGTAGTCTATTGGTGAGGTAAGCTGCAGTTTGAAAAGCAAACCACCAAAACTTAAGTGGCATACTAGCTTGAGCTAACAAAGTCAGGCCTTGTTCCACAATTTGCCTATGTTTCCTCTCAACTCTACCATTTTGTTGGTGAGTGTGAGGGCATGTATGTCTAAAAATGATGCCATGTTCTTGTAGGTAAGGGACTAGCTTCCTATACTCACCACCCCAATCGGTTTGAACACATTTTAAAGATGTGTTAAATTGCTTTTCAACTAAGACATGAAACTGTTTAAAAACACTAAAAGTTTCAGATTTGGCTTTTAAAGGAAAAAGCCAGGTGAATCTACTATGGTCATCAAGAAATTGAATGTAATACCTATAACCTTCGGGAGATGTAACAGGGGAAGGGCCCCAAAGGTCAGAGTAAACTAACTCAAGTGGTTTAGATGCATGATATGTGGATCTAGGATATGTAGATTGTTGTAGTTTACCAAATTGGCAAGCTGAGCAGAATGTTATATTATTCTTAGTAGAATAAGGTAGTTTCAAAACATCAAGCACTTTTGTAAGAATAGTAGAATTAGGATGTCCTAATCGGTTGTGCCACAACATGACAGTAGTAGATTGAACAAGGAATGATTGAAGAGAATTTATTTTATTGATTATAGATGCATCATCAGTATAGATAACAGTATTGGATACAAGTGGTCTATTGTATTGCATACAATTTTGATTAACAAAATCATCACAGGCAGATTTACAACTACTAAAAACATGTTCTGGCATCAATTGTGTAGACAACATTTGTGTAGGAGAAAAAGTGCTACAAGGCTTATTACATGACTTATTTAAAATTGGGCTACTTTTGTGCCGAAACTGAACAGACTGGTCCAAAACTTCTGCAGGGATAGGTAATGAATAAACTGGAGCTTGAAGTTGGTATAATCCATCTTTAAGCATTCCTTTGAGAAGGGTTACTTTGGAGTGCTTGTCCTTAACCACACAAGAATCATTAAAAAACTCAACAGTGACAGGATTATCTTTAGTCAGTTTAGAGACACTAAGAAGATTTTTTGTAATGTGAGGGACACACAAGACATTCCTAAGGTACAGAGTTCTAAATGGACAATTTAAATCAACAGAACCAATATGGGAAATAGAGAGAAGCTCACCATTGCCAACCTGGAGTTGTTCATTGCCTGCATAGCTGGTGCTTCCTGTGAGTTGAGAAAAGTTAGAGGTAACATGGTCTGTGGCTCCAGAATCCATGTACCATGCAGCATCATGTACTGTAGAGGGTGTGGCAATGCAATTTATGGCTACAGGATGAGAATTGTGTAGTTGAGTTTGAGCCATCAAAGCCTGATTGTGCAGATGAGCAGTGGCATGAACAACAGTTGAGTTTGGCTGGTTATCAACATGTACAATTGTGGATCCAGGTGGTTGGTGGAATGAGGAAGGTGTTTGAGACATCACTGAGGATCTGGAGTGGGGATTATTCACATGGTGATTAGAACTATGACTATCAACTGGATAGTAAGAGTTTCCAGTTCCAAGATTATCAATTCCAGAATTCCCAATTCCAGAGTTAAATGAGGGTTGTCTATTGAAGCTAGGAGATTGAAAATTGCTTCTAGTTGAGGTGTTATTTCCTGTAAAGTTTACATCAAACCGGTGGTAACAATTCAGGGCTAAATGCCCTGTTTTCCCATAGACTTGGCAGACAAATTTGCCTCTGCCACCCCCTCTGCCTCTTCCTCTATTACTGAAACCACCTCCATGAAATTGCTGATTGTAAAATTGGTTTTGAGGCAGTGGATAATTGGACTGAGTTTGGTTAGATCCAAAGAAGGAAGGACTAAAATTGGGAACATTAAAGGTGCTAGGGCTAGGGCTATGAGTGGAGGTTTGTTGTATAGGTATTGACACAGGCTGTGTTTTCTTGTTCTCATTGTCAACTGACAGAGCAGCGACATTAGCTAATCCTCCATGAAACTCATTATGAACTACAGAGTTCATTGTTGCATTTGCCCTTTCAAGCCTAAGCTCAAGTTTTTGTAAAATTATCTGTGCTTCTTGGACAGATATGGGATCAAGTTTGGATTCTAACCTAGTTGTGATATTCACAACAGCTGCATCATATTCAGACTCTAGTCCATCCTGAATGTAATTAAGTAACTCTTCATCTGTTATCACTACTCCACTAGATGATAAATTCTCTGCAAAATCTTTCATCCTAAGGAAATAATCATGCATACTCATGTTCTCCTTTCTTGTATTTTGTAAAAGACTCTTAACATGTAATGTCTTAGCCCTAGATTCAGTAAGAAATTCTTTTTCTAACGTGAGCCATATTTCAGTAGCAAATTGACACTTAGAAATAACAGCAAATATCGACTCTGATATGGATGAGAGTAACCAACTAACTAGCATTTTGTCAGTCTTCTTCCAAAGTATATATTCAGGATTAGATTTCTTGGTTACCTCTAAGCTTGAAGTGTCTGATTGTGCTCTGACGAACGGAGCTGGGCATGGATTTAATCCAGTCAAGTGCTCTTCAAGATCGTGGGCTCCTACTGCGAACAATATCTAGGACTTCCAAAATCGATGATTGTCCCGATTCAACTTTGGTGAAATTATTGGAAGTGTGGATGAATTTGTTGATGATGAGTTGATGAGGTTAACAGTATCTGAGGTGATTTTGTTCGAATTGTTAAATGAGGAAGGAATTGAAGAGGAATCAGCCATTGATGACGTTTGTCGATGGCTCTGATACCAAATGAATTGAGACAGTAGCTAAGAAAATGAAGTAAGAAAAAATGATAGAAAGAGTAAAGCAAATTTTGAGAGGAAACGTAACTGAATACTTTTATGTATTTTCTTCTTATTATTTTTCAAGTGTACTGTTCACACTTTTATATACAAACTGATTACAACTAAAAGCCCATACAAATTTGTTACAACTAAAAGCCCAACTGAATGTAACTGTTACAACTAAAAGCCCAATTGAATGTAACTGTACCCAACATTGTAACAGAATACAGTTAACAATATTGGTCAACTTTAGTCAACATTGCTTTGTTTCTTATACTCACACTAATCATGATGTTTTATTTTAATTAATAATAATAATCCATTTAAATATATGTGTACATATATTTACATATAATCTCACTTATTTAATTTTAACATCAAATTAAATATATGCAACAACCTCAGCAAATTCAATTGAACTGTGAGATTACCAAAATACAATTTCACCCTAAAAGACAAAAATGCCCCTTGCACAAACTAATTCTTAAATTATCTTCTAGTGTGTGACCTGTAGGCTCCTCATCGTACCGACAATGTGTAGTATCGGGATTAACACCAATTAATCGTCTCACTACAGATAGACCAAGATTGGCCCCTAGCAAGACATCATGGCCACCTGATAGAATCAGATTCAATGAAGCAACTACCTATCAACGATATGGTTACCGTACAATCAAATTCTTTCATCATCTGTTATCTCATCGAGATTGAGGTACAGAAATAGTGTCAACCTCAATTGCTCTCGATATGTTTGTATTTAGCTACTGAACCAATGACTGGAATAATAAATTAGATTGAGCAACAACTCAATCCTACTGTGGCCACAACTTTATTGTCATTGCCATTTACTAAACTGCGCAATGAGATAACTTCTCCCGTACTCAGGAGTGATGAATCTTTTGTCGATCCACCATAGTTTTAATATACTCCTCGATGCAGTCAATCACTACCGTATTGACAGTTATGAATAGAACTGCATTGGGCTAGTGTCAAACTACACCAATTGGTGCACAAGGCGCTCCAGTGATCTCAAGTCTAAGGATCACATGCACCACCATTTGTTAGAGGATTTATTCCATAGACACTAGGGTTACCATCTATATGGAATCCTCTGAAGGGTCAATCCGATGAACTTGCCTACAATAAGCACCCATGTGTTACACTAAGTTGTTAACAAACAACCATGATAAGTGAGATCAGTCACCGCCTTTCGACAGGGTCATTCAATACTATGATAGCCTTACCGTATTATCTGTGCCCTTGGTCAGAATAATGCTGGGGCTACAGATGTTTCTAGAATGGCCACCATATGTGCTCATAGGGTTCTTACTATCAGGATTTAAAGCACTTGATACTCTCGTCATGGTTCTACCATTCTAAAGACATATATCAATACATACAAAAATGATTTACATGATATAGAATAAAAATGTCTTTTATTGATCAATGAACATTATTACAAAGAGTCAATTCTATAATAATTGATTGACTCTAGGGCACCTACTATAACAAAAAATTGTAACAAAATTAAGATTACCAAGTAATCTTAAAATACCTAAGAAAATGGAGGTAATCAGATTACCTTCTATATAACCAACAATAATTACTATTGGTTTTGGAAGATTACCAGAATCTTATATTACTAGACAACCAAATGTGGTAATCAAGTAATATAAGATGACATTACCTCAGTAATGAGAGATTATCCCCAACCAAACACACCCTAAGGGTGCGTTTGAGCCAGGGAAAGTTGTATTATTGGAAAATTATTAAGAAATGTTATATTAATAGAAAGATAGATTACCTTGAAGATTACTGGGAATGTTTAGGGAAATGTGTTTGGTTAGTTGGAATAAATTTGTAAGTATGTTATATTAATATATTTGGTTGGAAGGATAAATTGGCGGGTATGTTATATAAATTACTAAATTGCCCTCCTTTTTAAATATTAATATAATATTGTTTTTATTATTATTTTTTGCATCATTTTTTTAACCCCCTACATTTCAGATTTAGTTAAAACACTCCAATACCAAAAAAGTTTAAAACTTAACAAAAACATCTCAGCCACTTTCCTAGGCCGGTAGTCGCCTGAATAGCGCATGACTAGCTGTATTTGGCCGCCAGTGCGTTGTTAAGGACATTTTCGGCCATGGATATGTGAAATACAATATGATCTTTTAAATAAATTTATTCTAGAATATTAAATTATATACCTGAACACATAACTATTAAAATGTATAAAAACTTCATAATAATATAATCCCACACATTATCAATAATTTTTTTTTTAACAATAAAAATAATATAAGAAAATACGATACTAAGTTCTCATTATCTAATTTCAACGTAGTGTATAAAATACAATTTGTTTTTGAACTGAAGTTCCATCACTTAAACCATATACAAATATTAAAAAAGCATAACATCGTCACATCTCACCATTAAATTTATGAGTAAAAAATTAAAATTAATGTTACCTATATTGAAATTAAGTAAGATGACTAGAGACCAAAAAATAAGAATTTTTTTTTTTTTTATATCGAATAGTAATAGAAATTGGAAGAATACTAGAGCAATTATGTCAAACTTTAAAAAAAAAAATGAAATAAATAATCAAAATATTACATCTTGTTTATTATATTATTTAAAAATACTTTATACTATAGTTACTAAATATAATCAAAAAGTCAAAATGGTCAAATGTTTTTTAAGCCTAAACCCGAACATGGGCCGTTATGAAACATAAGTTCATATACCCAAATCCAATAAAAATACTAACGGCTTGCCTCGATAATGACTCAAACCAATAAAAATATACCCAAATCCGCTTTTAATGAATAAGTTCATATCATGTTATCAGGTCATGTCCAATTTTTTTTAGGTCTCTTTGTACTTTTTTTTAGTAATTTTCAATTTAATGTATATTTTTTATTTTTTAAAATTAATTAAGGGGCTTAAAAAGAAATAAGGTAAGGCTCAATTAAGACCGCCATTTCAATTATCTGACCGATTGGCCTTGCTTGATGAGATCGCAATCATTCGGCTTGTGGGCCTTAACAGTTTGTACCCAACAATCATGATTTAGTTTTCTATTTCTGGCTTTCTTCTTCTCTAGTTTTATTGTTATTGATTAATTAATTTAATTTTTCAAAGGAATCTAGAAGAACAACAATCACTATTATTCCTTGAATGTTTTTACTAGGAATTGCGTAGTTAGTTCTTAAACGTTATATTTGTGACATAAAGCCACCAACGCATCTAAAGACTTATGTTAGATCAATTTAAAGACATATGTTAGATCAATTTTATAACAAATGATTTATTATAGAAATATACCAGATTTTTAATATTGATTATATATCATAGTAACTAAAACAATACAATGATCGTTGATCCTTTTATTGAGTACTTTTAACAAAGTCATTCTCAAACCGTCGGTAACTAACAAAGACAAATCCAATATCTCCATGACTAAATTTATAACATTAACTTGTAGTTTTGGGTTCATATGATAATTTTTAGTATATTTGGAGTGATCCAATGCTATCTTCTTGAGGGAACATTTGGACTATTTGAAGTCTCCTGATGGACCACTAGGATGGGGATTGCCTTTTGTTGGTTGGACAGCAGTCACTAGTTTCCTTTCTAAACCAAAAAGTCTCCTCTCATATAAATTACCTGTGAAAATACATTAAAAAAAAATTCAAATCAAAACTAGAAATGGTGAAAAATAATGAACCCTTCAAATATATCAACAAAACCTCTTACATTATAAATTTATCTTTGTTAATTTTATACTCCCCAAAGAGCTATTTGAGAGCCTCATTTCTTTTACATCAGTTTTGACACAACTCTTAAAATATTAGATTAAAGTATTTGAATGGTTGAAATTGAATCTAAATCATGTTATTTTGAAAGTGCACTAACTGTGCTAGTTGCATAGAATCTCAATCACCCAAAGTGCTAGATCTAATGGCCTAAAACTTGTGTCATTATTTATGTAAAAAAAAAAAAAAAATGAGGCTGCTGATCCTTCCCCATATATATATTATACAAAACAAAAACATGTATACTTAGAGAGAGAGAGAGAGAGAGAGAGAAAGAGAGAGAGAAAGAGAGAGTATTGACTGCTTTGAGTGCTCCCAGCAAAAGTGGCCTGTGGATTAAAGAGGAGGACCATAATCAAGAGGAAGCAACAAAAAAGTGAACGAGAAGTACCAATAATGCTTACCATTTTTGTTTATAATATAGAGATGGTATTGCCTGCATATATATAGGAGTGAAGAAGCTATGGCTTAAATTTCCAATATTCTAGCTTTGCTTAATAAAATCAAAGCTGTTGACTTAGACAGTTCCAGTTGTAGACTTCAGATTGCTTGACAAAGTTTTCAACAATTTAACTTTCGTTTTAAATAATATAACGTTATAGATACGTTCTTGACTTAGAATAGGTATGTCATCTATATATTGGATTCTTAAATGATATGATGGCATTAATTGATAATTCCGGTATGAATAATGAAATATGATATTTTGAATTATTATAATACTATACGTACAAATTCTTCATACAAACTTACTCATACAAACTAATGTGTTTAAATATGATTGGTAATTTTAAAGAGTAATACTACACATACATCATTTTCATACAACATTTCTCATACAATATTATGTGGTAAGATATAATTGGTTAATTTAAAGTTAAAATTAAACTTTCACCCAATCACATCTTACCACATAATGTTGTATGAGAAATGTTGTATGGGAATGATATATGTGTAGTATTATTCAATTTTAAATTACAAATAATTAAAATAAATTAGAATAGATGATATGTATAAGGTTACAATATCGATTTGCATATGTAGCATTACTGTTTGAATTATATTTAAATCTGAAACCGCGTTATATGGTTTGATAACTTGACTTTTCAATCCACTAACTAACTTTGTTCAACTTGAAATTATTTTTAAAATTTGAAACAAAAATAGTACATGCCAATTTCTACTTCTAGGTTGACAAGATCAATTCAAAGTTTCTTAAAGGAAAGAGCGTGTTCTAACTTCCAATGCATATAAATAGAACTAGAAAAGTCTTTACTTAGAAAATTAACTTTCAAAGATCTTATGCCATGTATTAATTAAAAAACTCAATGGTTGAGATTTCGATTTGACAAATTTTAACTATTCTACTTACGCTTAAAATACTTTTGAGCTAAAAAATTTCCTCTTTTTTCTGTATTATTTATAATTGTCTGTATCATTTCTCTTCAACTACTAGATTAGAATTTCATATTCTATCAAACTAAAGTTTGGAAAGGACTACAATTACTCTCTTCCATTATTTCTATTTATTCCTATCAATTTTTCTCAATTAACAGATTAACAGAAGCATTTCTTTTTACAGTTTGAAAAGGGCTATAACTACAATTCAGTAAGGTAAGTTATTTAATTGATATATTTTCCTTCAAATTTTATTATAAGGATACGTTGTTATTTAAAAAAAATTAGGGAAAAGAACAACTAAAGGTTGTTTTGATCTCAAAATTTCAAGTCATTTGATTAAAAAAAAATGAGCTTTGATATCAATAGTTGAAATGAAAAACCAATTAAATAAGGGACTGTAAATCGAATTTAAAAAAGAAAAAAAAAAAGAAAAAAAAAAAAGAAAATAAGAACCCTCTTATCTTTATAGCAATTCTTTGCGATTTGTACAAAAAAATAGTGAAATTTTTTTTATCAAAATGGAGAAAACGAATTTAAAAATGACTGGAAAATGAATTAAGAAGAATAATAATAACAAATGTATACCTTAAAATTGTCTGGATTTTCAATTAAAGAATTTTGAATGGACTTTATTATCTGTGTTTTAATTTCCATGAAATAGATGAAAGGAAGAATAGGGTTCTTAAGCAAGTTATTTAGTGTTAGGATATAAGTGTAAGAGGACTGGTTTGTTATACATTGAACAAATAGGGTCTAATTTTTAATAGTCCAAAACGGTGTCGTTTTGTACAACCATATTAACAGACTGTTGTTGACATTGCAGTCTCATTTTCTCACTTTACTCTCTCATATAAAAAAGTAGAGTAAGAACCACTTGTAACTAACCAACATTCTCTAAAAAAGTTTTCAGCTTACATTTTCAAGAATTCTCTCGATTTAGCTAACCTTTGTACATGGTATCATAGTCACGATTGACATCAAATGGCTAAAGATTCTGATTCATCATCATCTCCTCTGCCTAACAGCTTTGAGGAAATGCTGAAAGAAGCACTGAATCGTTCTACCTCAGCAATTGCTTCAAATCTTCAAGTAATCAACCCCAATCTCACTCGCGACAACTACAAATTTTTGAGTTCTCAGGTTCTTTTCGCAGTAAGGTCGCATGAGCTTGAAGATCACCTCCTAGGCAAAATTGCTTGCCCTCCACCCTTAATATTGTTGGATTCAAGTGCTGATGTTGATTTAAGTCAACTCACTGGAGAAATTAGGGCTAAGAATGAAACTGTTAAAGACAAAATTAATCCAAATTATGTGATGTGGAAAAGAACGGATAAAATCCTAGTTAGCTGGTTGTTAGCTTCTATCTTAGAGAGCATGTTTAGCATTGTTTTGAAGTGTAGATTCTCAACTGATATTTGGAGAGTTTTAGAACATGAGTTTATTACAGACTTTAAAGCTAGGGCATCGCATCTTAAGAACTTACTACATAAAACTTAGAAAGGCAACTTAAGTATTGGAGATTATATTAAAAAGATGAAAGAAATCAGTGAAAGTTTATCTGCTAGCAACATGATAATTTCTGAGGAAGACTTGCTATAGTTTGTCTTAGATGGATTAGGTCCTGAGTATGATCCTATAGTTGTTAACCTTACCTCTCGGTTGGAATAAAAAATTGATTCAATTACACTTCAAGAAGCTCAGTTTTTGTTTCAAAAATATGAGCTTAGATTGGATAAGTTCAATTCAATTGATCTGTATAATAGCTCATCACATCTTGCACAATCAAACCATACTGGAAATGGCACCAGAAATTTAGAAGAGTTAGCAGCTAACACCAGCCCTCTGATAGGATAAAGCACTAATAAGCTGGGTTCTGGAAGTTATAACACTGGTGTACCCACTGTTCCCTCTCTAAATTCCTTAGGAATTCCACATCCCTAACAATCTTATTCACTACCTGCTGCCAATTTCTTTACCAATTCAAATCCCCTATCCTTTCCTTACACAAATAGTCCAATACTGACACCTAGACCTACTGGTTTAATTCCTTATGGTCGAGGAAGAGGTCATGGTAATAATCGGAACAGACTAATTTGTCAAGTGTGTAACAAAGTTGGCCATTCAATAGTGTAGTGTTACCACAAGTTCAATTCAGCTTATAATGGCAATATGCAATATTCTGGACAGTATCCTGGATCCTCACATGGCAATATGTAGTATCTTGGACCTTCACATGTTCCCTAGTTTATTGGCTCGACTCCACAGTACTTCTACAACACAACCAGCAACATAAATCCCTCTTAGATGCCTCATGGTGATTATTTTGGTTTCACATCCAGTTCTCGAAGTGGAACTACTCCAGCAGCTACTTTTGGCCCTCCTAGCCAACAGCCCACTAGACACAATCAAGCCTTTCTTGCTGCCACTTCCTCTAGTTTAAATCAAAATCTTCACTCAGTCTGTGCTAATCAGTTCACCCCAATTGATCCCATTTGGTATATGGACTTTGGGGCCACTGATCATATAGCCTCAGATCTGAATCAGCTACAAATCAGCAAGGAATATGGTGGTGGAAGTCAACTTCAAGTGGGAAATTGTGAGCATCTTGATATATCCCATACTGGTAACACACTCTTCCCTAGCCTATTTCATTCTAAGTGTTTACATCTAAAAAATATCCTATGTGTACCCAAAATAACTAAAAACTTGCTTAGCATCCCTAAATTCACTAAGGACAATAATGTAATTGTTGAATTCACTGTTGATTGTTGTGTTGTCAAGGACCAACCCACCAGAGCAATATTACTGCAAGGGGATCATAAAGGTGGCTTATACCAACTGAAAATCCCTCACTCAATTCCTCACTCCAAACATGCTTGCTACTCACCATTTGCCTCACCTGTTTTTTAGCCTGGCTTACAGCCTTCTAGTTCAAATAATTACAGTTTCAACCGTAACACTATTTTTAGTAATGTGTCAGAGTCAAACTGTCCAAATACTTCCAGTATTGAGTCTAGTGGTCAGAACAGTTATGGTGTTTCTAATTTAGTTGATTCAAGTTTAAGTGTTCTTACTGCTCTTTATAATTCATATTCTAAACATGTTTCTTTGCAAATTGTTGTTGGTAATAATGTGAATGCTCTACAATGTATAGCATCTTCTACTAATAATAAAAGTGTAGCATCTGATCTATCTCTTAATGCATGTGTTATTCTGTCGAGTAACCAGCATGTTTCTCTTTCCTTATCTACTGATTGTATATCTCATAATATTGTGCCTGAAAAATCCGAGTTTACACACAATGAATTCAGTTCATAGAATGTTTCTTACCCATTATCTACTGATTGCATATCCCATAATATTATGACTGAAAAATCTGAGATCACACACAATGATTGTAGTTTACATTTTGCCTGTCTTACTGAAAGCGCATCTACACAGCATTACGTCACCTGGCATAATAGGCTAGGACAACCTCATTCCAATGTTATGTCTACAATTATGTCTTCCCAGCCTAAACATAAACACCCAAAAGTTAGTTCTAACTGTTTTTCTTCATTTTGTGAAGCATGCCACCTAGGAAAAATGCATCATGTTGGTTTCCCTGCATCTCAAACACATGCTACTGCCCCTTTAGAACTTGTTCATAGTGATGTATGGGGTCCTGCCCCTTTATCCTCTATTGAAGGTTTTAGGTACTATGTTCACTTCTTGGACGATTATGGTCGATACATATGGTTGTTTCCACTTAGAGCTAAAGCCAAAGTAAAGTCCATCTTTATCCAATTTCATCACCTAGTTGAGAGGCAATTTGGCAAGAAACTAAAATGCCTACAAACTGGCCAAGGAGGAGAGTTTGTTGCTCTTTATTCCTACCTTACATACTTAGGGATTCAATTTAGGCATTCTTGTTCCCATATTCATCAACAAAATGGTAGAAGCAAAAGAAAACACAGACATATAGTAGAAACGGGCCTTACACTACTTGCACATACATCAATGCCTCTTCAATATTGGTGGTTGTCCTTTGAAACTACTGTCTACCTAATAAACAGAATGCCTACACCCATTTTGGATAATGTTTCTCCTTATCAGAAGTTTTTTCCAAAAAAACTCCTTGCTATGAAAGTTTAAAAGTATTTGGATGCTCCTGTTTTCCTTTTCTTAGAGTTTTTAATCAACATAAGTTTAGTTTTCACTCAACTAAATGTGTTTTTGTTGGTTATAGTCCTGTTCACAAAGGTTATAAGTGTCTAAGGTTTGATGGAAAATTTTTTATTACTCCTAGTGTAAAGTTTAATAAGTTAGAATTTCCTTTTAGTTCTACCTTTACTCTAATGATTGATTCGAGTTTTTCTATCTCTAAAAGTCAGCATGATACTCTCACCACCACTATTTCTTTTCCATTCACTGGTGTATCTTTTAATTCAACCCTTACTCCAACATTTAATCCAAGCTTTCCTACCTCTAAAAACTAGTCTGATACACTCGTCACTACTGCTTCATTTCCATACACGGCTGTACCTTTCAGTATTGCTACACAGTCACTCTCCACAGTCCATTGCAATAATTAGCTCTGGGAAACAGGTTAATAGTAGTACGACAAAAAGCACTGGTTCTTCAGTTCCAAATTACTGTCATTCATCACTTGGTCTTTTATCAAATCGCCCTTCACAATCAGTCCACAATTCACAAGCAGCCAACAATTGCTCTTTACAACTACCACATCCTGCCTCATCATTATACACATGTCAATTAGTTTCTACACTACATGTCATTACATCCTCAGCCTCACTTCCAACCTGCTTTCTTGAAATGGATCTCACATCCATAGCCAACAGTTATCCTTTACCAAAACCACAGCCTGTCTCATCATTATATACATGTCCATCAGTCTCCATACTACCTATCATTACATCCTCAGCCTCACTTCCAATCTGCTCACTTGAAATTGACCTCACATCATCAAAATTCCCTACTATTTTTCACTCTGACAAGTCTAGAGCTACAAATTCTCACCCCATGTAACCAAATCCAAGACAACAGCCACACGTCTGTCTAACAGTTCAGGTCAACCTTCTTATATAGCTCTCATCAGCACAGAAAGTAGTAATGTAATTCCTAAACCCACTACAATCTCTAAAGCTTTAAATAGTTCTGAATGGAGGAATGCAATGAGGCATGAGTTTGATGCTCTTTTAAAAATTCCACTTAGAATTTGGTTCCTGCACCTTCTAACAAGAATATTATAGATAATAAATGGATATTTAGGATTAAGTACAATGTTGATGGTTCATTACAAAAATATAAGCCCAGGTTAGTGGCTTAGGGTTTTCAACAAACCCCTAGACTTGATTACTTTGAAACATTCAATCCAGTGGTTAAACCATTTACTATTAGGAAAATTCTCAGCTTAGCAGTCACAAATGGGTGGGATATCCAACAAGTGGATGTCAACAATGCGTTTCTTAATAGCACATTGAATGAGGAAGTCTACATGCAACGACCTCTTGGTTTTGAAGATCCTACAAACCCTTCATATGTGTGTAAGCTCAATAAAGCCTTATATGGACTTAAACAAGCTCCAAGAGCTTGGTTTTATATGGACTTAAATAAGCTCCAAGAGCTTGGTTTGACAAGCTAAAGGCAGCACTACAGGGCAGAGGGTTTCAAAATTTAGTGTCTGACAGCAACCTTTTTGTTTTGAATCAAAATTCTTATCTAACCTATGTTCTTGTGTATGTAGATGACATACTTATAACAAGTGCAAATAACTCATATATTGTTCAGCTCATGCAAGATCTCAATGATAAGTTTTCACTCAAAGCTCTTGGTTCCTAACACTACTTCTTGGGCCTGGAAGCTGTCAGAACCCCTACTGGTATTCATTTAAAACAAAGTAAATATGCCTCTAATCTTCTCTCTACCACCAAAATGCTTGAATGTCATGCATGCTCTACACTGATGACAGTAGGCACAAAACTTTGTTCAACTGACAGTGCACTGTTTACTGATCTAAGTTTGTATAAACGCACAATAGGAGCATTACAATATCTCACTCTTACACGCCTGACATTAGCTTTCCAGTCAATAAACTTAGTTAGTTTTTACCATGGTTATCAAATCGTGTATCGTATCGTGTATCGAAAACCTAATTTTTTGAATCGTGTATCGTTTATCGTATCGTATCGTAAGATATGCCTTTTTCAAAAAAAGTAATAAAATAATCAAAATTTTCTAAAAATTAATATCATCCCCAAGATTAATTAAAGAATTTTGTGGTATTATTGGCTTTAAATTACGGTGTTACATAATCAAAATTAATCACAAAATTTCAAGATCAATGTCAATATCTATATCTCCACTTATATTATTATTATCATGTAAAATGGGCAATACATATTCCTCTTCACTTTCTCCATGCAAAATGGGTAAATTTGAACAGGTTTTAGTGAATCGGGTTGGGTGATCCGGTTTTGACCCAAAATTTTTTTTTGACCTTTGGCCCAAATTAATAAAGTCGTATCGATTTATATTGATATTTTTAAGAATACGAACGGATACGTATCGTATCGTAGGATACATATCAACGTATCGAAAGGTTTATGATACACTCTTTGATACGTATCGTTGGTGACCTGTATCCAATCGTATCGTATGATACGTATCGGGTATCGTAGGATACTAACAACCATGGTTTTTACGAGCTCCTAAAAACCTACAGTGGCAAGTTTGTAAAAGGATACTGATGTACATCAAAGGTACATTGCATTATGGTTTACATTTCAAGCCAGCAAGTAATTTAAATATGGAATGCTATGCTGATACTGATTGGGGCAGGAACATGGAAGATATGAGATCAACTAGTGGGTATTGTGTTTACATGGGACCTAATCTAATCCAATGGAGTTCAAGAAAACAAAAAGTTGTAGCTCTCTTTTCAATTGAAGCTGAATACAGAGCATTGGCGACAAATAGCCACTGAGATTGCTTGGCTTTAGAGTATGTTTGTCGAGCTAGGATTAGTCTTTCACTTCACACCTATCATTTGGTGTGATAATGTAAGTGTTTTAGCCTTGGCAGCCAATCCGGTATTCCATGCTAGAACCAAGCATATAGAAATAGATGCCCATTATGTGGGAGAATAGGTACTGGCAAAGAGATTGAATATTCAGTATGTTCCTTCCAAACTACAAATCGCTGATCTCGTGACTCATCAGTTGCTCACTTTACTGAACTGAGAAGCAAGTTGAATGTTATTAGTCAAGAACAAATGCAGAATTAGTTCTGGTGTGCTTAGTATTATTGTTTGCTGAATGTTGAGTCCAACTAAAGTTGCTCTTCTTGAACGGATTACTATCTGTTATGTGATTAATCAGCTAAAGTCTTTAAAGTTTGAGGGTCAAGTGCTGTGTGTAAGGTTGAAGTGGTGTTGAATGAGCTGGATTAGTGATTAGTGTTGTGTTTTTCTCTTATTTGATGATTCCTGCAGTGTTGAGTATAATTTTACTAAAATCAAAAGTGTGTTACAATTGATGAAATTGATGATTGATTTGAAGTGTGGTGCATAATGCTATTACAAGCATATCTCAAACTGAAATGTTGTACAAAGCTGAAAACTCACTTTAGCATTAGAAGCTGCGAGTTGTAATTGATGATGAACAACTTTAGAAGCTGAGATTGGTAATTGACAGAGTCTTGAAGAAGTAATACTGAAGCTGAAGACATGTAGTGAATTGTCCTAAACTGTCAGGAGACAAGCAAAGAAATGCTGAAGCTGAAAATATGAAGCTGAAGATATGAAGCTGGATTATTAGGAGATAGGCAAAGAAAAACTCAGTTCTGTTTCAAGGGGAATGTTAGGATATAAGTGTAAGAGGACTGGTTTGTTATACATTGAACAAATGGGTCTGATATGTAATAGTCTAAAACAATGTAGTGTTGTACAACCGTATTAACAGACTGCTGTTGACATTGCAGTCTCATTTTCTCACTTGACTCTTTCATATAAAAGAGTAGAGTAAGAATCAGTTGTAACTAACCAACATTCCCTAAAAAAGTTTTTCAGCTTACATTTTCAAGAATTCTCTTGATTTAGCTAAGCCTTGTACATTTAGATGAAAAGAGATTTAAGTGGAAGTGTTTCTAGGAGTAAATAATAAGATGTGTATAAGTTGCAATTTGCTAAAATAAAACGTCAATCATTGAGTTTTCTAATTGACACATGACGTAAAATATTCCTTGAACAACAAGAAAAAAACTAGGATGGAAAAAACAAAAAGAGGATCCTTGTCCCTTGTTTTGTCATACCTAATTATTTGAATCAATCAATACCATTTATATATAACCGATCACTTATTACAATAAATTGATCTTTGATTTGTAAGAGGATTGAAATACAGTGATAACCAAATCTTAGTAAGGATTCCAATATGGTTTGGGAATCTATGAAAAAAATTTCAATATATTCTTTGTTAGTTCAATTTGTCTCTAAAATTGTTAGGCCTTAATAATTTGTACCCAACAATCATGATATAGTTTCCTATTTCTGTCTTTCTTTCCTTTTTTTTTTTTTTTTTTTTTTTTTTTTTTTTTTTATTGTTATGGTTAATCAATTATTATTATTATTAATGAATTTAGATGAAGAATAGTAACTATTATTCCTTTAAAATTTTTGCTAGGAATTACTTAATTAGTTCTTAAACATTAGATTTGTGGCATAAAGCCATGGACACACCTAAATCAAGAGTCTAAAGACATACATTAGATCAATTTTATAACAAATGAGTTATGAAAAGAAATATACCAGATTTTTAATACTTGAAACTAATATCTTTCTAACAAATTAAATTTCCACCAACAATCAAATCTAAATACTTGACTTTTCAATCAAATAGCTTATTTGCAGATAAGGTTAGAGAAATTTCTACCAAAAAAAAAAAATTTATTTCATCCCAAATGTTTCTAACTTGACCTATGATGTTATGTTAATTTCTTAATGAAAGTAGTAACTTCACCTCTACATTTCAAAAAATATTGTTGATTGAGTAGAAAAAGATATGTTTTGAGTTTATTTTAGTCGATTTGCTACTAATAAACGTTTACTAGAGTATTATGTATGAATAAATGAATAATACCTTACTAATTTTCCAAATTTTACATTTTTTTCAAGGACATGGTTTCTCTTGTTTTAAAGAAAAGACAAG
Source organism: Pistacia vera (assembly GCF_008641045.1). NCBI lineage: Eukaryota > Viridiplantae > Streptophyta > Magnoliopsida > Sapindales > Anacardiaceae > Pistacia > Pistacia vera. The sequence continues at coordinate 343,333 of NW_022196043.1, forward strand.
CCATGGTTTTACAATACTGTTACAAACACAAAAGCCAATTGTATTTTCCAAGCCAAGGTCAAATGGTCAATGGATGTCACGCCCCCTCCTGGGTGGTCCCTATCCCATCGGATTTGGGTGCTTCGAGAGATCAAGAGCCCAAGAGGAGGGTGAAATTTTTTCAAAAACCATTTATAAAACTCCATTATAAAAACTTTAATGACATTAGTACAACAAAATACAAAGTTCTAAAAACATAAATCTTAGAAAACAGTTTACATAAAATAACTATATCAGAGTGCTCTAACATGTACAAGCCTCATGTCGATGAATATGCGTCTGTAGCCAACCGAAAGCGTATAGCATGCACCTCACATAACTCGTATACAATCCTGGGAAAAAAAAAAAAACATAAAACAATGAGTTGGGAAGCCCAGTGAATGGATAATACAGTTTATAAAAACAATATCTTTAAGTCTTAAAAACATGCATAAGGAAAACCATAGAACCTTAATTCATACAACTCATGCCAGATAAAGTAATCCACACCCTCATACCAAATTTTTGAATGCCATGAGTCATCATATCAAATTCACCTAAACCGATACACCTATCACCAAACCGAGTATATAAATACCTCTCCCAACATGAATCCATCTGTTACCCAAGCCTACACTCGCTTGGTATCCACAATTTCCGCTCCAACCCATACCTGCTGGGTACCCACAAATTCCACTCATTCGATTAATGCAACCACTATAACCACGATCACCGCCACACTAGTACATAGAGTCCCTAATATAGACAAACAACTAGGCCACCTACAATCTACCCTCGGAGTGGCGCCATCCATAGTCTACCCTTGGGATGGCCAAAGTTTCACAGAATGACCATACTCGACCCACGGTCTACCCTCAAGGAGTCAAGTAACAATGTCTAACCCACACTCTACTCTTGGGGTGGTATCATCCACTATTTACCCTCAAGATGGTATACTCATCACTAGATAACCATACTTGACCCATAGTCTACCCTCGGGGCGTCATGATATGGTATCCTATAATATCGAGCCTAGGGCTCGTTAGGTGTCTATCTTGTCCCAGTAGGATGGAATGTCACATCATCGTTCGGTAGGACAGATCATCTCATCATGCGCATGAGGTCAAATATAGATACTAGCTGATGTCTGAAGGGGAAACGGGTACTAGAAAGGTGGTTATGCTCTGAATAAAACTTCCACAATCACACCTCCGAACTTTCAAACCTTCAATTATATTACATGTCTTCATGCAAGTCTTCAGATATGGGTGTCATATAATTCTTAATAACGCTAGCATGTAAAAACGAATGTAATGTTCCAAAGTATACAACTTGTAAAATATCAATCTACACTTCGTATTTACCCTTTAATTACAGGTAATCCCAAAAGTTTCAAACCTTTTAATTAATCCCCTGCCTGTGCTTCAATGTTTCTAGAAATGACAATATGCCCCTTAAGAGTCATGCTTCTCCTATTATTCTTTGCACCAATTACAATCAAACCCAATACCCAAAATAGGGTAACTGGGCCTAATCATTATTAACATGCTAGCCCACCAAATATAAACAAACCCAAAACTAATTTAATATATCTTTTCACAATTATAAAGCCAACCCAAAATACCTATCAATCACAACCTCTTAAATTTTGGCCGAGCCCATCTGTTTTTATAAGGTCATCCATACTCCAATTTATCAAGAGTTTAACAAACAAACCGCCAAGATTTTATTCAATTTAACAACCACCCATATCCACCTTAAGCTATATCTACTTCTCCAACTCAACCCAAACCAAGAATTTCATTTCATCCTAACAATGAAATTTTTATAAATATGGGATAGTTACGTTTTCACCGATAAAGTTTTAGGTAAGTCTACTTGGACTCACTTGTTTCAAAAAGTGACAAGTACATCTAATTTTGTATCACCATGAATGAATATTAATGATGGTTGCAAAATGGGCAATATGGATCCAAGTGTCACTTATCTCAAACCTCGTGGGTGAAAAAACTATTCATATTCCTATATCATTCTTTTATCATTTTATAGTCTATTTGTAATGCAATCTATTTTCGCCCTTCCTTATTTCTCTTTTCTTTTCTCTCCAAATTATCTCTCTACTTATTTGTGTTCATTGTGAGTAAGTTACATAAAAAAACATTAAATCTAGAATTAAGGAAAGAAGTTAAAATTATAATCTACACATCTTTATTGATATGGTGGGCGAGTCCGAGTACCTGCTTAAATCCCATGGAATCGGAACCGAAAATGGCCTGTTCCAGTTATAGTTTTGATTTTGGTTTCGGGCACCCAGTACTATTCATGAAAATTAATAAACACCCCTATTGTTTACAAAAATGACAAATATTCCCTATGTTGGTCACAAAAAATTACTAATACACCCCAACTGTTTACAAAAATTACAAATGTACAAAAAATTGCCAGTGAACAATACCAACTCAAATTCATTTGTAAATCTATCTCATCTCTAGAATAAATAAATAAACTTTAAATCTAATTTAATGCTCTTCAATCAATAAAATCCAAACCCATGTATATCCACCAGTTGTTCATCACCGATTCTCATCAATATTACTTTTTTTTTCCCAAAAAAAAAAAAAAAAAAAAAAAAAAAAAAAGTGAAAACAAACTTCCAAAAAAATCACAACCAAATCCTCGCAAATATCCAAACAAAATTCTAGAAAATCACAAACAAAAACCCCAAATTTCTTGAAACCTAACCTTAGATCTTCTGATTGTCAACCAAATTCACACAATTTGATATGACCCACGAACAGAAAGAGAATATTTTTTACGTAAAACCCCCAAAACTAACAGATGTATGGATCGAAAAGTCCATCAAGAAATCAAAATATAGAAATCGAGAGAAATCAAAGTTATTTACATAAAATGAATGAGCGTGAGAATAAAAACAAGACCTATCAGAAAAACCACTTAATCTACAAGAGGATTTCACAAATCTGAAAATTTTCGAAACCCTAACCCTAGAAATTGATTCGAGCCAGGACCAGAGCCGATACTAGGATCAGTCAACAGATATCAGAGATAGAAAATCAAATCGGTGAACGATTCGAAGAATCGAAGAAGAAAACATATTGAATTAGGAGAGAAAAGACGAATAGATAAGGTAAGAAGAAGTGGAGGGGGAGATTCTGAGAGAAGATATGTGAGAACGGAAGCAAGCAATGAAACTTATGAAATCGAATTCCTAACTTACATGAAACATAAAATTACAAAATAACCTCCAATTTTTGCAAAACTTACGTTTGCCCCTGGTTTGCGATTCACGTTCTTGTAATGCTGGAATTGGAACCGGAACCGTAGAGTGCTGGTTCTAGTAAATTTAAGTGTATCTATAACTTTGATAAACTTGTGAGTCAAAGTTCATATAACTTGGTAGTTGGTTGACGAGGATAAGATGTATGTAAGTGTATTGATATTGTTTATATTGTAAAGTTCACATTACCCTATATATATACATAAACATTTTTCATAAAGTTGTATGAAAGTAACCTAATTTATCAAGTTATTTAACTTTATTGAAGTCTTAAAGTGGTGAAAACGTGATTAACCTTGCAGACAACAAGGGAACATGTATTTAAACCTTTGGTTCTCTTGGTTGTTATTTCTTTCCTTGTTTCTCCCATATTGTGACTTAAATTTCACCTTTTTTCTTTCTTTGGAGTAACACAAAAGTTTCGGGTCAACTAGCATAAGAAGTTCGATGCGAAGATAGTTTTTTAATAAATTGTTTGATTTATGATCATTTTTAATTGTTTTTCAGTTGACTCATTCCAGAAAAAGCGGTCCAATGGGTGCAAAAAATTAAATTAAAATTATAGAACAACAGAAAATTGTATAATTAAACCCTTATAAAAAGTTACAAGTAGAAACGATATTTTAATATTTTGTTGATATTTGATGTTTTTAATTTTATTTTTTCACTAGAAGAAGCAACTTTATCGGGTGGAGAAAAAAAGATACAGAATAAAGGAAAGTTTCGTATAAGAAGTAATGAGTGGGGATAATTAAAAAAAAAAAAAAAAAAATCACTTAAGAAATATCCCACTAAAACAATTTTTTGGCAGGATGCACGTAACTTGGTAATAAATATTGAAATATTTCTCTTAGGCTTAAAAGATATCCAAAATATTACTTTGATATCTTGATCCTCATTATTTTGAAAAAGAAATATGATATAAATCTAACTTTCTTAGCTATGAAATATTGCAAAAGAAATACAATTATTTCATATGATAATGCTCGTTTGATATATATAACATTGTAGGGAAAACAAATTAGTGTAAATGAAAATTACACCCAAAAGATTTAAAAAAAAAAAAAAAATGAGTAGGAAATCAACACAAGCACAAAGTCGCCCAAAACTATTGAACCTTACAAATCATATATGCTTTTGTTCATTAATGTCCGTTAAATAACGAAAGAGAATATAGTTTTGTTCTAAATTATTAAGGATTAAATCTCATAAATACTCATAATTATTTAAATATCTTAAAACAAATGGATTTTATGATATTTTTGAAACCATAGGGTAGTACAAGTATTTTTCTTAAACCTCATAGAAGGTAAGTATATTTTATAGTTTCTATGATGAATATAACATAATTCTTAAAACGTTTTAAGTGGTAATGAATATAATAGTATCTATATATTAAAACAATCTAGAGAGTAATAAGAAATCAAACAAGTAAACAATCACAAATGTCAAACTAGTAAAGAGAAAGAAAAACACGCGCGATTTATCTTAGTTGACCCAATAAACAAGCTACATTCAACAGAGTCAATATTATTGAAGTATCTTCTCACATCTCTCGTTGCAATGAATGTTATTTGCCTATGATTTGTCATCACACTCGTACAAGAGAATAATAAGTTTATATACTAAGTTTAAAAAAGAAAACCAAATATTACAATGATTCATTTTCCTATGCCCAAATCCAATTAGGAATTTAATTACTAGAGAATTTCTACATCGGCTCTTCATGGAATAGGCCTGAACCGCCTACGGAAATGCGTCTACCTTACCCTTTATTGTTGGAGTGGTCGACAACTCCAACATCTATGACCAATGCCTCACAAGTCTACAATTGGAATATTAATTAAGCTAATTTCATATTAAATTTCCACAACTCCTTGGTCTCCCATGACAATTGATCAATCTCTAGCAAAGGAAGAATCAACTCAATCCACTTAGTGTAATTCGTACTTTGATTTTGTAAAGCATAACGAAATTCAAGTCACAACTTCTTTGCTATATATATATATATATATATATAGATAAAAGGAGAAGAGCAAATATGGCAAGCAATATCAGTACTTTTTGTTTACTTATTTGTTTTTTCCTCTTCATTATCGCTCTTCTCTTTACTCCACTTGTAACTCTTGCTGAGAGATATCTAAGAGGTCAATACTTTCTCTTTCTCTCTCTCTATATATAAATATATATACATTTCTCTCTCTATATATATAAATATATATACACTCCTACAATTTTTATTTTTTTTTGTAATAAAGATATCTTGTGGCATTAGTATATATATCTTAATTATTATTTGTTTTTAACAAAGGGTTTCTTTTAATTAGCAAAATTACAATTAGGATACATATTAATGTAAATGATAATCTTCGGTTCAAGTCAATTTTCGTAAGACAGTGACTATTACTGAAATTTTACAAATCATAAGAAATCAAACTATTAAGAGCTAGCTAATAACGAGAATATTCTAATGATAATGGTTTTGTTGATATTTTTTAAATTATGAGGAGTATGTCAATTAATAGCCGAAATTTCAAGGGTTTACATTACCTTATTTTGTTTTTTTTTAATTTGTTTGCATGCCTTTACAAGTAATTTAAATGTGACAAAATCATCTGATCCCTTAGTCCAATCATGCAAAAGCAATCCTTCTCATCCCGTTTCATCAACCATTCCCAATTGTGAGTGACCACTTTGGAAGATAGCATATGATCACTAGAGGCATACAAAAAATAGATCGTATGGCTCAACAAAAGTAAATGTTAATGTTATTCATGGAGAGCTGTTGTGATTTGTCATCCCATAAAAATCAATGATAGTAAGAGTAATGTTTTGTTAAAAGTAATCAATAGAAGGATGAGCATGCATTATATCGTTTTAGGTAATATGATACAACATTGATAATAAGTGAATGGATATATGTTATGAATCTTGTATATTTATTTTTAGAACTCATATTTCTTATAAGATTGATCAAAGAGTTAATAACAAATCTCTCATAGGTTTGATTAAATAACAAAAACTCCTTGACATTCCAAAAATTACATAAATCTCCATCCCATTAAGTTATAGGTGTTAAAATAAATGGCAGGGGTAATAAGGTAAATATAAATAAACTCAAGTAGTGTGTAATTTCTAGTGGCTCATTAACAGTTCATTAATTATACGGGATTTTTGTTATTTCAAAAACTTCAATGAGATTTTCTATTTAATCAAACCTCGCACAGAGGGGTCTATGTCATTGACCCTTTATGAAATGTTGCCGTCATTCATGCCTTGTGATTCTTGATTTAGGTATATGAATGGCTGTATGTTACACATGTAACGTTTTAAGTACTAATTATTAAGTAAATTCCTAGCAAATTAAGAATTCAAGGAATAATACTTATCATTAATGTGTTAACTAAATTCTTAAAAAAATAAAAATAAAAAATATGGTAGCTAACAAACAATTTAGATGTCAGTTAATCAGTTACTATAAATTCGTGCATGATTTTTATACATCAATCGAATTACTTATTAGAATGGGTGTTAAATGTTAGTTTACCTTTTTCTTTATTATATTAATTGTATGCGTTTGATTATGAGACTATATATTGAGGTCTTATTCCGTGTGAAAGCTACATAGGCCATGTTTGGTTCTTGGAATGGCAATATGTTTTAAGAATAGAGGTGGGAATTAAGCCCGAGCCCAAAAGGTCCGACCCAAAAAACTGGTCCTTGGGAGGACTAGTCTTAGGACTGGACCAAGCCCAAGGGAGGAGGCCCTGAGCCTAGGGTCAATCCCTCCTCGAAGGCCCTAGCTTGGGATCGGTCCTAGGCATTGGCCCAAACCCCCTCCCCAAATTTCCTTTTAACCCTTATAAAATATCCAAGACCCCCTATTTCATATACAATTGACAATAATGTATGGGTTAAAATGTAATTTTAAAAAAAAAAAAAAAAAAAAAAATTGGACCATTGGCTCAACAATTGGGGAGGGGATGGGGAAGGTTTGTTTTTTCCAACAACCTCCCTATTTCCCACCCATTTCCCTCACAACTCTCGACTCTCAATCTCTCATTCTCTCAACTCCAATTTTCAAACTTTCTTCAATTTCATCTATTATTCAATTTATTATTTATATTTATTCATTATTCAATTTATTTCATTTTTTTATTTCATCTATTATTCATATTGTTATTTATATTATTCAATTTTCATTAATTTTAGTTATTTATTATTTTATAATAATGGATTCCCCAAATTATGTATTCAAAGGATCATCATCCGCAAATGAGTATTATGTTCCAGTTCCTCCATCCACCCAAGAAATAGAAGGGTTAGATCCATTTTCACCCTTTCCAGACACAACAATTCTAAATCCAACGATAGCTGGGACTGTGTCCAGCCAAACACAGCGAGCTGCGACACCACGACAAGACCGACGAAGAGGGTCGTGTCTAGGGTATGGCAGTATTTCACGAAATCAAAACGGGCAAAGCCAAATGTGTTAGGGGAAGAGACGTGCGGGGTATATGCACGGGAGGAAGTAACAAAATACATAATTGCTACGGACTCTCTTATTTCTTTATCTGAAAATGTATTTTTTATTGATATGATTAAAAAGGCTTTTTGTCCACAATATAGGCCTGTTAGTAGAGCTACTGTGATTTGTCATCCGTTAAATAAATCAATGGTAGTAAGAGTAATGTTTTGTTAAAAGTAATCCATAGAAGGGTGAGCATGCATCATATTGTTTTAAGTAATGCGATGCACCATTGACAATAAGTGAATGGATAAATGTTATGAATCTTGTATATTTATTTTTACAACTCATGTTTCTTATAAGATTGATCAAAGAGTTAATAACAAATCTCTCATAGGTTTGATTAAATAACAAAAATTCCCTTGACATTCCAAAAATTACATAAATCTCCATACCATTAAGTTATAGGTATTAAAATACATGGCAAAAGGATAATAAGGTAAATATTCACTAACTCAAATAGTGTATTAATGGCTCACTAACTGTTGTTAAGAGGATTTTTGTTGTTTCAAAAACCTCATTCGGATTTTTTATTTAATCATACCTCAAGGGGTCGATGTCATTAACCCTTTATGAAATGTTATAGTTATTTATGCCTTGTGATTCTTGATTTAGGTCTATGACTCGTTGTATGTTACACATATAATGTTATAAGTACTAGTTATTAAGTAAATTCCTAGCAAATTAAGAATTCAAGGAATAATAGTTATCACTGTGTTATCTAAATTCTTAAAAAAATTAAAAATTAAAAAAAATATATATGGTTGCTAACAATTGAGATGTCAATTAATCAATTGTTCTAAATGCGCCCATGATTTTTATTCATTAATGGTTGACCATTTTCATCAATCGAATTACTTATAAGGATGGGTATATTTACCTTTTCTTTCTTATATTAATTGTATGTGTTTGGTTATGAGACTATATATTGAGGTCTTATGTGTTTGCTTCTTGGAATGGTAATATGTATTAAGAATAGAAATCAATGGAGTACAAAAATTAGTAAGGAAAGGAAGGGGATTGCATTGTTTGCTTGCAGTAAAGAATCTTGAAGGAATGAACTATAATTTATTTTTCTGGACAAAAAATTTCAAACTTTAATTATATCGAATTTAATTTAATTTAATTTTTCTCTTTTGGACTCAATCGAAAATCTTATTCGAGATCTTGAGATAAAGTGAACCTGACATCTGTTAGAGTTAGTTAACTCACTTTAGTGTTAGGTTACCCATTTTACGTGCAGCGGAATACTTTTACCAAGTTGATTAGGAGATTTCCGATTAGTACACATCAAACACAAATGTATAAAATAACGAACACAACCATATACATGGTTTGACTAAAATCCTCTTTTAGCCTACATCCATCGGTCCTTGTCCTGATTGAAGCAATCCACTAAGTCAAAAACACATTACAAGACAATGTTCAAAGTTGATCTAGATACAGTAAAAAAACTCTCTGTTCAACTTTACACTTAGCATCACACTTTGAATCTTTAACGTGTAGTTGCTCCTTGGATCTTCTTCACACTGGGAACACACTTGAACACAATTTGAGAACCACACAAGCTTCAATCACCGACGGCAAGCACTAACATCAGCAAGGAACCACGTTCCAACAACCATTCATACAAGAAAGGTATGGTAAGGGTTTTGGACAAGAGAAATGAACCTTTAAACCTTTGAAGAGAAAAATACTCTTAAAGAAATTTCAGAGTATAAAGAAGAGTAAAATGTAAAAAGGTTAGATTCATAAATGCAAGAAAGGATATTATATAAAGAGGGTTTCTTGCTCAACAATTTGTGCCACATCAGCCAACAAATGACTGACCCATGTTTGTCCAAATAAGGAAAGAATTCCTTCTTTTGGTTTGGACCACAAACAAATCGGGAAAAAGCAACTTTATTCCCTAGGACCACATATGGATATTTTAACACTTGTAAAGAGGTCCTAAAAAGGTTGTAAAGGGGTCCTAAAAAGGTAGCAAAAAGATAAACAAATATCTTACCTATTTTATCAGAAATGCAACTCATGCAAGGTTGCAAATATTTGATGCAAGTGTACAAACACAAACTATTATGCACATACACTCGATATGAAACAAGCCAAAACATAAGTTTGGCAGCTTGTGTGCACGCATAACTGTTGTGCACACACAAGTTATAAGTTTGACAAAAATAAATATTCTACAACATCTTTGGTTATCAAATTAGGAATATTTAGTATAAGATTTTGGTGAAAATTTATATAATCTTATTGATAGACATTAATTTTATGAAAGCAAATAATGAACTGCCAAATGAGATGATCTAAATAAAATAATGACATGAATTGCATATCTACAAGATAAATCATATTGAATAGTTGCAATAGGTTATGAATTTAGATATAACAATTTATTTTTTTGGATTACTTGAAAAATATATATATATATATATATTTGTTTTAATTCAATATGATAGATAAATCATATTGAATTTAGACAATTTTACGTAGAAGCGTTCCAATTGAATTGATTTGGGGTTTTTTTTTTTTTCGTTAAGATTTCATATATAAATTCTCTAAAAAGGGATATATTGCAAAATATAGATATCAAAATGCATTTACAATTCTTAATTAATAGTGTTTTAAGATATATATATTGGTTCCATATATGTACGAAAAATTAATTATTAATAAATTTCCATATATTTTTATATATATTATGCAACCGTTAAATTCAAATAAATCAAGGGTTGAAAATTTGTGTCAACATTTCAAGTCAAAAAGTTAATTAATACACACACATACTCTTTTCCTAAAGTTGTATGAAAGTAACCTAATATTTTTAGTTATTTTACTTTATTGAAGTCTTAAAGTGGTGAAAACATGATTAATCTTATAGACTTTCATTTTTATCGAAAACCATCGACAACAAGGGAACCTATATTTGAACCTTTGATAAACTTTGTTGTTTTCTCTTTCCTTTTTTTCTCCCATATTATGACTTAAATTTCACCTTTTCCCTTTCTTTGGAGTAGCGCCAAAGTTGGGTTCAACTGGCAAAAGAAGTTTGATGCAAAGATAGTTTTTTAATAAATTGTTTGATTTATGGTTATTTTTTATTGTTTTTCAGTTGACTCATTCTGGAAGAAGTAATTCAGTGGGTGCGAAAAAATAAATTAAAATTATAGAACAATGGAAAGTTGTTGAATTAAACCTTTATAAGAAGTTACAAGTAGAAACGATATTTTTTCACTAGAAGAAGCAACTTTATCGGGTGGAAAAAAAAGTTATAGAATAACAGAAAGTTCTGTATAAGAAGTTATAAGTGAGGATAATATATTGATGGGTATGGATATATCAACTTAAATTTTTAACCTAAAAGGGTGACATAAATTTCCAACCTTTGAACCTTTGAATTCAATCTAATGGCTCTAGATGAATAGTTACAAGTAGTTAGTTTATGTATCTCTTCACCACTTTTGAAATAATTAGATATGATTTAAAAATGGCTACTAGTTAGTGTCTCAAATTAAATTAAAAATTTAAGTTATTATAACCTAACGTTACAATAATATATTGTTTTTTTTTTTTTCAGTTGACTCATTTTGCAATTTACTGGGTAGAAAAAGAAAAAGAATTGAGCTGAATATATATATATTGAGGCCGACGGGAGGAAAGAAGTTTTATAAAACTCACCCACTCACTAGGTGTGGGAAAGAAAGTCTGCAAACATTGCCAAACCGGAAAACTAGACCGAAACCAAACCAAAAATTTGGTTTTTTTAAAACTGGTTCGGGAAAATTGAGAAATCGATTATCTAGTTCGGTTTTCGGTTTATGGGTTTTCCCAAACCAGTTAATTGAAACCGGATTATAAAATCAGTTTCAAATTAAGAAACCCTAGGTATATATTAAACTTTAACCTTTAATTTACACTCCACCGCCACCCTACTGAAACTTTGAAATCTCATCACCGTTAACCGTTCTTATCGGTGAACAACGATAACCTAGAGTAATTAACCACCACGAGTCCACGAGTCCATGAACGATGAACAGCGAATAGCGAACGATGCTTGTAGATGCAAAAAATCTACGGTTATAGAAATAGGGTCTGATCCCGTGAGGTTGAGGCCACTAACAATCCGCTGGATCTGCACACACGAGGAGATAAGCCTGAAGCTTACAGAAAACACCAAGGTGGTGTTTGTAGTAGGCACTCTGACGCTCAAGTCAACAAGGCTGAAAGTGACTATTTAATAAGAATTAAGGGAAAGAAGGATTACTGGGAGTTTTTTCGGAGACCAGGACTACGACGAAAGCATCAAGTTCTCTAGAGCAAGAACTTAGGAGCAAGTAAGTGGTTTTGAGTAGTGGAGATTGCCCCCTTATAAGAAGGTAGGCCTTTATTTATATAACAGTTGTAAGATCTTCAAATCCTAGTAGGACTTTGAGTCCATAATGGTAGAAGCTTAGTGAATAGGAAAGACTAGATTTACTTGCCTTTTAAGGAGTAAGAGTGTTAATTCACATAAAACTTGGGATCTTAGGTGAATTAGGATAAAGATAGAAAAGAAAGTAGATGTATTAGGGTTTAAATAAGACTCTGGATCCTTAGTAGATATCATGAGCCAATGGACCTAGGTGGGTTAATGATGAGGCCCAATTTGGATGGTCTAACCCGTGGGGGATTAGGTTAGCACATTGGGCTAGCACGTGAAGTGGATCTTATCGTGGGCCTAGCCAGGATTGAGCCATGGTCTTGAGCCATGTTGTAGATGTTACACGCTTGGGCCTAATAATGCCCAAGATGATTTTTTGCCCATATAGTTAGCCCCCACTCTCTAGTTATAGGGTATTTAGCTTAGAGTGCAGATTTAGTCGAATGAGTGTGGACTGAGTGGGTCAGTGCTAGCAACTTGCCAGGTCGGATTGACCGTTATTCGAAATGTTATGTTACAAGTTCATCTTGTCATTTGAGGTGGTAGGCCTCGACTCGATATGCAAAACTTAGTGAAGATGAAGCTTACTTGGCCAACTAGAGTCGAGGGGAGTATAGAGGCGTGCTCAACCAACCTGAATTAGGAGGAGTCTGTTTGACCAATCGGAGTTGGGAGATGAATAAAAGTTCACTCGACCAATCTACGTCAAGAGGAACGTGAAATTTCGCTCAACCAACCTGAGTTGGGAGGATGAGTATCTTCGAGAGTATGTTGTTCCTTCTATAAGAGTAAGAATGTGTAAATCATAGCCCTCTAGAGTCAAGTTCGTTCGACTTGGTTCGTCGGATTTGGGTGAAGTTTTATGGAGTCACTTCAATATGGTGATATGTACCTCCCATTAATTTGGCTTGACTCCTGTTGATGAATGGACAGTGCTGGTCGAGCAAGAAGTTCGCCAGTGATTAATACTTGTCAATTGTTATATGTACCACTCCACTCCACTCAGCTTTGCTCATGCTGGTAACTAAGCAGTGTATGCTGAGTCATAAGGTGTGGCATGGGGGTCGAGTCCATCATGGGGGGTTATTTGTGTGTTTTGGTTTCCATTCATCCTTTTATGATGAGTCAACCTGAGTGTGACAGCTTGGGTGCTTCGACCTACATGGATGGTGAGTGGGGTGCTTTGGTCTCCATTCATCCCTTCAGGATGAGTCAATCCGAGAGTGACAGTTCGAGTGCTTCGGTCGGCATGGATGGTGAGTGGGGTGCTTTGGAATCCATTCATCCCTTCAGGATGAGTCAACTTGGGTAGCAAGGAGTTAAGGTGGCTTGGGGATGAGCCGAGCCAAGTGGAGGAGAGCAAAGCGAAGAGGAGCTAAGTGGGAAAGAGTTACTCTTTTGAAGAGTGAAAGAAGAGCCAAATGGGGAGGAGTCAAATGACTCCATGAGCCAATAGGCTTAGGCCTAGGTGGGCTAATAATGAGGCCCAATTTGGATGGTGCAACCAGTGAGGGATTAGGTTAGCACATTGGGCTAGCATGTGACGTGGATCTTATCGTGAGCCTAACCAAGATTGAGCCATGGACTTGAGCCATGTTGTAGATGTTACGTGCTTGGGCTTGATAAGGCCCAAGACGATTTTTTGCCCATACGCTTCAATTCTTCACCCTTCAGCTGCTCCATGATCACTAGTCCACCCCCGATTCAGCAAGGTAATTCCCATATTTAGCCCATTTCTTCTTTTAATTCATTTGTTATGGGTGCTGTGATGTTTTTGTGTATAATGTTTTAAATCCAACATTGTTTCGTTTGACCCATGTGCTAATGCTATGAATGGTATCTTAGAACTAAAGTTGGGTATTTTCGTTCTTTTTGTGTTATTTTGTCTTTCCTTTGGGAAAGTTGTTGCTGCACTGGCTGAACATTGTTTCGTTTGACCCATGTCTATCCATCATTTGATTTTTGCAAGGATTACCCATATATAATGTTCTGCACCATACTTCTTATGTTTCCCACCCAGCTCTATATTATACATGTCTATAATGTCCCAAGAAAGTATAACTCAAATTTTCGTGTTTTGATTCGTTTTGTGATGCATGATTTGTGAGTGATAACCATGAATGAGTGTTATCGGTTACCAGAACAAAGTAGAGCATAAGTAATACATTAATTAGAAGAATAACTACGTGAAAATTGGTTGTGCATTATGTTGAGTTTGTTGGTATTTCATTTTGAATTGAATCCTGTGTCGTAGTTATGGCTATAATTGGGTCTTTGCAAAATAATGAAACTTGGGTATTGAGTAAGTACACGTTTGAATTCATAATGTCTAGTATCATTTGTCAATTTAACCAATAATTTTCCTACAACAATAACATAATTAATCTATACAACCTGGAAAGTTTCACCAAAGTAACAAAATTGTTTCTTTTTCTGCTTCTAATAGTTTAACATAGCTGATCATTATTTTACTCCTCATTTAGTAGCATACAACCTGAGCAGACAGTTAGAGACATCTGAAAATAGAGAATTGGAAAGATTCATATCTGATTTGAGTCTTGAGATATGAATTTTGAAGTCATAGGCCTTTTAAGATGGTTGAAGAAGACTTTTTTTTAGTTGAGAGACAATTGCAATTTGCAAACGTTTTTACTTTTTTTTTCTGCCAATGTTTTTGTTAATCAGTAATTGATAATTGAATGATTTATCTCTTTATTTCATATTATGGATTTAGTATTTTAAAATGGATAATTTTACCTATGTACTTCAAGATACTCACAGAAAGAATACAACAAGAATATATATATATATATACAGTAAAATCTCTTTATAGTCATAATGTTGAGATCAAACTAATTTATTACTATAAGGAGGTTATAACTTAATAGAGGTGTAGTTACAAAAAAAACTATTTTGATTTTTTATTTTATAATTCATGTTTTAGTAGTATGTATTAGAACTTTAATTAATTGTTTTAGTAGTATTAGGATTTCTTATTTAATTTTAATATTACTTGTTTCTTATTTTATAATTTATGTTTTGGTAGTATTAGGATTTCAATTCATATTTTGGTAGTATTAGGATTTCAATTCATTGTTTTGGTAGTATTAGGATTTCAATTCATTGTTTTGGTAGTATTAGGATTTCCTATTTACTTTTAATATTACTTGATTTCCTATTTTAAAATTCATGTTTTGGTAGTACTAGGATTTCAATTCATGTTTTAGTATTAGTAGGATTTCAATTCACTGTTTTAGTAGTAGTATTAGGATTTCTTATTTACTTATCCTAGTAGAATTATGATTAGCTTGCTATAAATAGGGTTGTTATGTTTCAACTTATTCAATCAAGTTTTCAATAAAATCTAACACCAATTCAAGTGATACCTTTCTTCTTCCTCTAGCAAATCAATCATGCCACCCAAAGTTAATACACGAACTCAATTGACCGAAAGTATTCGTGTTGAATTGTGCAAAAATGAAAGAATCAAACCCTAGTTGGAAGCAGAAAGATCTTGTGAAGTGGTTAGAAGATACTCATGATCTTAAGGTATCACAAGCAGCAATATCTAAGACACTCAAACAATCAGCTGACCTCCTTCAAGAAGAAGGATTATTGAACCCAAACACAAAACGTTCAAAGATGGTAAAGTATCCAGCAATGGAGTCTGCCCTCTATGAATGGTTTGTATGCCATCAAAAGCATGTAAATATGAATGGTGAATTGTTAAAAGAGAAGGGAAATATTTTTCTAAGGAACTCTATCCGAAAGCTACCTCGTTTGAATTTTCAAATGGATGGTTGGAAAAGTTCAAGCAACGACATGCAATTCATTCCTTTCGTCATTTTGGGGAAAGTGGTTCAATTAATATGGAGAAAATTGAAGCTAGTTTGCCATCAATAAGAGAGGAATTAGACAAATGGGCTTGGAAGGACATTTATAATATGGATGAAACTGGCTTATTTTATCGAATGCAAGTCGATAACTCTCTTGCAACAAAGTAGTTGGAGGGTCGAAAGCAAAACAAAGAGAGGATTACAATTGCTATTTGTTGTAATGGCGATGGCGATGGCTCTGACAAACTTCCGTTTTGGGGCATCGGTAAGTTTCTTAATCCAAGATGCTTTAATAATGTTAACCGTGATAATCTCAATTGCAAGTATCAAGCAAATTCAAATGCATGGATGACATCT
Source organism: Pistacia vera (assembly GCF_008641045.1). NCBI lineage: Eukaryota > Viridiplantae > Streptophyta > Magnoliopsida > Sapindales > Anacardiaceae > Pistacia > Pistacia vera. Next base: position 359,793 of record NW_022196043.1, read on the forward strand.
TTGTTTTTTATGGAATGGCTTAAGTGGTTTGATAGCCGTTTGGATAGGAATGTCTTGCTTATATTGGATAATTGTACCGCACATGGAAAAAAGGAGAATCTCCCCCCACTTCATCACACAACTGTTCTGTTCCTACCACCAACTAGCACTTCCAAAATCCAACCATGTGATGCAGGCATTATTAGAAATTTCAAAGGTTATTATCGGCAGCGCTTTAATCGCTTACTTTTGAAACGGATAGAAGATCATGTATTGGAACCAGAAAAGATAAGTATCCTTGATGGAATTGTAAATGTAGTTACTACCTGGTCAATTGATGTGAAGCCACAAATAATTATCAATTGTTTTAAGCCCTGCAAAATTAGGGCCCCCAATGTCAATGAATTGCAAGTTACAAATGAAATGGATGAGGAGACTAGAAGAGTCATTGTAGAATTGAGTGATTAGATTCGACAACTTCACTACACTAATCGAATGGATATTAATGTCTTCCTTGATCATCCAAATAAGAACAAGTCGTATATGCTTTAACTGAAGAAGAAATCATTGCTGCAATTAGACAAGAAGAGAAAGGAAATAATCTTGAGGATGATAGTATGGAAATGCAAAAAGTTTCATGCCATGAAGCTCTAAACATGCTTGAGAAGCTAGAAATATTTTAGCTTTAACAAGAAGGTGTCCATCCTAGCGAGTTATTACATACCCGCAAGTTAGAAGATTTGGTAACAACTCTCAAGCATAAATCATTGTCCCAAACAACTTTAGATAAATATTTTATTTCATCATAAACCTTTAATGTAACATAGCATATATTTTTTTTTTTTGCAATATACAAATAATTATTATTATGTGGAGGCAACTTTCCTTAAGACGGGAATTAAAAAAATTATAACTTATTACAATNAATAAAAAATACACAAGCAATGTTGTTTTCAGTCATTTTTTCCTCTAAACTCTCTAGATTTTCATGAGCTCACAAACACAGCACAAAACCCAATTCCATTTTTAAAACAACGAACACGAACACCAAGACACAACAGACATCAAAAAATACAAAGCATAAGAAGGGAGACGAAAAACAAAAACCTTTCACAAGTTCCTCTTCATACTGATTTGTTGCAGACTCATCACCCCTCATAGCAGCATCAACGCCATTTCTCTCTTCCTCCCAATCACTCTCAAAATCCAAATCAGTTTCTTCCATTTCCTCCTCCTCCTCCTCATCACTATCACTCCCATTATCAGGCTCCTCCCAAACCCCCATTTGAGTCTGCAAGGAAGAAACTTGGTTTGACCCCACGACAAAAGTTCTTACCTTCGTCAAAATTTCCCCACGCACAGTCAACCCGACACTTCCTTTTCTTAAACTCCCCGAAACCTTGCACATATTGGTCCCAAAGAAGCAAAAACTTGGAGCAGGCACAGTAACAGCAACAACACCAGATAACCCATGTGAAAAACACTTCTTTACAGCTAAAGTTTCCATCTTCACTCCTTACTCTTCACCTGTTCAATACAAAATAACTTATTTCATTTCATTAAACTCAACTTGACTCCAACAATTTCCCTTTAAAAAAAGACACTTTAGATAGAAATTACAAAGCACATAAAAGAGTCAAAACTGAAGCACCCAACAAGCGAAAAAAGTGAGAAACAACAAGAGATAGACTCTTACCAGTTGTGAAGCAGTTAGCTTTTGTTATGTTATGTTCTAGCAAACACTCAAGTTAAGTTTCAGGATTGAAGAAGGAAGTAGTTTTGTAATGAGTTATGCTAAATGCCCCCACTTATCTGCTGAATAGCCTCACGGATTGAGTGGGCTTGGGCTTGGGCTTGGGCTGACTTTCTCTAGAGATTCCTCCACCTATGATAAATTTTTATTTATCATACTTTTCCTGAAAGCTGCAAAGGAAATTTTGCTTTATATTTTGATTTTGATTTTGATTATGTGACTTTTGAATAAATTATATAGTTTTACTTTAGATTCAATTCTTGATAGAATTTGAGGTGGGCTGACTCCTCATCTAATAAGACCTTGTTAAATGAGAGGATTACCCCCTTATATAAACCAGTAGGCTTGAACGTGCCTAATCGATGTGAGACTCCAACATTCCCCCTCATAGTCAAGCCTATATGTTGGATCATGTCTATTGATAGAAATAATTACCGACTCTAATTCCTCACCCACTTGTCAAACACTCAACTCAACTGAACCTAAGTTTTGATACCATGATAAAATTTAAGGTGGGTCTAACATCTCACCCAATAAGGTCTTATTGAATTAGAAAATTACCCTCTCATAAACCAATAAACTTGAACGTGTCTAGTCGACTCCAACCTATTTTTTAAATACTATAAAAGGTGTCTCTTAACTCAAAAGGAAAAAAATTTAGAATGAAAAATTGGTAATCTTTTATACTGAAAGTAATAGAAAGCAAAGAGGCCTTGACTGCCATTGATTTTGTTGGGAAGGAGATCAACTTGCCTAAATACCTTATACCACTTGACTTGCAACTTGACTTTGGGCAGGAATCATAACAACCTTTTGTAGTTTCAGTTTGTTGGAAAGTAGCAGTCACTAACAATCCATAATCTAGCATTCGTTTGTTGTTTGAGTGCAGCTTGCATTCTCAATATCTTCCTTCAAGCCAACTCAAACAAGAATCAACAAAGTTTTGGATTTTCATCGTTACCTTTTGTTAATAGAGTATCATCGTCCCTCCACCAATGTTGGACTCAAAAGGTTGATCTGAACTGATTTGACTTGAAAAATATTGCTGCTATGAAATCAAATTTCTTCGCTATTATTATCAACGTGCTTCGATTCAAGTTTTGGATGACCCTCCTTATCGTCCCTCAGACAGAACTTGGATGGAGTAGTAGAAGAAGTGGGGAGAACAGTGAGTTTCATGAAGCAAATGAAACTTGGGACCCGAGAGTGGCTTGGTGAGGATATCAGCTGTTTGAAACTCACAGGAGACATATTGGACAACCAATCGTTTTGAGGTGACCATTTCATGCACAAAGTGGACATCGATTTCAATATGTTTTGTGCGAGCATGAAACACCAGATTAGAGGCTAGGGCAGTAGCGCTAGTGTTGTCACACCAAAGGATTGGTGATGAAGATAAGGAAATGCATAACTCCTGAAAAAGGTTTTGCATCCATGCCATCTCAGTGGAGGCTTGAGCAAGAGCACGATACTCAGCCTCGGTGGAAGACAAGGCGACACCATGTTGTTTCTTTGAGCTCCATTGGACTAAATTTGGTCTAAGATAGATGCAATAGCCACTTGTGGAGCGACGATCAACGAGGTTACTTGCCCAGTCCACATCGACATAGCCTTCAAGTTTCAGATTGCCACCAGAGTGCAAGTATAAACCATAGTCAGATGTACCCTGAATATACCAAAGAATATGCTTACATGCTTGCCAGTGGTTGATAGAGGGAGCCTTGAGAAACTGGCTGAGCTTATTTACGATAGAGGATAGATCGGGTCTGGTCAGGGTAAGGTATTGAAAAGCACCAATTGTGCTTCGATATACAGATAGCTGATCAAAGAAATGGCTATCTTCTATGCTAAGCTTGAAGCCGACAACTAGGGGAGTGACACATGGATTGCAGTTCTACATTTGAGTTCTTAACAACAAATCATGCGCATATTTCCGCTAATTGAGTTGTAGGCCATGGTCTGTACGAACAACTTCAATACCTAGGAAGTAGTGCAAATCACCAAGATATTTTAAGGAAAAGGTATGGTTTAAATCAATGACTAGACATTGAATCAAATGGCTATCAGGTCTAGTGATGACTACATCATCAACGTAAACCAACATGTAAATTGGTACTGGTCCATGTGTATAATAAAGTAGGCTGGTGTCAAAGGTAGGATTCTTGAATCCCTAGTCTGTAAGAGCTCCTTTGAGTTTATCAAACCAGGCCCTAAAGGCCTGTTTCAGACCATAGAGGGCCTTGTTGAGTTTGCAAACATGTTGAGGAAACTCAGAATTGATGAATCCTTCAGGTTGAGCCATGTAGACATTTTCGGCCAGGTCTCCATTTAAGAAGGCGTTATTGACATCAATTTGCTTGAGTTGCCAGCCATGAGTAACTGCTAAGGAAAGAATAATGTGGATAGTAGATGCTTTGATAATAGGGGAGAAAGTCTCTAGATAATCCAACCCGGGTGTTTGATGAAAGCCTTTAGCCACAAGTCTGGCATTGTACCTCTGTAGACTCCCATCAGCATTGTATTTTACATGGAAGACCCACTTATTTCCAATAACGTTCATATCATCGAAGTATGGGACTAGAGACCATGTGTTGTTGGTTAAAAGAGCATTGTATTCATCAACCATTGCTTGGTGCCAATTTGAATCTTGTAGGGCTATTGAAGTGGAAACATGTTCTGGAGAGGAAAAAGGTAGAGAAGAGGCTATCAACATAGCTGCCTTTGCCTGAGTAATCATAGGATGGTGATTCTGAATTGGAGGATCAGTAGTATTAGTAGGTATCTGCAAGTCTACATATAAGGGAATGCCGAGATAATATGTACTGGAGGAAATAGTTTGAGGAGACTGAATGCTATAAGAGGATTGTTGAGACTAAGGCATGGCAGTAGCAGAAAAGAGTGGTGATCCTGGAGTAATCGTGACTGATGGTGTAGAGGAGTTGTCTGATGCACTATTATGAGCATTAGGAAGGGATGATGGAATGGTCCAAGAGGGGAGTTGTGTTAGTTGATGGGATGAAGTTGAGTTGGTAGAGGTGAGATAAAAACCATTTGCAAAAAGAAAGGCTTCTTCATCAAACTTGACAGTTTGGGCTGTGTAAACTTTGCTGGATTTGTTCAAACAGAGGTGCCCTTTATGATGGGAGTTGTACCCAAGGAATACATACTGCTCACTGTGGAATGAAAACTTGTGTTTTTGTAAGGCCTTATGAAGGGATAGCATAGACATCCGAAGGTGCGTAATGACGCATAGCGTGGCAATTTATGAAACAGTCTCTCAAAGGGAGACTGATGATTTACAATAGTTTATGGCAGTCTATTGATGAGATAAACGACTCTATGAAACGCAAACCACTAGAAGGAGAGTGGCATAAAAGCCTGAGCTAGGAGGGCCAAACCAATCTCAGTGACATGCCTATGTTTGCGCTCTATCTTGCCATTTTGTTGATGTACATGGGGACATGGATGTCTGAAGTGAATTCCATGAGACGAAAAGTAAGAGAGCAATGGTCGAAATTCTCCACCCTAATCAGATTGAAAGCTTCTGAAAGCTTCTGATTTTGGTGTCAAATTGTTTCTCAACAAGCTGATGAAATTGTTGAACAGCTAAGCTGACTTTTGATTTGTATTTTAATGGATAAATCCATGAATATCTAGTGAAGTCATCCACTAGCAGTAGATAATACTTAAATCCTATGGAGGAAACTATGGGTGTAGGCCCTATACATCGGCAAAGATTACTTCAAAGGGCGCTGAAGAAGCAGTTGTGGAAGAGGGAAAGGATAGATACAGGCTTCACATAGATCAATTTTATTGCTTTCAGAGATAGGTACATGTAAATGATTCATAACAGATTTTAACACAGCTACATTAGGATTACCCAAATGCCAATGCCATAACAACATAATTTTATTTGATGTTGACTGATTTTGAACATGTATAGAGCTTACAAGTGGACTGCTCATTATTCATTATTGATTCTTTAGATGATGCAAGGAAGGACCTCATTGGAGAACTTTGAAGCTTTCATCTGGAATCAGTGGTTGCAGGTGATGATGCGTGGATAGGAATGGCTAACTTATAAAGACCATTTTGAAGAAATCTATGGAGTAGAATTTCTTAAGATGCCTTATCCTTTACAACACAAACATCAGCTGAGAATTCTACCAAGACATTATTATCTCTAGTAATCTTAGAGATGCTAAGTAGATTCTTTGCCACATTAGGTACATAGAGAATATTTTGAGATATAAAGATTTATTTCTTGATGTGGGAGATAGAGTAATCAAACCTATATGAGATATGGACAAATTTTTCCCATTGCCGACTTGTAGCTATTCTGCTCCAGAGTAATCGGTTTTGAATGAGAGATTTTGTGGATCAGTAGTGATGTGATGTGTGGCTCCAGAATCAATGTACCAGCTAGGATTTGTCACAGTGGTTGGGGAGGCAATGTTCTGCAATTGAGATGATGATCCAAAGGGATATTGTCCCACATTTTGGAAGGTTTCAGGTTGTTGAGAGGCAACATTTAGGCCTTGTGCTGACTCTAGTAAGACAATTAGGTGATTATTGTTGTTAAACTGTTGGTGACTATTTGGATTCAAGTTGTGGAACTTTGGTTGAGCATATCCAAAGTACACTAATTTGTCAACCTGTGCTGGATTTCCTAAAGTATTCATGTTTGCGGTAGCAAAGTAAGCTTGATGAGCTGACTGAGTGTTTTGTGGTAGAATTTCAGTTCCTAGAGGTGAAAATGTTCCATGATTTTGTCCTCCTTGGAATGAAGTGTCAAATCTGTGATAGCATTGTAATGTTATATGTCCAGATTTTCCACATACTTGACAAATGACTCTTTGTTTAAAGAAGTTTTTGCCACGCCTTCTACCTCTACCAAAGTTTGGGTTAAAGTTCTGATCATATGTGTTTCTGAAGTTTGGATTGTAATTGTTTCAATTGAACTAAGTATTTTATGAATTTGGTACAAGTACATTAGGTTGTTGTGGTATATAATTCTAAAAGGTTTGGTGAGTGTTTAGTTGACTATGAGTGACCGAGGATGATTGATTAGCAGGTAAGTGTTTAGCAGATAGAAATGTTGATGCCTTATGAAATCTAGTGTATGCAGATTGTTGTCTCTTTAACCTCATTTCGTGTTTATGGAGCAGGAACTGAGCTTGTTGAAGAGAGATTTCACTACTTCTTGAAATGAGATTTGCAACAACTGCATCAAATTCAGGTCCTAGACCATCTAGAATGTAGAGTAGTAGTTCCTTATCACGGATCAGAACTTCACTTGCAGTTAGGGCTCCAGTGAATTCTTTCGTTTTTAAGATGTATTCATTGATGCTCGGGTTATCTTTTCTAGTGCTTTGGAGCATGTTTCTCAAGTGTAAGGTTCTAGCTTTTGAATCAGTAACAAAGTGCATTTCCAATGTATGCCAAATATCAAAAGCAGTACTATAGTGAGCTATATGTCTAAACATTGTTTCGGAGATAGAGGATGTAAGCCAACTGACCAAAAATTGATCTAGTTTCTTCCACTTATTAAACTCATTGTTAGTTATATTTCTTTCTTGTTCTTGTTCATTTGATTTCTTTAAGTGACAGTTATGTGGACAGAATTGTTCACCAGTTACAAATCCATCTAATTCATAAGCAACAAGAGTAGGAAAAACCTGTGATTTCCAGTAGACATAGTTGTTCTCTCCCAGTTTGACCGTAACAGTTGGAAGTGACACCATGACTAAAAGAAGTGAGCTTGGAAGTTGATTATTGTTATTGCTTTTGATGACTAGAGTTGGCTGATCAAGGTTTTCCATATTAGACATTAGTCTTCTATAGCTCTGATACCATGTAAAAAAAAAAAAAAAAAAAAAAAAATGTTTAGAATGAAAAATTGGTAATCTAAGAGATGCAGAGAAAGAAATACTGAAAGAAANATAGGATTGTTCAACGAGGCAAGCCGCTCGTGAGTCGGCTTAACTCGACTTGTGTATGGCTCGCCTTGTCTGGAATCGAGCTGGCTTGCAAGCCAAGCTCGAATTCGGCTTCTCCCTTTAATGAGCCTAGCCAAGCCAAGAATTTTGTGGCTCGGCTCGGGATTGTTTTCCCATGTAGAAAAAAAAAAAAAAAAAAAAAACTGTTTAACATGAAAAATTGGTAATCTAAGAGATGCAGAGAAAGAAATACTGAAAGAAACAAAATAGAAAGCAACAATTTGTTTTTCATTAATTCTTCAAGTACAAGGAACGTTTTTGTTGAAGTGAAGACTAAAACGGTGCAGTTTTGAAGCCTAAATGAAACGCTGCACTTTGATATTTGTCTATAATGAATTCTGATCGTTGAATCAAAATTGATCTGATGGCTAAGAAGCTTCATTAAGTCAACACTATAAAAAAGGTCATTGCACCATAAAATGGATGCTACGTTTTTGTCTCTGGTTAAAGAAGTTTTACATTCACGATTTTCTCTCTGTTATAGGTCTTAGATTGATCTTTGTAACTTGTGTGATTAGTATCTGTTAGTCAATCAGGATGGCTTCTTTGCTCTTGTTCTTGGGGATTCCAGGTGAGTATCTCTAGGATTAGTTACTGTGAAGATTAATTATAATCGTTCAGAGTGTGATTCGGTTTGTACTTGTTCTTGGTTGAATCTTGTTAATAAGTAGTGCAGCAAGCTCTCCCATTTCCAAAGCTCAACGTGGACGTAGCTTATCCAATTTGGATAAGTGAACCACGGTAAAATCTTTGTTGTGATTGATTCTTGCTTTTCTTTATGGCGTGTGTGATATATTTGATCTGTGGTTATTGTAGTTTAGTTACAACAATGGTATTAGAGCTTTAGATGTTAGGATTGATTGATTTGGTGAATCTTTGAACAGGCTAGGGTTCTTAGAAATTTCTATGGTTTGTTGAAATTTGGGGCTTTTCAAATCAAGTCATTCCTTGGTAATCTAGAGTCCTAGGAGTACAGATTTGAGGTGTTAAATCGTCAATCAAAGGATTCTTGGAAGAGTTTGGGTTCTTTACTCAGTAATCTTTTAGGAATCCTTTAATTGCCTTAGTCTAGGGTTTCAATTAGGGCTTCTTGAATTAGAGACAAATTAAACACAAACACTTACAATATGTCAATCACAAGACTGGAAATCACACAATACGATGGAAAGATTGACTTCGGTAGTTAGAAGAAGAAGATGAAGGCGTTACTTTCCCACAACAAGGTGGGGATTGCTCTGGAGAAAAACATATCCAAATAACCAGAGGAAAAATTGAAGAAGAATGATGAGATCAACGAGGAGGCATACAATCTCATAGTGATGAACCTGTCTAATAACGTTATGCGGAAGGTAGATGGGCTAGAAACTCCTCTAGCCCTATGGGGTAAACTAGAAACTTTGTACTCATTACAGTCGGCACCCAATCTTGCTTTTTTAAAGGGTGCTTTTCATACAAAATGGATAGTACAAAGTCCATTGAGGACAATCTTGATAAGTTTCTAAAGATGACCCTAATCCTTAAAGGAACTGACTAAGAGTTAGGGGACACTAGTCTAGCGATGATCCTACTAAATTCTTTGACTGAGGAATACCAAGTAGTCAAGAATGCATTACAATATTCTAGAATTGTACCTAGGCTAGACTTGATTGTAGCTGGACTTAAAGCTAGGGAATTAGAGTTAAAAGACCAGAAACAGTCTAGTAGTAATTTGTTTGTAAAAGGTAGGCCTAAATCCAGTCAAGTAGGAAAGAATAATTAGTATCAACAGGGGTCTAGGAACAAGAAAAGGGGAAAGGGTAACAACAAATCAAAAACTGAATCAAGAAAGTGTTTTTTTCTGTAACAAACCTAGGTGCATTAAGAAAAACTACTTTGAATGGTTAAAGAACATAAACAGGGAAACACTAAGAGTAATCTGGCCTCTAGTAACAACCAATTGGATGAACCTGAGGTCCTGACAGTGTCAACATCTGACACTGCCAAGGAGTGGGTCCTGGACTCAGGCTGCTCTTTTCATATGAGCCCACACAAGAACTGGTTTCAGAATCTAGAAACACATGAAAATGAGACAGTCTACATAGGAAACAATCAGTCCTGTAGTGTTAAGGGTATAGGCAGTGTAACCCTTAGACTAACTGATGGAAAACTTGTAAAGCTGACAAAGGTTAGCTATATCCTTGATTTAAAAAGAAATCTCATCTCTTTAGGGACCCTAGATGAGGTTGGATGTCTCTATAAAGCTAGCAATGGATGCTTGAACATGCATAGGAATCAGAACCTAATTCTTAAAGGGGAAAAGAGAAATGGTCCTTATATTCTGTGTGGTACTTTTGATTCTGAATGTTTTAATGCTGCTCTGCTTTCTAGTAAACTATCTGCAACTCAAAAATGGCACCTTAGGTTAGGGCATATGAGTCAAAAGCGTATGAATATCCTTAATAGTCAGGGGGTGTTGCGTAAGGATTCAATCTCTAACCTAGAATTCTGTGAAAATTGTGTTAGGAAAACAACATAGACTGAGTTTCTCAAAGGGAACTCACCTTTGGGGGCCTGAAAAAGTTAAATCCCATGGTGGGAACAGTTATTTTCTATCAATAGTAGATGACTACAGTAGAAAAGTCTTGACCTTTCTCCTGAAAACCAAAGATCAAGCCTTGGCCAAGTTTAAGGAGTGGAAAGTATTAGTTGAGAACCAACTAGGCAAGAAAGTAAAAACCCTAAGAACTAACAATGGGTTAGAGTTTTGCAATACTGAGTTTGATAATTTATGTAGAGAATGTGGCATTTTAAGGCATAGGATTGTTGCTAGGACCCTCTCAATAGAATGGGGTGGCAGAAAGAATGAATAGAACCTTACTAGAAAAGGTTAGGTGCCTTCTATTCATCTTAGGGTTACCAAGCACATTTTGGGGGGAAACTTTAGCCACTACAACCTACCTAGTAAATAGAAGCCCTTCCACTACCATTAATGGGAAGTGTCCTGAAGAAATCTGGTCTGGGAGGAAACTAGACTTAAGCCACCTAAGAATCTTTGGTTGTATAGCTTATGCACACACTAGGGGGGGAGCGAAGCTTGAGCCTAGATCCACCAAATGCATATTCCTTGGATATTAAGAAGGCACAAAAGGGTATAGATTGTGGGATAGGGAATCTCCAGGGGTGAAAATCATTTTCATAGTAAGCCAAGATGTGGTGTTTAATGAGAATGAATTCACTTGTAAAGCCACTGCCATTGACTAAGTAACACCAAGAAACATTGAGACCTCATCCATTCCCACCGAAAGTACACAAATTGAGGTGGAGCCTATACCACATCAACCTATCCAAATCCAACCAGACCTAGATCCTCAAACTGAAGCAGAAACAAAACAACCAAAACCTGAACAACCAGAAGATGAAGCTGTAGAAGAAACCTTAGAACCCCAAACAGTGGATTTACAGTAGTACCAACTAGCAAGAGATAGAACCAGGAGAGACGTAAGGCCACCTGCATGATATTCTTATGCAGATTTAATCTTTACTGCTTTGCTTGCAGGTATAGAAGTCCAAAGGACAGAACCTGAAACATATGAAGAGACAATGAAGTCCAAAGACAAAGACAAGTGGAAAGCAGCAATGAGGGAAGAGATGCAATGGTTAGAGGTGAACAATACTTGTTCTTTGGTACCTAAACCCAAAGACTAAAAGTTTATACAATGTAAATGGCTTTATAAGATAAAAGATGGAATTACAGCCTCTGATCCCCATAGGTATAAAGTCAGGCTGGTACCCAAAGGCTATACCCAAAGAGAGGGAATAGACTTCAATGAAGTCTTTTCCCCAGTTGTGAAATACAAAACTATCAGACTTATGCTTTCCATTGCTGCCCACCAAAATTTAGAATTAGAACAGCTTGATGTCACCACTGCATTCCTACATGGCAGCTTAGATGAGCAGATCTATATGTGTCAGCTTGTAGGTTTCATTGATTATAAGGTGCCAAATCATGTATGCCTGTTACACAAGTCTATGTATGGCCTTAAACAAGCCCCTAGGCAATGGTACAAAAGATTTGATACTTTCATAGTGGGCTTGGGTTTTAAAAGAAGTAGATATGACATGCTACTTCTATTTTGATTTAGATGAGGATTTGCCTTTATATCTCTTGTTGTATGTTAATGATATGTTACCAATCAGTAGATCTAAGTCCAAAATAGAAGGATTAAAGAAGAAACTTAGTTCAGAATTTGATATGAAGGACTTAGGAAGTGCAAAGAAAATTTTAGGCACGGTTACATCTAGGGATAGGGGGAGTAATGAGTTAAAACTTGATCAAAAAGCATACTTGAAAAAACTAGTAAACAGATTTGGAATGGCTAACTCAAAACCTATCTCTATACCCTTAGCAAACCATTTTATGTTAAATATAAACCAATGTCCTAAAACTGAAGCTGAAATGATAAAAATGGATACTGTCCCTTATGCTAGCGTGATTGGCTCCATTATGTATGCAATGGTAAGTACTAGACCTGACCTATCATTTGCTATATCATTGCTTAATCAATTTATGTCCAACCCTGGGAAAGATCATTGGATTGCCTTGAAATGGGTTGTAAGATACATTAATAGTTCCTTAAATGTTGGTTTAAAGTACTATAAAAGAACTACTATGCTTGATCTAGTGGGTTCGTAGATTCTAATTTTGCAGGTGACAAGGACACCAGAAAATCCACAACAGCCTACTGTTTTACACTTGGTGGAAACTGTATAAGTTGGAAATCTCAGTTGCAGCTCATTGTAGCATTGTCATCAACTAAGGCTGAGTACATAACCATGGCTGATGTGTTTAAGGAGGCTATATGGTTGCAAGGATTGTTGTCAGAAGCAAATTTATATGATGGAAAGGTCACAATCTACTCTGATAGCCAGAGTGCAATTCATCTTAGTAAAAACCCAATCTATCACGAAAGAACCAAGCATGTAGATGTCTGATTTCATTTTGTGAGAAACCTGGTTGTACAAGGAGTAATTGAATTAAAGAAGGTAGCCACTGAAGAAAATCCAGTAGATATGGGGACAAAAGTCATTACACCAGCAAAGTTCAAGCACTATTTGAAGTTGTTGTCAGTGGAGTAATCAGGAGTGACCTGGAGCTATGAGGGATATGGTTTAGAGTGAGCTGCATTGCTTAGGTTTCAAGTCTTCAAGGTGGAGATTATTGAAGTGAAAACTAAAACGGTGCAGTTTTGGAGCCTAAATGAAATGCTTCACTTTGATATTTGTCTATAATGAATCCTGATCGTTGAATCAAATTTGATCTGATGGTTGAGAAGCTTCATTAAGCCAACACTATAAAAAGGGGCACTGCACAATAAAATGGATGCTGCGTTTTTGTCTCTGGTTAAAGAAATTTTACATTCATGACTTTCTCTCTGTTATAGGTCTTAGATTGATCTTTGTAACTTGTGTGATTGGGTAATCTATTAGTCAATCAGGAGGGCTTCTTTGCTTTTGTTCTTAGGGATTCCATGTGAGTATCTCTAGGATTAGTTACTATGAAGATTAATTGTAATCGTTCAGAGTGTGATTCGGTTTGTACTTGTTCTTGGTTGAATCTTGTTAATAAGTAGTACAGCGAGCTCTCCCATTTCTGAAGCTGAACGTGGACGTAGCTTATCCAATTTGGATAAGTGAACCACGGTAAATTCTGTGTGTTGTGATTGATTCTTGCTTTTTGGTGTGCTGTCGTAGGCAACCAAGATTAAAACCTAAAAACACATGTAGTAGTGTGAGTAAGGATTGTTCCCACGGAGAGTGTCTAGCTGAGTATAATGTTACGTGAATAAGGCTGGGGGGGTTTGAGTAAAACAGAAACAATTTCAAGAAAAACAATTCAAATTAAAGTATCGAAATCAATCAAAATAACGAACCTTGGTCTAAGTCAACCTCCACCATTGGAATCTTACAACTGATCATCGATGCAAATATAAATCGATTCATACCTTGAATATTCACTGTTAGAACTATTTTCCTACCTCTCCTTAGTTGTAATTAATTAGGAAACAAGTGATCTAATTAATCTTACTACTAAACAATCCTAGACAAGCGCTAAAGATTTAATCTAATGACAGCCTTAACTACTAGAGAGATCGATGAAGCTAAACAGCACAAACACAAGTGGTTGTATTTAATTTAGTTGAATGTTCTTCTTAAGATTTAATGATTCCTGACGCAGCAGACTCTTAAACCTTAATTACTTTACAAGTTAAAGGGATCAAACAATTACAGATTTGATATCTAACTTAGTAGTAGATTGCAAGGCCTCCTAGTAATTAAATGCAACAATCATGACAATATGCATAAAAGAACATCCAATACTCAAAACATAAATTGAACACTAAAAAATTAGATTAGATCTCACAGTTTTATTGATTCCGAGGCCTCTGTTTCCTTCGACCAAGTTCTAAACATGGCCATAATCCAAATTCAAAGGAAACGAAAATTCCAGAAGAGAGAAAGAGAGGCGTGTGTGATCTTTTTCCAATCTAATCTCTCTCTCCTCTTAAAGATATCCCATTCAAGTATTTGAATTCTACTAAATCTCCTCAAAATATTCTAATATCCTAAAATAACATTAATCCTAATCTGATTCTGATAAATTGAAATTAAAATAAAGTCCTAAAATAAAATAGGAAAGTGGTGTGTCTAGCTGTAACTTGCGTGCAACAGGTCTTCAAATCTTTCAATAATAAACTGCCTCTTTAACTTGCATTACAAGACGGAATGTTCAAGAACGTCGGCACTGCAGGTGCATCAATTTCAAGCCCGATTATAACCTTGATGCAGCAAGTATCTCTCCAAACTCAAAACATTAAAGTTGTAGATCTCTTTCTCAAGGTTCCACGGCATTTTGAATCATCTCAATTGGAGCTCACATGAGAGAGTTATGCTCAGATTACGGAGCGATGTCAAAACTGTCCAAATTCACCTTATTAGTTGCATTTTGCATTTAACGCCTCCATTTGCATCCTAAATTAAAATAGAATAATAATGAATACATTTAGGCAACAAATAAATATAAAAGACTAGACAATAAGGGGAGGGGGGGTAAATATGTCATTTTGCATTCTCATCACTTTTCTTTGTAGCGTGTGTGATATATTTGATATGTGCGTATTGTAGTTTAGTTACAACAGTTCTTTTATACTGAAAAATGATTGAATGAAAAAGGAAACAGATCTCAACCATTGATCTGCAACAGAAAAGCAAAGAGGCCTTGACTGCCATTGATTTTGCTGGGAAGGAGATCAACTTGTTCAGCAAGTTGAAGGCAAGTTGATCAAGTTGCTGGAAGTTGTTATGCAAGTTGACCTAACTACCTTATACCACTTGACTTGCAACTTTGACTTTGGGCGGGAATCATAACAACCTTTTGCAGTTTCAGTTTGTTGGAAAGTAGCAGTCACTAACAGTCCATAATCCAGCATTCGTTTGTTGTTTGAGTGCAGCTTGCATTCTCAGGACTCATTAACTCATAGTTCCACATATTTCTAAGTTGCTAATATTCCAGTTCGATATCATAAATATTGGGTAAGAATAGAATTTATAAAATTTTAATAGCGGACACGTACATATATGGTAGTTCATAGAGTTTATAAAAATAGAACTTGCCCAAATAAATTTTTATGATAAAGTCATGAATTTTTTGGTTAAATAGATATTAAATATTTTTCTAATATCAAATTATCAATAGGAATCCATACAAAAAAGGAAGAATAAAGCAAAATTTCTAAAATACTATGAGAACATTTTTTTAATATTTTAAAATTTTAAATAAATTAAAAATTAATACTCGTAAAAATAACTTATTAAATTACCTATAACTTTTTCTTCAATTGCAACCAAATGATACAAAAAAAAAATCTACTTAAGCAATATTAGTCAATATAAATGTAAGATAACAAAAGTAAGATATAAAATCTCAACTGTTAATCTCCTGAATTCTTAAGTATTTTTTAATCTTTAACACCAGACAATTGTGTCAGCTAACATTTTTCTAAAGAATAGTTAAGTTTTTAAGTCTTTTTTTATAGTTTTTATAATCTAGAGTTTGATTTTAGTCGACAAAAATCAATAGGAGGATAATAATTTCACCCTGATGGTTAATTGAACACTAATATAAACTTCAAGGGGGGCTACATTTAAAAAATCTGTCGATTCTAAGGACAAAGTAATAGTTTTAATTTTGTTTTTGTTAAATGGGTTCACCACTCACCAGCCTTTCATTCTGCATCCAATTATCTTAAAAAACATGTAATTAAAATTTTAAAAATGATTTTTCTTATTAAACTTTAAAAAAAAAAAATCATTATTTTGTCATTTTATACTTTTATTGAATTAAATATCAATCTGCGAGCTATGTATTGCAATTATAATAATAATATGATAAAAAATATAATTTTGAAACTAATAATTGATTTTCTAGGTGCAAAAAGAGAGAAAACCTTATTGAGGGACTTTGATAGTGGATCATTCTGGGTTATCAATTTCAAAAGTGGACCCATTCGTGTGCAGATATACAATTTCATTAGTGAAATGCATATATTTGTTGCTGTAGAGGCTAAAATGGTATAAATATTCCTCGCACTTTCCTCTTTCCATCTTGCCAATATGGAGCTCGTATTCCCCTCCTCAATCCTTCTCAGCTTTCTTATCTTTGTCTTCATGGTTATGAAGATTGGGAAAAGATTTAAAACCAACGACGGAACTTTAAGTCTTCCTCCAGGGCCACGGAAATTACCTCTTATTGGTAATCTGCACCAGCTTGCTGCTCTGGGATCGCTGGGATGTCTTCCTCATCGTGGACTGAGAGAGTTGGCCAAGATATATGGACCGTTTATGCATCTCCAGCTTGGAGAAATTTCTACTATTGTTGTTTCTTCGCCGGAGTTCGCCGAGCAAGTGATGAAAACTCTTGATGCTGTTTTGCATCAAGGCCGTGTAATGAATTAGCAAACCTTGTGTCCTATGGTTATACTGATGTAATCTTTTCACCATTTGGTGAATATTGGAGAAAATTAAAGAAAATCTGTACGTTGGAGCTTTTATGCGCCAAACGAGTCCAATCTTTACGATCCTTAAGAGAGGAAGAGATGTCTAATCTCATAGATTCTATTGCTTCAAAAGCAGGATCAGTGATTAACTTCACCGAAGCAATTTTCTCATCAACATCCGGTCTCACAGCAAGGGCAGCTTGTCGGGAAAATGCAAAGACCCAGAAAAATTTAAATCGGCTATCAAGGGAATTTTACAATTGCTAACAGGTTTTAACATTGTAGATCTGTTTCCTTCCATCAAACTTCTCCATTTCATCACTGGAGTGAAGTCAAAATTGGAGAAGCTGATGCAAGAATCCGACAGAATAATTCAAAACATTATCAATGAACATTGTAGATGTCTGTCGGGAGTGAAGGAGATAACGATCTGGTTGATGTTCTCTTGAAGTTTCAAGAAGATGGCGATCCTCAATTTTCCTTAACCACCGAGAACATCAAAGCAGTAGTTTTTGTAAGTATTTTTAATTCTTATAATTACATCTATATATAAAACCTTGAGTTCAATGCTTAATCTCTCTCTAGCTAATATCTGGTGAACATAAATTCTAAAAGTTCGGTGGAATAGTTGTTAGATTTCTTTCAAGATTACTTGTATGTAAATAGACTTTCCAAAGTTAATCTCCAATTCAGGGGAAAATCAACCATGTTTAAAACCTGACCACTATCTCTTCTATGTTTATATTTCAAAGATTACTTAAGTATATAAACTTCTTTTACTGGACGTTTTTAGTGCTGGCAGTGACACATCTGCTACTCTAATGGAGTGGGCAATGTCCGAGCTGATTAAAAATCCAAGAGTGATGAGAAAGGCTCAAGCTGAGGCCAGGGAAGTCTTCAATAGAAAAGGGAAGGTTGATGAAACGGGCATTAGCGAAATGAAATACTTGAAGCTAGTAATCAAAGAGACTCTGAGATTACATCAAGCTGATCCTTTGTTACTTCCAAGAGAATGTAGAGAGCAAATTGAGATTAATGGATTCAACATTCCAGCCAAAACCAGAGTCCTGATCAACGTATGGTCGATTGCAAGGGATTCAGAATATTGGACCGAACCTGAGAGCTTCAATCCAGAGAGGTTCAGTGATGGCTCCCTTGACTATAGAGGAACTAATTTCGAATATCTCCCATTTGGCGCAGGAAGAAGGATGTGTCCAGGAATTACATATGGTCTGGCCAATGTTGAGTTTCCTCTGGCTTCGTTGCGGTACCATTTTGATTGGAAACTTCCAGGTGGAATGAAGAATGAAGATTTGGACATGGAAGAGCTCTCTGGTTTGACAATCACAAGAAAACATGATTTAAGCGCCATTCCCATTCCTTATCAGCCGTAGCCTGAAATGGAAGTAGCAGATCTAGCTGTCTTTTAATTTGTTTTTCAAATAAAAGTAACAAGGCGTTGTTATTCTTTCTTAATATGGCTGAGAGGAACTCCTGGACTTTACATATATGTCTCTACGCGCACATAAATATGAAGTTTGAATGAAATGGCTCGTGTGATGTGAAATTTGTGTTTCAAAGATTTGCTATATCTAATATGAAACGGCTATGTATTTGATATCTAATCTCCACGGGTACAATTATTGAGAGAATTAATAGAATTCAATCCCTGGCTAAAGACATAATTTTGACTCCCATTAACTCCACAAACATATACATCTAATTAGTGGATATAGAGCTACTCTTTTGAAGAGGCACAAGGTCTGTGAGCAATAAGGCAACTTGGTCTTTAAACTTAAGAGCCTCCGTGAAGCCATCATAATCCTCCTTTGTAGGAAAGATGAATTACACGCAAATAATTAACAACTCGCTCAAGTAGAGGCATTGATATAGTAGTTGGTTTGAGCATTTCCTCATTCACATCTTTCCATGCATCCGCAACATGTTCCTGAATCATTTTAACTACCTCTTCTTCACAAACACCATGCTACTTCACATAGCAATATTCAACCGTTGAGGCAAAGGCAATGCCTCTCTAGATAGATCTGATGATACAAATTCATATTAGGAAAGTGATTTTTAGCCGCACCTAATTGATTTTCACCCACCACTTTTAAATTTATTTTTTGTTTTGACAAATTTAACCTTATTTTTTATTACAAAGATAACGTTATAACTTCGAGATACACTCATCTTCTACTTTATATTTTTCTTTTAACTTTTAACATTTAATCTTACATAAACTCTAACCCTAAATTTTCATAGTCTAATCCTAAATTTTCATAATCATTGAAATCTTTTGTTGTATTTTATAAATAATTGTTTATTTGATGAAAATATAATACTAAAAATATGGAAAACATAACAGCATGAATCTAAATCTAAAGAATAGAAAATAAGTCGAAATTAAGAAATTGGGGGAAAAAAAGTAAAGAAAAAACCTATGTTTGGCTTGAGAAAAATAGTGTTAAAAAAAAATTAAAACTAATTACGTTTGAAATAGGGGAAAATAAACCTAGATAAGTTTAAAAGGTTATTTTCGGTATTAAATGAGGTTTAAAGAGGGTTTTTTATTATTATTATTAATTATAGAAGAGATGTATTTATAGAAAAGATGTACTTAGTCATGGGGGTGAAGATTAATTAAATTGGGACTAAAAATCACTTCTTTTAATATTTTTAACCTAGTTAGCCTAATTGAGAGTTGAGGTCCATCTTGTTTGACTAACATGAGCAAGTCAAGCCATGGCCATACTAACCATAGCCTAAAGACAACCAAGATAAGCTCCTTTTTGTAATTGTTCTAAACCATGTGTATATTTCTAATTGCAACAATTATATTAAAATGCATAACTATAATTTTAAGGACATAGCATTTATTCCGTTCACCTATAACAAATTGTAATTACGTGACAAAGATTATTCATCTCTTTTTACTGCTCCTTTGGTGATTGGTTCAAAACTCAACTTAGGTGACAATCCTCTGTTTGATCAGCCTTCTGTGTACAGGAGTACCATTGGAACTCTTTAATTAGTACCTTACCATAACAAGACCAGATTTATCTTTTGCTGTTAATAAATTCAGCCAATTCCTCCAAGCCTCTACTGTCAATCATTGGCAGGCTTGTAAGCATGTGTTGAGATATATTAAAGGTATCCTTGATTATGGCCATGACATTGAAATCTGGAGGAGAACTAATTAAGGCTTGAAGGGTCTGTGGATGCTGACTGGGCCAGTAGTCTTTCAAACCATACGTCCACTAATAGTTTCTATATATATCTTGGACTTCAAAAATAGAACAAGAATCTTATTAAAAGCTCAATCTCTTAGTAGTTGAATTTACGTAGATTTGTAACATATATATTACAATTCTTTTGTATCATTTCATAAAGCATAAAAAATTCCACATGCAAATTTCATAAAATAACACAACTTTCACATTCTACATCATAATTCACCTTATTAAAACTTCTAACGTTTCAAGAATGGAAGTTTCACCCTTCTTTTTATCAACACCTTCCAATACTCAGAATTTTTGGCATATATGAATCATGACTTCAAACAAAGAACAAGAATCTTAGTAAAACCTCAATATTAGTAGTAAATTTTGCACAGATTCGTAATATTTCACAATTCTTTCATGTTATTTCATAAAGCATCACAAATTTGACAAGTTTAACTATAAATTCAAAGAACATTATAAGTAATAGAATCAACAGAATTAACAAGAAATGCTGCATAAATTACAAAAAGAAAATAAACAGCAAAGATTACATCAGAATCACAGACGAATTTTACTCAGAGTTATAAAACGAACACAAGTTTCATGTTTCAAATATGCATAGATAGAATTCTAATCAAAATAGAATTGTAAATTCAAAGAAAATTAACAGACATTCTAATCAAAATAGAATCTCAAAAATTAAAAAGAAATGCGTACGGAAATTAATGACAGGATTATGACTTTATGAGTAATGATTTCGAGATTAAAGAGAATAAGAGAAATTAAAGAGGAAGATAAGAGCTTACACCAAGAATAGAGCAATCTGAACAGAGAAATTGTTTTGGCGGGAGAATGGAGAGAGCATGCGATAGGCGTGAAGGCTGTGTGGCAAATAAATTTATCTCTTTATATAGGGAGTTGGAAGTTGTAATTACTGAAAAGTCCTCAGTTATTTAACAGAAAGATTATGATTTTGATTTATTTTTTTTATGA
This sequence comes from Pistacia vera, assembly GCF_008641045.1. Lineage (NCBI taxonomy): Eukaryota > Viridiplantae > Streptophyta > Magnoliopsida > Sapindales > Anacardiaceae > Pistacia > Pistacia vera. Next base: position 380,773 of record NW_022196043.1, read on the forward strand.
AATATTTTTAGATAATAATATCTTTTAATGGATGCAAAAATCATAATAATAATTTCCTTTTGAGTATGGTGGTCTCATAATTTGATATTTTGCATCTTTTATAATTTCAAAAGATCCAATCACCTAAAATAATTAGTGACTCTCTACTAATCTTTTAAGGATTATATTATTATTTATATTTAATCATCAATGTAATATTCAAAAATATTGAATCATGTTTTCATTCGTTATGTAATAATCATCCATAAAAGATATAGAATATCATATTTATAAAATTTATTGCGAAAATTGTAAATTTTAGGTTGAATAGTATTATTACTTCTCTATTATATTGGATCTTATTGATGAAATAAGAGGTATTATCATTGAAGTGTCATTTGTTTAGAAAACTAACAAAAAAAAATTTTGAGTTCTATTGCTTACAGAAAAGGTCATCAATGATACATTTTGACTGTTATAGATAACATTATGACTCATTGTTTGTAAAAAAAATTCAGTAATATATCATGAAATATATATTTAATTTGAAAACTATGATACTTTATATTTCCATGCGTTCAATTAATAATCAATTTTGATAAAGCACATAAATGCAAGATATGCTTGTTGAAGACCTGAGAGTATTTTGTGACTTTATAAAACCAAAATTTTGCATGCAAATTATAACATTTTTTTAACATTAATTTAACAAAAAGAATAGAGGCTCGGTAAGTGGATCCGACCAACAAAAACTGAAATCTTCTTTTTCTCTCGTCCCAAGCTTGAGAGTACAACATTATAATATTTAATTACAAATTAAATTTTGTTTGATATACTTTTTAATTATTTCAATTATTGGTTTTTCATATTTCAATACGAGAAACCAAATTAGTAATTGATCATATATATCACTTTTTTATGTTCCTTTTATCAATTTCTTTATTGGTTTATATTTTGATTTTTATTTTAATCTGAGCATATAATAAAGTATCTCACAGAATTTATATCAATGAAAAAATACTTTATGGTAAAGCTCTCTATATACTAGTTTATTTTTGTGAAATACAGAATCCTAACCACCTTAAAATGTATTCAGGGTGGATTTGATTTAATGGTCATGACTGTCTCGGTCTTTCAAGCCATTTGTCTTAATGGTCATTTCTATTATTTTATGCACTCCAATTGTGTTTCTTGCCCTTTCATTTTCTGTTTAATATTATTAGAAATCAGAATGCTTAGATATCTGAATTTGGGGATTTGTTGAGAACTTTCATTGATCCAAATTTTCCTACTACCTTCACATGTATTGAGATCCAAGCTGCACTCAACACACACACAAATGCTGGATTCTGGACTGCTTGTGACTACTGCTCTCCAGCGAACTAAAGCTACAAAATTCGTTATACTTCCCGCCCAAAATCAAGTTGCAAGTCGTTGCATGGTGGTTAAGCAAGTTGATCTCCATCCCGGCAAAATAACAGCATTCACCCTCTCTGTTTTTCTGTTTCAGTTCAATGGTTGAGATCTCTTCCATTTTTGTTCAACCATTTGCAGTATAAAAGAATGTCTTACTATACTGGAAAATCAATGAAAAGCCATTACCAACTTTGTGTTCTCTATTCCTTCAATTTTCAACCTTTTTGCTCAGCAATTAGATCACCAAATTTTACTCTAAATAGTTTTCACATGGTATCAGAGATATAGAAGACTAACGTCTAATATGGCAAATCCAATCAGTCAACTCCAGTCAAAGGCAACAGCAGCAACCAGTTCCACCTCAGCTTATTCAGTCTGGTGTCACTTCCAACTGTTACTGTCAAACTAGGAGAGAACAACTACGCTACTGGAATCACAGGTTTTTCCTACCCTTGTTGCTTATGAATTGGATGGTTTTGTGGCTGGTGAAAAATCATGTCCTCAATATGTCCTTTAAGAAATCAAATGAACAAAACAAGAAGTAATATAATAACAATGAGTATAAGATCAATTTCTGGTCAGTTGGCTTACATCCTCAATTTCTAAAACAATGTTTAGACACATAGCTCACTGCAGTATGCCTTTGTATTTGTGTATACATTGGAAATGCATTTTGTTACTGATTCAAAGGAAACATTGCACTGAAAATTTGCTTCAAACCTCCAAAAAGGATAATTTGAGTATTATGAATGCATCTTAAAATGAAAGATTTCGTTGGAGCACAACTGCAAGTGAAGTTATGATCAGTGATGAGGAACTGCTGCTTTATATTTTAGATGGTCTAGGACCTGAATTTGATGCAATTGTTGCAAACCTCACGCAAGAAGCAGTGAAATCTCTCTTCAGAAGCTCAGTTCCTGCTCCATAAACACGAAATGAGGTTAGAGAGACAGCAATCTGCATACATTGGATTTTATGAAGCATCACCTTTTTGTTTGCTAAACACATACCTACAATCAATCCTCCTCAGCTACTCATAGTCAACCAATACTCACCAAACCTTTCAAAATTATATACCAATCATTCTAATATACCTACACCAAATCCATATAACACTCAGTTCAATCGAAACAATTACAACCAAACTTCAAAAACACATATGATACAACTTTAATCCGAATGTTGGCAAAGGCGGTCGTGCAGAAACTTTTTTGGCAAAGAATCATCTGCCAAGTATGTGAAAATCTGGACATATAGCATTACAATGTTATCACAGATTCAATACTTCATTCCAGGGAGGACGAATCATGGAAATTTTTCACGTCCTAGAGCTGAAATCTTGCCGCAGAATATTTAGTCAGCTCATCAAGCCTACCTTGCTGCCTAAACATGAATATTTCAGGTAATCCGCACATGTTGATAAATCAGTGCACTTTGGATATATTCAACAAAGTTCAAAACTGGAACTTACAATCACCAGCAGTTCAACGGCAATAATCACCTCATCAGAATTAGGGCAGGGCCTGAATGTTATAACCTCAGCAACTTGAAACTTTCCAAAATGTGGACAATATCCCTCTGGATCATCATCTCGTTACAGTACATTGCCTCCCCACCTACTGTACAGATCCTAGCTAGTACATTGACTCTGGAGCTACACATCACATTACTACTGTTCCAAAAATCTCTCATTCAAAACTGATATTCTGGAGCAGAAAAACTACAAGTCGCAATGGACAAAATCTGTCCAATCACATATAGGTTTGCTCACTCTAGCCTCCACTCAAGAATAAATTGTTATATCTCAAAAATTTCTATGTACCTGATGTGACAAAGAATCTACTTACATCTTAAGATTACTAGAGCAAATAATGTTGGGTAGAATTCTCAGCTGATGTTTGTGTGTAAAGCATAAGACTTCCCAAGATTCTGGTACATGGATTTCTTCAAGGTCTCTATAAGCTTGCTATTCCTACTCACTCTTCATCATCTGCACCTGCTGATTCTAGAACAAAGTTTCAAAGCTCTCCAGTGAAGTCCTTTCTAGCATCATCCGAAGAATCAACAATGAATAATGAGCAGTCTACTTGTAATATCCTATAGATGTTCATAATCAGTTAGTATCAATAAACCATGCTATCATGGCATTGGCGTTTGGGCCATCCTAATGTTTGTGTTGAAATCTATTATGATTACTTGCATTACCTATCTCTGAAAGCATAATAGAGATCTTTGTGAGCTTGTATCTTTGGCAAGCTAAATCAAGGATCTTTTCCTTCTTCCACGCTGTCTTCTTCAGCACCTTTTGAGTAATTTTTCTATGTATGGGGACCTGCGCCCATAGTTTCCTCCACGGATTCAAGTACTATCTTTTGCTTGTGGATACTTCACTAGATACTCATGGATTTATCCATTAAATATAAATGAGAGGCAAATTTGCTGTTCAACAATTTCATTAGCTTGTTGAGCAACAATTCGATGCCAAAATCAGAACTTCAATCTGATTGGGGAGAATTTCGACCATTGCTCTCTCACTTTGCTTCTCATAGATTCACTTCAGACATCCGTGCCCTCATTACATCAACAAAATGGCAAAGTAGATGCAACACTAGACATGTCACTGAGATAGGTTTGGCCCTTCTTGCTCAGCTTCAATGCCACTCTCCTTCTGGTGGTTTGCGTTTCATACAGCCGTGTATCTCATCAACAGATTGCCATCAGCTTGATAAATCATCAGTCACCCTTTGAAAGATATTTCATAAGTTACCAGCTATGAGTCATTCTACATCTTCGGATGTTTATGCTATCCTTTCATAAGGCCTTATCAAAAACACAATTTTCATTCATAGTGAGCATGTGTGTTCCTCGGTTGCAGCTCTCATCATAAAGGGTACCTTTGTTTAATAAATCTGGCAAGGTTTACACACCCAAACTATCAAATTTGATGAGACCATTTTCATTTGCGAATGGTTATTATCTCACTTGTCAACTCAATTCATCCTAGCAACCAGCACAACTCCCTTCTTGGACTATTCCATCATGCCTTCCTGATGTTCAAGAGAGTACCAGACAACACCTCTGCACCATCAATCACTCTTGCTCTAGGATCACCAATCTCTTCTACAATTACAATGCCACGTCTCAACAATCCTCTGATAATATTCAGTCCCCTCAAACCATTTCCTCTGCAAATCTTATCCCAGCATTCCCTTATATGTACTAAAAAATTCCTACTAAAGTGCTGAACCTGCAATTCAAAATCATCATCCATGATTACTCGAGCTAAAGCAACTGCCTTAACAGCTTCTTTTTCACATTCCCCTCTCTTGAACCTGCATCAATTTCAGCAGCCTTACGATCCCAATTGGCACCGACTATGGTTGAAGAATCAATGCACTCCTAAATAACAACACATGGTCTCTAATTCATACTCTCAAACGTAAACACTGTTGGGAATAAGTGGTCTTTCAAGTAAAATAACTGCTGGTGGTCTTTACAAATGTACAAAACCAGGCTTATGGCTAGGGATTTCATCAAACACCAGATTGGACTATCTAGAACTTTCTCTCTTGTTATCAAAGCTGTACCATCCGCATTATCTCTCTCCTTAGCAGTTTACTCATGGCTGGGCACTCAAGCAATTTATGTCAAACGCCTTATTAAATGGCGATCTAACTAAGAATGTGCATGGTTCAACCTATGGATTTATCAACTCTGAGTTTCCTCAACATGTCTGTAAACTCAACAAGGCCCTCTATGGCCTAAACAGGCTCCTAAAGTCTAGTTTGATAGGCTAAAAGGGGCTCTTGTTGCCTGGGATTCAAGAATCTACGTTTGTATCAAGCCTATTCTATTATACTCATGGGACAGCACATTTTACATGTTAGTGTATGTTGATGACATAGCATCACTGGACCTGATGATCATTTAATTCAACATCTGTAACTAATTTAAACCATACTTTGCCTTAAAGATCTTGGTGATCTGCACTACTTCTTTGGCTTGAAATTCTCGTATAAACCATGCTTACAAGTAATCATAACTATGGTTTACTTGCAATCTAGTGGCAATTTGAAACTTGGAGGCTACATTGATGCTGACTGGGCAAGTAACCTCTCCAATCATCGTTCCACCAGGGCTATTGCATCTATCTTGGACCAAATCTAGTCCAATAGAGCTCAAAGAAGCAACATGTTTTTGCCTTGTCTTCCACAGAGGATAAGTACCATGCTCTTGCACAAGCCTCCGCTGAAATGGCATGGATGCAAAATCTTTTTCAGGAACTATGCATCCCTTTAAATTCTTCACCAATCCTCTGTGCTGACAACACTAGTGTTGCTACACTAGCTTCCAACCCAGTGTTTCACCCCGCACAAAACACAACAAAATCGATGTACCTTGTGTGTGAAATGGTCACCCCAAAATGGCTGGCTATTCAATACGACTCCTCTAAGTTTCAAACAGCTGATATTCTCACCAAGCCACTCTCGAGTCCCAGATTTCATCTACTTCATGGAAACTCACTATTCTCCCCATTTCCTCTGTGTTCAATCCAAGTTTGTCTCAAGGCAATAGGGATGGTCATCCAAAACTTGAATTGAAACACATTGATGTTAACTGATAAGAAACTTGATTCCAAAAAAAAAAAACTAAAAAGCAGCCATACGTTTCAGTATTGTTCAGATCAAAGCAGCAATGGCGTTCAATAGACACAGTTTAGTTCAGATCAATTTTTTATTGCATGGGCTACATTTTATTAACAAGGTAACAAGTTAATCTTGAAAATCTAAGCTTCTAAAGACTTTTGTTTGAGTTGGCTTGAGGGACGATAATGAGAATGCAAGCTACACTCAAACAATAAACAAAATGCTAGATTTTGGACTGCTTATGACTACTGCTCTCCAACGAACTAAAGCTACAAAATTCAGTTATACTTCCCGCCCAAAATCAAGTTGCATAGGTTGTTAAGCAGGTTGATCAAGTTGCTAAAAAGTTGTTAAGCAAGTTGGTCAACTGCTAATCAAGTTGATCTCCTTCCAGGCAAAATGAACAACAGTCAAGACCTCTCTGTTTTTTTGTTTCAGTTCAATGGTTGAGATCATCTTCCATTTTTGTTCAACCATTTGCAGTATAAAAGAATGTCTCACTGTACTTGGAAAATCAATGAAAAGCAATTACTAACTTTTGTTCTCTATTCCTTTAGTTTCCAACCTTTTTGCTCTACAATTTAGATCACCAAATTTTAATCTAAATAGTTTTTACAACATGATAGAGAATTGGATCTGGTTGGGGTTTGTTCTCCCTATTACATTGAGTACAGTGGTGGAAGATGATGCACTTAACTTGGAATCTAAAGTTTTACATTAAGTTTTTTCTATTTGATTTCAAGTGCTTCTAAGCATAGAAATGTCTCTTTAATATGCTACTGATCATTTATTATCTAATTATTGGAAAATTTTGTTTTTGCTTGCAATAATTTAAGTTTATAAAGTTCGCTTTTAATTTTAATTATTATGTTGGTTATGCTGTGATAACTTTTAACTTTGAATCCCAATATGATAGTAAGTGGAAACATTTATGAGTTCAATTAGAGAGATAACTATAAGAATTTGGTGTTGTAGCAAGCACGAGGAGGCAACCAAGTTACCAAAGAGTGCAAGAGAGGCAAAAAAAGAAGCAACCAAAGTTGCTGAGTATGCCGAGAAATTACTAGCAAGGAAGAAGAAAAAGAGAATAATTTTTGTATATATCATTTCATGTACAGAAGTTACAATTTATACAATTGTAAATGTAATATGTAAGGAAACCAAATAAAGGAAATAAATGTAGATCAATACATACAAGGCAATTACCTAAACTACATATTTAGAGATTACTACAAATCTTCTAAATATGGTATGTACAGTCATTCACATGTCAACACTAAGGATGTATACGAGCCAAGCCGAGCCGAGTATCTCGGTACACGAGCTTGGCTCGTGATGAATAGTACCAAGCTAGCTTGAGCTTAATCGAGCTTCAGTATTCGTGTTCGAGCTCGAACTCGCGAGTGTGAGGGTGTACTCGAGCTCGAGCTCGATCGAGCAAAAATCACTTACAACATATATGCAAAAGCTAAAACCCAGAAGCTAAACAATCATAACTTTAATATTAAAGTTCATAAAAGGACAAACGCAAACTACCATTAATGGATGAAGTAAGAGAAGATAACGCAAACGCAAACTGACAAAGCAAATGTTTGCTGTAGACATGAAGATGAAGTAATAAAAGATAACTCACTTCACTGCCATTAATGTCAAGTCATTGTAGACATAAAGATGAATGTATCCAAAGACTAATAAATAAAATTTCTTACCTGGAAGGCTGGATTGCTGGAATGAAATCACTGGTCTGCAGAGAACAAAGATGACAGTGACTCAGTGAGTCAGTGACAGCGAATGGCACTGAAGAAGTTGTCCACGATGGCGGCGTGACTCATGAGTCGTGAATGACTGATTTACGGCGAATGGCAACAAAGAGTTAGGACTTAGGGTTGAACAAAAAATCGCAAATGGGTTTTGACTTTTTGTTTCAGCTTTGAAATGGGTTCTGCGTTTTTGTCTATGAATAGGTTATGGGTGCTATTTGCAATTTTGACAACTTAAAAATAAGAAAACTTTTGAAATCTCCGCCCGGATCGAACTTGGCTCATCACTATTCACGAGCTGCTCGAGCTCGACTCGACTGGTTTTGAGTCAAGCTTGAGCTTAGGGCGAGCCGAGCTCGAGTAGCTCGCGAGCTAGCTACTCAGCTCGTGTCTTATCCCTAATCAACACTTCCCCTCAAGCTTGTGGTTTATAAATGTCATAAACTTTGAGGTTTCTCAATAAATGTGAATGTTGTTTCTAACACAATGGTTTTGTGAATATGTCGGCTGGCTGATCTGAGGTTCGGATGTGCTCTGTTTTAATCAGACCTTCTTGTATCTTGTCTTTGATAAAATGGCAATCAATTTCTATGTGTTTTGTTCTTTCATGGAAGACAAGATTGGCTACAATATCATTGGCCGCTTTGTTGTCACAATAAAGCTTAATTGGTGTCTCCACTTGAAGATTCAGGTCCCGTAATAATCCAAGAATCCATGTGACTTCACATGTGGTTTTGGCCATGGCTCTATATTCTGCTTCTGCTTATGAAAGTGATACAGTGGATTGCTTCTTTGTTTTCCATGAAATAAGGGATATTCCAAGTTTAACACAGAAACCAGTGAGGGATCTTCTTGTCATTGGACATGAACCCCAATCTAATTCGTAGTATGCAGTGATGTCGAGGTCTCCTTTCCTTGGTAAAAGAAGCCTCAGCCCTGGACATCCCTTCAAATATTTCAGTACCTTCACTGCTGCATCCATGTGGGATTGCTTTGGGGCATGCATGAATTGGCTAAGGATTTGTACTGCATAGCTGATATCTGGTCGAGTCATGGTAAGATAAATGAGCCTTCCGACAAGCCATTGATAGTTAGAGCTATCTTCTAATAATGGATCAATCTTAGGGTTTTGGCTTTTCTCATCATATTGTTGTGTGGTGAGCTTAAAAATTTGTTCTACGGGAATCACGCTTGGTTTGCATGCGGCTAGTCCTAAATCTGCAATGAGTTCAAGTACATATATTCGTTGACTGAGGGATATTCCTTCTGAGGAACAAGCAATCTCAATACCTAGAAAATATTTTGGTGTCCCTAAATCTTTAGTGTGGAATGTACTGGGAAAGTACTCTTTAAATTCTGTGATTGCTTTCTCGTCATTTCCTGTAATGAGAATGTCATCCATATATACTATGAGACTGATGAAATACTCACCTTGTTGTCTGGAGAATAGGGCATAATCATGTTTGGATTGACTGAATCCAATAGCTGTGAGAGCTTCTGTGAATTTTGCATTTCAGATTTCCATAATTGACATACAAGATTCTCCCCCTAATTGCGAAGACCGGGAGGAATGTCTATATAAATCTCCTCATCAAGATCCCCATGAAGAAAGGCATTATGGACGTCCATCTGATAACGTGGCCAATCATGGTGAGAAGCTACAGAAAGGAATGTACGGACAGTGACATGTTTGGCTACCGGGGAGAATGTTTCCTGATAGTCAAATTATTCCCATTGAGTGAAGCCTTTGGCAACAAGACGAGCTTTATACCTTTCGATGGAACCATCAGCATGATATTTTATCTTGTAGACCCACTTACAACCAATAGGTTTCCTATGTGAGGGTCGGGAAACAAGGTCCCATGTGTGGTTGCTAACTAAAGCATTTAATTCTGTCTCCATGGCCTGACGCCAACAAGCATGCTGAACGGCATCAGAAAAGGTGGCTGGTTCTCGATCAGCAAAAATATTGTTCATACAAAATCAGTGTCCAGGAGATAATCGATCAAAACTGACATAATTGAATATGGGATAAGTGGTACCATTCATAGTGGAGCAAATGTAGTTAGCTGTCCAGACAAGTGGCCAAGTAATTCTGGAAGACTGGCGTAAAGAAACAGTAGCTGGTAAAGGAGTAGGAAGGTCCATATCTGTAGGTGAGGGAGTATCCTAGGAAGGATCTATGGTGTGGGGAGAGCTTGGAGCTGGATCAGGAATTGTGGAGTTAGGATCCGAAGCAGTGGTATGATCAGATTGTATCTGAGTAAATGGAATGGGAACCACAGTGATGGGAGTCTCTGGCTGATGATCCAGTAAGGCAGGAGCATATAGAGCAGATGCAATGTCAGTTTCCGAGAAGGGAAAAACACTCTCATGAAAGACAACATCTCTGCTAACAAAGAATTTGTTAAGTTGAGGATCATAAAGGCAATATTTTTTTGTAGCATAGGATAGCCCATGAAAACACATTTCCTTGCACGAGGTGCAAACTTGTCACGGGAACCCACTATTGTGGAATAACATAAACAGCCAAAAACACGTAACTGAGAGTTATCAAGTATCTTTCCAAACCGTAATTCAAAAGGAGTTTTATCTCCAATAACCCGTGAAGGCATGCGATTAATGAGATAGGTAGCAGTAATTACACATTCGCCCCAAAATTTGGCAGGGATATTGGCTTGGTGTTTGAGGGCTCGTGCTACTTGTAAGAGGTGATGGTGTTTTCGTTCAACAATCCCATTTTGTTGAGGAGTATAAATGCAGGAACTCTCGTGGAAAATCCCGTGGGAGAGGAACAAGGAAGAGTATTGCTGGTAAAAAAATTCTAAAGCATTATTAGTCCTAACCCTTTGAACCCGTGTTTGGAATTGTGTTTGGATCATGGAGAGAAAGTTAAGAATATGGGAAAAAGCTTGAGCTTTGGATTGCATTAAGAATATCTAGGTTCCGCGAGAAAAATCACCTACGACGGTAAGAAAATACTTGGATCCATCATGATTAAAGACAGAGTATGGGCCCCAGATATCAAGATGAATTAGGGCAAAAGGGTGGTCAGTGGAGGATGTGCTAATAGGAAAACTTGTCCATGGTTGTTTAGCAATGGGACATAGTAGACAATGAGAGTGAGGTATAGATGCACTGTGACCCATTCTTTGATGAAAAATCAGAGATTTATTATTAAAATTGGCATTACAATAATTTTTATTGCTAAGAAAAGAAAATGGTTCCCAGTAGTAGAGTCCCTAGTGGGCCTTACCCAAGCCCATCTGTTTGCCAGTCAAAAGGTCCTGAAAGGTACACATATTCGGAAGGAATTGCAATGTGCAATTATTGTCAATGCAAAATTTGGATATAGATATGAGATTAAAATTGAAAGCAGGAACAAAAAGGACATTTCGGAGAGTTATTGTTTCAGTAAGTTTGACTTTCCCCGTGTGGGTTGCATTGGCAATATTGCCATTCAGTATTCAAACAGATAAATGTGTAACAGTGTTTGTGTGTGATTGGAAATATTTAGAGTCACAAATTATGTGATCACTAGCACCTGAGTCAATAATCCATAAATCACTTGTGGAAACATTTATGAGTTCAATTAGAGAGATAACTATAAGAATTTGGTGTTGTAGCAAGCACGAGGAGGCAACCAAGTTACCAAAGAGTGCAAGAGAGGCAAAAAAAGAAGCAACCAAAGTTGTTGAGTATGCTGAGAAATTACTGGCAAGGAAGAAGAAAAAGAGAATAATTTTTGCATATATCATTTCATGTACAGAAGTTACAATTTATACAATTGTAAATGTAATATGTAAGGAAACCAAATAAAGGAAATAAATGTAGATCAATACATACAAGGCAATTACCTAAAATACATATTTGGAGATTACTACAAATCTTCTAAATATGGTCTGTACAGTCATTCACATGTCAACACCAGGGATGTATACGAGCCAAGCCGAGCCGAGTATCTCAGTACACGAGCTTGGCTCATGACGAACAATACCAAGCTAGCTTGAGCTTAAGCGAGCTTCATATTCATGTTCGAGCTCGAGCTCGCGAGTGTGAGGGTGTACTCGAGCTCGAGCTCGATCGAGCAAAAATCACTTAACAACATATATGCAAAAGCTAAAACCCAGAAGCTAAACAATCATAACTTTAATATTAAAGTTCATAAAAGGACAAACGCAAACTGCCATTAATGGATGAAGTAAGAGAAGATAACGCAAACGCAAACGCAAACTGACAGAGCAAATGTTTGCTGTAGACATAAAGATGAAGTAATAGAAGATAACTCACTTCACTGCCATTAATGTCGAGTCATTGTAGACATAAAGATGAATGTATCCAAAGACTTATAAATAAAATTTCTTACCTGGAAGGCTGGATTGCTGGAACGAAATCACTGGTCTGCAGAGAACAAAGATGATGGTGACTCGGTGAGTCAATGACAGCGAATGGCACCGAAGAAGTTGTCCACAATGGCGGCGTGACTCGTGAGTTGTGAATGACTGATTTACGGCAAATGGCAACAAAGAGTTAGGACTTTGGGTTGAACAAAAAATCGCAAATGGGTTTTGACTTTTTGAGTTTTTGTTTCATCTTTGAAATGGGTTCTGCGTTTTTGTCTATGAATGGGTTATGGGTGCTATTTGCAATTTTGACAACCTAAAAATAAGAAAACTTTTGAAATCTTGCAAATTGGCCCCTAAGCTCGTTTAAGCTGGCTAGCTTGACAAGCCGAGCTCCGCCCAGATCGAACTCGGCTCGTCACTGTTCACGAGCTGCTCGAGCTCGAGCTCGAGCTCGACTCGACTGGTTTCGAGTCAAGCTTGAGCTTAGGGCGAGCCGAGCTTGAGTAGCTCACGAGCTACTCAGCTCGTGTCTCATCCCTAGTCAACACTCCCCTTTAAGCTTGTGGTTTATAAATGTCATAAACTCCGAGGTTGCTCAATAAATGTGAATGTTGTTTCTAACACAGTGGTTTTGTGAATATGTCGGCTGGCTGATCTGAGGTTCGGATGTGCTCTGTTTTAATCAGACCTTCCTGTATCTTGTCTTTGATAAAATGGCAATCAATTTCTATGTGCTTTGTTCTTTCATGGAAGACAAGATTGGCTACAATATCATTGGCCGCTTTGTTGTCACAATAAAGCTTAATTGGTGTCTCCACTTGAAGATTCAGGTCCCGTAATAATCCAAGAATCCATGTGACTTCACATGTGGTTTTGGCCATGGCTCTGTATTCTGCTTCTGCTGATAAAAGTGATATAGTGGATTGCTTCTTTGTTTTCCATGAAATAAGGGATATTCCAAGTTTAACACAGAAACCAGTGAGGGATCTTCTTGTCATTGGACATGAACCCCAATCTGAGTAGTAGTACGCAGTGATGTTGAGGTCTCCTTTCCTTGGTAAAAGAAGTCTCAGCCCTGGACATCCCTTCAAATATTTTAGTACCTTCACTACTGTATCCATGTGGGATTGCTTTGGGGCATGCATGAATTGGCTAAGGATTTGTACTGCATAGCTGATATCTGGTCGAGTCATGGTAAGATAAATGAGTTCTCCGACAAGCGGTTGATAGTTAGAGCTATCTTCTAATAATGGATCAATCTTAGGGTTTTGGCTTTTCTCATCATATTCTTGTGTGGTGAGCTTAAAATTTTGTTCTACGAGAATCACGCTTGGTTTGCATACGGCTAGTCCTGAATCTGCAATGAATTCAAGTACTTATATCCGTTGGCTGAGGGATATTCCTTCTGAGGAACGAGCAATCTCAATACCTAGAAAATATTTTGGTGTCCCTAAATCTTTAGTGTGGAATGTACTGGGAAAGTACTCTTTAAATTCTGTGATTGCTTTCTCGTCATTTCCTGTAATGAGAATGTCATCCACATATACTATGAGACTGATGAAATACTCACCTTGTTGTCTGGAAAATAGGGCATAATCATGTTTGGATTGACTGAATCCAATAGCTGTGAGAGCTTCTGTGAATTTTGCATTTCAGATTTCCATAATCGACATACAAGATTCTCCCCCTGATTGTGAAGACCGGGAGGAATGTCTATATAAATCTCCTCATCAAGATCCCCATGAAGAAAGGCATTATGGACGTCCATCTGATGAAGTGGCCAATCATGGTGAGAAGCTACAGAAAGGAATGTACGGACAATGACATGTTTGGCTACCGGGGAGAATGTTTCCTGATAGTCAAATTATTCCCATTAAGTGAAGCCTTTGGCAACAAGACGAGCTTTATACCTTTCGATGGAACCATCAGCATGATATTTTATCTTGTAGACCCACTTACAACCAATAGGTTTCCTATGTGAGGGTCGGGAAACAAGGTCCCATGTGTGGTTGCTAACTAGAGCATTTAATTCTGTCTCCATGGCCTGACGCCAACAAGCATGCTGAACGGCATCAGAAAAGGTGGCTGGTTCTCGATCAGCAGAAATATTGCTCATACAAAATCTGTGTCCAGGAGATAATCGATCAAAACTGACATAATTGAATACGGGATAAGTGGTACCATTCATAGTGGAGCAAATGTAGTCAGCTGTCTAGACAAGTGGCTGGTGGGTGTCAAATCCAACAAATAATAAAATTCTCACTCTCAAATAAATACAAATTGTAATAGTGATGAGCAAGGTCGTATCCACAGAGATTTGGTAGATTTATTTTAATGAAAATTAAAGCAAAGAAAAAAGGGGGTTTTGAAATTTCGAAGTGAAATAAAAGAAAACAATTATAATCAACTAAAAATTAAGGAAAAATCAATATCAGGCAAATATCCAACCAAAGGTATAATTTCAGAATTGGTTCAGAGAATTGATCACAGATACAAGGATAAAATCTTCTATTCTTCACTAAATTGGTTATGGTTATTAACAAGCTCTAACAACCTATCTCTCCTTACTTTCTCGATAACCAAAACAAGCTCTTTGATTACTTCCCTTGTCAATAAACAACCCTAAACAAGCTCTTAGGATTTAATCTATCGACAGCATTAATAATTAGAGAGACTACCAATTCTAGCCAACAAATACACAAGCTCGATTCATTTAGACTAGATTATACATCTTCATAACATAAATCGAAAATCCCTTTATAATCAACTATGTTATTTTACCACTAATATTAGAACACTTAAACAGGATTTAAAGTTCTAAATGGCAATTTATCAACCTGATAATTGAACAACGGGCCCTTTGCATCAATCAATCAAGACAATAATTGCTAATAAGATATATAAATAGTAAAGAATTAAAAGAACACTGAAAATTATTTAGATCTCACAATCCTTGAAGAACCAAAACTTCAGTTATCCTTCAGTTGAAAGAAAAGTATTTAGCTACACATAATTAAAAGAAAGCCTAAAGAAAAGAGAAGAAAAAGAGGTAGAGATCGATGTCCCCTTTTCTTGTGTATAATCTCCCTATTTATAACTCATCTAATAATAGTTGTCCTATCTAGGTCAGGAAACTAATTAAAAGCAAATCCCACCAAAATAGGGAGCCTTGGCAAATCCTAGAGATTAAGAAAGGGTAAATAAATCTTTCCAATTGTCATACATATCTTTTTCTCCAACAAATTCGTAACCCTAGGTCAAAAATCTCGGATCCAATAAGGCGCGCCCACGCTTTATCTGCTGACTGCTTTTGTGAACATTCTGGGAAAATAGGACGTGCCCACGCTTTAAGCAAAATCCGCTTCTGGAATGTATCTCTTTTTGAGCTCCGATTTTTTTCTCTCCAAATCTCTTGATTTTGAATTCAATTTGATTTAACTCCTCAATCTACTCCATAAAATACGAAACATAATCAAAATCCAAGATTTAAGCATTTATAACCATTAAAACATGAGGAAATATAACAAATATATAGATATTATGAATGCTTATCAGTGGCCGAGTAATTCTGGAAGACTGGCGTAAAGAAACAGTAGCTGGTGAAGGAGTAGGAAGGTCCATATCTATAAGTGAGGGAGTATCCTGGGAAGGATCCATGGTGTGGGGAGAGCTTGGAGCTGGATCAGGAATTGTGGAGTCAGGATCCAAAGCAGTGGTATGATCAGATTGTAGCTGAGTAAATAGAATGGGAACCACAGTGATGGGAGTCTCTGGCTGATGATCCAGTAAGGCAGGAGCATATAGAGCAGATGCAATGTCAGTTTCCGAGAAGGGAAAAACACTCTCATGAAAGACAACATCTCTGCTAACAAAGAATTTGTTAAGTTGAGGATCATAAAGGCAATATTTTTTTGTAGCATAGGATAGCCCATGAAAACACATTTCCTGGCACGAGGAGCAAACTTGTCACGGGAACCCACTATTGTGGAATAACATAAACAACCAAAAACACATAAGTGAGAGTTATCAAGTATCTTTCCAAACAGTAATTCAAAATGAGTTTTACCTCCAATAACCCGTAAAGGCATGCGATTAATAAGATAGGTAGCAGTAATTACACATTCGCCCCAAAATTTGGCGGGGATATTGTCTTGGTGTTTGAGGGCTCGTGCTACTTGTAAAAGGTGATGGTGTTTTCGCTTAACAATCCCATTTTGTTGAGGAGTATAAATGCAGGAACTTCGTGGAAAATCTCATGGGAGAGGAACAAGGAAGAGCATTACTGGTTAAAAAATTCTAAAGCATTGTCAGTCCTAACCCTTTGAACCCATGTTTGGAGTTGTGTTTGGATCATGGAGAGAAAGTTAAGAATATGGGAAAAAGCTTGAGCTTTGGATTGCATTAAGAATATCTAGGTTTCGCGAGAAAAATCACCTACGACGGTAAGAAAATACTTGGATCCATCATGATTAGAGACAGAGTATGGGCCCCAGATATCATGATTAGACAATAAGAGTGAGGTATAGATGCACTGTGACCCATTCTTTGATGAAAAATCAGAGATTTATTATTAAAATTGGCATTACAATAATTTTTATTGCTAAGAAAAGAAAATGGTTCCCAGTAGTAGAGTCCCTAGTGGGCCTTACCCAAGCCCATCTGTTTGCCAGTCAAAAGGTCCTGAAAGGTACACATATTCGAAAGGAATTGCAATGTGCAATTATTGTCAGTGCAAAATTTGGATATAGATATGAGATTAAAATTGAAAGCAGGAACAAAAAGGTCATTTCGGAGAGTTATTGTTTCAGTAAGTTTGACTTTCCCCGTGTGGGTTGCATTGGCAATATTGCCATTCAGTATTCAAACAGATAAATGTGTAACAGTGTTTGTGTGTGATTGGAAATATTTAGAGTCACAAATTATGTGATCACTAGCACCTGAGTCAATAATCCATAAATCACGGGAAATTGAATTACTGAAACAAAAAGATTTACCTGCATAACTTGCGAAAGCGTTGTTTGTTGGGAGTTGATTCAACATCTGGATGAGTTGAGTGATTTGTTCAGGTTTGATCAAGGATGATGGGGTCTCGGATCCTGAAGTGGTAGTGACAATCACATTATTTGCGGTCGGAGGGCCCATTTTATTCTTAGAGTAACCATGTAATTTTCAACATCTGTCCCGATTGTGATTCCGCCTTTTGTAGTAGTCACAATACATTTTTTTACTCAATTGGAATGATCCGGAACCATTTGAGCCATGTTAAGAGTTGATAAAGTATGAGCCATTAGATGAATTGCCAAAGGTTTGACCGGGTTGACTGTTGACCTGCTTGACTGCTTGTGGGCTGTCAAATTGCTGGAGTGAATCTTGGCCATTCACGGCTTTGTATAAAAGAGCTTTTTCTTTCTCATTTGGAAGCCCTAGTTGCAGCACTCCATCACTTTTCTTTTCTCTGTCTGCAGCGAAGGCCATGGAATCACCCAACTGTGGTGATTTCATGGAGGCTAGACGTTGGCTCTCGTCCTGGATAGCAAGCTGGTACGCCCGGTGGAGGGACGTCAGTGAGGTTGTGGCCAACATCTAGGTGCGAAAGGCCAGAAAATTTTCATTTAATCCAAGGAGAAAATGGATTAAACGATCTTGTTCTTTGATTTGTTGGAATTGTTGCAGGGCTTTCGGTGGTCCAAGAAGAGGATTAGTGACGGCATCGAGCTCGTTCCACAGGGCTGAAAGTCGATTGTAATATGCCGTTACAGTCTAATTTTGTTGCTTGACATCGGTAAGATTTTGCCGTAAAGTGAAGATTTTGGCCAGATCCAACTGGCCATTCATTTCTTTGATAAATCGCCAGAGTTCCTCGGCGATTTCAGTTGGAGGTAAACCAGCGGCAATCTCCTGGGTCAAGAAGTTGTCGATCCACGAGCGGACCAACATGTTACATCGGGTCCAAAGTTTGTGTAGATGGGGTTCTTCCAGTGGTGTGACGGTGCCATCGATAAATCCGTCTTTATCTCTTGCGATTAACGTCCGTCGGAAATCGCAAGCCCAGGTCGCGTAGTTTTCGGTGCCGGTGAGAACGTGTTTAACTAGAACAAGTTCTAGTCCATCGGATGGGGAGGAATACAGGGGTCGCCGAGCTCCAGTTGGCGAGATTGAGGCTGTAAAATCTGGAATAGGTAGGGAAACGGGTTAGGGCCAGTTTGACCCGAAAACCCAAAAGGAAAAGTGTTTGGGTCTGGGAGAGGATTTGGGTTTGGGTTTGGGTTTGGGTTTGGGTTTGGGTTCGGGTTCGGGTTTGGGTTAGGTCCATTTGTGTGTGGGTTGGCTTGGCTGTTTGCTGGATCAGGCCTAATTGGGTTTGTTTGGTTTGTAGCCATTTGGTTTGGAAGACTAACTCTTGAATTTGTTTTGCAGAAAAAAAAAAAAAAAAACGAATTATTGGTGCGTAACAAGAAGAGTAGCTGGCAGGACAACCTGCTCTAATACCATGTAAGAATCTGGTGTTGTAACAAGCACGAGGAGGCAACCAAGTTACCGAAGAGTGCAAGAGAGGCAAAAAAAGAAGCAACCAAAGTTGCTGAGTATGCCGAGAAATTACCAGCAAGGAAGAAGAAAAAGAGAATAATTTTTGTATATATATCATTTCATGTACAGAAGTTACAATTTATACAATTGTAAATGTAATATGTAAGGAAACCAAATAAAGGAAATAAATGTAGATCAATACATACAAGGCAATTACCTAAACTACATATTTGGAGATTACTACAAATCTTCTAAATATGGTCTGTACAGTCATTTCAATGCCAACAATAACAAAGGAGAGGAAATAATGTGTTGTTGATATAGTAATTATTTCTTGCCAAAATGGTACTAGCTTTTATTGTGGATTCTATTTTGACAGGGGATTACCTTGAAAACGCTTGACAAGAAATTGGAGAGAACGAAATTGCATTCATATCGAAAGGTGGGTTTCTAAGTAAACATAATATTAGTTTGATTTCAAACAAGCAACTTTATCTATAATTTACATTTGCCAAGTTGGTGCAATATGAAATTTGAAAACAGACGATAAGATATATAATATATTATATATATATAGAGAGAGAGAGAGAGAGAGAGAGAGAGAGAGAGGAGAGGTTACATGGCTCTGTAGCTTGGAGTGTGAAACAAAATCGTATCAGACCTGCTTAAATTTTATTTTATTTTTTTCTTTGAGTCTTATAGTTAACTTACATGGGTTCTTTGTTAGCATGGGTTTGGGAGCCTAATTTAAACGTAGCTAAGTCAAAACTTGGGCTATACCTTAGTTTTCTATTGATAACTAGATGGAAAGCTTGTGTATTGCGAATGCTTGTAAACAGTTTTATAGTAATGACAAAAATCAATTATATTAAACCATAACAATTGTAAACATATTTTTTGTAGGTAATATATGGTTGCGTGTGTTTGGTTAAGATTGAAAGTGAAAGCGAAATAAAGCAGGATATAGAGAATCAATTAGTAAATTGAATATTCGGTCATGAGAAACTTTAAGTGAGAATATTTAATAATTTTGATTGTAAAGGAAATGTGTACATTGGTTTTTATTGCTATCAAGTAGATTTGGATGATATAGATGGGCCTTTTTGTTTTCCTTAACATATTTCAATTCCTCTGTAGCAACTGAATACTCCTTTGTTTTTATATCATAAATAATATTAATGGGTAGATTGCATGATGATTTTATATTTATTAAGTAGTTAATGTATTAATTTGTGAGAACCACTTTGATTCTTTTTTTTTTTTTAATTATGGTTGTCTGTGTTTTGACTGACAATTGATAATTGTTCATATCATCAACTTTGTCAATTAGAATATATTTCTTTTTGTAAATTAATTGCATTATTTTTAATTATTAAAAGTGTTATGTTCATTTAATATAAAGGAGCATATATTATTAAGTTTGTTTTCCAGTATTGGTGAAATAATTTTTTAGTATATTATATGCATGAGAAAGCGTTGTTCCATCTGAAAACCAAACTTGGACTGAAATGACTAATTATTTGTGAACATTCAAGAGAGGCGATTAATGATTCCATCAATTAGACTATATAAAAGTTTTAAGTTCAAAAAGTGCCCACCAATTAAGACTATATAAAAGTTTCAAGTTCAAAAAGTGCCAGGGTGAGAAGGATTAGGCAAGCAAGAGCTAACCAAAAATCCATGTAAGAATTTGGCTTCCATTAACTAAACCAGTGCCCATTCATCTAATCTGCAATGTCACTAACCAAATTGATCTTTTATATATAGACAAAAGGGTATGCTTCTTGATTGCTTAGGAGATTGAATTGCTGGCTGAATTTATCCCTAGTTTGTGAATTCTGAAACATTTAATTTTTTTTATTATTATGCTTTTGGGTTCTTTGTTTAAAGATTTAGCATTATGGCCAGGATTGTCGCCGATGGTGTTGCATGGTTCTGGCTGTCCTGGTCTTTGCAGTAATTTCCTTGGTTCTTATGCCTTCAGTGTTTACCTAATATCTTTTGTCCATAATCTCATCTATGAAACCATTGCAGGTCCTCTGCTGAAAAAAATCCAGCTTGGCTGGGTGCGGCCATATGTGTCTCCAACCCGTGTTCACTTGACAATGGTCCTTCATCTGGAAAGGTAAAATGTTACAACTTTTCAATTTCAGCTATTTGTTTCTATAGGGAAAGATAAAAAAAACACGCGTACAATGGTGGATACCAATCTATACAGGTTTCTAAAGGGGCCACTGGTAGGTTGCTGTAGAGGTGCACAGCTCATGTCTACATCAGTCGTCTTATTCAGGATCTAAAAATACCTGAGAAGAAACAAAAACTGTCTTTACAGCCTAATCAAGTGAAACCACCACATGAAGGGTAAAAGCAAGGGGTATTTAAGGCTTATTATGACTTTGAAAGGGTGGATAAAGGTGCAAATGGAGTTTATATTGACCAACGATATTACTTGTACTACTGCTGAAGAGATTCAAGTGAAGCTCGAAGTGGTATTCTTCAGCACAAGAGGCTTTATCAAGATCAGCAACAGAATACTGAGGCATCTCGAGCAAACACTCGGAAGAAGCAGGTAGGCGTGATATTGCCAATTGATGATGGTTTCCTCCTTCCCAATATACTGATCTGTTATTTGGTTTCTGCAGAGTTTCAATTTCTTGTCTTTGTCGGCTGGAAGTGTTGGGGGAGAAGCTAATAACAACTTTAATACCAATCCAAATTGCTTGATATATGTCACGACTCACAATCAATCAATCCTGCAGTATATTTCAAGGAAAACAATCAGTTGCATAGCAAAAAAATTTAGAAGAAGAATCACCCAACAGTAAATTATAAAAAAGACTAAAAGAGAAAGAATTTACACGACAATTTCGTTAGGTTAAATTGTGTTTCAAATGTTTAAGACAGCCCATCAATATAGGTCATCACTCAACAATTTACCAAAGCAACATCCTCACAGGGGTATGAAGTATCATATTTATCACGGAACGTTCACAGAATCGCAGCAATTGGTTCCTTTATCATTTATTAGAGTGGCAAAAACAAAAACAGAATTAAACTTAATTTTAAATCTTCTCTTTTTCATATAAGAAGAAAATTTTCCATTATTGCAAATACCTTCAAAACTTCAAGAGGATGGCACACAAGCGTACTAAAAACTCCTTGAGCAGCACCAGCCTCAGCAATCGGAGAAATCCAGTTGAGAGTAAAGTTCAGAACGACATGATCAATTTGCACCTTTGGGCATTCCTCTTTACTCCATTTCTCTTGTGCTAATGTCACTGCTCGCTTTACGCACTCAAATGTTCCAGGCTCGATTGCCTGGGCAGGAACTATACGGAGCATATTGATTGCATTGCTGGCCCACAATCCTTGCCAACCTTGTTGTTCGATGATCTCAATGAAACTACCAGAAATATTTTTGGATCCAACACCAACCACCATCCTTGTCCTGCAAATCAATTCTGCATCAACATTATTTTCAAATTGCTCATAAAGTAGCAATCATGTAAAAGTAATAATAAGGTAATGATCATTGAGACATATGTACATGAAAACAGAGTCATTAAAAGTGACTAAGAATTCACTTATTAATGAACTAAAAAAGAAATAGAAAAAATGAGCTAAGCCAACCTGATGGTCTCAAGAGGAGCAAGAACAGCTTTAGTCATTGCCCCTGCTAGAGCACCACTGAGAAACTCTCCAACTTCTCTCATCTTCACAACATCCTGAATACATCAAAGCATGTTTTTTTTACCAACAACAGAAGGCACATTTCACCCATTCAAACACCAAAGATAGTGATTTTTCGCAAATTTATCTTTGCATTTCCAAGATTAAAATGAGCCTATCAACCAATCTGGCTTACTTTGTTTTCAAGACCAAAAACATAACAGAATCATTTACAGTAAAGGAAAAAGATTTATCATGGATTTCTAGAATGAGAAAGAAATTGACTCTTGAAAACAATTAAGGAAATATGCAAATTTAAGGCACTGCCTTTTTTCAATCATTTCTTTCAATAACAACTGAAGGCCTAATTCATCTTATTATCCTAGAAATTAAGGCACAAAAGTGTGATGTACTAATAAAATGATAACCAAATCAAAGAAAACAAATAGATCATCAACAAATTCAATCAAGGAAGAGTCCATTAACAGCAATTACAGTAAAAAGTAAGAAAAAAAAAATTCATCTCTTTTCACAAAAGAAGTTTAGAAAAACTATATAAGCCATTCCTCAAACTGCATTCCATTGATAGCATCAGATCTAGATAAATGGATATAATCAAGCTTCAACATAGATGAAAAAAGGAGTTTAACATTACCTTGGATTTGCCTACAGTGTAATTTAAAAATTTTGAGCTGAAATAGGCCACCAGCACTCAATCCTGATGAAAAAATGAACAAACATAATGTGAACAAAAAATAAATAAATAAATAAATCATGAATGCAAAACAAATAAACATATTTCTAAAGGGAAATTCACCGAACAGTTAGTGTGCTTAATATGGAACAACTTGTGGGGCAAATTTTTAAGCTGTTTATATTATTCCATGATCGTTTTGCACAGCCATGGGAGCTGAAGTTCTGGAGGCTGAGGAGTAACACTAAATAGACCCCACTTATTTCCTAAACGACTCCAAATTTAAATTCATTCTACCAAGCATTAGTATCAAAAACAGAACAGTTCTGATTCTTATGTTGCTTCAACTTATACCATATTGTAGACATCTATGAACTACTTCACTCACAAAAGATAGAAAGGAAGAAAGAAGAAATAAGAATGAAAACCTATACTTGCAAATTACCAACTAACCATGCTCCCCTCCTCCCTTCTCATAAAAAAATTGTAATTAGAAGAGAAGGACAAGTTAATACAAAAATTTTGTTCGTTTCACATTAGTTTTAGGCTGCCATTTGGTTTAGAAAATATTGTATTATTAAGAATATTATATAATATAAAGATAGATTACCTTAAAGATTATTGAAAATGTTATATTAAATGTATTTGGTTAATTGAAATAAATTAGTAGTATTTAGATTACTACCTATACAACTAACGATAATTACTATTATTTTGGAGGATTGCTAGAATCTTATATTACTTGACAACCAAACATGATAATGAAGTAATATAAGATGACATTATTGAAGTAATATAAAATGCTCTCAACCAAACGAACCACTAAGAAAAATTTAATACAAAGTAATTGTCTATAACAATGAATCAATTAAACATGAATAAAAGTAACATAGATTGACACATTGCATGAGATCAAGGCCGGCCCAAGGGGTTGGCAGAAAGGCACCTGCAATAGGCCCCCCAAAAAAAAAAACCCCAAAAGGGGCCCAAAATTATTTAAATTTTTTTTAAATAGATTTACAGAAATACCATTGGACCCTAAAAAATTTTAATTTTTTATCAAAACTAATCTAAAGGGCCCCAAAAAAGCCAGAAAAGCCCAAATTCATTATACTTTTTTTTTTTTTTACATAATTTACAAAAAAACCGTATTTCATATTTTCCATTCACACCCATAATTTAACACTAGTTATTTAAATGTCTAAAATTTCAAAACACCCATTCGATCCCTAAAATGATGAAAACATTGCTCTCCACCCCTCTACACCGCCATAGTGTAGCTGTCGGCATTGAAGTGATGATTCCGGTCAATTTTCTCACCTTTGATCGGATTCATCGCTTAATCATTTCCAAAACGTTTTCACAGCCTTGACAACCCCCAATTTGGTTGATTTTTGCTGATTTTCGCAACCCATTTTCATTCTTCACCGCGTGCACAGTTCTGCATGTATTCGCTGTCGTTGACCTTCCCCGACACCAACATCTTCGTCCCCTCAGCCCCCTCCCCAAAAACCCTCACTTACTTGATCCCGGTAGCCCGTCGTCAACCTCTCGTCCTCACAAGAAAGATTAGGTAATTTGGTTATATTAACATTGAAAAAAATTGGTTTTCTAAACTTGAATATAAAATTTAATTAGTGTTTTACATCTCAAAAGGCAAGAAAAAAATTTGAAATAATTTTAATATATGCTTATTTATTAAAAGGGCTCAAGTAACTCTTGTCTAGGTCACAAATGTTCTTGAGACGGCCCTGATGAAGATACTTGAATGTGTCTTATTAGCAAAATTTGGCCATAGGGGTTTAATGGATTGCCAAACCTCGGAGGACCCCAAATAATTTCTATAATATGGGATGTTACGTTTTCACCATAAAGTTTGAGGTAAGTTTTTGGACTCACATTTTTCAAAAATGACAAATACATCTAATTTTGTATCCCGCGCCTGAATGAATATTAATGATGGAGGCAAAATGGCATATGACTCAAGTGTAACTTACCTCAAACCGTGGGTGAAAAATTATCCTTTATTTATTATTTTATAGTCTATTATAATGCTATTTATTTTCTCTTCCTTATTTTTCTCTTGTCTGATCTCTCCAAATTACCTCTCTACTTTTTTTTTTTTAAACAATTTTTTGGCCCCAGATACACATAACTTGGTAATCAATATTAAATATTTCCCTTAGCCTTAAAAGATACCCAAATATTGCTTTGATATCTTGATCCTCTTTATTTTGAAAACAAAAAAAAAAGGAGATATAAATCTAACTTTCTTAACTATAAAATATTGCAAAAGTAATACAATTATTTCATATTATAGTTCTCGTTTGATATATACTGTACGTATATAATGGTGTAGGGAAAAAAATAATGCAAAACAAAAATTAAACCCAAAAGAAAAAAAGAAAAAAATAAATTTACCGTAAAACACAAACACTTTAGGAATCCAACAAGCTTCAATAAGGAATCAGAGATAAAAAGAAAAATCAACAAATTTTAGTAGGAAATCAACACAAGCACAAAGTCACCCAAAACAATCAAACCTTACAAATCATATATGCTTTTGTTCATTAATGTATGTTAAATAAGGAAAGAGAATCTAGTTTTGTTCTAAATTATTAAGGGTTAAATCTTATATATACTCGTAATTATTTAAATAACTTAAAACATATGGATTTTATGATATTTTTTAAACCTTAGGGTAGTACAAGTATTTTTCTTAAACTTCATAGAAAGTAAGTATATTTTGCAGTTTCTATAATGAATTTAATATAATGCTTAAAACGTTTCAAGTGGTAATGAATATAATAGTATTTATGTCCAGTGTGGCATGCCTCACAAGTCTATTGGAATAGTAATTAAGTTAATTTCATATTAAATTTCTACAAGTCCATGGTCTACAATTGGAATAATAATAGCTAATCAATCTCTATCAATGGAAGAATCAACTCAATCCACTTAGTGTAATTATTACGTTAATTCTATAAAACATAACGAAATTAATACATTGATTTTGTAAAGCATAATGAAATTCAAGTCACAGCTTCTTTACTCACGTGTGTGTGTGTGTGTATATATATATATATGGGGCAAGCAATGTCAATACTAAGCTATTATAGATAAAAGGAGAAGAGCTAATATGGCAAGCAATATCAGTACTTCTCGTTTACTTATTTGCTTCTTCCTCTTCATTATCACTCTCCTCTTTACTTCATTGGTAGCTCTTGCTTAAGGATAACTAAGTGGTTAATACTTTCTCTTTACCTCTCTCTCTCTCTCTAAATATATATACACTCCTATAATTTTTGTAATAATGATTTCCTGTGGCGTTATGATATATATCTTAATTATTATTTGTTTTTAACAAAGGGTTTATTTTAATTAGTAAAATTACAATTGGGATACATATTAATGTAAACGATAATCTTCTATTCAAGTCAATTTCCGTAAGACAATGACTATTATATTGTTTTAGGTAATATAATACACCATTGATAATAAGTGAATGGATATATGTTAGGAATCTTGTATATTTATTTTTAAAACTCATATTTCTTATAAGATTGATCAACGAGTTAAAAACAAATATCTTGTAGGTTTGATTAAATAATAAAAATTCCCTCGACATTCCAAAAATTACATAAATCTCCATACCATTAAGTTATAGGTGTTAAAATAAATGGTAGGAGGGTAATAAGGTAAATATTCATTAATCAAATAGTGCATCAGTTCTAATGGCTCCCTACCTGTTCATTAATAGTAGGGGATATTTGTTATTTCAAAAACCTCAGTAGGATTTTTTTATTTAATCAAACCTTAGGGGGGTCAATGTCATTGACCCTTTATCAAATATTATAGCTATTCATGCCTTGTGATTCTTGATTCAAGTGTATGACTCATTGTATCTTACAGATATAATATTTTAAGTACTAATTATTAAGTAAATTCCTTGCAAATTAAGAATCCAAGGAATAATAGTTATCCTTCTGTTGTCTAAATTAAAAAAAAAAAAAAAAAAAAAATTATGGTAGCTAACAAAGCATGAATACATATAAATTCTATATACCAAACTTTATCAAAACATTTAAAATAAAATCACAAGTTAACATGCAAACATGGATTTAAGCTTTTGGAAGAAGATTTGGTTTAATCTACTCACCAAATCAAGCTATAATTTCAATGGGGCATTCTAGACAAATATATGTTGATCCAGTAATATTTTCAAGTCATTTCAAAATCAATAACTATTTAAAACACAATTTTCCTTCAACTCATTTAAATCTGCCAACTGTTTCCAGAATTGAGGTTACTGACTTGTAAAATTCATAACAATTCAGCCCTTAATCTAAACCTCATGAAACTCTCCAGAATTAAACTAGACACATATAGGATTCACCAGAATTTAAAATCACTCAATTTGGATAAGTATAAGTGCATTATTTCAGTTCTGAAAAATGCATGCTCTACAGAAAACATGAAATTCCAGAATTTCATAGCAGAATTCAAAATTCATTAAAAAATCCAATACTTCGAATTTTGGGGTGAAATCAATTTTCAACCAATCTCTAATAAGTCTAAAACAAAATATCTGAAATTTAGCTTCATTTGCAAACCCGAAACATATATAAAATTTTCAGAAGTTCAGGCTGTCAGAATTTCACAGCATAACTTTTTATAACCAAAAACATACTTTAATAACTCTTGGTTCTTTAGGATCAACATATATGCTCCACCCATATAAAACTATTGCATTAAATCTCCAATTTCAGTCAACAACAAATTCAGCCACCATATCCAACATACTACTTCCTATAATTTCTTTTCTATCACAAACATTGTGAATATGCATAAAATGCACATATGCTTGTCAAAATTAATCAATATATAAAATCCATAATTTCCATACCCTTCATTCCAACCATTACTACCACCAATTAATTATCAAACAAATCAGCCCTACCAAAATTAGCTGGAATTCTCAATCATCAACCAAATCAAACAGGTGGAAACACAAAATTCTGCTTTCCATTCAACAACATTTGGTATAGGCATAATTATTTATACATGCATGTCCACACTTACTTCCAAATTTCATGATATATAATATCATTCACATGCATGCCAAAGATAGTTTACTGAAGATGAATATAACCATATCAAAGCTGAAATAAATTCGAAGTTAAGGCATTTATGCACAAACATAGAAATCATTTCACTAAAAACATGATTTTATGCAAAGTTCTACTATTCCACTCACAAACATCATGCTTGTAAGGATTTTTGCAAAAACAAACGGACGGTAGTAAAAGGAAATCAACATGCAAGGGCATAAGCTTAAGTTTTTAAGGAAAACAATTTGGATCCACTCACTATTCTAACAGCCGAAGCTCCCTGTACTCTCCTCCACTCTTCTCTCTCTCTCTACCATTTTTCAGCCGCACCCATTCCCCTCTCTTCTCCTTTTTCTTCTTTTCTTCTTCTTTCTTTCTATCCTCTCTTCTCTCTTTCTCCTTTCGTTTTCTCTTCTCTTCCCTTTTTTTTTTCTTTTTTTTTTTTTTCTTTCTGCTCTGTTTTTACTTTCTCCCTCAGCTCACGTCTTCTTCTTCTTCCTTTTGGGCGAGCTGCCTAGTTTCTTCTTCTTTTAAGCAAAACAGTTTTTCTGAAATTTAAATCTGCCCCCCAATTTTCTCTTAA
Source organism: Pistacia vera (assembly GCF_008641045.1). Classification (NCBI taxonomy): domain Eukaryota; kingdom Viridiplantae; phylum Streptophyta; class Magnoliopsida; order Sapindales; family Anacardiaceae; genus Pistacia; species Pistacia vera. Next base: position 409,505 of record NW_022196043.1, read on the forward strand.
TTCCAGTCTAACCCTGCCACATCATCTTTTCCTTGCAAAAACCTCCAGATTTTGTGTCCTTGCTACTGCAAACCCACCAGTTTCCATTTCTTCATTTTCATCCCCAACCAAACTTTAAAATTTGATAGAAAAGTCCCTTTGGTTTTGTTTATAAGGAGGGACTTTTCTATCAAATTTTAAAGTTTGGTTGGGGATGAAAATGAAGAAATGGAAACTAGTGGGTTTGCAGTATATATATATATATATAATTAGAATGGGGTTTTACAGAATTGGGTTGAGACCTAAACATAAAATTTGTAGCCCTTTCTCTAAGCTTTAAAATGAGAGCAAGATCATAGCAATCCGATGTGTATAACTCGAGATATGCCTCCCTGAATATGACCTATGCAGAATGACTATCTCAAAAGTGCTTCCAATTTATTAGTTTATTTTTAGTCTAATAATCTATTATTGATTTCAAGTATGGGAATATTTTTGGTAGAAAATACTAGTTCCCTAATGATATCTTTATATGTCATAATGCATTTTCACATTTGAGCATTCGCATTTAGAAATAATAGCAAAGAATGAGCATATTTCCATGCACATACACATGTATGAGAACATTAAAGAATAAAGAGAAAGAAATAAATTGTAGAATCATCCTCTAAAGAATATAATTAAAGAACTTCAAATCTGAAATTTTATTTAACGAAATGTAAAAAGATAAGAGAAGAGAAGATTGTTGCGATGGGGAACCCGTGAGTGACCGAGAAGAAGAATAACCCACATGCATGCCACCTTTAGTGAGCGGCCTTATAATAAGAAAGAAGAATTCGTACAGTTCGTTAGAAGTTCATGTAGATGAAGACTGTATCCACTCACACGGCCAAGGTTCCGAATCCATGCCTCAACTAAGTCCGATCGGCAAACAAGAATAGAAAAGAAAAGAAAAGAAAAGAATAGAAACTAAAAGAAAAGAAAAGAAAAGAAAAGAAAAGAAAAGAAAGAAAATAATAGAAAAGAAAAGAATAGAATAGAAAAGAAAGAAAGATTAGAAAAGCAAGAGAAATGGAAAAGAAAGAAAGATTAGAAAAGCAAGAGAAATGGAAAAGAAAGAAGAGAAACAGAAAAAGAAAGAAACGCAGAAAAAAGAAAAAAAAATGCACCGAAAAATTTTATGCATTTGTGCATATGCATCATACCATTTCTACTATCCCGAGTTAGTTTCCCTATTTGTGCTTACGTATCTGTAAGTGAAAAACTAGAATTTTATAAAGGGCAGAGAAGAATTGAGAAGTTTGGTGTAAGCAAAGAAAATCCAGGATTTGAGTAACGGAGAAAGAATAGAAGTATTGTGGGTTTACTTACTGAGCAATTAGTGCTCTTTCACTTTTTTTGCATCTAGTAGATGAGATGCGGTCAGATCAGATGTCAAGTAGTGGAGGAGAAAGGCAACACTGTTTGACTGTATTTTGAGTTTATTTTTGTGACTATGGTACTTGATGTAGAGATTTGTATATAAAAGTAATGCTATTTTTGGGCCCACTATCTTATACTTATGTACATATATGTTTTCTATAACATATTTTGTGATTTCATAATATATTTTCCCAAAGTATACTAGCTAGAGAGAGTTATTACAGGCCACAAGAGTTGTTTAATTACAGACATGCATCACTCTGTATTGTTGTCGAGAGAACCTTTGGTGTTTTAAAAAAAAGGTTCCGTATTCTCAATGGAATGAACAATTACCTGTTGGACAAACAAGGGAAAATTGTTATGGCATGTTGTGTACTTTATAATTTTATCAGAATGTACAATATGGAGGACCCTATCATCCAATGGTATACTGAAAATACGGGTAATAAGCAAGTATAATTTGATGGCCAAAACGAGTAGAAGATGGCAAAAATAGAGACAGATCGAGTCAACCATAGCAAGATATTATAGACGACATGACGACTCTACGGGATAACGTAACGACTGAAATGTGGGCAGCACATATGACCATGTCATAGTTGTTAATAGAGTATAGGTGTACAAATGATTCTAAGGGTTCATAATTAGTAGCTTTGTCATATATGTTTCAATATGGTATTTTTAAACAGTTGGATTAGTACTTGAAATTAATATGAGATTTTTTTTTTAATTTAGTGGTTATGAAATTACCAATCAAATGTTTAATATTATTAAAATGTAAATTGATAAGTTTTTAGGTTATAATAATAAATTATTTTAACAAAATGCACCAACATATTGTATTAATAAATCATTTATAAAAAATATACTAAACAAATATTCAACAATTTATTTAACTCAAATAATAAGGTCAAAATACTTTACCAAACACATTTTATTCAAATCCTATTATCGTAATAATAACCCAACTCAACTCTACAATATTATTTCAAAAATCATACCCAAAATAACAAAACAAACACACCCTTAAATATTTATTTTGAATTTAACCATCTATTTGATTGTGAACTAAATAGTAAATGTATGAATAATAAAAGTTATTATATACTTTTTTGTCCTACCTGCCTGAAGTGGAAGACACCTTTGCACTTGAATGAGCTATTTTGCTAAATTTGAATAATATGTTTATTTTTAGGGAAATGTCATCTAAAACCCATTTTTTCTTTTATAGTTTGGTATGGCAAAAGAGAAAAATAAGAGCAATTGTCAATTTTGTTAACGACTGACAGACGATAGAAGGTTTTGCGAAATTACTAGTACCTAAACGATAAGTAAATATCTCTATATTATGTATTTATATAAAAACTATTTTTAGATAGTAAAAGTTTTCTTACTAGGGATTAAAAGCTCTTTTTGGATGGTTTAAAATGGTAAATAAATAAATGTTATTCTTTATTATGGAATTTAATATTTAATCATTTTTTTTTTTTTAATGTAATCTTTGCTTACATAAGCTTCCAAAATCTTACAATGAGGTTATGGAAAAAAATGAGAAAATATGGTAATACAATACAAGGTTAAGGAAATTAAAAGATGTAATAATAGTAAAGATTACTGGAAAACAGTAAATTTTAGTGTACATTTTTAATAATTTTTACAACTTTTTTATTATTATTATTGTTTTGTTTTTATTTTTAGATAAAAATATACTTAATACTTCTTATTTTCATTTAAAAAAAAAAAAAAAAAAAAAAAAAAAAAAAAAAAAAAAAACCTTATATAATACCTTGGCTCTGTGTTTGACTGTTTGAACATGCAAAAATAAACTTCATTTCCTTTAGCAAAGCGGCATTACCAGGGTTTTTAGGTGGAAAGAAATTAGAGGGCTTTTTTTTTTTTTTTTTTTTGGGTATTTTCTTTCATTTGGGTTTTGTGATATGAACAAGTATGCCTATCTTTGATTAACTTAATGTTCATTCTTGCTTGTTTCTTCATATCTTGGTGTCTCTTCTTGCTCTTTGAGGTTACAAAGAGTTTTATTTGTTAAAATTGAAAACAAGGCACAAGAAAAGCTTCGGGAAAGGAGAATACCAATGTTTGGCTGAAGAATTCCTCAATTGAGTATATTGTATTGTATTGTAAAACGAGTACAAAAAAATAGCCTAAATATGGCTTCTATACAGATGATTCTCAAAGAAAAAAGAATAACTAACTCTACCACTAATCTTTGTACAACTCAGCAACAAAATAACTGACTATTAAACTACAATGCAGCCATGACTACCCCTTCTCATCTAAAATGTGCCGAGGGCCCTTTTGTAAAGTAGTGGTGGTGATTTGCAACTGCATGTGATCTTCATTTTCAAGTTTATTATTGTCCAATCCACACCCCCCCACCCACCACCAAGATGGAGAATAGAGATTAACTATTCCCATCTTGGAAAGAAGAGTATTAAGCACATTAGAAGAGAGTGCTTTAGTGAATATATTGGCTAACTGTGAGTGGCTAGGGACATGGGTAGTGGCAATGCTTCCCTCTTGAATTTTGCTTCGAATGATGTGACAATCCACTTCTATGTGCTTGGTACGTTCATGGAAAACAGGCTTCACAACAATATGTAAGGCTGCTTGATTGTCGCAATGTAGAATGGCAGGATTAGGATGTGGAATGTGCAAGTCATGAAATATTTGACGAATCCATGTAAACTCGCAACAAGTGGCTACCATAGCACGGTACTCAGCCTCGGCAAAAGAACGAGATACAATGGCCTGCTTTTTGGATTTCCAAGAGACAAGGGATTGTCCAATGAAGAGGCAAAAACCAGTGGTTGATTTTCGGCTATCAGGACATGAAGCCCAATTGGAATCACAATAACCATGCAACTGAAGAGGGGAGTTAGCCGAGAGGAGAAGACCCTAACCTAGATTGCTTTTGAGATACTTTAAAATCTTGTGTGCAGCTTATAGGTGAAGATCACTTGGTCGAGACATGAACTGGCTGAGAAGTTGGACTAAATAACTAATATTTGGCCTAGTGTTTGTCAAGTATAGAAGCCTGCCAATGAGTCTCCTGAAAGAGCTACGATCTTGGAGTACAGTGCCGGAGTCTTTATGCAGCTTGAGATTTTGATCCATAGGTAGTTTGGTAGGTTTGGAGCAGAGAGTACTAGAGTTTGAGAGTATATCCAGTGTGTATTTTCGCTGGCACAAATGAATTCCTTTGGTAGATCTTGCTACCTCAATGCTGAAAAAATATCGAAGTAGACCCAAATCCTTAGTTTTGAAGCAAGTGTTCAGAAAGTTCTTAAGAGACTTAATCCAAGCAATGGAATTGGAAGCAACAATAATGTCATCAACGTACACTAACAAAGCTGTAAATGAATCTTTAGTCACCATGGTAAACAAATTACAATCGGAAGTTGACTAGGTAAAACCATAGTGAATGAGAGAATTGGAAAATTTTGCATGCCATTGACGTGAAGCTTGCTTTAAGGAGTTTGCATACCTGACCAGGTTTGCCTTTTGCATATCCCGGGCAGGGGCGGGGCGGGGCGGGCGGGGGTGGTGGGCGTGGGGTTTACCATATATATGTCTTCATCCAAATCCCCATGAAAGAAAGCATTATTTATGTCGAATTGCTGCTAATGTCAGCCCTTAATGGCTGCAATGGCTAGGAGACATTAAACAGTGACAATCTTGTCCATAGGAGAAAAGTCTCATGATAATTGATCCCTTCTTGCTGAGTATAGCCTTTAGCAACAAGCCTGGCTTTTAATCTTTCTATCGTGCCATCCGAATGGTATTTTGTCTTGTAAACATATTTACAAGCAATAGGTGGATCCCTTGAGTATGAAATAAAATATTTCAATATACAATAAAACATTCATGCTCATAAAATCTCATTTCCATAAACATATTTTATAATATAAACCATCTTTCATAACCAATGCCGAAATCTCTCACTGTAAAAAAAAAAAAAAAAAAAAAAAAAAAAAAAAAAAAAAAACTTTTTTCTGAAAACTTTTATAAATTTCTCTAAAAAATCTAATTTCAAAAAACATTTCATATACAGATAGCACTTACATTATAAATTTCCATTCTAAATTCATGATATACATATACATATCCAAACCATCTCTCAATCACATGTTTATCCAACTAGTACCTAGGGGAAAATTCGTCTAACCTAGCAAGATCTAACATTGCACGGTTTGAATCACTAGATCCATCCTGCTAGGTAGAATCGGTCACCACTTAAGCCTTCGACCCAACGAGACTATGCATCGCTCGGGTCGGCACAATCATATCCTGTCTAGTGATATTTGCCTTGCTCAGGCCTTTGACCCACTTGGGCCGACATAATCATGTCTAGCGATATCTGCCTCACTCGGGCCTTTGATCTACTTGGGCCAGCAAAATCATGTCTAGCAATATCTACCTCGCTCGGGCCTTCGACCTACTTGGGTCGGCAAAATCATATGTAGCGATATCTGCCTCACTCAGCCCTTCGACCCACTTAGGCCGGCAAAATCATGTCTAGCGATATCTGCCTTGCTCAGCCCTTCGACCCACTTGGGCCAACAAAATCATGTCTAGTGATATCTGCCTTGTTTAGGCCTTTGACCCACTTGGGCCAACAAAATCATGTCTAGCGATATCAGCCTCGCTTGAGCCTCTGACCCACTTGGGCCGGCAAAATCCTGTGTAGTGATATATGCCTTGCTTGAGCCTTCGACCCACCCGGGTTGGCAAAATCATATCATATGCATGTGTAGAATCAAATCAATATCATGAGGGGGATGAGTACTATATATGGTGGTTTGAAAACTACTATCATCAATATACATACCTTTATCTCACTATTTTATATAAATCTCATGCCTTCATTCATCAAGAAAACATATAACATAACATTAAATTCTCATGTGCAGTATAAGGCTAAAATGCAAGTTTTCAACATGATTTCATAATAACACCTTGGCCCAATTTTTATATTATCAACAACAATTTTCCCAAAAAAATTACTCAATTTCTCATGTAAACCAATAACATTAGCAATAAATCATATTTATATAAAGTAAATCACTAAATTATGGCAAATAATAAACCAAAACAACTCATTTGAAGTTTATAACAAACAATTATTTCAAAATGAAAGTTAGGATTTGGATTTTCCACTCGCCATTTTGGAGCTTGACCCTTAAGCCAAAAAAGATTGAAATCCTCTTACAATGCCCCGCTTGCCTCCCTATATATAAAATCCAATAAATTCTCCATACGTGAGTCCCCCTAAGGTAACACCTCATTATTAAATTCATTGACACTTCACACACACCAAAAGATTAACCTAGCTTCTTCTTTAACAAAACTGTCTCATAACCGAACATTGGTCACTCTCGGATTTTTCATAAAACATTTATCCATCATTTTGAGCCATAATTTTGATGGGGCCTTCTAGAGACACATAAGTTGTTCCCATAATTTTCTCAAGTCATTCTACAATCAGTAAATATTTAAAACACAATTTTCTTTCAACTCATTCAAATCTGCCAATTGTTTCCAGAATTGAGGTTACTAACTTGTAAAATTAATAACAATGCAACCCTTAATCTAAACCTCAGAAACTCTCTAGAATTTAACTAGACACATATAGGATTTACCAGAATTTAAAATCACTCAATTTGGATATGAATAGATGCATCAAATCATTTTCCGAAAATACACGCTCTGCAGAAAATGAAAATTCCAGAATTGACAAGGCAACTTCAAAAATCCATATAAAATTCAATCCTTTGAGTTTTTGAGTGAAATAAATTTCTCAACACTCGTCTAGAAGCCTACAACAAGATATCCAAAATTCAGCTTCAATCAAAAAGCCAAAACATATAAACAATTTTTGGAATCTCAGATGGACAGATTTTTGCACAATAAACACTTATATCAAAAATCATATCTTTAACCCATTTTTGTTTAGAAACAATGTGTACGTTCTACCCACATAAAATTATTGAAATCAATCTCCATATTTTAATTCAATCTCATGCCATTGTACTCAATTATGAACAACACAAATCAATTAAACTAAAACTCATCAAAGAGAGAAATTTTAAGCTTCATTCACCTCCCATATACTTGATGTTCCTCCACTTTTTCCGATCATCGGAGTTTTGTTCGCTGGCGGGCACTTTTCCAGCCACCTTTATTGTTCTCTACTCCTCTCTCTCTACGTTCTGTCCCTTCTTCCTTTCTTTCTTTTTTCTCTCTTTTCTTTTCTCCATTTTCTCTCTTTTCTTTCTCTCTTCCCTTCTTTCTTTCTTCTCTTCTTCTTCTCCCCGTCATTCCCTTCTTCTCCCTTATTCTTTTCTTTGAATGATCACTGCTCATCAAAATATCTGACAAATTTCACTTTAGTCCTCACTTGTTTCGTCCATTACACTTTGCTCTCCTAAAACTTTCAAAATCTAACAATTTACCCCCTAAAATCACAAAATAAAATTTAATAAAATTCTATAAAAAAAAAAAAATACGGGGTATTACAGACTCGATGTGATGAATTGTGTGTGCAGAAAGAGGTTGCTAAAGAGTTTGGTATTCCAGTGCAACTTCAACGGTTTTAGCTATGGGCACAGCGCTACAACCATACATACCACCCTAATCGACCGTTGACACGTTTGGAGGAAACACAAACTATAAGTAGTTCTGCTTGCTATTACTACCCTATAGTTACTGTTTCAAGAGTTTTTTGGTAGGTTTGTTTAGTTTCAGGCAATGCCAAATTTGTTCAAGGGACTCCTTGTGATGTAATAATTATAACAAACATTCTTCTTTTGGGCCATTGCTAATATGTTGCTTGCAATTGTCTATATTAGGCAAATATGTAATCCTGTATGATTTGTAATTTCATTGTGAATTAATATCCATATGTTTCCTTGGAAGAACTAGTGAATTGTTCTGATAATTGTTCTTCATTTATTCAGCATTATGATTTTGACCATCCGTTTTAGTGTATGTGCTAATTCCCATCCACTGTATTTTTTTTCTGCTCTTGCTAATGGTACAACACTTTGTGGTAGTTGTAAAAAATCTACAGTTTTTATGTTTTAGGTTTTCTATATGAAAATATACATTTCAATATGAGATAATTGATGTTGCTTATCTCCAGCATTATGTTTTATTTCTGCAATATTGTATCAAATTGTCATCAGCTTTGGCAATGTCTCCTTCCATTTTGCCATTGGGGGGTCATTATTCCAAATGGTTTTACTATATAACTTGGCAGGGCTGGCTTAAGGGGTAGGCAGGTGAGGCGCCTGCCTAGGGCCCCAAAAAAATGGGGGCCCAAATTTTTTATAATTTTTTTTTTTTTTTTGAATATCTTACAAAAATGAAAATAATTTATAATTTTTTATCTAAGCCAAGGGACCCCCAAAAAAAAAAAAAGCCAAAAAAAACCCAAATTAATAAACTTTTACATATATTTCCACTCAAGTTTAACAAAATAGCAAGTTTGTACCTCTAGTTTTATATATTCTATTATCTCTAAATTAACACATTGAATCTCTTTAACAATGGAAGACTAAATAGTTATTTACATATCTCAATTACTCACCCCAATTCACATCCAAATTTGACATTCACATAAATCATCTTCAACCCTCTTCTGTCGCCAGTGGTTTAGAGTTGATTTCGATCAATTTTGGTTCTGACGATTTTCTCACAAAATTGATCAAAATCATCATTTTATCATTTCCCAACCTTGATAGCCCTCGATTTGACTAATTTTTTATAAATCTCGCAACCCAACTCCACCGCACGATAGGCATTTCCAACCTTTTGGCATGACCGACATTGTTGGTCTTCCCCGACACCACCATCTTCCTCCCCTCAGCCCTCTCACCAAAACCCCTATCATCCTTATCCGTTTACTCTGCCAATCGCCGGTCAACGATACCTTTTGGGCCGTGACTTCTCAAGCCTTTCTTATCAATCTGGCATTGGAAATCACCCATTTCACCATCCACACTTCTCCAACATCTACTCTCCAAAACCCCCCACACCTAACATTGTTAGCCTACCGATTGCTCTCCACCTCTCCTAGTGATTTTTCATCTCAAAGGCAAAAAAAAAAAAAAAAAAAAAAAAAAAAGAAATAATTTTTTTAATATATGCTCATATTATTAAAGGGCCCCAAAATAACTCCTGCCTAGGGTCATAAATGTTCTAGAGACGGCCCTGTAACTTGGGCACTTGTTTTAGTGGTTTTAGTGCCTGAGGACGTGAAGATATGCATTGCCCAGTTTCATTTTTTTTTTTTTTTTTTTTTATCTTGGTATTTTACGTTGGGCAGCTGAGGGAGGCATCAAATAAGGTTCATAATGCGGAGTTGAAGTTGTTCTTGGAAGTAGAGCGTGGACTGGTAATTCTTTCCTTCCTATTTAGACTTTCTGGTTTCTTCCTTGAACTATCACCATATTTTAAGTGATGTTATTAATGTCATTTCTATTACTTCTAAAGAAACATGGAAATTATATTGATAAAAAGTAGTGGATACATGTGGGCAGGTGTCCACTAGCAGAATAGTAGCATCCCTCAGTGAGGCTACTAGTATAAAGTCGATATGCTAATTTCTATAGCTATCTGTATCGTTATTGTTATTACTGGAAAATCAAGGGCTGACATAAGAGATCATGTGATGGGAGGGTGACCTGCTCTTGTCAGAACGGTAAACCCACGTCAGGCCTGCCAGCAGTCATGGAGCTCCCACGCGTTCTTTTCTCTGCTCCAAATCGCGTAAAATCAGTTTGGAAGGTGGGAAATGTGACATAAAGCCGGATTTACTCCTGACATTCACACCAACCCATGGATTTACTGATGATTATTTGCATTAACCTCACTATAAAAAGAGGAAGACCCCTTCATTAAAGGGATTCGGCTATTTTTACACTTAGAATTATCTCTCTCTCACTCAGTCAACATTGTATTTATTTTCCTTGCCAATCATTTTGTAAGTCAGTCCGCTGTTGCGACCTGACCCACTTTATTAATACAAATCAGTGGATGTAGGATTTACTACCTTAGCATCCGAACCACTTTAAAAGGCTTTTATTGCATTTATTTCTCTTTTTTACTCACAATCACGTATGCCTCTTGATCAATCAACGTTGTACACGTGTCGATTGGTTGGTGTCTAAAATCACGCATCAACAGTTATGATAATACCAAAATTACCTGAAGCTAAACAGCCCTCAAAAACATTTAATTTAGAGTGGCTTACCAATCAAAATAAATGTTATTTACGTTTGTATTTTCTGTTTAGGATTTACGGCCTATTGCTCCACCTAGCAAGACAAAGGAAGATATATTACTTTTTTTCAAGCTTTATGACCCTGAGAAAGAACAGCTATGGTACTTTGTTGTTTTCTACTGTATATTTGTGTTTGTGATTGTATTTTTTTTTTTTTTTCCTCTTCTGGAATAACTCCATTTGATTTAGAGATTATTTTTCTGTGATAACAGCTATGTTGGATGGCTTTTTGTGAAAAGTACTGGTAATCCGATGGAATATTTGGCACTACATAAAATGGTTGGCTATGATCCTGATAAAGAAATCAAACTCTATGAGGTTTGTTTCGAGAAGCCTTAAATGAACGGTGGCCAACTCAAGCTGAGTGGTTTAAGAATTTCTTAGTCCATTACTTTATTACTAAAGCTGCAAAAAGGATAGGTTTCTCTTCAATTGTTGTGACTATGGAGTGGATTGCTATAGTATTTCAAACTTATTTTCAATAGTTAATGCAAAATGTATTTAGTACTGTATTTGGAAAAAAAAAAAAAAGGGAAGGATCTGAGCACTCAAAATTCTCGAGGAAAAATGGTCTTCAATTAGCAAAAAAAGCAACTTCAGTGGTTTTTAAAAAGATATATGTTAAAAGTAGTTAATCACACCGTTTTATGAAATTTAAAGTTTGGTGTGCTAACAGTTTGTGGCCCCTTAGAGATTTATATTATTTCTTATGTTTTGGAGATGATTTCCTTTAGTTATGCTTGGACTTGAAGCCAATGTCATCCTTGCCTGTGAGCATAAAATTATGATAATTTGGTGCTCTCTGCCCTAGAGTGTGTAGGATACTTACTGGTATGCAACTCGTTTTTAGGTCCACTTGTCTTTCTCTCCATGCTTTGGTTATTTGGAGTGATTGATGTATTAAGGGTTGACTTTTAATATTGTCCTTTAAAAATGTGGACCATGAAGAGTTGAGTTGTTTGAGAGCTGAGATCTCTAGTTACAGGATTTTGTGGTTTAAGTCAATGAGAGCTTGAAATCAAAAAATAAAGCAAGTAAGAAAAGTGCTGAGAAAACGCAAGAAACAGAGAGAAAACGAGAGAAAATGCAGAAATATCTTTGTGAAGTTTTGTTATTAATGAATTCAGTTACACAGTTTGGTAAAATACAAACTGACCCCAATCAACAAGTCAACTGGTTAATCTAACTGAAATTACAGTTTTATCCCTCAGGTATTAAAACATTAAAAACTAAACCCATATCTTAACATTCCCTTGTAAACAGGACCTCCACTGATTCCTCAAACGCACTACCATATTCTAACATTCCCTTGTAAATAGGACCTCCACTGAAACCTCAAATGCGCAAACAAAACCATATTCTAACATTCCCTTGTAAACTCAACTACCATAGAACACTTTGCCAGTCACAATGACCAACAACTCAAATTAAAATTGATTTAACCAGCAAACCAAAACAACCAGCAACTACAGCTCAGCAACATTTAGCAAACCAGCAGCTCAGCAACATTTAGCAAACCAGAACACTAGCAACTGCAGCTCAGCAACATTCAGCAAACCAGAACACTAGCAACTGCAGCTCAGCAACATTCATTCTGCAGTATTTTATCCAGAACACCAGTAACTGCATTCAACAGTTTTCTCAAGCATCTTAAAAAAAATCCAGCTCATGTTTAGCTCATGCTATAGCACCATATTCATCCAAAACAGAACATATGCATAATATCATCAGTTAGCAGCTTCTCAAATTCAGAACAACTACAACCATACACAAAATCAGGTCATGTTGCAACACCATATTCTTCCACAAACAGAACCTTTGCATAATAGCACCAGTCATACTGCAGCTTCTCAACCTCAGGACAACAACAACCATACCAAAAATTCAGCACATGTTGCAATACCATAATCATCCAAAACAGAACCAGTCATGCAGCAGCTTCTCTACTCAGAACAACAACAATCATATTCATAAAAAAAAATCCATCCTCCATTATGACACCAGTAGGCAGCTGCTCAAACTAAACAACAATCTACTCAACCAGAAACACATCAACTCATCTCTCCAGTCAAAACACAAACACCACCAGTATACATTTTTCAGTAAAAAAAAAAAATCAACCTCATCTCTCCAGTCAAAACACAAACACCATCAGTCAACCAGAAACACACCAATTCATCTCTCCAGTCAAAACACAAACACCATCAGTCAACCAGAAACACATTAACTCATCTCTCCGATCAAAACACAAACACCATCAGTCAACCAGAAACACATCAACTCATCTCTCCAGTCAAAACACAAACATCATCAATATACTTTTTCTAGTAAAAAAAACCTCAAACTCATCTCTCCAGTCAAAACACAAACACCACCAGTATACTTTTTTCAGTAAAAAGAATTCAACCATAAACATATCAACAACAGTGAATCGGCAAAGAAATTCAACTCAAAGAAATTCAGCTCATTTAGCAGATATATCAGCAAGTGACTTTGAAACATCAGCAGATGATTTTGAAAGACAGACAGGAGCAACACGAATGGTGAGATTATCCCTTAAATTTTCAAACATGGAATTGGGAAGTGCCTTAGTAAATATATCAGCCTTCTGATATTTAGTAGACACATACTGAACTTTAAGTTTATTGGTTGTAACTTGTTCCCGCACATAGTGAGCATCCAACTCAATGTGTTTAGTTCTTCCATGAAAAACAGGATTTGAAGCTAATGATCCTGCACTTTGATTGTCACACCATATAACAGGAACTTCATTAAGGGGTAGACCAATTTCAGTAAATAGGCTGCAGAACCAAGTTATTTCAGTAGCTCCTTGAGCCAATGCTCTATACTCAGCTTCAGTGGAGGATAAAGAAACCACTTTCTGTTTTCGTGAAGTCCACTATAGTAGATTATTGCCCAGAAAAACACAACACTCACTGGTCGACCTCCTTTCATGAAGGCTGCTGGCCCAATCAGCAACCGTAAAACATTCTAGATTAAATCTCTATGTTTTGCTGAAAAAGAGACCAAAATTCGAGGTGCCTTTAATGTACCGGAGCAGTCTCTTGCAGGCTTGCCAATGCAATTGGGTGGGAGCCTTTAAAAATTGGCTCAACTTGTTCACTGCATAGGATATATCTGGTCTGGACAAAGTGAGATATTGGAGAGCACCAATAGTGCTCTTGTATAGGGCTGGATTTTCATAGGACTCACTATCATCCAATGAGAGTTTAGCACCAACTGACATAGGTGTAGAACATGGATTGTAATCTATCATATTGGTCTTAACTAAGAGATCCTTAGCATACTTTGCTTGACTCATATGGAGACCCATTTCATCCCGAGAAACTTCAAAACCAAGAAAGTATTTTAAAGATCCTAACGTTTTCAAAGCAAATTGAGTATTCAGGTGTTGAACAGTTTCTTGAACCAATTGAGGATCACTCCCAGTAAGTAGTATGTCATCCACATAGACTAACACGTACATAATGGTGTTCTTATTTTGGTAAATAAACAAACTAGGATCAACAATGGAATGAACAAAACCCCATTCAATAAAAGCTTTTTTCAACTTATCAAACCAGGCCCTAGAGGCCTGTTTAAGACCATATAAAGCCTTGGTCAAACGACATACATGATGTGGAAACTTTGAGCTAGCAAACCCTTCAGGCTGAACCATATACACTTGCTCCATAAGATCACCATTTAGGAATGCATTATTGACATCGACTTGCTGAATATCCCAACCGCAACTCACAGCCAAACTCAAGATTACTCTAATGGTAGGAGATTTTACAACAGGACTAAAGGTTTATAGATAATCAATCCCGGGTGTTTGCTGAAACCCTTTAGCTACCAACCTTGCTTTAAACCTCTGAATAGTGCCATCAGGGTTATGTTTAACCTTAAAAACCCACTTACAACCGACAGTATGCATATCTGAAGTGGCTGGAATTAATTCCCAAGTATGATTAGCCATCAAGGCATCAAATTCGGCTTGCATTGCAGCTTTCCAAGATGGGTGGGAAAGAGCCTCTGTAACTGTAGTTGGTTCCCTAGAATCTAGACAAAAGGAGGTGGCTAAAACTGTGTTATGTGCCTTAGATTTGGATCTAGTGACCATGGGGTGAATGTTTTCTGCTGAGGATAACTGTTGAGGATAAGACAACTCAACTATCAGTGGAACAGTATCAAATGAAGTATTTGATGGGAGAGAGACTGCTGAAGAGATGGGAGAAAATACTGAAGGTATGGTCTGTAGTTGGGGCTATGTTTTCTGCATTGTTTTAGATGCAGGGGAAGTTAAAATCTGCTATGTTTGGGGCTGTGTTTGGTGCTCTGTTTTGGATGTAGTAGAAGGTAAGATCTGTGATGTGGATTCAGGTGAGAGTGTTGACTGAGAGTTAAACTGACATTGTGTGGCAGGAAAACCAGAGGACATAGAGTTAGTGGGCTGTTTGTGAGACGAATTTGAGGGTGGAAGAGGTACATGCCAAGAATTATAAATAGGGGAATTTGATGAGTTATTAGGAGAAGTAGGAAAAATAACAGGGCTGGAATTTTTAAAAGGAAAATCAAGTTCATCAAATTTGGCACTTTTGCAAATGTAAATCCTGCCAGAAACATCTAAGCATTTGTATCCTTTATGATGCAAACTGTAGCCAATGAAAGTGCATTTGGAAGTATGGAAATTGAATTTGTGTGAGCTATATGGCCTAAGAAAGGGATATACAGCACATCCAAACACTTTAATATCATAATAATTGGGATTCTTATGAAACAATATCTGAAAAGGTGACTGATTAGACAGCACTGGTGAAGGCAGCCTATTTGTGAGATATGTGGCAGTTTGGAAAGCATGCCACCAAAATTTGAGAGGCATAATAGCTTGGGCAAGTAGAGTGAAGCCTTGTTCTACAATTTGTCTATGTTTCCTCTCAACCCTTCCATTTTGTTGGTGAGTGTGAGGGCAAGTATGCCTAAAATGGATTCCATGAGTTTTAAAGTAAGGTACTAGACTTCTATATTCCCCACCCCAATCAGTTTGAACACATTTGAGAGTAGTGTCAAATTGTCGTTCAACTAACTTATGAAACTGTGTAAACACTGTATAGGTTTCAAATTTAGCTTTTAATGGAAAAATCCATGTAAACCTACTGTGATCATCTAAGAATTGTATGTAGTATTTGAAACCTTCAGGTGTAGGTACTGGAGAAGGTCCCCAAAGGTCAGAATACACTATATCAAGTGGCTTAAGGGCCTGAAAAGTAGACTTAGGATACACTGACTGGTGTAATTTACCATATTGGCAAGCTGGAAGGAAACAGAATTGGTGATTGAATAAGGTAGAGTCAAGTCTTTAAGGATTTTAGTGAGAACTGAAATGTTAGGATGTCCTAATCTATTGTGCCACAACATAATATCAGTTTTTTGAATAGGAAATGATTCAAAAACATGAACTTTATTGAGTACAGTTACAGCATCAGAATTGGATACATTGCTAGTCATTAATGTTTCATTGCATGCATTATTCAAATGAGTAAACTGAGTATTACAATCTGAACTGAACATAATCAAAATAGGAACTAAAACAGATTGATTATTTGAAGTAACACTATTAGACTTAGTAAGCTGAGTAGACAAAGAAACATCAGGCTTATTAGCAAGCTTGGAATTAAAAGAGGCAGCTAAGCTTGGAGAGGAGTGAAAAGATGACTGAGCTGGAACCTAAAGTTGATACAGACTAGCCTTAAGTACCCCTTGAAGCAGAATTGTCCTGGAGTTTATGTCCTTAACCACACAACAGTTAGTATAAAACTCAACAAGCACAGGATTATCCCTAGTCAACTTGGACACACTAAGCAAGTTTTTGGTAATAGTAGGTACACATAACACATTCCTAAGATGTAAAGGCTGGAAATCAGTAGATAAAACAGTTGAGCCAATATGGAAAATAGATAATAACTCACCATTACCCACTTGGAGCTGCTCACCACCAATGTAGCTAAAGCTTGCTGTCAACTGTGCAATCAGAGGTCACATGGTCTGTAGCTCCAAAATCCATGTACCACGCAGCATCCTGAACAGTAGAAGGTGTAGCTATATAATTGATTGCTGCGGGAGTAGACAAATAGGGCTGTGATTGTGTTATGAAGGCCTGGTTCTGCCCTCCTGTAGGACCTGTACTAGAACCAATATTAGGAGTGGGTATATGTGACACTATGTTGTGTTGAGGAAATGGATTCCTAAAGGATTGTACTGAAGGTCCAAGATTAGTATTTTGTGAGTAAGTATGATGAGCTGCGGGTGAGAAGTTGTTTTGGTTAAACTCATGAGATCTGGAAAAACCAGTAGTATTAGCAGGACCAGTGTTATGTATGAAGTTAGGTGAACTGTTTGTAAAACTAGGAGAGGGAGAATGTTGTCCTGTAAAGTGAATATCAAACCTATGGTAACAGTTTAGTGCAAGATGCCCCGTTTTTCCACAAACTTGGCAAATAAATCTATTTCTTCCTCCAGTCCTACCTCTACCTCTACTGTTAGAGTAGATGCCCTAGAGCCAATCAATTATTGTAGAATTGACTCTTTGTAATAATATTCATTAATCAATAATAAAAGGCATTTTATTCTATATCGCGTAAATCATTATTATTGCAATATGTATTGATATATGTCTTTAGAATGGTAGAACCATGACGAGGGTATCAAGTGTTTCAAATCTTGATAGTGAGAACCCTATGAGCACATGTGGTGGCCATTCTAGAAACGTCCGTAGCCCCAGTATTATTCTGAAGTAAGGGCACAGATAATACGGTAAGGCTATCATAGTGTTGAACGACCCTGTCGAAAGGCAGTGACTGATCTCACTTGTCAAGGTTGTTTGGTGACAACCTGGTGCAACACATGGGTGCTTACTGTAGGCGAATACACCGCAGCAAGTTCACTGGACTGACCCACCAGAGGATTCCATATGGATGGTAACCCTAGTGTCTATGGAACAAATCCTCTAACGAATGGTGGTGCATGTGATCCTTAGACTTGAGATCACTAGAGCGCCTTGTGCACCGATTGGTGCAGTTTGACACTAGCTTAACGCAATTCTTTTCAGAGCTGTCAATACGGTGGTGATTGGTTGCATCAAGGAGTGTATCAAGATTATGGTGGATTGACAGAGGATTCATCACTCCTGGGTACGGGAGAAGTTATCTCACGGCACAATTCAGTATATGGCGATGACACTAAAACTGTGGCCACAGTGGGATTGAGTTGTTGCTCTATCCAGATTATAATATAGGTCATTGGTCCAAAAGCTAAATACAGAATATCGAGAGTAACTGGAGGTTGACACTATTTCTATGCCTTCGACTCGTCGAGATAACGAATGATGAAAGGATCGAATTGTACGATAACCATATCGTTGACAGGTAGCTACTTTGCTGAATCCGAATCTATCGGGTGGCCATGATGCCTTGCTAGGGGCCAATCTTGGTCTATGTATAAGTGAGACGATTAATTGGTGTTAATCGCGATACTATACACTACCGGTATGATGAGGAGCCTATGGGTCACACACATAGAAGATAATTTAAGACTGAAGAAGAAAGAAAGGCATTTTCGTCTTTTTGGGCAAAAGGGTATTTTGGCAATTTCACAGTGCAATTAAATTTGCTGAGGTCGTAGCCTTTATTTAATTTGTTAGAAAAAATTAAATAAGTGAAATTCCGTTTAAATATATGTTCGCATATATTTAAATAAACTATCATTATTGTTAAATGTTAATATAGATATTAAATATATATTAATTGATTTTAATTGAGATAATGATGAATTAAATTAAAATATCTAAATGGGAGTGTTTGGCAAATTTGGGGGTGTTTGGGTTGGAGCCCAAGCCCATTCCATATGGGAATAGGGTAACTAAAATAACACTACAAAAGAAAAGGTTTTAGTTGAAAATGTGAAGTGTTATTTTATTTTTCATTCTTCATTGAAAAGAGAGAAACCTCCAGCCCCAAAACTCTCCCATACCACTTTTACTGTTTCATTGAAAATCAAATACTTCTTTTGTTTTCTTCTTGATTTCTTAAGGCCAAGGAGGATATAGCAAATCCCTCCTTGGTTCTTGTTGATTGTCTTCGTGTGGACCTCTACGGTTTGATCCTACACTTGGATCGGTAGCAAACACGTTCAGAGACAATATTGGTGGAGCCTCCAAACGTGGGTATGGTTTCTTAAACCTTGAACTGATTTTTCTACAGATTTGATTATTTTATATAAACTGTGATTTTTGTACCCGGATCTTGGTTCTAAGGAACGATCCATAGAGTTTATGTTTTTTGTTTTCCGCTGCGTAACTGGGCCGTTTCCTAACATCTACCACCAGAATAACCATTATGAAACTGTTGACTATAATATGAGTTCTGAACATATCCAGGTGTAGACATGGTTTGATTTTGAGTAGGTGGGGCATATGGTGAAGGAAAACTATGAAGCTGATCACTCTGAGGTAGGGTATTATACTGAAGTTTTCCAACAAGGTTTTGAGTATCCTGAGCTAATTAAGGTTTCTTATTACTGGTGTCTATAGCAAGATTGGCAATATTAGCTGAGACTCCATGGAACTCATTATGGATAACTGAATTCAGGGCAGAATTTGCCTTTTCCAATCTTAGCTCAAATTTTTGCAGGATAATTTGAGCTTCTTGAATAGAGGTTGGTTCTAGTCTAGACTCTAACCTAGAGGTTATATTGACTACAGCAGCGTCATAATCTGAGTCAAGACCATCTAATATATAATTCAGTAGTTCCTCATCCGTAACACCAACCCCACTAGCAGTCAAATTCTCAGCAAATCCTTTCATCTTAAGAAAATAGGCATGCATGCTAAGACAATCCTTCTTAGTATTCTGTAACAAGCTTCTAACATGTAATGTTTTGGCTCTAGATTCAGTTAGGAATTCCTTTTCTAGTGTTATCCAGATTTCAGTAGCATGTTGACATTTAGCAATTACAGTAAACATTGATTCTGAAATCGAAGACAGCAACCAACTAACTAGAAGTTTATCAGTTTTCTTCCACAAAGCAAACTCAGGATTAGGTTTCTTGATTACCTCAGTTTCTGATTGAACTCTAACGAAAGGAGCTGGGCAAGAAACCAAACCAGTAAGATGTTTCTCAAGATCGTGCAAGCCAACAGCGAGGATTATTTGAGACTTCTAGAACCTGTGATTATCTCTTGTCAGCTTGGGTGAGATAATTGGAAGTGTTGATGACGAAAAACCAGAGGAATTGCTGGGATTTGTTGAGCTAGTGGAAGGTTTTGGGTTTGGGTTAGTTTCAGATCTGTCAAAAGAAGAGGTAAAAGAAGTTTGATCGACCATTGTTGACGTTTGTCGATGGCTCTGATACCAAATGAGAGCTTGAAATAAAAAAATAAAGCAAGTAAGAAAAGTGCTGAGAAAACGTAAGAAACAGAGAGAAAACGAGAGAAAATTCAGAAATATCTTTGTGAAGTTTTGTTATTAATGAATTTAGTTACACAGTTTGGTAAAATACAAATTGACCCCAGTCAACAAGTCAACTGGTTAATCTAACTGAAATTACAGTTTTATCCCTCAGGTATTAAAACATTAAAAACTAAACCCATATCTTAACAAAGTCCATTCTGGAGGTTGCATTGGAATGTTGGTTTATTTGATAATCAGTTAGCATGCCATATTTAAATTTTCATGGTTATGCATTATTTTGAGGATGGTAACTTACTCATGTTTTGATATTCAGGAAATTATGTTTGAGCCCAGTGTGATGTACGAACCCATTGACTATTGTAACATCTACTGAAAACTGTACAATGCATGCATAATAACAATAGAAAATTGGGCCCAAAGTTTTCTTTTCATTACAATTCATGTGTCTTTTATACATAAAGAGTACTGTTTACAAAAATGTATTTTAAAAGACAAAACAGGGGAACAGTGTAGCTATTGCTCCTCGCTCGCCGACGCCCCTCCAACCGCATCAACACCTAGAACCTGCATCCACAAAGGAAAATAACGGGGTGAGCACAAACAATGCTCAGTAAGTAAAAACCTCTAACTGTCTGTCCCCGTGTGTGACTCTTAATTCTTTCCTTTTCTCATTCTGTTGCTATTTCTGTTTCTAATAATATCATGGCCTCATCTTACCAGAGGTACGGCCGGATGGCGTTCACACAGCACCATCTCACTCTCCATAACTATCGGGTGGAATTCACATAGTACCAACCCGTTCTTAGTGACTACCAAGTGGGGATCACAAAGCTCCTACTCGGTTTTCCTAACTATCGGGTGGAGCACACTAAGCGCCTACCCGTTCCTCATAAATTTTGGGTACGATCACACAGTTACCCGTTTCTAGTCACTATCGGGTGATGGTCACAAAGCATCAACCCGTTTCCACTAAATGTCGGATGATGATCACAAAGCATCAACCTACTTATCTATCACTAACCGGTAGCAGTCCCAAAGCATCTACCCATTTCTACTACTCATCGGGTGACATCAAAAGCATCGACCCATCACTCTAAGGGCTATTCGGATGATGATCACCAAGCATCAATCCGATTCCCATACGGTCGGGTAATGATCACAAAGCATTATCCCAACTATACTACTCTTCTAATTCATTCTATTGTAGCATTTTTCAATGCTCCTACCCTTAAGTAATTTTACCCACTAAGCTCTCTACTCATAGGGTAATTGCATAACCATTTCCTTACACTTTCTTAGGTCACTTTTCCATGTACAACTAGTGCCTATGGTGGTTCATCTTCACCAATGCACTTATGAGATGCCAACATGCAAGGTTGCAAGAATTAAGGTTCATTACTCACACTCAAACCTCTATTAGGCATTTCATCAAACAACTCATGTGCACTATAAAACTCTATCATAGCCATGATTCTAAAACTTCTTAACCATCCAAAATGGGGAAAAACCCCTTCACAAAGCCACAAAACCTGCCATAGAAAACACTTCCAAAAAGGGGATCCATAATACCCTTTAAATTCCATCTCAACTACCTTGCCAAACCAACAACCCATTTCTCAAATTTGCAAGGTATAAACAATCACAAAGCATAGAAATCTCTATTTAATCCTTCATACATGCTTATTACATGCACATCACATACATACATCATTTCTATCAAAACCCTAATCAAGAAAATTCATAAATCTCAACTTGGTTGGGTTTTACTTACCTTGTTATGAGAGACTTCACCAACTCTCCTTTCCCTTGTTTAGCTTGACTTTTCCTCTAATCTTAACCAAAAGAATGAAAACTCTTATATTCAATATGTCCTAAAACTCACAAATCACATAACTTAAGGAGAAATCCTTACTTAAGAAGCCCCTAGGTTGCTTTTCTACTCCAAATCACTTCAAAAACCCCTTGAAAATCCTTGATCAAAAGAAAAGAGAAGTTGAGAGGAGAAGAATGAAGAGTCACGTTTGAGAAGAAGAAAATGAGGGGTTTCTTTGATTCTAATTCCTTTTAATGAAATATAAACACACTCATTCCCATTTTGCCCTTGTTCTACTTTGGGAATTCCATCCATATCCTTTGATTCATTACAAACTCACCCCTAACTCAACCTATTCTCCATGAAAAATCCTTACAATTAACTCCCCACTTTTCCTGCTAATTAGGGGTAGAATGGTCAAATTGTCCTTAGGGAAGAAAATATCTAAAACTTCATCAACATTTTATTCGGCCTGTCGCCGCGGCGAAGAAACCTCTGTCGCCGCGGCGAAACTGTCCAGGGAGTTTCCCTTGGTTTCAACACATCTTCGCCGCGGCGAAGATTCTTCTTCGCCCCGGCGAAGCACGGCAAACTGAACTTCTTCTGTTTTCAACAAATTTTCAGGGCAACATTCAACACAACACTCAATCAAACAATAACAACAAAAACCAACTCGATTAAGGGCAAAAGAGGAAACAATAACAACGTACCTCAAGCGGGGTATTACAACTATAGATATAAATTTCGAGCTGGCGAGGTAAATGTTATGCATAACAGACATGGTGTGATTTGTTTTCCCTGTGATAATGTTTAACTCCAGCATTGTCTTTGTTGCAGCTTCAAGATGGAGATATTGTTTGCTTTCAAAAATCTCATACAGTTGAAAGTGCTAAACAATATCGCTATCCAGATGTTCATTTTTGGACTATGTGCATAATGGACGGGTACACCTCCATGGTTCTTATTGTATTCAGAAAACTAAGCTTTTCTTTGATATTCCTTTTGTTTTATTATTGGTTTACAATCTCCCTACATTTGTGATTTATCTCTTTGCTTTTTTGTAGTGAACATCTTCCTTGTCATCCCTAGACATTGTGTTTATTGTTTTTATAATTAATTGGTATTCATCAACTCGTTATTTAACTTTGCTAAATTTTGCATGATTTTGTGTGGTAGGTGGTTGTTCACTTCTGATCTCTTGAAAAGCCGGAGGAAGATGATTTTTGTCTTGAGATGTAAGGGCTTAATATTAGATGAAGTTGAATTCTGTAATTTTACTGCAGATTTATCTTTGTTGATTGTGCATTATATTATGTATATGTACATTACCGAGTAATTGTATCTGATGCTATTGTGTTTTGAATTTCAAGGTCAAAGCTTTTTACGTATGATGATTTTGTAGAAAGAGTAGCTTAGAAATTGAATTTGGATGATGCATCCAAAATCAGGCTTACATCATATAACTGCTACTCTTAGCAACCCAAACCTCAACCTATTAAGTACCATGGCATTGATCATTTGGTGGATATGCTAATTCACTGCAACCAGGTAGTACTCATGGTCGTGGTTAATCTGGGACGTTGAAATTTAATGGAAAATATAATATTATGCTTTTTCTCATCGTGTTCTTGGACAAACTTCTGATATATTGTACTATGAAGTTTGAACATTCCTCTGCCAAAATTATAATGTCTGAAAACTAGCAAAGTAGCAGTTCATCATGCTATCAAGGATGAAGTGAGTATGCTGATCAATTTCTTAAGTTACTCTTAAAGATGTTGATCCTTTTCCTGCTTTTTGGTGGAATCTGTTTGTGGCTTTTGCGAAACAATGGCAAGGGTTCAGAGAACACAAAGATCAAAACAAGAGAAATCGAATTTTGCTTCTATATGATTCTTTTTCTAAACAGTTTTACTAGAGGGAATAACTTTCCCTTTTATACAATTTGAGATAACCCACAAACTACATTCTCTAACAATCTGCATTCTCTTTTGTGAAATAAAGATGATTTTGAACTTTGGCAAAACGACATCACTTTTGCCAAAGTTCAGTTTGCTCCTGCTACTCAACTTCTTTGCATTCTCATCCCTTTTTACCAACACTTCCCCTCAAACCAAACTGGGAAGCTTCATTACTTTATCAACACTTCCCCTCATATCAAACTGGGAAGCTTCAGTACATTGTTGTCAACGTAGTTGAGCCACAGATTATGGCCCAAGTCTATAACATTTGATCACGCAGCAACTGAACAAATTATGACTGTAAGCTGAACTGAACTTGTAGAATAAGAGGAGCAAGTTTGTAATCTTTAATCACAAATCAATTGAATCAAATTGTAACAGCAATCTAGACTACAATACAAAGCAACTTGAACATATAAAACATATAGTATGTCTACATTCTGTATGACTATAATATCATTGTATTATGAACAAGTGAACTGAAGTAGAAATTAATCAAAGCTCTAAACTGATCCATGAACTAATCAACTTATATAGTAATTGAACTGACTAAATACCAAGATAAGTAGCAAATAGCAGACACTAATAAACTCTGAACTGATCAATCAACCAATCAACTCATATGATAGTTGAACTGATTGTATTATGAACAAGTGAACTGAAGTAGCAATTAATCAACTTATATAATAGTTGAACTGAGAGAACGCTAGGATGAACAACAAGTAGCTGACACTAGTATGCAGATTTGAACTATGCATATGGAGGAACAGATTCAACTACACTTAGCTTTTGTCTTAACTCAACAAACTGGGCAGCAGATAGTGGTTTGGTTAAAAGATTAGCTATTTGCAATTTAGAAGGCACATACTAAACACTGATCTTTTTAGCTAATACTTGCTCTCATATATAATGTGTGTCAATCTCAATATATTTTGTTCTTGCATGAAACACAGGATTGGCGGCTAGACCACCTGCACTAACATTGTCGCACCAAATGATTGGAGTGTGACGAAGTGTAATCCCTAACTCAGAGAACATACTCTAAAGCCATGCCACTTTAGTGGTAGTGTGAGCTAAAGCTCTATATTCAGCTTCAGTGGAAGAGAGAGCCACTACCTTCCGTTTCTTGGAGCTCCACTGAATCAAATTTGGACCAAGGTAGACATAATAGCCACTAGTTGATCGTCTATCATCTAAGTTACTTCCCCAATCAGCGTCGGTATAGCACTCAACATGAAGAGTGCTTGCTGGTTTGAATTGAAGCCCATAGGATAGAGTACCTTTGATATACTAAAGTACTCTTTTGCTTGCCTGCCACTATAGATCAGTAGGTGCTTGTAAAAATTGACTCAGTCGATTGACAAGGAAATTAATATCTAGTCTTGTAAGGGTCAAATACTGTAGTGCCCCTATGGTGCTTCTATAGAGATTTGGTTGATTAAAGAAAGGACTATCACCAGCAAATAGTTTTGTACCAACAACCATTAGAATGGAGCAAGGATGAGCATCCATCATCTTGGTTTCTTCTAACAAATCTGAGGCATATTTGGTTTGTTTAAGATGTATTCTAATAGACCCTCTATTGGCTTCCAAGCCTAAGAAGTATTTCCAGGAACCAAGAGTCTTTAAAGCAAACTACTCATTCAATTCTGTCATTAGGTGAGAAATATAGCTAGGATCTAATCCTGTGATAAGGATATCGTCTATATATCAGGACATAGATGAGACTAGAGGGCTGATGTAGAATGAATAGGCTAGAGTCTGAAATGGAGTTCTTGAACCCTTTTGTTTGACGAGTAGTTTTAAGCTTGTCAAACTAGGCTCTAGGAGCTTGTTTTAATCCATATAAAGCCTTGTTTAACTTGCAAACAAATGATGGATGAGCAACTGATACAAATCCAAGAGGTTGTGCCATATACACTGTTTCATTCAAGGTTCCATTTAGGAATGCATTGTTCATATCAATTTGTTGGACATCCCAAGAATTGGTTACTGCCAGGGTAAGTATAATCCGAATGGTAGATGGTTTTAATCATTGGATGAAAAGTTTCAAAATAGTCTAAGTCAGGTGTTTGTTGAAAACCCTTAGCTACCAATCTTGCTTTATACTTTTGCAATACGCCATCTATATTGTATTTGGTTCTAAACACCCATTTATTCCCTACAATGTTCATATCAGGTGTTGAAGGGATAAGGGTCCAGGTATTGTTGTGCACAAGTGCATCAAATTCAACCTGCATGGTTGCTGGCCAGGCAGAGCTGACAAGAGCTTTAGCTACTGTAGAAGGTTCAGATTAAACTACATTCTGACTTGTTGTAAGGTACACTTAATGAGGGAGAGCATAATTATGATGGTTAAGAGCACTTGCAGCTGATTTTGCTCTTGTTATCATGGGATGGATGTTGGGACCAAAAGAGGCAGGAACATGAACACCAAATGCAAGAACATCAGAAAACTGTGTTGATGTAAGATCAACCTCAAGTGAGCAAATAGGTAGACCATCAGATGATGTAATGATGGGTAGATTTTGTACAGCAGGATCAGGACAGTATGAAGGTGTAGGTAATATGTTTACAGCCTTTGATTTTGTGTTTGAGAGCTCTGTTGTAATAACTGCTATATACTAATAAAATACATGTACAATAATAAATGTAAATGGGCCTGAAAATTTTCTTGTATTATGTATATACATTCTTTGTACAAAAGAGTATCATTTACAAAATGCCATTCAAAACAGGGGACAGTGTGGCTATTGCTCCTCGCTTGTCGATGCCCAACCGACTGCAACATCACCTAGATCCTGCAACCACAAAGGAAAATAACGGGGTGAGCACAAAATAATGCTCAGTAAGTAAGTCCTCTACTTGTCTATCCCCGTAACTATTTCTCTTAATTCTTTCCTTACACTATTTCTGTTTCTGTTTCTCTTTCACACAACTTTCTTTCTATTAACCTCTGCTATATGTCATGGCCTCATCTTGTCGGAGGCACGGCCGGGTGGAGTTCACACAGCACCAACCTACTCTTCGTGACTTTCGGGTGGAGATCACAAAGCATCAACCCATCTTTCATAACTATCGAGTGGAGATCACAAAGCATCAACCCATCTTTCCTAACTATCAGGTGGAGATCACTAAGCACCAACCCATCTTTCATAACTATCGGGTGGAGATCACTAAGCACCAACCCATCTTTCATAACTATCGGGTGGAGATCACAAAGCGTCAACCCATTTTTCATAACTATCAGGTGGAGATCACAAAGCACATACCCGTTTTTCTTTACTATCGGGTGGAGATCACAAAGCACCTACCCTTTTTTAGTGCTCTTCTCATTCACTCTACTCTAGCACTTCTCATTCTCTCTACTCTTAGAGTAGTTCATTCATAAAGTTTTCTCCTCTTTCTTAAGTCACTCTTCAATGCACAATTAATGCATATGGATGGTTCATCTTCACTAATGCACTTATGAGATGCCAACATGCAATATTGCAAGAATTTAGGCTTACTACTCATACTCAAGCCTCTCTTAGGCATTTCATCAAACAACTCAAGTACATATAAAGACTTTACTATAACCATAGCTCTATTTCTTTCTCTAAGCATCCCAAATGGGAGAAAACTCCCTCACATAGCTATAAATCCTGCCAAGGAATAACACTTCTAAAAACGTTTACTCAAAACCTTCCAAACTTCATCTCAACTACATCTTCTCATCACCTATCAACACTTCTCTTAAATGAAGTGTACATGGATAAATAATCTCAATTTCATAACATATAACATGCATACATAATTGCTACTAAATCTTTACTCAAGAAAGTTCTCAAACCTCAACTTGGGTGGGGATTTACTTACCTTGTAATGGAAAACTCTCACTAGCACTTTCTTTTCCTTTGCTTGCTTGACTTTTCTCTACCCTTTAAACAATAAAACCATACAACTTTAATATACAAATATATACAAAACCTCACATCCAAAGCAAGAATCCTTACCTTAGGATGTCTTAGATTGATTTTCTACCCCAATCACTCCAAAAAGCCCTCTAAAAATCCTTGAACTAATGAAAGAGGAATTGAGAGGAAGTAGGAAAGGAGAATGGCGGTGGAGAAGAAGAATGAAAGGTTTGCAATGACTTAAATCCTTTTAACTCAACTTATAGGTAAGCATTCCCATATTGCCCTTACTCTTCCTTGGGAAATTCCATCTATATCCTTTAATTCATCACAATCACACCCCCACACCAACATATTCTCCATGAAATTTCCTTACATTTTACTCCCCACTTTTCCTACTAATTAGGGGTAGAATGGTCAAATTGCCCTTAGGGAAGAAAATATCTAAAACTTCCATAAATTTTCAGCCGACCCGTCGCCGTGGCGAAGACAATTCCGTCGCCGCGGCGAAACACTCCAGCAGCTCACCGTGGGCTTAAAACACCTCTTCACCGCGGCGAAGCTTCTTCTTCGCCCCGGCGAAGCCTGTAACCCTAAAATTTCGCCAATTCTTCATAATTTCCAAGGCAAACACTCAACCAAACCAATACCTCTATCAACTAAGGCCAATCAAACAATTTTAATAACAAACCAACTCAAATAAAGCAAAATAAGAAACATTAGCTATATACCTCAAGTGGGGCGTTACATCTGTGTTTGGAGCTCTGTGTAGGGATTGTGTAGGAGTAGCTATATGATGGGGCTGTGTGTTTGTATTTGATTTTGTGTTTGAGAGCTGCATGTTTGGAGCTATGTGTGGGGACTTATATGATGGGGTTGTGTGTTTGTATTTGAATTTGTGTTTGAGAGTTGTGTGTTTGGAGCTATGTGTAGGGACTGTGTAGGAGCAGTTATATGATGGGGCTGTGTGTTTGTATTTGGAAGTGTGATTGAAGTTGTGGTGGCTAATCGTGTGTTGGCTGTATTATGAGTTGGAAGATCAGAACTAGAAGATATTGGAGTTAGACACTTTGTTGTTATGTTGTTATCAGAAACTATTACATTGTGAGGAACAGTCTTATCACAAGGGCTAATTATTACTGGAGTTCCAGGGTCAACTGAACTTGGCATAGAAATTGAAGGATCAGGGTCAGTTGAAGATTGTGTGGGAACTGTTGGTGAATAAATGGGTGTAAGTAGGAAAGGGATTAACATAATTGGGTTGTGACTGATCAGACAATGACAGGACCTTAGACTGAATAAAATCACCAATTAAAAAAGGAAACTCATCCTCATTGAATTTCACACTATGAGTAACAAAGATTTTACCATTATTCCTCAAACACTTATAGCCCTTGTGTACTAAGTTATATCCTACAAATACGAATTTAGTAGAATGAAAATCAAACTTGTGACTACTGTAATTTCGAAGATAATGAAAACAAGCATAGCCAAATATTTTTAAGCAATCATAATCAGGTTCTTTGCTAAACAGTGTGTGATATGGTGTATCATTATTCAAGACTGCGGTAGGTAGTCTGTTGATTATATAGGTTGTTGTTTCGAAAGCAAGCCACCAATAAGTCAGTGGCATAGAGGCATGCGCAAGTACGGTAAGTCTTGTCTCTATAATGTGTCTATGCTTCCTCTCACTACAACCATTTTACTAGTGAACATAGGCACAAGAGTGCCTATATTGAATACCAGTTTCATGAAGATAAGGAACAAAGGCTTTATATTCACCACCTTGGTCTAACTAAAGACATTTCAATTTTGTTCCAAATTGTCTTTCAGCAAGATGGTGGAACTTAATAAAGATAGATTTAACCTCAGCTTTAGTTTTGAGAGGAAAAAACCAGGTGAACCGACTAAAGTCATCCAAAAATTGAACATAGTACTTAAATCCCTCAATAGAAGGAATTGTGGCAAGACCCCACACATCACTGTGAACAAGTTCAAAGGGTGCCAGAGAATGAGATTGGGACAAAGGAAAACTATTTTGATGTAGTTTTCCTAATTGGCAGGCATCACAGAATAATGGATTGGTCCCTAGTGTTTTAACTTGAGTGGGGGAAGCACATAGGGAGCTTTTAATTTTGATACAAATTTTTTGTAAAACAGGGAGACTAGGATGTCCTAACCTCTTATGCCAAATCATGTACTAGTTAGAGCCTTTATTAGTAGCCAAGCAAACAATCTTGCAAGCATTAGAATTGACATAGTTATTGGCATTACTATAGCTACATTCTTCAGCAAGTTTACTGGTGTTACAAGTTTCAGAATTAGTAACAACATTATTACAAACAGGAGAACTATTATGACAATCATCAGAGTGAGCAGGGTAAAAAGAATTACTAACAGTATCATCATGTATATCACATTCAAAATTGACAACAACATTATCACAAAGAGGAGAATTGTTATGACAATCATCAGAGTGAGCAAGGTAAAAACAATTATTAACAGTATTATCATGTATATCACATTTAGAATGGACAACAACATAATCACAAAAGGAGGACTGTTATGACAATCATCAAAGTGAGCAGAGTAAAAGCCATTACTAACAATATTATCATGTATATCACAGGCATTATGATAAGAAAAAGTGGAAGCAAGTGGAGGTTCACAAACATGGATATTATTCATAGGAATTTGAGTACACTGCAAATTAGTTCCAGGAACTATTGCAGACTTGCATTGTAAAGCTATGTACATCGAGACATGGGGTAAGAATGATTCGACTCAACTGAGCATGCAGAATTCTTAATAGAATCTAACTTATTAGCATAAAATGAAAAAGACTTACTTAGGCTTGAATTTGAAGGTTGTGTAGTGGTATGCAAGTGTCCTGGTAAATAAGGTGTGTAATGAGTTGTACTAGCAGGCAAAGGCTATGGAAAATAAGGAATATTCAGTTGCTAGAGACCTCTTTTAAGGCCCCCTTGTAGTAAAGTTGCCCTTGTGGACTTGTCTTTGACAACACAACAATTATCATCAAATTCCACTACAACATTGTTATCTTTTGTAAACCTAGATATACTAAGCACATTTTTTTGTGATTTTAGGGACACATAAAATATTTCTAAGGTATAAACGTTTGGAATGTAAAGTATGAAAGATAGAGTGACTAGTATGTGAAATTGAAAGATACTCACCACTACCAACTTGAAGTTGCTCTTCACCTTTATAATTATTGCAGATGTTCAATTGATGAAGATCTGATGTGACATGGTCCGTGGCTCCTGAGTCCATGTACCACGTACCCTGTGGGATCAGTAGGAGTAAAGGTTGTAGTTATAGCTGCTGAGTTCATTTGATGGTTATGAGGTATCCCTGAGTTGTTATGGGTTCCACCAGCATGCCCAAAAGTAGAATTCACACCAGTGATAGTATGACTAGGTTGGCTAAGTTTTCCATGACTAGTGGACACAAAATTGGCTTGGCAGGAGCTTGTTGGCTGTTGACTAGGAACACCAAAAGTGACATTGGGTGATAGACTAAGACTAGTCTGAGCATTGGAGTTCTATTGATGATGATTGTAAATTGGCTGGTAAGGGACATTTGTCATATGAACTTGGGATCCACCATGTGAGAAGTGAGGAGGACCAGCTGAATAAGTGTATTGTGATGGTGAGTCAGCATAGGCACCTTGAGTTGTGTTTTTAGGAGATGACAAAGCACTAGTATATGAGGAATTAAATTAGTGGTAGCACTGAATAGCTGAATGACTAGCTTTGTTGCACACTTAGCATATTAGTCTACCTTTGCCATATCCTCTACCTCTTCCTCTTCCATAAGGTATAGGGCCACCAGGTCAAGAGGGAAATCCACCAGTGTTATGGTAAGTTAAGAAGGGCTTAGGTGTAGTAAAATGTTGAGGAGATGGTGTTTGATAAAAGAAGGGAGCTATATATGTTTGTGAACAATGAGGGTTGCCAAGTGAAATCAATGAAGGTACAACATTATTGGGTTCGTCATTCTTTTTGTCATTGCTCTGACCAGATTGGCTAGACATACCAGGACTGTGAAAACATCCAAAGCTACTAGCAGCAGCAAGATTAACTGAGCTATTATGCAAGTCGACTAAATTAAACTTGTCAAGCCTTATTTCATACCTCTGCAACAAGAACTGAGCTTCTTGTAAGGTGACATTATCAATTTTGGATTCTAACCTAGAAATGAGTGTGACCACTGTAGGATCGTACTCAGGTCTTAAACCATCAAGCACATACTATAGCAAATCTCCATCAGACACAACTATCCCATTGGCAGATAAACTTTCGGCAATCTCTTTCATCTTTTTGACATAATCACTAATATTCATACTTCCTTTATGAGTAGTTTGAAGAAGATTCTTAAGATGAAGAGCCCTAGCTTTGGAGTCTATTAAGAACTCATTTTCTAGAGCTAACCAAATTTCAGTGGAAAAACGGCATTTGGATACATAGCTAAACATTTCTTCAGAAATCGAAGCTAACAACCAGCTCACTAAGGATTTGTCTATCCTTTTCCAAATTACATATGTTGGATTGAACTTTTCACTTATATTGTCAATACTAGCTTTTATTTCATTGCTAATTTTACTTAGATCAGTCTCAATTTCATAATCACACAAAATAATTGGTAAAGGACAAGGAATCCTACCTAGTAGATGGTCTTATAGCTCGTGTGAGTCAACTGTAAATAGCACTTGTGAACTCCAAAATCTATAGTTGTTCCTTGTCAACTTAGGGTTAATGACTTGTAAGCTGGAAGCTATAATTGAAGCTGTACGAGTCTGGAAATCTTTCACCATTTCTACTGCTATTATTCGAAATTGGGAGAAGCTAGGATCTATCACCACTAACATGAGTCAACACTCTAATACCATGTGAAACAATGGCAAGGGTTAAGAGAACACAAAGAGAAAGACAAGAGAAATCAAATTTTGCTTCTATATGATTCTTTTTCTGAACAGTTTTACAAGAGGGAATAACTTTCCCTTTTATACAATTTGAGATAACTCACAAATAAGGATGGGCACGGGCCGGGGCAGGGCGGGGCTGGGGACCAGTGTCTCCGGCCTCAGCCCGAAAGCCCGAGGGGATTCCCCGATCCTGACCCGAAGCCCGTTCGGGGAATTCGGGGAATTTGGGGAATCCCCGTTTGGGTTTTTTTTTTTTTTCCCCCCTTAATTTATACTTTTATTATTATTTTCTCCCAATTATATATACCAACCAAAAAAGTAATTAAATATATAATATACATATTAAACGTAAAGACCATATCATCAAAAAAAAAATTAAATTTATAATGTACATATTAAATATAAAAACCATCATACTAAAGTAACATAATTATAATTTGTTATTGTATAATGTATAATTGATTTTCAAATAGTAAAATTATTATAGGTATATATGATTGATTTTCAATTATTAAAATAATATTGATATATATATATAATATACGGGCCGGAGACGAGGCGGGCCGGGCCGGGGCAAAGCCAATCTCGGCCCCGCCCTGTCCCTGAATTTTGTGCCCGACCCGAATCCCAAAAATTTCGGGGAAAATCCACCCCGTTCGAGGCCAGGTGGGGCGGATCCTCGCGGGGCTGAGCTATGTGCCCATCCCTACCCACAAACTATGTTCTCTAACAATCTGCATTCTCTTTTGTGAAATAAAGATGACTGAACTTTGGTAAAACGACATCACTTTTGTCAAAGTTCAGTTTGCTCCTACTACTCAGCTTCTTTGCATTCTCATCCCTTTTTACCAACAGCTTTGTGCTTCACATACTGTTTCTGTACTTCAAACTTGATGAGATATAAGATGACGAATGGATTGAATTGCACCATAACCATATTATAGAAAAGGTAAGCCTAATTTGTTGATTCTTTATTTGCTGGGTAATCATGATGCCTTGTTAGAGGCTAATCTTGATTGGTGAACGAAACACTAATTGGTTGATGCTTAATTAGATATCAGGACACTACCAACAAAATAAAGAGCCTTCAGGTCACATATAAAAAGTAGTTAAGAGAGAAAATGGATTGGAAGGGCATTTTCGTCCTTTGGGCAAAAAGGGTATTTCTGTAATTTGGGAGGAAAAGGGTATTTTTGTCCTTTTGAGCGGAAAGGTTATTTGGGTAATTTTGTTGGGGTTGATGCCAATATTCAATATTTATATCAAAGGAATTTTAGCAAAATTGGAATCATATCAATATTAATTAATATGGAGGAATATATTTAATTTAATTTAATATATCAAAACCCATTAATTAAATATGTACATATAAAGATATATATGGATTAAATAAATATTGATGTTTATTTAATTAGGAATATGCATTTATATAGGAATTAAATAAATAGGAATATTTATTTAATTGGGAAACATATTTAATAAGAGAATATCGTTTAGAGACATTCCAAATCCTTTTAGAGTTGCAATCCAAATTGAAAAGGAATTTGGAGATTCACAATCATAATTAAATTCCTACTATGGATTGCACTATAAAAGGGGACTTGGTTTTTATTTTTGATAAGTTGATTTTACAACTTTTGAGAGCAAAGTTTTAGTTCAATTTTTAAACTAAACCTCCCAAACACAAAACCCTAGCTGCAACCCTGGAGAGAATTTTCTCTCAAATCTGCCGCTCCTCTTAAGCTCTTGGCTTGATCTAGCAAACAATCCAAGAGTGATCCCAACCTACTTTTGTGTGGATACCGTTGCGCTCAATCCTACTTTGGGTCGATAGTGATACCTTGGAGACATCCAGAGAAGGAGCCACCAACAAAGGTATAAAATCTAACTTTGTATGTTTTAATCATATTGTGGTTATAGTTATAGAATCGTGATCTTGGATTACGGGACTCTATCATAGTAAAAAAAATTTGTGATTCTGCGCTTGTTGCGATAGAAATCCTTACAAATGGTACCAGAGCTAGGTTTGATAACTACAACTTGTATATTTTGGTGTATGCTAATATGCATGGATTAGGGTTTAATTTGATTTCTTTCAACCTGGTGTAATTTTATTTAATTTTGTTGAATGAGTTATCGTAAAATTGGTATCCAAAGACCCTAAAAATCTTGTGGTTGTGTTAGAGTAGGTGCCCTAGAGCCAATCAATTATTGTAGAATTGACTCTTTGTAATAATGTTCATTGATCAATAAAAGGCATTTTATTCTATATCACGTAAATCATTATTGTATGTATTGATATATGTCCTTAGAATGGTAGAACTGTGACGAGGGTATCAAGTGTTTCAAATTTTGATAGTGAGAACCCTATGAGCACATATGGTGGCCATTCTACAAACGTCCGTAGCCCAATTATTATTCTGAAGTAAGGCACAGATAATACAGTAAGGCTATCATAGTGTTGAATGACCCTGTCGAAAGGCAGTGACTGATCTCACTTGTCAAGGTTGTTTGGTGACAACCTGGTGCAACACATAGGTGCTTGCTATAGGCAAGTTCATTGGACTGGCCCACCAGAGGATTCCATACGAATGGTAACCCTAGTGTCTATGGAACAAATCCTCTAACGAACGGTGATGCGTAGGGATTCCATACGAATGGTAACCCTAGTGTCTATGGAACAAATCCTCTAACGAACGGTGATGCATGTGATCCTTAGACTTGAGATCACCGGAGTGCCTTGTGCACCGATTGGTGTAGTTTGACACTAGCCCAATGCACTTCTATTCAGAACTGTCAATACGGTAGTGATTGGCTACATCAAGGAGTGTATCAAGACTATGGTGGATCGACAGAGGATTCATCACTCCTGGGTATGGGGGAAGTTATCTCACGACACAATTCAGTAAATGGAAATAACACTAAAACTTTGGCCACAGTAGGATTGAGTTGTTGCTCTATCCAATTTATAATTCCGGTCATTAGTCTAGTAACTGAATACATACATATCAAGAGTAACTGAGGTTGACATTATTTTTATGTCTCGGTCTTGTTGAGATAACAGATGATGAAATGATTGGATTGTACGGTAACCATATCGTTAACAGGTAGCTGCTTCGCTGAATCCAAGTCTATCAGGTGGCCATGATGTCTTACTAGGGGCTAATCTTGGTTTGTGTGTAGTGAGACGATTAATTGGTGTTAATCGTAATACTACACACTACCGGTATGATGAGGAGCCTACAGGTCACACACATAAAAGATAATTTAAGAACCAGCTTATAAGAAGGGCATTTTCGTCTTTTTAGGTAAAAGGGTATTTTGGTAATCTCACAATGCAATCAAATTTGCTGAGATTATAGCCTTTATTTAATTTGATATTAAAATTAAATAAGTGAAATTATATTTAAATATGTGTTCGCATATATTTAAATGAATTATCGTTATTGTTAAATATTAATATTATATATATATTAATTTAATTTAATTGAAATAATGATAATTAAAATTAAAATATCTAAATGGGGCTGTTTGGACATAGGGGCTGTTTGGGTTGGTGCCCAAGCCCATTTGATGATGGAATAGGGCATTGTGTGTGCACTATACAAGTGCAAGCTTTTTGTGAATTAAATTAAGAATTTCATTCATTCAGATTTAATTAAATATCCAGCCCCTTTTCTCTCTTCCATGCCAGTTTTGCCTTTTGGGTTGAATCAAATATCACTTGTTCTTGGCTCTTAAGGCTAAAGAGGATCTAGAAAATCCTTCTTTAGTTCCTTGGGGTTATCTTCGTGTGGACTACCGATGATTCAATCCTACCCTTGGATCGGTAGTGAAACCCATTTAGAGACAAGTTGGAGAGGCCTCCAAACGTGCGTATGAATTCTTAACTCTAAACTGATTTTTCTGGGGATTTTGATTAAAAGTATATTGTTAAATTTGTGCCCTGATCTTGGTTCTAAGGAAATGATCTATTATATTTTTTTTATTTTTTTTTTGTTTCAGCTGCTATGACTTGATCATTTCCTAACAGTGGTATTAGAGCCTTGGGTACCAAATTTTACAGTTTAATGTCTGATTTACAACATGTATTTGATTAATAACATGTTATTCTATTAAATCTGCAAAATTTGTTTTTAAATGAGTGATTCGATTGATCAATTGGTTTAATAATGTGTTGATGGATGTTATATTGGTTGGTTGGTGTCCTGATCGAATGCTTGTGCATTCAATTTGATTTGGATACGTGTCGTTACATGAAAAACTACAAAAACGTGAACTGTGCGATTCATTGATTTGCAGAATTTCGCCGTGGCGAAATAAAAACTTCGCCACGACAACAATCTTTCTAGAAATTTTCAGAGTTTTCTAGAAATGCAGATCTCACCGCGGCGAAATAAAACTTCGTCGCGACAACAAAGTTTTTGTCCCAATTTTGTTTCTTTCGTGAAGGGACCAAACTGCAGTTTTTATAACCCATAAAGCCAATAACCATTCTACACCTATAAGAGGGTAATTAATAATTAACCCACCCAATTCAAAAAAAATCGGTTGTTTTTGAAATGTATGTCATGTACTTGTTTGTATATTGCATGGTGCTTGGTACATGAGCCTTATGACCTATGGTGAATATTCTAAATTATTTTTGGGTATGTATGGTTGTAAATTTTTTAAAAATAGGAGTTGCGTGTCCTGCCTTTCTTCCCCTTTACAATGTACATTCTCTTCTCATCTCATTCCCCTCTAATGTAAATCGAGGTTTCTAAATTTATTGATGTAAAATTAGTTTGAGATTAATTTTATTGTAAATTTAGTATGATGTTTTTGTAATGTACTTGAGACAGAGCAAAGGACGAGGCAATCGTACTTGAAGACTCAAGATATTTATTACAGGACCCCTAGGTGACCTACCGATTCCTCTAGGTTCGAGGAAATCGGTTTTAGTTGGGCCATGTACCAGCACATTTAATATTTTGTTTAGCATGCATGCTAAGGTTGAATGTTCAATAACATTCCGAACAATGTCATTCAAACAAAGATAATAATCTGGTGAGAAAATAAAAACCCCTCAATTAAAGTATATTAAGTCACGTATGTCTTCCATCACCATGGTTTAATCAAACCACTGCTCGGTAGAACCTTGTTTGCCAAAGAGAAGGGTACACTTTTACCAGTGGGAGGTTAAAATTAATTGGAGTTTTCCTTAATAGTGATGGGTCGACTTAAAATGAAGGTTGACAAACGTATCATAGGCATAGTAGAGAAGTACACATATTGTGTGTACATGGTGGCATGTGGTGTCCACTCTATTGATACTGAGAATCACACTTAAGGACGATGGTAGGGGCCATTGCAATTTGTGATTGGCTTGTTAGCTTCTTCACATTTGAGGTTGATAGTATGAGATATCAACTGGTGTGGATTAAGTTTGTTGGCCTACCTAATCAACCCATTTTGGCTTGTTCGCCAAAGCGAAGGTTTGAAATGGGCCAAATGGGATCTCAGTCCATTAGAAAAGCCAACGGGCTTTCTCGAGTTAATAGTGAGGGCTATTAACTTAAGGAAAATAGTGGAAGCGTTGTTTAATAAAAGACCATATTAAATAATAATGAACTTTATAATGGCTTTTTCTTTTTCTGCAATTGTAAATTCACCAAAATGAGCATTATGAACCTAAGACCAATAATCGAGAAAGAAAACAAGTTGGACGGATCCAATTTCTCATACTGGTATTGTAATCTTTAGATTATACTCAAGTCGGAAAAGAAATTATATATCCTTGAAAAGCCATACATGGCTTAGCCTGAACCTGATGCCACTCAGGAAGTAAAGGACACTTATCAAAAGTTCCTTGATAATGCTGATGGCGTTCAATGCTTGATGTTAGCATCGATGACACCAGTGCTGCAAAAGCAGCATGAGAATATGGACACTGCTACCATTATTCTACACCTCAATGAGCTTTTCGAGGGAAATGCTTGACATGAGAGGTACAAGGTGTCAAAAGCATTGTTTGGAAGTCGTTTGACTAAAGGAGCCCAAGTTGGTCCTCATGTGTTCAAGATGATCGAGCACATAGAGAGGCTTGAGACTTTGGGATTTGAGTTGGATGCAGAATTACAAATGGATTTAATTCTACAATTCTTGCCTGACTATTATGCACCATTCATAATGAACTTCAATATGAACACAATGGTGAAAACCTTGTCGGAGCTTTTGAACATGCTGAGGACTATAGAGCAGGACTTGAAGAAGTCCAAGCCTATTTTACTGGTTGTGGCTAGTAAAAGGAAAGGGTAACGGCAAGGGTAAGTCCAAGGCCAAACCTAAGCCCAAGCCTAAGCCCAAAGGACAAAGTGCTCTTGGCCCTAAGAGTGGCATAGGGAAGGGCAAAGTAGTCTACTTCTATTATGTCAAGCCTGGCCACTAGAGGAAACACTGCAAGGCTTTCCTCGCAAGCAAGAAGAACTCAGATGCTTCGACTTCAAGTATATTTATGATCGAGATTAACTTCTCTCCCTCAACATCTTGGGGTCATTAACATAGGATATGGTACTCACATTTGTACTGATGTGTAGGGACTAAGGCAGAGTAGAGTGCTTGCCAAAGGAGAGGTGGATCTACGAGTTGGAAATAGAACACATGTGGCTGCATTAGCTAGGGACTTATTGTTTATCTTTGCCTACGGGCTTGTTGTTGGAACTACATAATTGTTATTACGTACCTTTTATTTCTAGAAATATTATTTTAGTATCCACTTTGGATAATATAGGGTATCATTTTGAGATATCTAATGGATTGTTATCCTTTAGTTTGAATGGTATTCTATTTGGAATTGCAAGGTTATATAATGGGTTATATGTTCTTGATTTAAACAATAAAGATATTCTCAATGTTGAAACCAAGAAAGCTAAACATAGCGATCAAAACTAGACACATCTCTAGCACTGTAGATTGGGTCATGTTAATAAGACCCCGCATTGCAAAACTTCAAAGGGATGAAGTTTTGGACCCTTTTGACTTTCAGTCATTTGAGGCATACGAGTCATGCCTGTTAGGCAAGATGACCAAGTCTCTTTTCACAGGACAAGGTGAAAAAGCTATTGAACTATTAAGCATCATCCATAGTGATGTATGTGGTCTACTAACAGTTGAAGCCAGAGGTGGATATCCATAATTCATCACATTTAGTAATGATTTCAGTAGATATGGTTATGTCTACCTTATGAGACATAAATCTGAAGCCTTTGATAAATTCAAAGAATTTAGGAATAAAGTACAGAATATGTTGGGCAAAAGTATTAAAGCTCTTCGATTGGATCGAGGAGGTGAATACCTGAAGGAATATGTAGGATAGTATCACAACTCACCCCTCCGTATACACCCAACACAATGGAGTATTCGAAAGGAGGAATAGGACCTTACTTAATATGGTTATGTCCATGATGAGTTTTAGTGATCTACCTGCATCATTTTGGGTTATGCTGTCAAAGTCTGTAGATAAGACTTCATTTGAACTATGGAGTGGGCGAAAGCCCAACTTGTCTTATCTAAGGATTTGGGGTTGTGAAGCTTATGTTAAGAAATTAACTTCGAATAAGCTAGGCCCAAAATCTTGTAAATGTATATTTGTGGGGTATCCAAAGGAGACTAAAGGATACTATTTCTACCACCCAGAAGAGCGCAAAATTTTTGTTGCTCATTCTAGTGTCTTCCTAGAAAAGGAATTTTTTCTAAGAAGTACAAGTGGGAGAAAAGTAGAACTCGATGAATTTCTAGAACAAAAAATTATACTAGACGAAGGACAGGATGATGTGCCACAAGAAGTGGTTGAACATTATGAGAAGGTTACTCCACAACTTCTGGATGAAGGTGAACCGCCTCAGGTAGCATAGGAGCTACGTAGATTTGGAAGAGTACGCCTTTAGCCAGAGAGATATAGTTATCTCATGACTCAACATGGTTACGTACTAGTCTATAAGACGATGAACTTAGAACCTACAAAGGCACTATATCGGATCCAGATTCCGTTAAATGGCTTGAAGCCATGAAATCTAAGATGGACTCCATGTACCAGAACCAAGTACGGTCTTTGGTGGAACCACCTGAAGGGGAAAAACCCATTGGGTGTAAATGGATCTTCAAGAAGAAGACTGATATAGATGGCAAGGTGCATACTTATAAAGCACGACTGGTTGCCAAAGGTTTTAAACAAATTCATGGTATTGACTATAAAGAAACCTTTTCGCCGGTTTCCATGATTAAATCTATCCGTATTATGCTTGCGATTGCTGCACATCATGACTATGAGATTTGGCAAATGGATATCAAAATAGCTTTCCTGAACGGAAACCTTGAAGAGGAGGTGTATATGACACAACCCGATGGTTTCGTTCTTGATGGGCAAGCTGATAGTGTATGCAAGTTGCAGAGATCCATTTATAGACTCAAGCAAGCTTTAAGGAGCTAGAACATTCATTTCGATGAAACTGTAAAAGAATTCGGTTTTATAAAGAACGAAGATGAGCCCTGTGTTTAAAAGAAAGTGAGTGGGAGCGCAGTGGCATTCCTAGTGTTGTATGTCGATGACATACTTCTGATCGGGAATGATATACTGAACTTACAGTCGGTAAAGACTTGGTTATCCAAGTGCTTTTGCATGAAGGACTTAGGGAAAGCAGCCTACATCCTTGGAAAAATGATCTATCGTGATAGATTGCGTAGGTTGCTTGGCCTA
This sequence comes from Pistacia vera, assembly GCF_008641045.1. Taxonomy (NCBI): domain Eukaryota; kingdom Viridiplantae; phylum Streptophyta; class Magnoliopsida; order Sapindales; family Anacardiaceae; genus Pistacia; species Pistacia vera. Next base: position 451,032 of record NW_022196043.1, read on the forward strand.
AGTTAAAGTGCATATATTGATAAAGTACTGAAAAGATTCAGTATGGAAGAATCCAAGAAGGGATTTCTTCCGATATCACATGGTGTTTACCTCTCTAAGGATATGTTTCCTAGAACACAAGATGAGAGAGAAAGGATGAAAAGGATTCCATATGCATCAGCAATTGGATCTATCATGTATGTCATGCTATGTACTCGGATTGATGTCTCATGTGCTTTGAGCACTTGTAGTAGATATCAATCGGATCCAGGTGAGCATCATTGGATGGCTATCAATAACATTCTTAAGTACCTGAAGGGGACTAAGGATATGTTCTTGGTTTATGGAAGGGAAGATGAGCTCACTCTAAGAGGATACAGTGATGCTAGTTTCCAAATAGACAAAGATGATTATCGATCGCAATCAGGGTTTGTATTTTATCTCAATGGGGGTGCAGTGAGCTGGAAAAGCTCCAAGCAAAGCACCATAGCAGACTCTACAATAGAGGCTGAGTATATTGCATTATCAGATGCAGCGAAGGAGGCATTCTAGATTAAGAAGTTCGTCACTGAACTTGGTGTAGTTCCTACGATTGTTGATCCAATAGACATCTATTGTGACAACAATGGAGCAATTGCTCAAGCTAGGGAACCACGGTCTCATCAGAAGTCCAGACACATACTCAGACGATTCTATCTCATCATAGAAATAGTTGAGAGGAAAGATGTGCAGATCAGTAAAGTGCATACTGACGATAATCTCGTAGATCCACTAACAAAGCCTCTGTCACAGCAGAAGCATGAACAGCACTTGAGATCATTTGGTATTAAATACATGAATGATTGGCTATAGTGCAAGTGGGAGATTGTTAGAGTAGGTGCCCTAGAGCTAATCAATTATTGTAGATTTGACTCTTTGTAATAATATTCATTGATCAATAAAAGACATTTTATTCTATATTACGTAAATCATTATTGTATGTATTGATATATGTTCTTAGAATGGTAGAACCATGAAGAGGGTATCAAGTGTTTCAAATCTTGATAGTGAGAACCCTATGAGCACATCTGGTGTGTCATTTTAGAAATGTCCGTAGCCCAAGTATTATTCTAAAGTAAGGGCAGAAATAATACGGTAAGGCTATCATAGTGTTGAATGACCCTGTCGAAAGGCAATGACTGATCTCACTTGTCAAGGTTGTTTGGTGACAACCTGGTGCAATACATGGGTGCTTGTTATAGGCAAGTTCATTGGACTAGCCCACTAGAGGATTCCATATGGATGGTAACCCCAGTGTCTATGGAACAAATCCTCTAACGAATGGTGGTTTATGTGATCCTTAGACTTGAGATCACTAGAGTGCCTTGTGCATCGATTGGTGTAGTTTGACACTAGCCCAACGCAGTTCTATTCAGAGCTGTCAATATGGTAGTGATTGGCTACATCAAGGAGTGTATCAAGACTATGGTGGATCGACAGAGGATTCATCACTCCTGGGTACAAGGAAAGTTATCTCACAGTGCAATTCTGTAAATGGAAATGACACTAAAATTGTGGCCACAGTGGGATTGAGTTGTTGCTCTATCCAATTTATAATTCCGGTCATTGGTCCAGTAATAGAATACATACTGTTAGAGTAGATGCCCTAAAGCCAATCAATTATTGTAGAATTGACTCTTTGTAATAATGTTCATTAATCAATAATAAAAGGCATTTTATTCTATATCGCGTAAATCATTATTATTGCAATATGTATTGATATATGTCCTTAGAATGGTAGAACCGTGACGAGGGTATCAAGTGTTTCAAATCTTGATAGTGAGAACCCTATGAGCACATATGGTGGCCATTCTAGAAACGTCCGTAGCCCCAGTATTATTCTGAAGTAAGGGCACAGATAATACGGTAAGGCTATCATAGTGTTGAACGACCCTGTCGAAAGGCAGTGACTGATCTCACTTGTCAAGGTTGTTTGGTGACAACCTGGTGCAACACATGGGTGCTTGTTGTAGGCGGATATACCGCAGCAAGTTCACTGGACTGACCCACCAGAGGATTCCATATGGATGGTAACCCCAGTGTCTATGGAACAAATCCTCTAACGAATGGTGGTGCATGTGATCCTTAGACTTGAGATCACCGGAGTGCCTTGTGCACCGATTGGTACAGTTTGACACTAGCCTAACGCAGTTCTATTCAGAGCTGTCAGTACGGTGGTGATTGGCTATATCAAGGAGTGTATCAAGACTATGGTGGATTGACAAAGGATTCATCACTCCCGGGTACGGGAGAAGTTATCTCACGGCGCAATTCAGTATATGGCAATGACACTAAAACTGTGGCCACAGTGGGATTGAGTTGTTGCTCTATCCAGATTATAATACGGGTCATTGGTCCAGAAACTGAATATATAATATCGAGAGTAACCGAAGGTTGACACTATTTCTATGCCTTCGTCTCGTCGAGATAACGTATGATGAAAGGATCGTATTGTACGGTAACCATATCGTTGACAGGTAGCTACTTTGCTGAATCCGAATCTATCGGGTGGCCATGATGCCTTGCTAGGGGCCAATCTTGGTCTGTGTATTAGTGAGACGATTAATTGGTGTTAATCGCGATACTATACACTACCGGTATGATGAGGAGCCTATGGGTCACACACATAGAAGATAATTTAAGAGCCAAGAAGAAAGAAGGGCGTTTTCGTCTTTTTAGGCGAAAGGGTATTTTGGTAATTTCACAGTGCAATTAAATTTGCTGAGGTCGTAGCCTTTATTTAATTTGTTAGAAAAAATTAAATAAGTGAAATTCCGTTTAAATATATGTTCGCATATATTTAAATAAATTATCATTATTGCTAAATGTTAATATATATATTAAATATATATTAATTGATTTTAATTGAGATAATGATGAATTAAATTAAAATATCTAATTGGGAGTGTTTGGAAAATTTAGGGGTGTTTGGGTTGGAGCCCAAGCCCATTCCATATGGGAATAGGGCAACTAAAATAACACTATAAAAGAAAAGGTTTTAGTTGAAAATGAAAGGTGTGTTATTTTATTATTTTTCATTCTTCATTGAAAAGAGAGAAACCTCCAGCCCCAAAAACTCTCCCACGCCACTTTTACTGTTTCATTGAAAATCAAATACTTCTTTTGTTTTCTTCTTGATTTCTTAAGGCCAAGGAGGATCTAGCAAATCCCTCATTGGTTCTTGTTGATTGTCTTCGTGTGGACCTCTACGATTCGATCCTACACTTGGATCGGTAGCAAACACGTTCAGAGACAATATTGGTGGAGCCTCCAAACGTGGGTATGGTTTCTTAAACCTTGAACTGATTTTTCTACATATTTGATTATTTTATATAAACTGTGATTTTTGTACCCGGATCTTGGTTCTAAGGAACGATCCATAGAGTTTATGTTTTTGTTTTCCGCTGCGTAACTGGGCCGTTTCCTAACACAGACATATCGAGAGTAACTGAGGTTGACACTATTTCTATGCCTCAGTCTCATTAAGATAACAGATGATGAAAGGATTGGATTGTACGATAACCATATCGTTGACAGGTAACTGCTTCGCTGAATCCGAGTCTATCAGGTGGTCATGATGCCTTGCTAGGGGCTAATCTTGGTTTGTGTGTAGTGAGACAATTAATTGGTGTTAATCGTAATACTACACACTACCGGTATGATGAGGAGCCTACAGGTCACACACATAAAAAATAATTTAAGAACCAGCTTATAAGAAGGGCATTTTCGTCTTTTTAGGTAAAAGGGTATTTTGGTAATCTCACAATACAATTAAATTTTCTGAGGTTATAGCCTTTATTTAATTTGATATTAAAATTAAATAAGTGAAATTATATTTAAATATGTGTTCGCATATATTAAATGAATTATCGTTATTGTTAAATGTTAATATATATATATAATTTAATTTAATTGAAATAATGATAATTAAAATTAAAATATCTAAATGGGGCTGTTTGAGTTGGTGCCCAAGCCCATTCCATGATGGAATGGGGCATTGTGTGTGCACTATATAAGTGCAAGCTTTTTGTGAATTAAATTAAGAATTTCATTCATTCACATTTAATTAAAAATCTAGCCCCTTCTTCTCTCTTCCACGCCAGTTTTGCCTTTTGGGTTGAATCAAATATCACTTGATTCTTGTTCTTGGTTCTTAAGACTAAAGAGGATCTAGCAAATCCCTCTTTAGTTCCTTGTGGTTATCTTCATGTGGACTACCGCTGGTTCGATCCTACCCTTGGATCGGTAGCAAAACCCATTCAAAGACAAGTTAGAAGAGCCTCCAAACGTGCGTATGAATTCTTAACTCTAAACTGATTTTTCTGCAGATTTTGATTTAAAGTATGTTGTTAAATTTGTGCCCTGATCTTGGTTCTAAGGAAACGATCTGTTATATATATATATATATTTTTTTTTGTTTCCACCGCTATGACTTGATCGTTTCATAACAGGTTGTTCCCTAGCTATGAACTGTCCCTAGCAACACATTTCTACGTACAACTTCCCTTGATCTGGGCTATGCGCAACCACTGAACCAGGGTTGTGTGTGGCTACACACAGCCCTCATGCAAGCTACGTGTGCTGTCTAGGCTGCATCTTCCAAGCCCTTGGTCGTGCGTTAATGCACGGTTGGCAACAGCATATGGTGCGTGCTTCACTGCGTGTAACCCTATCCAGATGCCTATTTTAGGCGCCCGTCCAAGATGCCCAGCATCTACCATGAGCACAAGTGTGCGACACTATCCTACCAGTGCAGGCCAAGGTTGTGCACTAACATGCACAACCGCCCAGGAATTTTTGGGCTTCGCATTACGTGTGCAAGCCTAGTGGGATTGGCTTGGTTTTTGAGTTGCTTGGGTATTGGTAATCATCGTACCAATGTCCCATCAAAGAGAGAATCTCGCGAGCTTTCGTGTGTGAATTGGAAGGTGAAAGGACTTTCCCGTTGTTATTAGGTAAGGGCGTTTTAGGGATTTTAAGGTGGTGTTTTGAACGTTTTCACCTAGTTATTAGGAATAGAATAAGTTGCCGCTATTCTAGACTATTTAATTTGTTTTCAAATTGGGCAGGGACTAAACTACAAATTTTGCAAGTTTAGGGACCAATGGAACTTTGCACAATTATAGGGGATAAATTGTAATTTACCCAATAAATTCAAATTTGGTAAATTTGAATATATGCTATATTGATTGGTGTCAATAATGCATAGTGTTTGGTACTTGGTCATCGACCTTAGGATTTATTATGTTTTATGGATGTTGTAATTTTTATAAAATATGACTTGTGTGTCCTGCCGCTCTCCAAAACTCTCAATGTAATTCACTTCTCATCTAAATCCCCTTGAATGTAACTCGAGGTTTCTTTATAGTCAATGTAAAGTAGAATAGATGTTGAAGATGAGGCGAAGGCGTGAAGACATCCCGAAGATTTTATATTTTTGTGATGGAATGTATGAACATAGGGTGACCTACCAAATTCCACAAAGCTCGAGGAAATTGGTTCTAGATTGGCCATGTACCAACACATTTTTTTTGTCTTATTGTAGAAGCATGCTAAGGTTGAATGCCAAGACTATAACAAGCCAAATAAGATAAAATTTGTTAGACTAATTAAAGCAAAAACCCCTCATAATGATATTAAGTCAACATTAAAACAAGCCTTCCATCACCATGGGATTAATCAAACCATCGTTCGTCATAGTCTTATTCGCCCCCGTGAAGAGCCACTTTTACCTTTGGGAGGTTAATCATCATTGGAGTTTTTCCTTAATAGTGATGGGTTATGACTTAACTAGATGTATTTTTCTGGATTCGCCTCCTCGAAGGGTTGATAAATACACTAGAGGCATGGTAGAGTAATGCATATTAAAAATGAACGAGTGGGCATGTAGTGTTCAAACTCATCGAGCCGAAAGTTACACTTGAGGCCAATGGTTGGTGTCGTTGGATTGTGTAATTGGTTTGTTCACTTTGTTTACATTTGAGTTTAATAAGTTGGTGCTATTATATTATGTAAATTAAAGTTTGTGAAGGTCAAATTAGGAATGATGGAATTTCGGTCTACTAGGAAGACCAATAAGCCTTCCTAAGTTTAATAGTAAGGGCTATTAGCTTGAGTAAAATAGTGGAAGTAACCTTATTAATTAATAAAGATATTAACTTTGTTAAAAATTTGTACTTGTAGAATCCATTGAATGGATTGACACCCATAGCGATCAATCATCTAAAGGAAACAAGCTGGATGGTAATAATTTTACAGACACGTATTGATATCTTGGGATTGTACTAGGAGTCTGAAAGAAAATTATACCATTAGGCAGGCTCTGCCTCAAAAAGCACGGTGATGATATCACCTAGGAATAGCAAGATGGATAAGGGTGCCAAAGTTGGTAATCATGTACTCAACATGATTAGGTATATCTAGAGATTTGAGACTTTGGGTTCTAGTTTGGATAGTGACTTGGTAGTCGACTTAGTCCTTACTTGATTCTCAATTCATATATAACATAAGCATGAATAAGAAGTCTCTCCCTGAGCTCATTTAAGGACTGTAGAGCAAAAGGTCAAAGCCAGTAGTGATAGTAGTCACTAACACTGATAGAAGGATGGACAAAAGTAAGGGTGAGGCTAACACCAAGCGTAAGTTCAAGTCTAAACCTTAGGATACTCTTAAGTCTGTATGTGACGATGGAAGGTAGTTTTCTTCTATTGTGGTAAGCCTGGCCATTGAAAGAAACATTGCAAGGTCTTCCTAGCAAGCAAGAAGAAGAATGCATCTTCTTCATAAGGTATGTTTATGATTGAGAATAAGAAAGCCAAAGTTGATGGCTTTAATCAAACGTACCTTTGGCATTGTAGGCTTGGTCATGTGAACCAAACTCGCATAGCAAAACTTCACAAGGATGGATTTTTTCCATTTGACTTTAAGTCTTATAAGGTATGCAAGTGATGCCTAATAGCCAAAATAATCAAGTCACCTTTCACTAGACATGATGAAAGGACAAAGGAACTATTAGGCATCATCCATAGTGATGTGTGTGGACCTGTAACAGTACAAGCGAGAGGTGGATATTCTTACTTGATCACTTTTACTGATGATCTCGGTAGATTTGTAACAGTACAAGCGACAAATTCAAAGAATTCAACAACGAAGTATAGAATCAACTAGACAAGAACATCAAGGTTCTATAATCTAACAGGGGAGGAGAATACTTTAGCTTAGAGTTTGATGCTTACCTTAAGGAATGTGGGATAATATCTTAACTCTCACCTCCTTATACACCTCAACACAATGAAGTGTTTGAAAAGAGGAATTGAACCTTGTTTGATATGGCTCAGTCCATAATGAGTTTCACAGATTTACCCACATTATTCTAGGGCTACGCAATAGAGGCTATGACTTATACACTGAATCATGTACCATCAAAATCAATAGATAAGACACCATATGAACTATGGAACGGGCGAAAACCCGTTTTGTCTCATATAAGAGTTTGGGGTTGTGATGCTTATGCCAAGAAATTGACTTCAAACAAGCTTGCGCAAAGTCAGAGAAATGTACCTTTGTGGGGTATACTAAAGAGACAAGAGGATACTATTTCTACAATCCAATCGAGTAGAATGTTTTTGTTGCTCGAATAGGGGACTTTTTGGAGAAGGATTTCTTTCTAAAAGAAGATGGCGTTAGAAAGCTAGAACTCGATGAAGTTCTAGATCCACAAGATGCATCAAACTACAGAAAGGATAATGGACCAATGGAAATGGTTGAGCATCATGTGAAGGTCACTCCACTAAGAGTGTAACAAAGTGGACCACAAACACAAGAGCCGCGTAGGTTTGGGAGAATACGTCGTGAGCTAAGAGATATGGTTTTCTCGTGACTTAGGAATGCGACATATTGGTCTATCAAGATGATGAGCCTAGAACCTACAATGACGCCTTCTCAGATCCAGATTTCGCAAAATGGCTAAAAGCCATGAAATCAAAAATAGGTGTACCAAAACCAAGTATGGGATTTGGTGGATCCATGAAAAGGGGTCAAACCCATAGGGTGTAAATGCGTCTTTAAGAAGAAGATTGACATGGATGGGTATGTGCAAACCTATAAAGCACGACTGATTGCAAAAGGTTTCAAACAAAAGCATGGGATTGAGTATGATGAGACCTTTTCACCAATAGCAATGTTGAAGTCCATTACGATTATGCTAGCGATTGCTGCATACCACGATTATGATATTTGGTAGATGGATGTCAAAACTGTTTTCCTGAACATAAATCTTGAAGAGGACGTCTACATGAAGTAACCTGATGGTTTCTGTGATGCCCCACTTGAGGTACGTAGTTAATGCTTCTTCTTTTGCTCTTTTTGAGTTGATTCATTATTGTTTGGTTGGCCTTTGAGTGATATGTTGAACATTTGCCTTGATATTAGTTGAAAATAGAAGAAGTTTAGTGTTTCAGGCTTCGCCGCGGCGAAGAGGTGTTGTAGCCACGGGGAAGCTGCTGGACAGTTTCATCGCGGTGACAGAAGATTCCTCGCCGCAGCGACGTGCCAACCAAAATGTTTGTTAAGTTTTAGACATTTTCTTCCCTAAGGGCAATTTGACCATTCTACCCCTAATTAGTAGGAAAAGTGGGGAGTAAATTGAAAGGATTTTTCATGGAGAATATGTTATTGTGGGGGTGTTTTTGTAATGAATCAAAGGATATAGATGGAGTTCCTAAGGAAGAGTAAGGGCAAAATGGGAAGGCTTGTGCNTGCAATAGCATATGAAAATAATAAAAATCAATTGCTTAATCCATGAGAATCCGAACTACATCAAAACCCTAACCCAAAATGGGTTAGTTCATAGCTAAATCAACAACACAAACAACAGAAACGAAAAACCCAATGTTCAACATAATGAAAATAAGAGAAAGGACAAAAGATCTCCCCAAATGATGAATCCACTAGTTTTCATCTCGAATCTTCACCCTTTTTGATCAAAGTTCCTCCAATATCAACTTAAGAAAATGAAAAATAGCTCTCTCTCTAAAAGCGAACAACCCTTTACAAAAATGACTAAGTTTTTCTTTTATACCTCATCCAAAACCCTAGGAAAATGCCTAAAAAATGAAACTGTGTGTTTTGGAATTCGCAGACTTCGCCGCGGCGAAGAAGGATACTCGCCGCGACGATGAAGTGAAATAAAACTCTCGTGCGCAACTCTCTTCGCCACTGCGAACCTTCATGTGGAATTCTGAATTTACAGAATTGCCCTCCGCTTGCTTCTTTGCTTGAATCTTCGATCTTTGACGCTCTCCTCATGGAAACAAGCTTCATAGTGCTCCACTCTGCTTCAGAACTTTCCCAACTTCTAAGATCCGCTCACTTCTGAGTCCAAAAACTCCAATTTGCTCATTATTTGCATAAAATGTCCATTTTAGCCTGAAACACAAAATATAAAGAATTAAGTAGCAATTCAGGTCAAAATGAACTAAGAAGTATCTGAAATCTGACTAAAAAGTCTAATAAAAACAGTGTAATCCACGGATTCTCAAATTCCCATTTGAATTGGAATAGGTGATGTCAAATCTCTTGATATACCCAATCATTTTAGGTACATGAAGATCAACTTTGGCACCCTTATCCATCTTGGTGATGTCATCACCTTGCTCTTGAGGTAGAGCCTGCCTAATGGTATAATTTTCTTTCAAACTCCAAGTACAATCAATACATGTCCATAAAATTACTACCATCCAACATGTTTCCTTTTGATGATCAATCACTATGGGCGTCAACCCATTAAATGGATTTCTACAAGTACAAATTTTTACAGAGTTGATACTATTTTATTAATTAATAAGGCATTTTATCATTTAATATGCTCCCACTAATTTTATTCAAGTTAATAGCCCTCACTGGAGGTAGAACAAATGGGCTAAGTTAGGCGGGTCAACCCTAACCTGGCCCGCAATGAAGCGGGTTGAACCCGGCAGCAACCCTCGGGCAGGCCGGGTTGCAAAATGGCAACTCACAACCCGACGGGTTGCTGTTTTGTCTCTTTTAAAAGAGACCTGCCAACCCACCGGGTCGGCTGTTGTCAACCCGACGGGTTGACCTGCAGGTTGGCTGAAAAAAAAAAAAATTTAATTTTTTTTTCAAATTACCCATTTACCCTTGAAATATAGCCATTTTATAGCCGTTGGAAGGGTCTTTTTGGTCATTTTTCTTTCCCATTTTTTTTCTATAAATTAGCCCTAAACTCTCACATTTTTCTCACAACTCAAATTCTCTCATTCTCTCATATTCTCTAATCTCTAATCTCTCAATTATTCATTTATTCTCTTAATCTCTTTGTTATCAATTTGCTCGTATTTTAATTTTTATTATTTTTTGCATTTTTTAATTCATATTTCCAATTTTCCAAATTCCAATTCCATATTCCAATTCTCTTTCTTTAATTTTTATTTCTTCTACATCAATTTTTTTTTTCAACTACAATGGATTAATTTTTATTAGTTTTTGCAATTTTTAATTTATATTTCCAATTTTCAAAATTCCAATTTCCATATTCCAATTCTCTTTCTTTAATTTTTATTTCTTCTACATCAATTTTTTTTTTCAACTACAATGGATAGATATTTCTCTTCTATCAATTAACATGATGAAGGAAACTACTATCCTAGTCCTAGTCCCGCTGATTTTACTAACATAAATGCAGGAGGAGATTCAAATAGTCCTTCTTTCCAATTCTCAGAATCCGATACACCTCAAAATATGCCCCCGATTCCAACAGCTCCAGGTGATTTTAGAAGTCGTCCTCGTAATCGTCGTGCTTGTCCAACTTCATCTCAAGCTGAGGCGGGATCATCAATTGCCGTCGAAAGCGAAGACAGACACACATGAGACGTTTGGGCGCATTTCGACAAGTTTTACGAAATAGAAAATGACGTTCAAGTCAAGAAAACGAGATGCAAATACTGTGAAAATATTTATAAAGCTGATTCAGGTAATGGTACTAGTACTTTAAAAAGGCATGCTAATAAACAATTAATCAAAATGGAAATAGAGAAAGCAATCAAACTCAAATAACTAATATGGGTACTAATTGGCGTTGTAATTCTGATGTATATAGGGAACAGTTAGCTTTATATATTGCTGCAACTGATCAACCTATTAATATGGCTGAAGATAAATATTTTGAAAGATTTGTTCAAAATTCATTTTATCCAGGATTTAAAAGTTATTCTAAAACTGCACTAGAAATGATTTAAAATTGTTTAGAAAAATGAAATTAGAATTAAAAAATAAATGCATAATTGTCATGTTAGTGTGGCTCTAAGTGCCGATATTTGGAGTGGTAGAGCTAAACAAGATTATATTGTGTGACTAGTCTTATTTTGTAATGATGTAAATTAATAAATCTTTATAGGATTTAGATTAATGGATGTTGCATAGTGGTGAAAAAATTATAATAAAATTGTGAAGTTTAGAAGATTATGATATTGTAGTAAAGTGATAAGTTTAACTTTAGATAATGCAAGTTCTAATAGTAAAGCTATAGATTATTTTCAAAGTAATTATCTTTTATATAACAATTTGAAGTTTTTTCACCAACGTTGTGCATGCCATGTTATTAATTTATTGTGAAAAGTGGTATGAAAACAATTAAAGAAAATATAATAGAATTAGAGATTGTTTAGCTTGGATTACTGGTAGTAATAAAAGAAATGCTGAATTTTAAGACGCTTGTATAAAATCAAATATGTCTCCTAGAACTTTTGCATTAGACATGCCTGTTAGATGGAATAGTACTTATTTAATGTTTGATTCATGTTCACCTTATGCTAATATAATTAGTTATTTTGTAGCAAATAATAGAGGTTCTCATTATTTGGTAAAATGATTGGCAAATAGCTAAAGTATTTCATTCTTTTCTTAAAACTTTTTACCAATCCACTTTACAACTTTCTGGTGTGTATTATCCACTAGTATATGGAATACATACAATTATAAAAATTTCCAAGTTATTTATAAAAAACAAAGACAATGTAATTTTAAATATACCATAAAGGCAATGGAATTTTTTTTTTAAAATATTGGAAACCCCTTCATTTTCTTTATTGTTTAGGTGCTATATTTGATCCTATAATTAAATTAGCAGGTTTAGAAAATGGTTTTGACAATTTATGTGAATATTTACAAATAGAAGTAATGTCAATCAAATAGGAGAGGTAAAATACACTTTTCGAAGTATATTTCTAAATGAAAACAGGTATGGGAACCCGCAAAGAGGCGAAACATCTAGGGAAGCTGCATCAGAAGAAAAAAATGAAGACTTCTACTCTTGGGGTGCACTGAATAGGCAGAAGAGGACCCGAATCCGAAGCACAACCTCCTCTTCAGAAGCTCCACCAACAACAACAACTAATGTACTATCTTCCATGCAGTCGCAAAGTAATGAGCTTCAACAATATTTGGCAACCCCTAATGTTACCGTAGATCCACAACAGAGAGCCAACATTGATCTCTTAGACTATTGGAGAGCCAGAAAATGTATTTTTCCAGTATTATCAAGACTTGCCTTGGATGTTTTCGCTGTTCCTGTCTCAACCATCTCATCCAAACAAACATTTAGTGCAAGTGGAAGAATTTTAAATGAAATGAGGACTAAACTTTCCACAAAAATGATGAAGTCTTCACATGTCTTCGAGATTGGAACGTCACGCCATCAAGGTCAATAGAGGTTGTCGACGATACTTTAATAGAATCATTTCAATTTTGTAATATAATGATACGGATGAGGGAGGTCCTAGTGAACCCCAAAATTAGTTGTTTTGTAAATTGTAACTTGTAAATTAATTGTCAATAGTGCACTCTTTTTTCCTTACCAAGTTTTTTTCCTATTGGGTTTTCTTTGTGAGGTTTTTACGAGGCAATAATTATTGTAATTTCTTATTTTATTTTTTAATAAATGAATAAATTTAATTATTCTTATATTACATTTTAATGTATTAAATTAAATTAATATTGGAATGTTAACAAAAAAAAATTAATTTAATTTAATTATTGATATTTGAAAAGAAATTAACAATTAACTAAAACAATTACATTTATCATTTATAAATTGCTAATTATTAATTTGAAAAGTTAATTAAACATTTAAACTTAAACAAAATAAAAAAAAAAATCAAAAAGAGGGTTAACCCCCCAACCTGCGGCCTAACCCGCGGGTGGGTTGCAGTCCGGGTTGGGCCACAATTCCCCAACATTGGCGGGCCTAACCCGCTTGCTAATGCTGTCGGGCGGGTCGGGTCGAGTCGGGTTGGGCCAAGCCGGGCTAGTTGATTTTCCACCTCTAGCCCTCACATTAAACTAGGAAGTCATGTTGTCTTCCTAGTGGGCCAAAATCTCATCATTCCTAATTTGACCTCTCACGGGGGCAGTAGACCAAAGTAGGATGAGTAGGTAGGCCACAAGCTCTAGCTTACACCATTTAATAGCACCAACTTATTAAACTTAGATATAAGTATTGTAGACAAACAAATTACACAATCCAATGGCGCCAACCATTGCCTCAATTGTAATTTTGGTTAGTGAGTTTTGACACTACATCCCACCCTGCATTTTAAATATGTACTACTTTACCATGCTTCTAGTTGTACTTGTCAACCCTTCGTGGAGGCAAATCTAGCAAAGTACACCTAGTCAAGTCATAACCCATTACCATTAAGGAAAAACTCCAATGATGATTAACCTCCCAAAGGTAGAAATGGCTCCCTACAGGGCAAGTGAGACCACGACGACTGATGGTTTGATTAATCCCATAGGATGGAAGGCTCCTTTATTTTTGACTTAATATCTTTTATGAGGGGCTCATGCTTTAAAGTTCTTACCATTTTATTATCTTATTATCAGTTATTGTTTGGCATTCAACCTTAGCATGCTTCTACAAATAAGATACTCCATAAACTCTATTGGTACATGGCCATTCTAACACCAATTTCCTCGAGCTTAAAGGAAGTTGGTAGGTAACCCTAGGTTTACTATTCTATTACAAAGAATAAAAACATCTTTGGGATTCATCACGCCTTCGCCTTGTCTTCAAAGCCTATTCTACTTTACATATAAATTTAAAAGAACCTGGAGTTACATTCCAGGGGATTTAGATAAGAAGAGAATTTATATTAAAGAATGGGTGGTAAGGTAGGACACGCAGACCCTATTTAAAATAAACAAATTCGGAATAATAAAACCTAAGGTCTATGTCCGAGTACCGAACACCATGCATAATAGACACCAATCATGTAATGCATAAATTTAAATTTACCATATTTGAATTGTTGGGTAAAATTCACGTTACCCTCCTTAATTTTGTAGAGTTTTTATTGGTCTCTAAACTTTGTAAATTTATAGTTTAGTCCTTGTCTAGTTTGAAAACTGACTAAACAGTCAAGAATAGTGATAACTTATTCTTCTATTGATGGCTAAACGTAAAGCTCAAACGCTTTTCTCCATTCCCTAAAATACCATTATCCTGCAGCAACGGGATAAGTCCTTTTCAACCCTCTAATTCCCACACGAAAGATTGCGAGTTTATTCTCATCGGTGGAAACAACCATTAAACCCTAGTAGCCCAAAACGGGCCACTCTCACTAGGCCCAAACACTAGTGCAAGGCCCATAAGTCCTGGGCAACTAGGCACTGGTCTTGCCAAGGCAAGCCATTGTTGCACGCTTGCATGCGGCATTGGGAACAAGTGTTGCACGCTTGCATGCAGTAGGCACCATGCACCAGGGATAAGGCACTGTAAGGCGCACACCCTCGGAAAGGGCTAGCTGTGCTGAGGCACACCAAAGCCCCTAGGGTAACCTAGTGATGCACAACAATGCGTAACTAGGAGTAGCTATGAGCAACAATGCGCAACTGAAGGGAGTACTGTGCATGCCAACACGCTGCAAGAGAGTGCTAGGGCTAGGTTACATGCAACCCTATTCGAGTGGCTTGTGGCAGCCACACACACCCATGGTCAGGATGGCTGTGTGCGGTAGCGCATAGCCATGAAGAAGGAGGCTACGTGCACCAATGCCAACCATGGACTACTGCACCAGCCTCAAAAATCAGCCACCATCTTTAGGGTTTTCGAAACCCTAATCCAACTAATCTTCAAAGAAACTTCAACAAAAAAATCAAATAAAAATAGCAGGTTTAAAATTAAATTAAAACTAAAACCTACACATGCCAATCTAGCACCCAATCACATACATGCAATTAATAGCCGAATCGAAGCTTTGATACCTTGTAAGAACCATGTCATGGCAAGCGCAAAATAACCAAAAAAAAAAAACTCCTACCATGGCATGATTCCATTACCCAATTATGATTTCGACTAAATTAATCAACATAAATTAAAACAACCATACAAAATTATGTGATATAACTCCCATTGGTTGCTCTTTCTCTGGATTAGAACTTTTAGTACGTCACCAGTATTGTTCACAGGATAATTCATAGATACCGTTCATGGATACTGTTCACAGGTATTGTTCTTGGGTACTATTCACAAGTACTTTGCTATCGATCCAACAAGGATCATCCATCAGTGTCCTCGAAGGTAGGCTCAGGATCACCCTATGATTGCAGCTTGATCATCGATGACTTAAGTGAAGTGGCAGAAATTAGTGGAGAAAAACTCATAAGGTAACTAGGGTTTGGCATGAACGGGAGAGTTAATTTTGCTATTCAATTTGAAAAATTAACTTTTGGCAATTCCAAATAAGAATCCAATAAGGATTGTAAATCCTTAATTCCTATTTGAGGGGATTACAATCCTTTTAATTCATATTTGAATTGGATTGCAATCCATGATATAAGAGATTAGAATATCTCTTAAAGATATTCTCCTTAAATAGATCCTAATTAAATAAATATTCTTATTATTTATTCCTATATAAATACTATTCTAATTAAATAAATATTACTATTTATTTAATCCATATTATTTATCATATTTAATATATGAGTTATATATATTTAATTAAATTAATTATATTCTCATATTAATTAAAATTAATATGATTCCAAATTTTACTAAAAAATTCAACCCCTTAGCAAAATTACCAAAGTGCCCTTCTTGCCCATATGATGAAAATGCCCTGGACTCCCAATTACCAAAATACCCTTTTTGGCCAAGGACAAGATTGTCCTTCCATTTTCGTTTCTCACTTAACTACTTTCTATGTGTGTGACCCGAAGCTCTTCACTTTGCCAATAGTGTCCCGATACTAATAAGCACTAAGCAATTAGTGTTTTGTACACCAATCAAGATTGGCTTCTAGCAAGATATCATGATTCCCTGGTAAGTAAAGAATCAGCGATTTAGCTTACCTTGTCTTCAGTATGGTTACAGTGCATGCAATCCATTTTCATCTTTTATCTCATCAAGGTTTGAGGTACTAATAGTGTCTACCTCAAAAGCTATCTTGATATGTCCTATATTTGTTTCTTGAATTTGACTACTATAAATTGGATTCGAGCACCAACTCGTTCACCGTGGCCATGGATTCGAGTGCATAGTTCTTTAACCAAATATCTCGCCAAGATAAAATCCCTATAACTAGAAGTGATGAATCCTTTGTTGATCCACCATAGCCATAGTGTACTTCTCGATGTAACCAATCACCACCATTCTAGTAATCCTAAAAGAGACGATGTTAGGCTAGTGTCAAATCACATAGATATTTACACACGGCGCTCTGGTGATCTTAAGTTGAAGGACCACATGTACCACCATCCATAAGAGGATATATTCCACAGACACTGGGTTTACTATCTCGTGTGGAATCCTCTGATGGTCAATCCAGTGTACTTGCACAAGCAAACACCCATGCGTTGCACCAAGTTGATGCCCATAACCTTGACATGTGAGATCTGTCACTACTTTTCGATAGGGTCGTTCAATGTATGATAGTCTCTCCATATAATCCGTATCCTTGGTTAGATTTATACTATGACTATGGCAATTTAAGAAGGGCCACTATTTGTGCTCGTGGGTTTTGACAATTAAGATTATAACACTTAATTTCCTCGTCAATGGTTCCAACCTTTCTAAAGACATACTATTTTCTTACGCACAATAAATAGTGCTAAAATATATGCTCATAAATAAGTGATGCCTTTTATTCATTAATTTGAAATGAGTTTACAAGCTAAACCATTGGCTCTAGCACCCTACTCTAACACAAGTCACACACTTAGAAGACAGTTTAAGGATGACGACATTTGAAAGGGTTTATTCATCTTTTGATGAATGGGCATATTGGTAATTTTGTTATATAATTAAATACTGAGGTTATAGCCTATGTCCAATTTCATTATTGGAGTAATTTAGCAAAATAATAAATTTAACTATTAGAATTAATATTAATATTTAAACTAACTAATTAAATTGGGTTAATATGCAATTCACCTAAATTTGGGTTGATGCTAAACTTGACGGGTGGAATGGTATTTGCTTTATTAGTTAAATAAGTAAATTAGGTTTTACACATCCTAATTCATTTCTGGCTATGCAGTGTAATTGAAGAGAAAAATTTTCTCTTTTTCTCAATTCTCCTTCTTCCAAAAGATTGCATTCCTTAAAGCTAAGAATTAATTTAGCAAAATTAATTCTTGGTCATTATTGTACCATCTTCGTGTGGACCACGTGAGTTCAATTCCATTCTCAAATTGGTAGCAAGATCGTATTCAAATACATTGAAAGAGCTTCCAAATGCAAGTACAAACGAATCCTTGTATGGATTTTTATCGTTCAATTTAAGCATGTAATATATATAATATATATATATATATATATATATATATATAATATATATATATATAATATATTATTAGACCCTGATCTTGGCAAATTCAGAGTAATCAATGAGCAAAAATTTTGTTTTTCTACTATCATCGTTCATCGATCTACTTACATTATAGACTCAAGCAAGCATCAGAGCTGGAATATTCTTTTTGACAAATTTGTAAAGGAATTCGTTTTATGCAAAACGATGATGAGCCTTATGTATATTTAAGATGAACTTGTGTAGTTAAGGCGATAATGATGAGTGGCATTGCTTCCTTGACTGCCTCTCACCATTACCGTTTTAACCATTACTTGCAAAACATGGAAACTAGGGAAATGAGTGCTAATCACTCATTAGTGTATTGATCATTTAACACTATCTAACATTCTTAAACTTGGAAACATCTTATTTACTTTACATGAACTAACAGTATAATATAAAATAACATATAATATACATAGCTATTTAGTTTATATCATAACGCATAATATAATTGATGTAATGCTTTCCTTTAATGTTCATGAATGATACACTTCAATGCCATGTATGTTAAATACATTTTTCTTTGAAAGCTTTTTACTTTCTGCCGTCGGACTAAGCTGAGGCATGGATTATAGAACCTTTGGCCAATGAGCTAACCTTAACTTATAACACAATCCCATGGTCATGCACGCTATGGACTATCATGTCTTTTGGTCTAGACATGTGCTTGAGTGAGCTCAGGTTCCCTATACATGACAACAGCTTCCATAAAACTTAAAAACCATTTTGTTCACAAAAGCATGTCTATGTACCTTGAAGCACTTTTTCTCATACTTGGGATCAAGTCACCCTTTTTTCATCATCATATAATCGAGATGCTCTAATATTTAGAAACATACACTTTCCATATATGAACATATCATTTGATCATACCTTCATGGATGCTAAAAATTCATAGAAACATAGCATATTTAGACTTGTTTATATATAACAAGCTCATATTAGGCAATCCATAACATATTATACATAAACTCCATGTTCATTCATTACATCAAATATATATATTCATAAAATCATTAAATAATCACAAAGATCACTCATTCAAACATCTTTCAAAACCCTTTAAGCATTATTTCCATACTTGGAATCAATCATACATTATTAGGATAAAAAATAAATTAAGAAATTGGAAGCACTTTAAGGTAGTCATATAACTCGATATATTCAAGAAGGCATATATCGAGTCATACACATCCAATTGATATGATATGTGTTAGAGTAAATGCCCTAGAGCCAATCAATTATTGTAGAATTGACTCTTTGTAATAATGTTTATAAATCAATAAAAAGCGTATACTTCTATATCATGTAAATCATAATTGTGTGTATTGATATGTCCTTAGGATGGTAAAACCGTGACGAGAGTTTCAAATCTTGATAGTAAGAACCCTATGATCACATTTGGTGGCCACTCTAGAAATGTTTGTAGCCCTAGTATTATTCTGACCAAGGACACAAATAATACGGTAAGGGCATCATAGTGTGAACAACCTTGTCGAAAGTCAGTGACTGATCTCACTTGTCAAGGTTGTTTACCGACAACTTCGTGCAACACATGGGTGCTTGCTGTAGGCAAGTTCACTGGACAGACCCACCAAAGGATTCCATATGGATGGTAGCCCAAGTGTTTATGGAATAAATCATTTAACGAATGATGGTGCATGTGATCCTTAGACTTAGGATCACCAGAGCGCCTTGTGCACCGATTGGTGTAGTTTGACACTAGCCCAATAGAGTTCTATTCAGAGCTATTAATACAGTAGTGATTGGCTACATCAAAGAGTGTATCAAGACTATCCAAAAAGGATTCATCACTCCCGGGTACGGGATAAGTTATCTTATTGCACAATTCAGTAAATGAAAATGACACCAAATTTATGGCTACAGTGGGATTGAGTAATTGTTCAATCCAATTTATTAATCCGGTCATTGATCTAGTAACTGAATACAAAAATATCGAGAATAATTGAGATTGACACTATTTATATACCTCAGCCTCGATGATATAATGTTTGACGAAAGGATTTGATTACATGGTAACCATATCATTGATAGGTAGTTGTTTCGCTAAATCTGAATCTATCAGGTGGCCATGATGCCTTGCTAGGGGCCAATCTTGGTTTGTGTGTAGTAAGACGATTAATTGGTGTTAATCGTGATACTACTCACTGTTGATATGATAAGAAGCCTACCGATCACACACTTAGAAGATAATTTAAGAATCAATTTGTGAAAGGGGTATTTCCATCTCTTAGGATGAAAGGGTATTTTGGTAATCTCATAGTGCAATTAAATTTGCTGAGGTTGTTGCCTATATTTAATTTTAATATTAAAATTAAAATTAGTGAGATTATATTTAAATATCTGTGCACATATATTTAAATGGATTATTATTATTAATTAAATGTTAATATATTTTTATATATTAATTGATTTTAATTATAATAATAATTAATTTAATTTAATTATTGATATTTGAAAAGAAATTAACAATTAACTAAAAACAATTACATTTATTCATTTATAAATTGCTAATTATTAATTTGAAAAGTTAATTAAACATTTAAACTTAAACAAAATAAAAAAAAAAATCAAAAAGAGGGTTAACCCGCCCAACCTGCGGCCTAACCCGGCGGGTTAGGGTTGGCAGTCCGGGTTGGGCCAGCCAATTCCCCAACATTGGCGGGCCTAACCCGGCTTGCTAATGCTGTCGGGCGGGTCGGGTCGAGTCGGGTTGGGCCAAGCCGGGCTAGTTGATTTTCCACCTCTAGCCCTCACTATTAAACTAGGAAGTCATGTTGGTCTTCCTAGTGGGCCAAAATCTCATCATTCCTAATTTGACCTCTCACGGGGGCAAGTAGACCAAAGTAGGATGAGTAGGTAGGCCACAAGCTCTAGCTTACACCATTTAATAGCACCAACTTATTAAACTTAGATATAAGTATTGTAGACAAACAAATTACACAATCCAATGGCGCCAACCATTGGCCTCAATTGTAATTTTTGGATTAGTGAGTTTTGACACTACATGCCCACCCATGCATTTTAAATATGTACTACTTTACCATGCTTCTAGTTGTACTTGTCAACCCTTCGTGGAGGCAAATCTAGCAAAGTACACCTAGTCAAGTCATAACCCATTAC
Organism: Pistacia vera; assembly: GCF_008641045.1. Classification (NCBI taxonomy): domain Eukaryota; kingdom Viridiplantae; phylum Streptophyta; class Magnoliopsida; order Sapindales; family Anacardiaceae; genus Pistacia; species Pistacia vera. The sequence goes on from NW_022196043.1 coordinate 472,064, forward strand.
CATTAAGGAAAAACTCCAATGATGATTAACCTCCCAAAGGTAGAAATGGCTCCCTACGAGGGCAAGTGAGACCACGACGACTGATGGTTTGATTAATCCCATAGGATGGAAGGCTCCATTTATTTTTGACTTAATATCTTTTATGAGGGGCTCATGCTTTAAAGTTCTTACCATTTTATTATCTTATTTAGCATGTTATTGTTTGGCATTCAACCTTAGCATGCTTCTACAAATAAGATACTCCATAAACTCATATTGGTACATGGCCATTCTAACACCAATTTCCTCGAGCTTAAAGGAAGTTGGTAGGTAACCCTAGGTTTACTATTCTATTACAAAGAATAAAACATCTTTGGGATTCATCACGCCTTCGCCTTGTCTTCAAAGCCTATTCTACTTTACATATAAATTTAAAGAAACCTGGAGTTACATTCCAGGGGATTTAGATAAGAAGAGAATTTATATTAAAGAATGGGTGGTAAGGTAGGACACGCAGACCCTATTTAAAATAAACAAATTCGGAATAATAAAACCTAAGGTCTATGTCCGAGTACCGAACACCATGCATAATAGACACCAATCATGTAATGCATAAATTTAAATTTACCATATTTGAATTGTTGGGTAAAATTCACGTTACCCCCTTTAATTTTGTAGAGTTTTTATTGGTCTCTAAACTTTGTAAATTTATAGTTTAGTCCTTGTCTAGTTTGAAAACTGACTAAACAGTCAAGAATAGTGATAACTTATTCTTCTATTGATGGCTAAACGTAAAGCTCAAAACGCTTTTCTCCATTCCCTAAAATACCATTATCCTGCAGCAACGGGATAAGTCCTTTTCAACCCTCTAATTCCCACACGAAAGATTGCGAGGTTTATTCTCATCGGTGGAAACAACCATTAAACCCTAGTAGCCCAAAACGGGCCACTCTCACTAGGCCCAAACACATAGTGCAAGGCCCATAAGTCCTGGGCAACTAGGCACTGGTCTTGCCAAGGCAAGCCATTGTTGCACGCTTGCATGCGGCATTGGGACAAAGTGTTGCACGCTTGCATGCAGTAGGCACCATGCACCAGGGGATAAGGCACTGTAAGGCGCACACCCTCGGAAAAGGGCTAGCTGTGCATGAAGGCACAGCCAAAGGCCCCTAGGGTAACCTAGTGATGCACAACAATGCGTAACTAGGAGTAGCTATGAGCAACAATGCGCAACTGAAGGGAGTACTGTGCATGCCAACACGCTGCAAGAGAGGTGCTAGGGCTAGGTTACATGCAACCCTATTCGAGTGGCTGTGTGCAGCCACACACAGCCATGGTCAGGATGGCTGTGTGCGGTAGCGCATAGCCATGAAGAAGGAGGCTACGTGCACCAATGCGCAACCATGGACTACTGCACGCAGCCTCAAAAATCAGCCACCATCTTTAGGGTTTTCGAAACCCTAATCCAACTAATCTTCAAAGAAACTTCAACAAAAAAATCAAATAAAAAATAGCAGGTTTAAAATTAAAATTAAAACTAAAACCTACACATGCCAATCTAGCACCCAATCACATACATGCAATTAATAGCCGAATCGAAGCTTTGATACCACTTGTAAGAACCATGTCATGGCAAGCGCAAAATAACCAAAAAAAAAAAACTCCTACCATGGCATGATTCCATTACCCAAGATTATGATTTCGACTAAATTAATCAACATAAATTAAAACAACCATACAAAATTATGTGATATAACTCCCATTGGTTGCTCTTTCTCTGGATTAGAACTTTTAGTACTGTTCACCAGTATTGTTCACAGGATAATATTCATAGATACCGTTCATGGATACTGTTCACAGGTATTGTTCTTGGGTACTATTCACAAGTACTTTGCTATCGATCCAACATAGGATCAAGTCCATCAGTGTCCATCGAAGGTAGGCTCAGGATCACCCTATGATTGACAGCTTGATCAATCGGATGACTTAAGTGAAGGTGGCAGAAATTAGTGTGAGAAAAACTCATAAGGTAACTAGGGTTTGGCATGAACGGGAGAGTTAATTTTGCTATTCAATTTGAAAAATTAACTTTATGGCAATTCCAAATAAGAATCCAATAAGGATTGTAAATCCTTAATTCCTATTTGGAGGGGATTACAATCCTTTTAATTCATATTTGAATTGGATTGCAATCCATGATATAAGAGATTAGAATATCTCTTAAAGATATTCTCCTTAAATATGAATCCTAATTAAATAAATATTCTTATTTATTTAATTCCTATATAAATACATATTCTAATTAAATAAATATTACTATTTATTTAATCCATATATATTTATCATATTTAATATATGAGTTTAATATATATTTAATTAAATTAAATATATATTCTCCATATTAATTAAAATTAATATGATTCCAAATTTTACTAAAAAATTCAACCCCTTAGCAAAATTACCAAAGTGCCCTTCTTGCCCATAATGATGAAAATGCCCCTGGACTCCCAAATTACCAAAATACCCTTTTTGGCCCAAGGACAAGATTGTCCTTCCATTTTCGTTTCTCACTTAACTACTTTCTATGTGTGTGACCCGAAGGCTCTTCACTTTGCCAATAGTGTCCCGATAACTAATTAAGCACTAAGCAATTAGTGTTTTTGTACACCAATCAAGATTGGCTTCTAGCAAGATATCATGATTCCCTGGTAAGTAAAGAATCAGCGATTTAGGCTTACCTTGTCTTCAGTATGGTTACAGTGCAATGCAATCCATTTCATCATCTTTTATCTCATCAAGGTTTGAGGTACATAAATAGTGTCTACCTCAAAAGCTATCTTGATATGTCCTATATTTGTTTCTTGAATTTGACTACTATAAAATTGGATTCGAGCACCAACTCGATTCCACCGTGGCCATGGATTCGAGGTCATAGTTCTTTAACCAAATATCTCGCCAAGATAAAATCTCCTATAACTAGAAGTGATGAATCCTTTGTTGATCCACCATAGCCATAGTGTACTTCTCGATGTAACCAATCACCACCATTCTAGTAATCCCTAAAAGAGACGATGTTAGGCTAGTGTCAAATCACATAGATATTTACACACGGCGCTCTGGTGATCTTAAGTTGAAGGACCACATGTACCACCATCCATAAGAGGATATATTCCACAGACACTGGGTTTACTATCTCGTGTGGAATCCTCTGATGGGTCAATCCAGTGTACTTGCACAAGCAAACACCCATGCGTTGCACCAAGTTGATGCCCATAACCTTGACATGTGAGATCTGTCACTACTTTTCGATAGGGTCGTTCAATGTGATGATAGTCTCTCCATATAATCCGTATCCTTGGTTAGATTTATACTATGACTATGGACAATTTAAGAAGGGCCACTATTTGTGCTCGTTGGGTTTTGACAATTAAGATTTATAACACTTAATTTCCTCGTCAATGGTTCCAACCTTTCTAAAGACATATACTATTTTCTTTACGCACAATAAATAGATGCTAAAATATATGCTCATAAATAAGTGATGCCTTTTATTCATTAATTTGAAATGAGTTTACAAGAGCTAAACCATTGGCTCTAGCACACCTACTCTAACACAAGTCACACACTTAGAAGACAGTTTAAGGATGACGACATTTTGAAAGGGTTTATTCATCTTTTAGATGAATGGGCATATTGGTAATTTTGTTATATAATTAAATTTACTGAGGTTATAGCCTATGTCCAATTTCATTATTGGAGTAATTTAGCAAAATAATAAATTTAACTATTAGAATTAATATTAATATTTAAACTAACTAATTAAATTGGGTTAATATGCAATTCTACCTAATGTTTGACTGAGGCTAAACTTGAGGGGTGGAATGGATATTCTACATTATATTTAAAGAACGGAAAAATTAGGGTTTGCTAACCTCATTCATTTGAGCCTTGGAGTGCAATTAAGAGAATAATTTTTATTCTGCTCTTCTCCATTCACCTTCTTCCAAAATCTATATTCCTTAAAGCCAAGTATATATATATTAGACCCTGATCTTGGCAAATTCAGAGTAATCAATGAGCAAAAAATTTTGTTTTTCTACTATCATCGTTCATCGATCTACTTACATTATAGACTCAAGCAAGCATCAAGGAGCTGGAATATTCTTTTTTGACAAATTTGTAAAGGAATTCAGTTTTATGCAAAACGATGATGAGCCTTATGTATATTTAAGATGAGACTTGTGTAGTTAAGGCGATAATGATGAGTGGCATTGCTTCCTTGACTGCCTCTCACCATTACCGTTTTAACCATTACTTGCAAAACATGGAAACTAGGGAAATGAGTGCTAATCACTCATTAAGTGTATTGATCATTTAACACTATCTAACATTCTTAAACTTGGAAACATCTTATTTACTTGTACATGAACTAAACAGTAATAATATAAAATAACATATAATATAACATAGCATATTTAGTTTATATCATAACGCATAATATAATTGATGTAATGCTTTCCTTTAATGTTCATGAATGATACACTTCAATGCCATGTATGTATAAATACATTTTTCTTTGAAAGCTTTTTACTTTCTGCCGATCGGACTAAGCTGAGGCATGGATTATAGAACCTTTGGCCAATGAGCTAACCTTAACTTATAACACAATCCCCATGGTCATGCACGCTATGGACTATTCATGTCTTTTGGTCTAGACATGTGCTTGAGTGAGCTCAGGTTCCCTATACATGACAACAGCTTCCATAAAACTTAAAAACCATTTTGTTCACAAAAATGCATGTCTATGTACCTTGAAAGCACTTTTTCTCATACTTGGGATCAAGTCACCCTTTTTTCATCATCAATATAATCGAGATGCTCTAATATTTAGAAACATACACTTTCCATATATGAACATATCATTTGATCATGACCATTTCATGGATGCATAAAAAATTCATAGAAACATAGCATATTTAGACTTGTTTATATATAAACAAGCTCATAATTAGGTAATACATAACATATTATACATAAACTCCATGTTCATTCATTACATCAAATATATATATTCATAAAATCATTAAATAATCACAAAGATCACTCATTCAAACATCTTTCAAAACCCTTTAAGCATTATTTCCATACTTGGAATCAATCATACATTATTAGGATAAAAAATAAATTAAGAAATTGGAAGCACTTTAAGGTAGTCATATAACTCGATATATTCAAGAAGGCATATATCGAGTCATACACATCCAATTGATATGATATGTGTTAGAGTAAATGCCCTAGAGCCAATCAATTATTGTAGAATTGACTCTTTGTAATAATGTTTATAAATCAATAAAAAGCGTATACTTCTATATCATGTAAATCATAATTGTGTGTATTGATATGTCCTTAGGATGGTAAAACCGTGACGAGAGTTTCAAATCTTGATAGTAAGAACCCTATGATCACATTTGGTGGCCACTCTAGAAATGTTTGTAGCCCTAGTATTATTCTGACCAAGGACACAAATAATACGGTAAGGGCATCATAGTGTGAACAACCTTGTCGAAAGTCAGTGACTGATCTCACTTGTCAAGGTTGTTTACCGACAACTTCGTGCAACACATGGGTGCTTGCTGTAGGCAAGTTCACTGGACAGACCCACCAAAGGATTCCATATGGATGGTAGCCCAAGTGTTTATGGAATAAATCATTTAACGAATGATGGTGCATGTGATCCTTAGACTTAGGATCACCAGAGCGCCTTGTGCACCGATTGGTGTAGTTTGACACTAGCCCAATAGAGTTCTATTCAGAGCTATTAATACAGTAGTGATTGGCTACATCAAAGAGTGTATCAAGACTATCCAAAAAGGATTCATCACTCCCGGGTACGGGATAAGTTATCTTATTGCACAATTCAGTAAATGAAAATGACACCAAATTTATGGCTACAGTGGGATTGAGTAATTGTTCAATCCAATTTATTAATCCGGTCATTGATCTAGTAACTGAATACAAAAATATCGAGAATAATTGAGATTGACACTATTTATATACCTCAGCCTCGATGATATAATGTTTGACGAAAGGATTTGATTACATGGTAACCATATCATTGATAGGTAGTTGTTTCGCTAAATCTGAATCTATCAGGTGGCCATGATGCCTTGCTAGGGGCCAATCTTGGTTTGTGTGTAGTAAGACGATTAATTGGTGTTAATCGTGATACTACTCACTGTTGATATGATAAGAAGCCTACCGATCACACACTTAGAAGATAATTTAAGAATCAATTTGTGAAAGGGGTATTTCCATCTCTTAGGATGAAAGGGTATTTTGGTAATCTCATAGTGCAATTAAATTTGCTGAGGTTGTTGCCTATATTTAATTTTAATATTAAAATTAAAATTAGTGAGATTATATTTAAATATCTGTGCACATATATTTAAATGGATTATTATTATTAATTAAATGTTAATATATTTTTATATATTAATTGATTTTAATTATAATAATAATTAATTTAATTTAAAATACCATTAATGGGGTGTTTGGTTGCAAGGGTGGATTAGGGTTGGAGCCCATGTCTATTTCTAACTAGAATAGGGTTTTAATTGTTGCACTATATAAGTGCAACTTAAAATTAAAACAAATATAACACTATTCAATAAAGAAAAACCCTAGCCACCTACCCCACTCTCCCTCTCATGCTCTTCATTGAGTGGAGAAGAAAAAATCTTCTTATAGATTCTTGAAGCCATCAAGTGGATCTAGCAAATCTCTTTTTGGTTCTTCGGATTGTCTTCGTGTGGATCAACGTTCGTGCGGTTCTACATTGAATCGGAAGCAAAATCAAATCAGAGACTTTTGAAGGAGCCTCCAAACGTACATAAGTGAATCTGAATCCTTGTATGAATTTGCTGTTAATTTGATATTATACAAATCTTATAATATACGTAAACAATATAATCAGTACCCGGATTTTTTGGGATTGAGTAATTGATCGATTTGTGTGTAGAAAGAGATTAATAAGCTAAATGAATACTATGAAAGAACAAATGAAAGATAAACAAGAGAAAAAAACTTAAAGTGGTTCGGGAGATAATCTTGGATGTAAAGCAATTCTTGCATCCACTGTTATTTTATTGCTAAGATTACAAAATAAGAGTAGTTATCTCTTTTTTTAGGAGATTTCTCATATATATCATATTCGGGGTGAAAACCCCTTATTTATATAGTTCTGGAGGTAATCTTGGATGTGATGTAATTCACATGCATCCAGACACATGGCGCCTCATTTTTATCTAGGTGGATGAAGCAACTCTCATGCAAGCAGACATGTGGAAAGATGTCAAAGCCGTGTTCTTATTGGTGAAGCTATCCTCATGTAGGGAAAGCACATGTCCTAGCAAAGGCAGCTTCATTCCCTCTTTTGCAAGCTTTGTCCTCTGAAAGTGGGTCCACCTGGTGGACACGTGTCTAGTCCTTATTCTGCATGTATTACCATCCAACACATAGTAAGGCTAGATTTTATTCTTCAGTGGTGAAACAAGCCAATGTTTGCCTTTCTGTACGGAATGAATTGATTAAGTTATTACGTAATTTGTTCAAATTGACTAATTTTTTTTGCATGGTAATTGTTATGTTCCAGTTGTTCTTGATATACTGCATAATGTTTCATAATATTTTATCGTTTCAACATGTAAAATAGATGGAAGAAAAACTCAAGTGTTAATTCATATTTATATTACGTGCATTTTATTGCTGCATTTCTTAATTTCATCTTCCATGTAAGTACGTCGTTTATATTTCTACTTGCATGTTGTTGGCATACACCTATACTTGTATAGTTGTAGTTGTATTGCTTAATTCAGCCATTAAATTGGAACTTCAGTGCGGAATAATGGTTTGATTCAAATACTTACCACTGGTTGATAATGTTTTGTAAGTTGCCTTTCATGAATGACCACCACTTAAATAGCCGAAGATCATATTTCATGCAATAGCTACTTATAATCTCCTTTTGTAAGCATGGCATGATAGTCATAATATGTATTATCGTTGGAATATGAAAACTGTTGACATGTTTCAACATTTTTATATGGGTATAATCGACTTTAAAAAAAATGGGGGTTTACGGTCATATTTTGGAACCTGTTGGAGGTATTGGCAATAGTTGGAACACAAGGGCGTTATTAAATTATTCATTTAATAATAAATAAATCAAACGTTCCATAAAAGTTGAATCACTGGGAATGGAAGATTCGGGTTTCGGAGCAAGATTTGCCCAAAACCGTAAAATTGGGCGGCTTGTGTATAACTAGAAAATAGGACGTAGAATTGATGGGAAACACATGATTGTTCTGATTAGAGATGGGTTTTGTCCCGTCTGCAAAGATGATTAATGAAAATAATATTTTTTTGCACAGTTGATTTAGTAGGGGAGAAACAAAGCAGGTATGTTTGTTTGGTTGAGTTTATTATTTGGTGAAATGTTGCAATCTCAATGAGATCGATGTGTATATTTAGGCACACCGTCCAGGCATTGATTGGGGTGTTTTTGATGAGATTTCATTGTTGTTTTAAGACTTACTATAGTGATTTAACATTGCTGAATTTGTGTTAATTTCGGTGTTAACTATTTAAATTTTGCAATGTTAGTGAGAATGTTATAGTTTTTCTTTTAATTTTTTGATGAATTGGTATACAATACTTATCAATAATTTGCTTGAGATTTCCTTCAATCTGTGCAATTTAAATACTAAGAAAAGGGATAAAGTGATGAACCTTGAACAACTCTTATCAGTTAATCACAATTTGTTGATACCAATCGTCAGTTTTTGACATAGAATGTCTGGCGGATGAATTCATGGAGCGGGATGAATGTCAAAATTCCATGCGTAAAGCCCAAATGTGCTAAATGAGCATGCCCCATTCAAATGGCCATAAATTTTGATCTGGGAAGAGTTACGGGGCCCGTAAGATATCATTGGAAAGCTTATTTCGAGCCCGTTGATGTTAGTTGGCTAAAGGTCATTTTTGAGGTCAAAATCCACCATTTTGGCATGTTTCAGTGCTGTTTTAGTTGTTTGCACGTTTTTTCCTATTTTATTTCGGGTTTTCTTATTTTAATTAATTTAGTTTTTGTTTCCTTTGTTATTAGGAGTCTTATTAGGGTTGGTTGTCACTCTGTATAAACTTATTTTTCATTTTGGATGTCATTCAATAAATTATCCAATTTTTTCTTCAAATTTTGTGGTTTAAGTTTCTAGATTGAGACTTGTGTTATCAATTCTAAAGGTGTAGTCGTGTGCTAGTCTTGTTTATCACGCTAACTCTCTGCATTAGTTGGTATCAGAGCAGGTAAAATTCGTTTGATCTAATGGTAGGTGATGAAGTTTTAGGAGGCGATCGTTCTCATGACGAAGATTAAGGAGCTGAGACCTCGCAAGAGGTAGTGTTGAGGGCTTTGGAGCAATGAATCGATCTCAGATTTCAGCTTTTGGAATGACGTTTTGACAAAAGGCAATGTACCGAGGATGATGCCGCTCATGGATGGCCTATTGGCGGACCTGTTTTTGCAAATAGACCTAGACAACCAGTTTACATGGAAGAGTCATACGAAGAAGATGATTATTATGAAGAACCTAAAAGGAACATGGGGTATGGTAGAAATTAGCATGGTGACAGAGACTCCAATGAATTCAGATTAGAGGTAGATATCCTTTGCTTTAGAGGAAATTTAGATATTGCGGAATTTTTGGATTGGATGGTAGAAGTACATAGGTTTTTTGAATATATGAAGATCCCAGAGGGGAGAAGGGTGAAACTAGTCGCATGTAGATTGAAGGGAAGAGCTTCTACATGATGGAAAAGATTACAGGCCAGATATTTACCCATGGGAATTACCAGATGCAATGGGAATTTCTTTAAGTCGTTTAACATGGTGAATATTTACCCATTTCACTCTTCTGATGAACCCTTGTATCCCGATGCCTAACTCAACTCGAGGTTGAGTTTTTCTTAAGTGAAGGGGACTGACGTAGAATATCTGGCTAATGAATTCATGGAGTAGTCTTAATGTCAAAAGTCCATGCGTAAAGCCCAAAGATGCTAAATGAGCATGCCCCATTCAAACGGCTATACTTTTGATGCGGGAAGCGTTACAGGGCCCGTAAGATACCGTTGGAAAGCTTATTTCGAGCCCATCAATGTTAATTGATTGGAGGCCGTTTTTTAGGTCAAAATCCACCGTTTTGGCGTGTTTCATGGTTGTTTTAGTTGTTCGCACGTTTTTTCCTATTTTATTTCGAGTTTTCTTGTTTTAATTAATTTAGTTTTTGTTTCCTTTGTTATTATGAGTCTTATTAGGGTTGGCTGTTATAGACATAAAAATCTACCTGTATGGAAAGGGGGTCTGATCCCATGAGGTTGAGGCCACTAGTAATCCGCTGCACCTGCACACGTAGAGAAACAAATGCATGAAGTGACGGAAAACACCGGGGTGGTGCTCGCCGTAGGCACACCGACGCTTAAGTCAGTAAGGCTAAAAGAGGCTAATTTAGTGAGGGCTAGGGAGTAGAGAAGTTACCAGAAGTCTAGTCGGGGATTGTGACTACGACAGTGATATAAAGGTCTCAAGTAGGAACTCCGGGTGTGAAGGTGTAGTATAATGTGTCTTGTAAGAGGGTTGGCCTTTGTTTATATAGTGATTGTCTGGTCTCCCAATTCTGGTGGGATTGGGAGTTCTGGTAGCAATCCCTTTCCTCCAGGGATACGCCCTTTGACCCCCTTATCCTGGAGTGAGAGGGAATCCTAGTGTGACTCTGACACGAACCCTAGAGGAATTAGGCGGTGATGAGCTGTCTTACCAGTGTTCGAACAGGAAAGTGATCTCGAATAGGGAAGTGATCTCGAATAAGAAAGTGATCAGTGGATGTCCGTGGGCTTTGAACTTGCTCATATGTCCAGGAAGTGGACTAGGATTAGGAGGCTTGGGCCCAGGTGGTTTGGGCTAACTATATCTCGTACCAGATGGGCCTAATCTGGATTGGGCTGCGTCGGGATTGGGCCTGGTCTCTTTCTCATTCGGTCTCGTTTTCTTATTTGGGCCAAGGACGATTTTTAGCCCTAACAGCTGTCACCCTATATAAACTTATTTTTCATTTTGGATGTTATTCAATAAATTATTCAGTTTTTACTTCAGATTTTGCAGTTTAAGTTTCTAGATTGAGACTTGTGTTATTAGTTCTAAAGGTGTAGTCGTCTGCTAGCCTTGTTTATCACGCTAACTCACTACGTCAGGTTCGATATATGATCATTAGCTGTATAGTTTTTATGGTTTGCGTGGGGAAGTACCAAAATACTACAAACTTTTGAAGAGATTTTGAAGATGTGTCTATTCTTGTTAAAGAATGGAAGCCTCTGTATGTATTTGATGTTCTGCCTTCATTCCAAGCAATCATATAATGAAATTGGTGGAGCTTTAAGTGATGTTTGGAACCAGATTGGTCTTTACTCGTAAATTTCCAGATGATTCATAGTTTGCAACCACTCGAAACTAATTGAGATGTGTACATAAAATGAATAGTGTTTCATGATTATCAATGTGGATGAGGATTGCAAGTATGGTGTCAAAAAATTTATTATGTTGTTTTCTTACTCCAGTTTAGTTTATTATTAAGGTGAAATTTTGCAATTTTAGTGAGATGTGTATATTTAGGTTGTATGGTGGAAAAATATAAATTGTCGTGATTCGTTGCTGTTTGATTAGCTAATAAAAATTTTGCATGGCAGTGAGTATATATATATATATATATATATATATATTTGGTAAGAGGTTCACAAAAAGAATAATGAATTACAAGTAAGAGAGAAAAACCCCAACACTTCATCCTTAGCAATTAGCAAGAGGCAAAGAGGCTCAAAAGAAAACAGCAAAACAAGACGGGATTTACAAACCAAAACAAATTCCTGAATCCAAAGAAAAGGCAAGAGACAAGAACGCCTATACAAAACAGTCCACAGTCCACACTGAGGCCCTCAGAACCATAAGATAACCAACAAAAACAACAAGAGAGCAGAGAAAGGAGTCAGCATTAGGCGAAGAAGTCAGCAGCTTCATATACAAGCAAAATAGAAACTCAAATTGCCCAGACAAATCAATCATCACCACCCAAAGACCCACCCAGCTGACACTAACCAGCAAGCAAAAGGCTGGCAGCAAGCGAAAAAAGGAGGAGCCTTCAAGACACAGACAACCTACCTAGAAACCTAAACAAATCTCCATAAGGCTTTTTGAGAAGCAAAACAACGCAACACCTCCAAACAATCATACCATCCCCGTCATAACCCCAAGTCTCCCAAAAGGCAGACATCATAACACACCAATAACCAACAAAAAATCCACAACTACAGGATGCAAGAATGATCCCTATATTTCTCACCAAAGTAGCATCTAGACATACCCCATTCCTCCAATAAATTGTGGACATGCACAATGTTCTTGAACTTAAAACCAACCTGAGTCTAACCGCTAACATGATTTGAAGTTCAACCCACTGGGGGCTGTGTTTGTCACTATTAAAAAGCCGCAATTTTCGCTCTTTCCAGATCCAGTAAATCATAGCAACTATAAGGAGGTGACAAATAATAGATGTAGCTTTTGTTGCCCTTAAGATTACATGCACACCAGTCAATGGAACTTTGCCAATCTCCCACAGAAACTCTAAACTTACCCTTATCTTATCTTGGAGCTTACGTCAAAAGGACATGCAAAGAAAAGGTGGTCATGGGAGTCCATAAAACCATTACAAGGAGCGCACTCCATGCAAGTCGTAGTCACCCACCTCCTCATCCAGTCTTGTGTAAGTAATTTACCTTTTATAGCTAGCCACAGAATGAAAGAGTAGAGAGGAATGTTCTGACCAAACCATAGAAGATGATGCCAAGAGACCTTGAAGCCACCTGGGGACAAGTCCTACCAAGCTTATCTCACAGAAAAGCACACCAGTTTACCTTTGTCCTCCAAAAGATCTCATCTCTATTAACAGCAGTAGGGATTGAAGGAGACTGATTAACAACCTGGGAGAATCTATCAGAAATTACCTCTAGCCAATTCCATTGCCTGTTAAGAATAATCTCACTAACCTAAGGCTCATTCTAGCCTCATAGATCAATCTCTTAGGGATAATTCCATCCAAAGGACCAAGAAGATGCCAATTATCATGCCACAAAAAAATAGAAGCCCCACTACCCAACTGGGACCCAATGTGGTTCAAACCTCATCCCTTAAATTGAGAATCTTCCGCCAACTCCAACTAGCATCCCACGACACCTTCACATTCCAAAAACTCCTACCTTTTAACTGAAATGTGTTAATCCATTTCACCCATAACGAATATTTATTAACCATAACACTCCAAAGATGGAAGATCATAAGAATAATTCCATCCTTTCAGAGGATGAATGCCTAAATCCCCATTTGCCTTTGGCACACATAAATCCTTCCAAGCAACTTTAACCTTACCATTAACAAGCTCATTCCCTAACCAAAGGAAGCTCTTCATCAGTTTTTCCAAAGCTTTGGTCACAGAACTCAGGAGAATGAAAAGGGATGCCCAATAAACTTGCATAGAGGAGAGGACAGTGATAACAAGCTGAAGCCTCCTAGCATAGGAAAGGAACTTATTCTTCCATGACTTCAACCTTTTTTTCATCTTCTCAATGAAAGGAATGCAATCATTGTGCTTAAGCCTTGCGGTAATCAACGAAACCCCAAGATATCTAACAGGGAGATAACCTTCAGAAAAACCCATAATGTCTCTAATCTGAGTACGAATCTCCTCCTTGACATTGCAAAAAAACATAGCACTTTTCAAGGGATTGGGCTTTAACCCAAAGACCTGAGGAAAGTCTGAAAGAGCATCGTTAATGATCGAAACCAAATAAGTATCTCCATGGCAGAAAAGAAACAGATCATTTGTAAAACAAATGTGACTAAGATTTAGCTTCTCGCACCTAAATGGTACTTGAAGCCATCATTCCCCTCAATTTTACTACAAACCAGTGCAGTGAGAACTTGCATAACTATCGTAAACAAATAAGGAGAGAGAGGATCCCCTTGCTTAAGTCCTCTCTTCCTAGGGAAGAATCCATGGAGCTCACCATTAACAAAGACAGAGAAGGACGCAATAGTCACACATTCACAGATACACTGAATCATTCAAGGAGGGAAACCAAACTTACCAAGAATATGAATCGGGAAACTCCAATTACACTATCATAAGCTTTCTGTATGTCAACCTTAAACGAGCATCGGGCAACCCCTTTATCTTTATGATAATTGCAGAAGATATCTTGTGCAAGCATAATATTGTCACTTATTCTTCTACCTAGAATAAAAGTATTTTATGTGAACCAAGAACTGAATTGCCATAGAAGTTGTAGTTTGTTTGATTTTGGGGCCTTTTATAGAATTATTTAGAGAATGTGGGGATTAGGGTTGCATAATTATGCTATAGGTGTAAAATTATAGGCCACAATAGTAGTATTAGAATTTTTCAGTCTATGCCCTGATGCAAAGAGTGCCAAAAACTGTAGGTCTTCAAAAGAAGAGGGCAATGATGAGACGACGCTTCTTCGTATGTAAAAAATATTTATGCCTATGATCATATTCAAGATATCTGAATTAATTTCATTGCAATAACATGTAAGACTCCTATTGATATGCCTGGTATGCAATATTATGTACAGGAAAGTGGGATCGGGTGGTATATAGCCAATGCAATATTACTTGCCTGAAGATGGAAGCTCCTCAACAATATATACAAAAAATTGGGGACCAATTAAATATTGTCCTTGAGAAATGAGAAACGAAATAAGAGAAGATTACCAAAAAGCGGCTTAATTTATAAATATAGAATATAAAAAATAGTGAACATTTTACAACTATAGAGTATATAAGTTTTGATGACAAAAAAAGGTGGACATTTTATAAGTTTAGAGCAGCAGTTGAGGTGATGTTTCTAATTCTCTGAGAGATATCAATGATCCCATTATAAGTTGCAGTATGTTACTCCGGTCTTTTCACATATCTCATTGTCCTTGCTTTAGATTGCAGTGTGTTCTATAGAAATGGTTGACGAAAACCTGTGTCGATACTGGGAACAAGACCGATGCATTCGACATCACTTTTGGATTTCTTTTGCATCTTCAATACATGCATTTGACATGTTTGGGTAGCACTACCTGTAAACACACAATATTAATGATAATATACCAGTAAACAAACGATATTGTAGAACATGTTTCAATCCCAACACCCATTCCTAAAACAAACAAAAATTGGAAAACAAATTCAGCTGAAACATTCAATATATTTGTTCAAAGCTGGACAACTTTGAGTATGCTGTAAACTACTGATGACATCTTATTTCAAGTACTAAGAGTGAGCAGTGGATGTAGTTATCGTGTGAAGACATGAAGATACAATTATGTTATCGAATTTTTAATTCTCAAGCAAAATGACGAAAATCTAGATAAAGCATAGGATAAATGTCAACGAAGCAATTAGATGTTGATATAAGCTTTAAAAAGAAATTCTTGTTCTCTAGCAATACATAGTACCGGGATTAAAATTGCGGAATTATGGTGAAGTGCATTCAAAATTGTATTCATTCATTTGGTACAGCTATCTATACACATGGAAAGAATCTTAAAAAGCATTACTGCACAAGAATCTTATAATAAAAAGAAAAATGCAAATAGGTGGGTTGAAATAACACAGCATACATAAATTGACATAATTAAATGGGTTGACAAATTTGTACAGCATAAGGTGGTACAGAATCTTATAATAGCAATATGATCAATTACCATACAGAATCTTCAGTAAAAGTCTTGGTACAGAGAACTTTGGACTGAGTCATATGTTTACACAAAATTCAGGAAACAGATAAATAGAATCCTACCATATTTTATGCATATGAGAGGATGCTTTTTGTTATTAACATTATATTTTATATAGTTTTGGATCATGGGAAACAATAATGGAAAAGAAAACAATGAATGAATGAGTGAATTATGTAACAACTTGACCTATTCAAGTTTATACTCTTATTACTATGAATTCCTCCCGAAACCGTGAAGACAGAAGTGTGAATTCCAAGCAGCCCAACTTAGGCTTACTTATTCATAATTAAAAAGAAAATAACATAAATGCAAAGTTTTGTTCATGAAATAGTGCTATAGTCATCCACAACAAATCTTGACATATCTATTTAGCTAATTCTTCATCTTCCTACCGATCAATCTATTTAGGCCACAGGATTGCAAAAATTTCCACTAGAGATTTGCCCTTGCGAATTGACTAGGGTTAAGTTGGCACACAGGAAAAAAGAATAACAAAGTTGGAAAATTTTAGAACTTATGTTGTTTATTTTTAGATTCAATGGTCAAATTTCTCACATTATATAGAAATCTAGAGTGAGCCTACTATCCACGGGATTATCAACTATGTTCACAAATGAACAAAATATGGTATTCTGATAGAACCTGTCCTACGAAAGCAACCAGTAATACCAACAAGCTATTCCACAACACACAACCAACACTCACAATCAATAAGAAGATACCCAGTTATATTAATACCCACACAGAACATTACAACTAGAACAGATACTTCCAGTAGCCTTGTCCTATTAGTACTCAATAAGCATATAAACTGGGAAAATACAGCAAATACACTAAGAAAAATGGTGAACCCAAAGGCTGACTTCAAGGGTCAGTCACCTCCCAAAATACTGACTTCGAGGGTCAGCTGCCTCCCTTCCAATTTACTTTTTCCTTCTTGATAATTCTTTCTCTCCCCTCTCTATTTTTTATTCACTCCTAGCACCTTTTGTGCTCCTAACCGAGTCTTCCTATATTCACTCCTGTCAAGCCATCTATCATCTGTCCTTTCTAACAAACTCTAACCTTCTACACACAAATGTCAGCACTTATTCCTCTACGTTTTACCCTTGCCATTCCTACGGTATACTAGTCCTCTTGGTTGTTCATCATTACCCTCCCCAAGCAGAACCAACTTGTCCTCCAGGTGGAACGAAGGAAATTGGTGGTGGATAATGTCAAAATCCTCCCATGTGTTTTCATAGGACAGTAATCCTTTCTAGTGAATCAGCACCTCCCACTGTCCATTCAGAAGTTTCCTTTTTTTGAGGACTGCTTTAGGTTCAAGTTGTAGAATTAAATCCTCGTTGAGGGCTGCCAGTAAAGGTTTGCTATTGGGAACATTGCTTTTTTCAGTTGTCAAACATGAAAAACTTCGTGAATACGAGCTAAAGAAGGTAGTGCCAGCCTGTATGCTACAGCCCCAATTTTGTCCGTGATTACAAACGAACAGTAAAACCGTGGGCTCAACTTTTCAATATAGTGACAAGCTAAAGAGCGTAATCTGTATGGTTGTAACTTCAAATAGACAGATTCTCCTACCTTAAATGTAACCTCTCGGCGATGGCGATCAGCATACACCTTCATACGGTTTTGAGCCTTAAGAAGATTAGCCTTTAACTCTTCAATAATGTGGTTTCTTTGTTGAAGTTGTTGGTCAACTTCTTCAACTGGTGAAGTCTGGTCCACATATCGTAACACTGTTGGAGGTTCACGGCCATAAAGAGCCTTAAAGGGACACATGCCCGCGGAGCTATGATAAGTGGTGTTAAACCAAAATTCTACCCATGGTACCCATTTTGGCCACTATTGTGAGCGGCTATTGACAAAGCACCTGAGGTGTGTCTCCAAGCAACGGTTTACCACTTCTGTTTGGCCATCCATTTGCGGATGGTAGGCTGAACTCATGTGTAAATGGGTTCCAGACTGTTTGAATAATTCAATCCAAAAGTTGCTCATGAAAACTCTATCTCTATTTGAAACAATGCTTTGGAGAAGCCCATGCAACTGGACCACTTCTTTGATAAACAGATCTGCTACCACTTTGGCTGTGTACGGGTGTTTAAGAGTGAAAAAATGGCAGTTTTTGGTAAACGATCGACCATAACCAGAATAGTATCAACCCCATTCACTTTGGGTAGCCCTATAATGAAATCCATGGAGATATCCTACCATACCTGGTTAGGAATAGGTAAAGGCTGAAGCAGGCCTGCTGGACTTAATGCGTCGTATTTATTCTGTTGACAGACGCAACAAGCAGCTACAAATTCCTTGATATCTTTCTTCATTCCCTCCCAAAACACCACATTCGAGAGCCGCTTATATGTCTGAAAAAACCCCGAATGGCCCCCAATAGGTGAAGTATGAAATTCATGTAGTATCTTTTGGATGTGAGGCCCCGATTTAGGCAACACCAACCTGTTATGTTATAGCAGATGGCGTCCCACTAATCTGAAATGAGAGTGGCTATTCGGGTCATTCAGGAGCTATTGTATTATTCCACGTAATCGGGCATCTTGCTGGACTACATCTTCTAAGCTGTTTAGGCCGGAAAAACAACCCACCGACAGAGCATGATGCTCAACTGTATCAAGCATTCTGGAAAGAGTGTTTGCTGCTTTATTTTGCGATCCAGGCTTATATTGGATACTAAAATCTAGTCCCAATAGTTTAATAACCCACTTTTGCTGACTTTCACTTAATAGTTTCTGGTCAGTTAAGAAATGGAGACTCCACTAATCTGTCCGGATAACAAAATGTCTTCCCAGGAGGTAATGACGCCACTTTTGCATAGCCAACAAATAGCCATTAATTCCCGCTCATAGACTGATTTCAGTTTAGACTTTAGAGATAACCCTTTGTTGAGAAATACAATAGGCCGCCCTTCTTGCATCAACATAGCCCCTAATTCATTGCCCGAGGCATCAGTCTCTATAATAGATTCCTGAGTGAAATTTGGCATCCGTAGGACAGGGACACTGGTCATGATCTGTTTTAACTCTTCAAAAGCCCGCTGAGCTACTGTATTCCATACAAAAGAATATTTCTTTAATAGGCCAATGAGAGGAAGAGCTATTTTACCATAATTGCGCACAAAGCGGCAGTAGTATCCTGTTAGCCTAAGAAATCCTCTTGGTGCCCTGATGTCCTTTGGTTCTAGCCATTTAGTTATGCTGTCAATTTTTGTGGGATCCACGGCCACACCCTTAGCTGATACTATATGTCCCAAATATTCTAAATGGAGCTGCCCAAACTGACATTTCTTTTGATTTACCACCAGCTAATTTTCCAACAATACCTGCAAAATAATGCTTAAATGCTTCACATGTTCGTCCATCTCCAGACTGTAAATCAGTATATCGTCGAAGAATACCAATAAAAAGTTTCTTAAGTAGGGTCTGAATACGTCATTCATGATTGCCTGAAAAGTTACCGGTGCATTGGTAAGGCTAAAAGGCATTACGAGAAATTCATAGTGCCCTTCATGTGTTTGAAAAGAAGTCTTGTGGGTGTCTTTGGGTCTCACTTGGATTTGATGATAGCCGGACTTCAAATCGAGTTTAGAGAATACCATTGCTCCTTCTAACTCATTAAACAATTCGTCGATAGCGGGAATCAAAAATTTATTTGGAATTGTCACTTGTTAACTGCCCGATAGTCTACACAGAATCGCCACCCTCCATCTTCCTTTTTCACCAATAAAACAGGGCTGGAGAACGGACTGATGCTATGTAACGCCCCACTTGAGGTACGTAGTTAAGATTTGATGAATGGCTTGAATGCTTATTGATTTATCCTCATTTGAGTCTGTATGTTGTTAATATGGTTTGGTTGAGTGGTTGCCCTAAAAATTTGTAAGACTTGGCGAAATCTTGATGTTACAGTCTTCGCCGGGGCGAAGAAGAAGCTTCGCCGCGGTGAAGACTCGGCTGAAATTTTCCCTTGAGTTTTAGAGAATTCTTCCTTTTGGGACTCAATGACCATTCTACCCCTAATTAGCAGGAAAAGTGGAAAGTGAAATGCAAGGAAATTGCATGGAGAATAGTGTGAATGGGGAGGTTTTTTGCAAAGAATTAAAGGTCATAGGTGGAATTTCAAAGAAGGAGCAAGGGTATATTGGGAAAGAGTGGAGAAAATATGAGATATTAAGGGTTTAGCTTTAGAAACCCTTTCATTGATTCTTCTCCACCGCCTCTTTCATCCTTCAATTCTCTCAAACTTTCATTCAATTTTCCAAGGATCTTTGAAGAGCTTTTGACTAGAAATTGATACAAGTTGATCCTAAGCACTTAAAGGTGAGAATCCTTACTTTAGATGTGAATTTTTATGGTTGAAAGAGTAGGATCCTTATTGAGTTTGTATTGAAGGTTTAAGAGAAAGTATCAAGCCATTAAGAGTAGAGAGCTTAAGTGGATTCTACTTGAGCCTAAGGTAAGTAAATCCACCTAAGTTGTGATTTGCATGATTAAATGATGTGTAGAGATCTTATATATGATTAATGCTTGAATTTTTATGTTTGAAATGAGTTGATGACTTCATGAATGAGTTCAATGTTGTTTTATGAAGGAATTTCCACCATGAGTAGGGTGGATTGTGTTGATAAATTTTGGTAGAAGTATGGAGAGAATTAGAAGAATTTGAGAGGAATATTTGAAGTGTGTTTTCTTTGCAGGATGTGTGATGATTTAAAGGAGTTGAACTCCAATTTTGGATGGTTAAGAAAGAAGTATAATTAAAGTTAGAATAGAGTTTATGTATGCACACATATTGTTTGATGAAATGCCTAAAAGAAGCATGAGTAGAAGTAGAGAACCTTACTTTATGCAACATAGCATATTTGCATTTCATGAATGCATATAAGAAAGATTTTAGGCATGAGTCATCCTTATGCATCTGTTTAATTGAGTAATCACATGAGAAAGAAATACGAGAAATGAGAAAGAAACACTCTATGAATAGAGATAAAGAAAAGAACCAATTCTCTTAGAATAAAGAGAAAGAAAGAATTAGCACTAGAGAATAAAATGAATATTAAGTGCTACAGAAAAGAAAAGAAAATAGGTTGTGCGATGGGGAACCCGTGAGTGTAGAGTTACCCGCATGTAAACCGCCATGAGAGATAGCAGTCTCCGCCATGAGAGAGCGGAATGAGAATGAGAAAAAGAATTTGTATAGCCGTGAGAATACATGCGGATAAGAACTATACACGAGAGAGAGTACACTTACATGGTCAAGGGTTTTGAATCCATGCATCGACCAAGACCGACAAAGAATAAGAATAAGAAAAGAATAGAAAGAAAAGAAAAGAAAGAAAATGCATTGTTATGCTTTAGTGTCTCGTCCATGCATGGTTATGATATTCTCCATGGGTAATGAGAATAGAAAGAAAGAAAGGAAGAGTGAGAACTAGAATTAGAGAAAGTGACAAGAGTACGAAAAGAATTTATGAGTAATGCACGGGGATTATATAGTAGAAGATTTACTTACTAAGCATATTTGTGCTCACTCCGTTGTTTTCTTTGTTGTACAGGACATAGGTGAGGGTGTGGTCGGATGGATGTCGGCAAGCGGGAAGAATTGACTGCACTGTCCACTGTTTTTTTTTTTTAGTCTTTTTGTACAAATGATGTTGTACTATGTAAAGAATGTATTTATTAAGTAAAGAAAATTTTTGCACCCAACCTTTTTAATAAATATACTTGTCTTTTTATTGATATATTTTATGAATATGATAGTAGAAAGAAGTTGTTACATGCTAGGTTTTATAATTCCTGAAGTTAACATTTCCTTGACAATACACTCCATTTCATTTCTCTAGTAATACGGGTACCAGTATGGCCTGAGGTTGGGTGGTTGTGCTCTCAGAATTAACTGAATGGCATGATCTTTTGACCGGACAGGTGGTAACCTCGGAAGTGGCTCGAAGACTCGGCTAAACTTGTCCAAGACCTCCAACAGTCTATCATCAATACTCCCCATCTGTTCACACTGACTCTGTATCTGCCCAAATTCTATCAAACAACCTTGACCTTCATTCTGCAGAGCCTTAATCATCGCCTTGAGGGATACCATTGTTTTGCTAAGAGACGGGTCCCCATACAGACAAATAGCCTGGTTTCCCATCATGAACCTCATAGTTTGTTTTCTCCAATCCGTAGCAGTCTCGCCTAAAGTCTCAAGCCATGCAATACCTAGGACTACATCAGCACTGCTCATATCAAATGGGAAAAAAGTTTACACAATCGTTACCCTAGGTAACTCCAAACATATATCCCCACATTCTCCTTCACACCTCACACTATACCCGTCACCTACTCTGACCCCGAACGATTGAGTCCCCACCACTGGTATTCCCAATTGTTCAACCACCATTTAACTAATAAAGTTGTGGAAAGCCCCACTATCAACCAACACAATCATTTCCTTACCTTGGATTCTTCCCTTTTAGCTTCATTGTCTTCAGACCTTGGCACTACTAAACTAAGAGAAAGTTCCACATTTTCCTGCTGTTGCTCCATTCCTATTTCGACAGTATCTCCACTCCTCATCGGATCTGGGTCATCTTCCTCATCGTCAATCAAAATGATCTGAAATTGTTTCTCCCCACATTTGTCCCCAATAGAATACTTCCCATCGCACTTAAAACAAATCCCTTTCTCTTGTTTCCTCTGGATCTCTGTATCTATCATTCGATGGAATGGAAAGTCTCGCCATTGGAAGTTCTGACATTCGAACGGCCGGAAGGATGTCGTCGATTGGTCGCGAGTGGAAAAATTGGTCGAAGAACCTTGCATGGAGGATTTTGGTGATCGACGATTGAAATGGGACGTGAAATGTGTTTTTAGGGATTCAGTTGAATTGCAAAATTTAGGATTAGTTGGGTTAGGTTCAAATTGGGTCAGGCTAGTCGGGTTAGGCTCAAACAGCCTAGGCCCAAATGTGCGTGAAGCCTTATGTGATCCCACTTGGGCTTCTTCTAAAGCCCGATTTCTGTCTTCTATTCGTTGGGCTAATTCCATAAATTGGATTAAGGAATTTGGTTGGGCCAATCTGACTTCAGCCCTAATCTCCACCTTCAACCTATTCACAAAATCTGCTTGTAATATCTCTTCTTTCTCCCCCATCAAGAGCATTGCAACTGCTTTGAACTGGCGACGGAACTCCATGACTGAACCATTTTGTTTGACTGCCATTAAGGATTCGTATGGGTTGAGTTCTTATGACCCACTAAAACATTGCAATAGTGCCAACTTAAACATGGCCCACGAGCTTACCGGAGTTCTGGATTCCATCCACTGGAACCAATTTATAGCTTCACCTTCCATACAAATGGCTGTCGCCATTAATTTTCCTTCTTCCGATACCCCATTGAGATTGAAGTGACGCTCAACTCTAAATATCCATCCGTACGGATCTTCACCAGAAAATATAGGCATTTCCAACTTTCGTCCCCCTATTTCACTGCGGCTTCGACCACTGTTCCCAGACCCACTAGCTCCGTTTTGGTTTTCATCTTGGTGAGATTGTACATTCTCTGATAATCGCCTCTCAGCTCTTCCAGCTTCTTCTTCATCTTTTCGTCGCACCCAAGACTGCAACTCTACTAAACATTCTCTAATTGTACCCATTTATACTCCCAACTTCGTAATCTCTCTCTCAACATTATCCATTCTTTAATTCATCCTTGTCAAGACCATTACCTAGACGACAGTTCTCTGAGACCAATTGATAGAACCTGTCCTATAAAAGCAACCAGCAATACCAACAAGCTATTCCACAACACACAACCAACACTCACAATCAATAAGAAGATACCCAGTTATATTAATACCCACACAGATCATTACAACCAGAACAGATACTTCTAGTAGCCTTGTCCTATCAGTACTCAATAAGCATATAAACTGGGAAAATACAGCAAATACACTAAGAAAAATGGTGAACCCAAAGGCTAACTTCGAGGGTCAGTCACCTCCCAAAATACTAACTTCGAGGGTCAGTTGCCTCCCTTCCAATTTACTTTTTCCTTCTTGATAATTCTTTCTCTCCCCTCTCTGTTTTTTATTCACTCTTGGCACCTTTTGTGCTCCTAACCGAATCTTCCTATATTCACTCCTGTCAAGCCATCTGTCATCTGTCCTTTCTAACAAACTCTAACCTTCTACACACAAATGTCAGCACTTATTCCTCCACTTTTTACCTTGCCCTTTCTACGGTATACCAGCCCTCTTGGTTGTTCATCATATTCACTTTAAAAAAACAAAACATTGCATGAGGCAATTGAGTGACTTAAAGGAGGATACTAATATTTCAATTAAAAAATAGAAGTTCAGCTTTTTGATAGGAAAATTCGCGTTTTAGAGTAAGTAATAAAGAAATTTATCATATAAGATTCCACAACTCTGATGAACCAAATAGTCAAAGAAAAATTTAGTTGAGCAAAGATCTTTCTCCTTTGCAAAATTTGATTCCTTTTATTCAATGAGAGTTTAAAACCAGATGTCATCCTGATAGGAGTTTGAAAGTCTTGGGTACTCGTAACCTTCCAGTCCAGAACTCACATCATTGCAGGATCAAGTTTGGATCTATTTCCATTCTCATAACCCATTTCAATTAATTGTTTGTATTTAGTGACTGAACTAAATCCTGTGTCCACAATTAACACCTGCACCTATGCCTGTGACATCCTTATATACCCATTAGAATTTCAAAGTTAGACCTGCTGATTAAATATCTATTGGATGTTGCTTAACTTATTGGGATTTGTTGGAAGAATCAAAATAGGAGATACAGAGTTGCCACAATATTCTAAAACAACATTCTTTAGTTACATAATGGGTGAAGTGCCTTAACTTATTGGTTCTATACACAAAAGTATTACCTTTTCTATGAAACCTAAGTAGCTGCCACGTATGTCTGGATCCAACTCACTAGATTCATCAGCTGTAAACGCGCGAACATTCATTTCATATACATCAAGATCTTTCTGCAAATAATTTGAAATGTGTACCATTATCAGCTCACCATCAAAACACATATATGAGAAACACAGAGAGAGGGAGACAGGTTTGCATTTTCAAATTTTAATCTCATAGAAAAATTTGTCAAAAAGAAAAAGAATCTTCACACGACTGAATACCTATGTAATTGTTCAGAGTACCTGTGGTACACTAACAGAAGTATGTCAATAGCATTAACAATAATCCAGTAAAATAGGTGTTTGTAATTTAAACAAAAATGGTTCCTGCCAATTAAACTAAAGTTGGCCCTTAGAATTTTCTTAATTGAGTTACTTTTTTCGAACTTTATTACAAATGTTAGAATATTGGAAACTCAATTCATAATAAATGTTTCAAATTTATATAACTGAAACCTAATCATTGAATATTAAAAAGCAAGATTAACATAACCCATAAACATAGATAAAGATATAAGAAACCCATCAGCAATATGTGCATGTGCCAGATGTCTCCGGTTTTATTTACATGGGGGCCCAAAGGTAGCACAATCATTCCACCATCCAAATTGTGTCCTTTTGAAAATTTATTTCACCAAACAGCAATATGTAACACTTTAGAACTTCATGTCCACTAAGAAAAGATCTAATGGTTTAATTAACTATTGGATCATAGCAATCCACCACAAGTATCAAGAAATGCCTATGCATTCATCAGAAATCTTAATAGTTATGAAAGAACTGTCTACCCACTCTCTCCTTATTTTGTTACATTCATGTAAAATATGATTCCATTCACTGTTAACACAAGAAAACCATATATTTCATTCACTGTCAACAGAAGAAAAGCACCAAATGGTCGCACCACCAAATAATTACAAAATATTGTTTCAAAGGTATGCAATCTAACAGATAAAAAGAAAAGGATTTCACCTAATGGAAAGTGATAAACAAAGCACAGCATCCATTTCTCCTCTCGCTAAACAACTCTTAATTCGAGAAGCCAAACGAAGAAGCAATCTAAATAGGAAAAGTTATAAACAATTAGAAAGGAAAGATATACATATGGCTTCTTCACCAACTATACAAACCATATATAGGCAGCAATCTAAATAGGAACTTACCGATTCAAGTGTGAGAAATTATTGTTTGAGTGCCGGACTGGTTTGTTTGTGAGAGGCGTGAGGGAGAGTGAAGAAGGGATTAGAACTTGAGAGATGGTTGAGTTATATAGTGTGAAAAGACTCTAATGACGCCCATAGGTAATGCCTTTTTTTATTAACCCCCTAGGGGGTTTGGATTGTCGTAGAATGTTCAGAAGGGCGATAACTTTGCAATTCGGCATCCGATCGAGGTGATTTTTTTTTAAACCACACGGATTTGGACATAGAATACAACGGGAAAGTTTTGAAGGAGCTTGGGGGCTTGTGACGAGGCCAAAAAAAGAGTTTTTCAAGAAAAAAATAAGCTTTTTCTTAAAATCAAAATTTCGGAGCTTATTTTCTCATTAAGGAAACAAATTAAAATTTTGATTCCACAAGCAAAACCATATCTCTCGTATCCAAATATGGTATTGGATGTAATTTTAGGATAATCGGAGTTATTTGAAATACAAATAACTGATACGTGTAATAAGGCAGGAGCAATCTCAAAACAATAAAGTTGTCCAAGTGGTTCAGAGCTTTACTTAGATTTTGACCCTGAGGTCAAGGGTTCAAGTTGAGGTACTAAAAAAAAATCCACATTTGAATTGTGGTGTGTAGAGTTGGGGTGCACACTTTTGGTGTACAGCGGCAACCTCGCTTTCACACACGGTAGGGGCGTTCGGCACATCGAGGGACGATCCTTTCTTAGGTCGTTGTTTTGATCTGATTTTTTGCATGGTGGTGGGGAAAAATGCAAGGAACGAAACGCAACAAGAACGGAGCGATTCGGTCGAGCGGATTTTTTTAATGATTTTTTGAAGATTAATACTTTCGAAAATCGTGAAAAATCAAATACTGTGCATTTTGGGTCGGGGTCTATTGCGTTGTCCTTCTAAAATCTCCATTCGAATTGCGGTGTACAGAGTTGGGGTGCATGCTTTTGGTGTGCAACGGCAACCTCGCTTTCGCACAAGGAAGGGGCATTCGGCACATCGAGGGACGATCATTTCGTAGGTTGTCGTTTTGATCTGATTTTCTGGATGGTGGTGGGGAAAAATGCAAGGAACAAAAAGTAATAGGAACAGAGTAATTCGGTCAAGTGGATTTTTTTTAATGATTTTTCAAAGATTAAAACTTTGGAAAATTGTGAAAAATCAAATACTTTGCATTTTGGGTCGGGTCAGTTGCGTTGTGCTTCTAAAATCCCCATTTGAATTTTGGTGTGCAAAGTTGGGGTGCACGCATTTGGTGTGCAGCGGCAACCTTGCCTTGGCGCACGGTAAGGGCGTTCGGCACATCGAGGGACTATCCTTTCATGGGCCGTTGTTTGGATCTAATTTTTTGTATGGTAATGGGCAAACATGCAAGGAATGAAAAGCAATAGGAATGGAGCGATTCGGCCGAGTGGATTTCTTTTAATGATTTTTCGAAGATTAAAACATTGGAAAATCGTGAAAAATCAAATACTGTGCATTTTGGGTTGGGGTCTATTGCGTTGTGCTCCTAAAATCCCCATTTGAATTTTGGTGTGCAGAGTTAGGGTGCACGCTTTTGGTGTGCAGCAGCAACCTCACTTTCGCGCATGGTAGGGGCGTTCGATACATCGAGGGACGGTCCTTTCGTAGGTCGTCGTTTTGAGCTGATTTTTTGCATGGTGGTGGGGAAAAGTGCAAGGAATGAAACGCAATAGGGACGGAGCAATTCAGTCGAGCGGATTTTTTTAAATGATTTTTCGAAGATTAAAACTTTAGAAAATTGTGAAAAATCAAATACTGTGCATTTTGGGTTGGGGTCTGTTGCATTGTGTTTCTAAAATCCCCATTTGAATTGTGGTATACAGAGTTGGGGTGCACGCTTTTGGTGTGCAGTGGCAGCCTCACTTTCGAGCACGGCAAGGGTGTTCGATACATCGAGGGACAATCCTTTCGTGGGTCATCGTTTTGATATGATTTTTTGCATGGTCGTTGAAAAATGCAAGGAATGAAAGGCAACAGGAACGGAGCATTTCGGTCGAGCGGATTCTTTTCAATGATTTTTCAAAGATTAAAATTTTGGAAAATCATGAAAAATCAAATACTGTGCATTTCGAGTCGAGTCTATTGCGTTGTGCTTCTAAAATTCCCATTTGAATTGTGGTGTGCAGAGTTGGGGTACACGCTTTTGGTGTGCAGTGGCAACCTCGCTTTCGCGCACGATAGGGGCATTTAGTACATCAAGGGATGATCCTTTCGTGGGTCGTCATCTGGATCTGATTTTTTACACGGTGGTGGGGAAAAATGTAAGAAATGAAACGCAATAGGAATGGAGCGATTTGGTCGAGCGGATTCTTTTTAATGATTTTTTGAAGATTAAAACTTTGGAAAATCGTGAAAAATCAAATACTGTGCATTTTGGGTCGAGGTGTAGTGTGTTGTGCTTCTAAAATCCTCATTTGAATTGTGGTGGGTAGAGTTGGGGTGCACGCTTTTGGTGTGTAGCGGCAACCTTGCTTTCGCGCACGGCAGGGGTGTTCAGCACATCGAGGGACGATCCTTTCGTAGGTCATCATTTTGATCTGATTTTTTGCATGGTGGTGGGGAAAAATTCAAGGAACGAAATGCAACAGGAACAGACTGATTTAGTCGAGCGGATTCTTTTTAATGATTTTTCAAAGATTAAAACTTCGGAAAATCGTGAAAAATCAAATACTCTGCATTTTGGGTTGGGGTCTGTTGCGTCGTGCTTCTAAAATCCCCATTTGAATTGTGGTGTGCAGAGTTGGGGTGCACACTTTTGGCATGCAGCGGCAACCTCGCTTTCGCGCACGGTAGAGGTGTTCAGCACATTGAGGGACGATCCTTTCGTAGGTCGTCATTTTGATCTGATTGTTTGCATGGTGGTGGGGAAAAATGCAAGGAACGAAACGCAACAGAAACATAGCAATTAGGTCAAGCGGAATTTTTTTAATGATTTTTCGAAGATTAAAACGCAACAAGAACGAAGCGATGAGGTCGAGTGGATTTTTTTTAATGATTTTTCGAAGATTAAGACTTTGGAAAATCGTGAAAAATCAAATACTGTGCATTTTGGGTCAGGGTCTGTTGCGTTGTGCTTCTAAAATCCCCATTTGAATTGTGGTGTGCAAAGTTGGGGTGCACGCTTTTGGTGTGCAGCTGCAACCTCGCTTTCGTGCATGATAGGGGCGTTCAACACATCGAGGGACAATCCTTTCGTAGGTCATTGTTTTGATTTGATTTTTTGCTTGGTTGTGGGGAAAAATGCAAGGAACGAAACGCAATAGGAACGGAGTGATTTGGTTGACCGGATTTTTTTTACTGATTTTTCAAAGATTAAAAATTTGGAAAATCGTGAAAAATCAAATACTACGCATTTTGGGTCGGGGTCTATTGCATTGTGCTTCTAAAATCCCCATTTGAATTATGATGTGTAAAGTTAGGGTGCACGCTTTTGGTGTGCAGCGGCAACCTCGCTTTCGCACACTGCAGGGGCATTCGGCACATCAAGGGACGATCCTTTCGTAGGTCGCCGTTTTGATCTGATTTTTTACATGGTGGTGGGGAAAAGTGCAAGGAACGAAACGCAATAGGAACGGAGTGATTCGGTTTAGCAGATTTTTTTTAATGATTTTTCGAAGATTAAAATTTTGGAAAATCGTGAAAAATCAAATTTTGCGCATTTAGGGTCGGGGTCTGTTACGTTGTGCTTCTAAAATCCCCATTTGAATTGTGGTGTGCAGAGTTGGGGTGCACGCTTTTGGTGTGCAGTGGCAACCTCGCTTTCGCGCACGGCAAGTGTAACGCCCAACATGGAGATACATGATTTAATTTATGTTTTTGTAGCCCTTAGTTAATTTTTGTTAAAGTGATTTTAAGAGAATATGAAGAAAATGCCTTGCACTTGCATTAAGGGTAAAATGCTCTTTTCACTCAAAATTAGTTGAAAATGTGAGGAGTGAAAAAAGATAGAATTTCATAGAGAATGCATTAAAAATGAGGGCATTATGGTAATTGACTAAGGGACACAGATGAAATTTCTAAGAAAGAGTAAGGGCAAAATGGGAAAGTGTGTTTATAAATTGAAGTGTTAAGGGTTTGAAACCCTTATTTTCTTCATTCCACTGCCACACTCCCCCATTTTCTCAAATTTTCATTCAATCCTCTAAGGATTTTGAGGGCTTTTGAGTGGTTTTTCATATGGTTTTGATTTTAGGCTTCAAGAGGTATGGATTCTTGCTCTTTATCTATGTTTTATTTGTGTAAAAGTTGAGTTCTTATGGAGCTTATACTTAGGGTTAAGAGAAGATTTGAATCTAACAAGAGTAGATTTGAATCTAACAAGAGTAGAGTGCTTAGTAGAGACTACTCAAGCATAAGGTAAGAAAATTCCACTCAAAATCCAACTCAAGTTAAAGTTTAAGAAAATCAAGTGAGTAGAGATTTCTTTTAAATATGCATATGTTATGATTATTAAGAAATTGAGATGAGATGGATGATTAGTTATGCTTGTTGTTGGATATACTTGAATATGAGGAGTGTATGTGATGGTTTGATGATGGGTTGAAATTGGAAGAATTGGAGAAACTTTTGGGAGTGTTTTTGACGTGTAGGTATGGTGATGTTACAAGAGAGTTTTTCTCTCAATTTGGATGGTTTAAGAAACAAATAGAATGATAATTACATTAGGGTTTGTTTATACACAAGTATTGTTTGATGAAATGCCTAAGAGAAGTATGAGTTGAGTAGAAACCTTAATTTTATGCAACATTGCATATGTGTATTTCATAAGTGCATTTAAGTAAGAAATTTTAAGCACGAGCCATCCATATGCATATAATTTGTGTATGTGTAGAGACTTAAGAAATAATAAAGAATAAAGAATAAAGAATAAAGAAAGAAAGAATAAGCATTAAAGAATTAAATAAAGAAAAAGTGTTAAAGAAGAGAAAAGAATAGGTTGGTGTGATGGGGAACCGTGAATGTTAAGAAGAAATTCCTATATACACGTCACCTTAATTGAGTGGCATAAGAAGAAGAAGAATTGTACGACCCGTAAGAGTGTATGTGGATGAGGGTTGTACCAAGAAGAATTCCTACATGCACGTCACCTTAATTGAGTGGCCTAAGAAGAAAGAAGAATTTGTACAGTCCGCAAGAGTGCATGTAGATGAGGACTGTACTCACTCACATGGCCAAGGTTTCGAATCCATACATCAATCGAGTCCGATCGGCAAAGAATAAGAAAAGAAGGAATAAGAAAAGAAAGAATAAGAAAGAATGAGAAAGCTTGAACAAGCAAAGAAAAGAAAAGAAAAGAAAACGAAAAGAGAAGCTTGGGCAAGCAAGACAAGAAGAGAGAAGAAAAGCATAGAAAGAAAAAGAAAAGAATAGAGAAGAAAAGAAAAGAAAAGAAATAGAAGAGAAATAGAAAGAAGAATTTTTTATGCATTATTGCATATGCATTCCATTTATGCATATTCCCATGAATTTTATTATGGTTAGAAAGAACAGAAGAGTAGCAAGAAGAGAAAGAATAGAAAGAGTAAGAAAGAAAGAACAGAAAGAAAAGAACAGAGAGAATTAGAAACAGAGAAAGAAAGAAGAAGAGAATTAAGTAAGGAAAGAATCAAAGAAGAAGAGAATTAAGTAAGGAAAGAATCAAAGAAGAAGAAAAGTTAAGGGATTTACTTACTGAGCATTTTTATGCTCACCCCGTTGTTTTTTCATGTTTTTGCAGGAAATAGGTGAGAGGTGGTCGGAAGGATGTTGACAAGCAGAGAGAATTGGCATTATTGTCTACCGTTGCTAAGTTTTTGTACTTGTTATTTTGATATATGTAAGGAATTATATTTTGTATGTAAAGAAAAATTGGGGACCAACTATTTTCATATGCTAATTATGTATGTTTTCATAGTATAAGTTATAAAATATACTATTAAAAAGAAGTCATTACAATAGGGGCATTCGACACATCGAGGGACGATCCTTTTGTAGGTCGTCGTTTTGATCTGATTTTTAGCATGGATGTGGGGAAAAATGCAAAGAACGAAATGCAACAGGATCGAAACGATTCGGTCGCATGGATTTTTTTGAATGATTTTTCGAAGATTAAAACTTTGGAAAATCGTGAAAATCAAATATTGCGCATTTTGGGTCGGGGTCCGTTGCATTGTGCTTCTAAAATCCCCATTTGATTTGTGGTGTGCAAAGCTGGGGTGCACGCTTTTTGTGTGCAGCGGCAACCTCGCTTTCGCGCACGGTAGGGGCGTTGGACATATAGAGGGACGATCCTTTCGTAGGTCGTCATTTTGATCTGATTTTTCGAATGGTGGTGGGGAAAAATGCAAGGAACGAAACGCAACAGGAATGGAGTGATTCGGTCAAGCGGATTTTTTTTAATGATTTTTCAAAGATTAAAATTTTGGAAAATCGTGAAAAATCAAATACTGCGCATTTTGGGTCGGGGTTTGTTGCGTTGTGCTTCTAAAATCCCCATTTGAATTGTGGTGTGCAGAGTTGGGGTGCACGCTTTTGGTGTGCAACAGTAACCTCGCTTTCTCACACGGCAGGGGCGTTGAGCACAGCGTTATGCTTTTAAAATCTCCATTTGAATTGTGGTTTGCAGAGTTGGGGTGCACGCTTTTTGCATGCAGCGGCAACCTTGCTCTCGCGCACGGCAGGAGCATTCGGCACATCAAGGGACGATCCTTTCGTAGGTCATCGTTTTGATCTGATTTTTTGTATGGGGGTGGGGACAAATGTAAGGAATGAAACACAATAGGAATAGAGCAATTTGGTCAAGCAGATTTTTTTTAATGATTTTTGGAAGATTAAAACTTTGGAAAATTGTGAAAAATCAAATACTGTGCATTTTGGGTCGGGGTCTGTTGCGTCATACTTCTAAAATCCCCATTTGAATTGTGGTGTGCAGAGTTGGGGTGCACGCTTTTGGTGTGCAGCGACAACCTCGCTTTCGCGCACGGAGGGGCGTTCGGCACATCGAGGGACGATCCTTTCGTAGGTCGTCGTTTTGATCTGATTTTTTGCATGGTGGTGGGGGAAATGCAAGGCACGAAACACCACAAGAATGGAGCGATTCGGTCAAGCGGCTTTTTTTAATGATTTTTCGAAGATTAAAAATTTGGAAAATTGTGAATTATCAAATACTGTGAATTTTGGGTTGGGGTCTATTGCGTTGTGCTTCTAAAATCCCCATTTGACTTCAGGTGTGCAAAGTTGGGGTGCACGCTTTTGGTGTGCAGCGGCAATCTTACTTTCGCGCACTGTAGGGGCGTTCGGCACATCGAGGGACGGTCCTTTTGTGGGTCATTGTTTCGATTTGATTATTTGCATGCCGGTGGGGAAAAATTCAAGGAACGGAACGCAACAGGAACGGAGGAATTCGGTCAAGCGGATTTTTTTTAATGATTTTTACAAGATTAAAACTTTGGAAAATCATGGAAAATCAAATACTATGCATTTTGGGTCGAGGTCTGTTGCGTTGTGCTTCTAAAATCCCCATTTGAATTTTGGCATGCAGAGTTGGGGTGTACATTTTTGGCGTGCAGCGGCAACCTCGCTTTTGCGCACGATAGGGGCGTTCGGCACATCGAGGGACTATCCTTTCGTAGGTCGTTGTTTTGATCTGATTTTTTGTATGCTGGTGGGGTAAAATGCAAGAAAAGAAAAGCAACAGGAACGCAGTGATTCGGTCAAGCGGATTTTTTTTAATGATTTTTCGGAGATTAAAATTTTGGAAAATCATGAAAAATCAAATACTGTGCCTTTTAGGTCGGGGTTTGTTGCGTTGTGCTTCTAAAATCCCCATTTGAATTGTGGTGTACAGAGTTGGGGTGCACTCTTTTGGTGTGCAGTGACAACCTTGCTTTCGCGCACGGTAGGGGCATTCGAGGGATTATCCTTTCGCAGGTCATCGTTTTGATCTGCTTTTTTGCATGGCGGTGGGGGAAAATGCAAGGAATGAAACACCACCGGAACGGAGCGATTCGGTCGAGCGGCTTTTTTTAATGGTTTTCGAAGATTAAAATTTTGGAAAATCGTGAAATATCAAATACTGTGCATTTTGGGTCGGGATCTGTTGCGTTGTGCTTCTAAAATCCCCATTTGAATTATGGTGTACAAAGTTGGGGTCCACGATTTTGGTGTGCAGCGGCAACCTCGCTTTTGCACACGGCAGGGGCGTTCGACGCATCGAGGGATGATCCTTTCTTAGGTCGTCGTTTTGATATGATTGTTTGCATAGGGGTGGGGAAAAATGCAAGGAACGAAACGAAATAGGAATAGAGCGATTCGGTCAAGCGGATTTTTTTTAAATGATTTTTCGAAGATTAAAACTTTGTAAAATCGTGAAAAATCAAATAATGTGCATTTTGGGTTGAGGTCTGTTGCGTCGTGCTTCTAAAATCCCCATTTGAATTGTGGTGTGCAGCGGCAACCTCGCTCTCTCGCACGGTAGGGGCGTTCGGCACATCGAGGGACGATCCTTTCGTAGGTCGTTGTTTTGATCTGAATTTTTGCATGGTGGTGGGGGAAAATGTAAGCAACGAAACGCCACAAGAACGGAGCGATTCGGTCGAGCAGCTTTTTTTAATGATTATTTGAAAATTAAAACTTTGAAAAATCGTGAAATATCTAATACTATGCATTTTTTATCGAGGTTTATTGCGTTGTGCTTCTAAAATCCCCATTTGAATTGTAGTGTGCAAAGTTGGGGTGCACGCTTTTGGTGTGCAGCGGCAACCTCACTTTTGCGCACTGTAGGGGCGTTTGGCTCATCGAGGGACGATCCTTTCATAGCTCGTCATTTTGATCTGATTATTTACATGGCGGTGGGGAAAAATGCAAGGAACGGAACGCAATAGGAACAGAGCGATTCGGTCAAGCGGATTTTTTTTAATGATTTTTCCAAGGTTAAAACTTTGGAAGATCGTGAAAAATTAAATACTATGCATTTTGGGTCAGGGTCTGTTGCGTTGTGCTTCTAAAATCCCCATTTGAATTTTGGTGTGAAGAATTTGGGTGCACACTTTTGGCGTGCAGCGGCAACCTCGCTTTCACTCGCAGTAGGGGGGTTCAGCACGAGGGACGATCCTTTCGTAGGTTGTCGTTTTGACTGATTTTTTGCATGGTGGTGGGGGAAAATGCAGGGAACGAAACGCCACAAGAATGGAGGGATTCCGTCCAATAGCTTTTTTTAATGATTTTTCAAAGATTAAAAATTTGGAAAATCGTGAAAATCAAATACTGTGCCTTTTGGGTCGAGGTCTGTTGCGTTGTGCTTCTAAAATCCCCATTTGAATTGTGGTGTGCAGAGTTGGGGTGCACGCTTTTGGTGTGCAGCGGCAACCCTGTTTTCGCGCACGGTAGGGGCGTTCGGCAGATCGAGGGATGATCCTTTCGTAGGTCGCCGTTTTGATCTAATTTTTTGCCCGATGGTGGGGGAAAATGCAAGGAACAAAACGCCACAGGAACGGAGCGATTAGGTCCAGCGGATTTTTTTAATGATTTTTCAAAAATTAAAATTTTGGAAAATCATGAAATATCAAATACTGTGCTTTTTGGGTCGGGGTCTGTTGCATTGTGCTTCTAAAATCCCCATTTGAATTATGGTGTACAGAGTCTGGGTGCACGATTTTGGTGTGCAACGACAACCTCGCTTTCACGCATGGCTGGGGCGTTCGGCACATCGAGGGACGATCCTTTAGTAGGTCATCATTTTGATCTGATTTTTTGTATGGTGGTGCGGAAAAATGCAACTAACGAAGCACAATAGGAATGGAGCGATTCAATCGAGCGGATTTTTTTTAATGATTTTTCGAAGATTAAAACTTTGGAAAGTCGTGAAAAATCAAATACTATGCATTTGGGTCGGGGTCCATTGCGTTGTGCATCTAAAATCCCCATTTGAATTGTGGTGTGTAGAGATGGGGTGAACGCTTTTGGTGTGGAGTGAAAACCTTGCTTTCGCGCATGGCAGGGATATTCGGCACACCGAGGGACGATCTTATCGAAAGTCTTCGTTTTGATCTGATGTTTTGCATGGTGGTGGAGAAAAATGCAAGGAACGAAACACAATAAGAACGGAGCGATTCGGACAAGCGGATTTTTTTTAATGATGTTTCGAAGATGAAGACTTTGGAAAATTGTGAAAAATAAAATACTATGCATTTTGGGTTGGGGTCTGCTGCGTTGTGCTTCTAAAATCCCCATTTGAATTGTGGTGTACAGAGTTGGGGTGCACGCTTTTTGTGTGGAGCGAGAACCTTGCTTTCACGCAGAGCAGGGGCATTCAGCACACCGAGGGATGATCTTTTCTGAGGTTGTCGTTTCAGTTTGATTTTTTTTTTATGGTGGTGGAGAAATATACAAGAGCGAAATGCAATAAGAACGGAGCGATTCGGACAAGCGGATTTTTTTTAATAATTTTTCAAAAATTAAAACTTTGGAAAATCGTGAAAATCAAAATACTATGCAGTTTGGGTCGAGGTCTATTGCGTTGTGCTTCTAAAATCCCCATTTGAATTGTGGTGTGCAGAGTTGGGGTGCACACTTTTGTTGTGGAGCAAAAACCTTGCTTTCGCGCATGGTAGGGACGTTCGACACACCGAGGGACGATCTTATCGAAGGTCTTCATTTTGATCTGATTTTTTGCATGGTGGTTGGTAGCATGCCGAATGCACCAAATTAATTAACGCTACTAACCTAACTACTAAACTGTATATAGGGTGAGAAAGGGTCGATCCCACAGGGAATGATTCGATTAAATCCTATATTCTATGCCAATAGCCACAATGAAAATTACACAATAAAACCCTAAACAGTGAACAGGACAACACAACAGAGTAATGAAAGGGGTTTGTAATCAAGGCAAACTAAAGTAAAACAAAGAAGTCTCTAATGGAAGAAAAAAATCAGGTTAAAAACAATCAGTTCTCGGTTCAAGATCCACCTAAACATGCATTCGACACGAACTAACCGTAACACTATTCTATCTCGTTATTATGGAACTACTGAACCTAGGAAACAAGAAGCTCTATTACCCGAATTCTCCCTTAATCGTCACTACTAAAATAAGCTCTTCAAGTAGATCCTAACCCTCGAACAACCTAGAATAAGCTCTCTAAGTTTAATTCAATGGCAGCCTTAAGAATTAGGAAAATAGATCAATCTAAGCAACAATCACAGAAGCTCGGATTATTTAACTTAGGTTATGTTATTCAGGATGATAGAATGAAAACTTGTCCATAATCATCTATCATCATGTGTTACCCATTGAATAGAAAAAGGACAATTATGGATCACAATTCTTAATTCTAACAGATAAAATTTGGATAAAATAATTCAGCAGGCCATTACTAAATCACCCAAACAGAAAATTATAAACAATTAAAATAGAATAACATAAACAATTCCAATAAAAACAAGATTAAGAATAATGTTACTGAAGTTAGGTTACACCAATGACATGAATTTAGGCTTCAAAATCCCCTTGAGCTGAAAAAGAAAGATCAGCCTCACATCTTGACGTAGAAAGTAAAAGAAAACCGAAAAAACTAAAAACTAATGTTGTTCTCTTCTCCCCTCTTTTTAACCTAACAACTCATCAATAAATAACATGTGTTTTCCTTAATTCTACCCCAAGAATCACGGAATTTCTTTCCTAGAAGTTTCCTAGAAGATAGACTTCCAGATTTGTCAAAATCTTATCAGATATGGAAAACAGAATTCCTCTCCAGCTTGCACCGATTCTTGCAATGTAAAAGATCTTTTCTGAGCTTGGTCACTTCATAAAAATTGTAGTCCAGGATGTGTAGATGAATCTTGGGTTTTGAATCACAAACTTTCGATATCTGACACTCCAGTTAGGCCCGTTCGAAGATTCAATACTCAGCCAGGAAATCCTTCCGCGACTAGGATTCCCGGTCCGGTTTTGCAACAACTAATGAAGACCCAAACGAACTCGGATTCTCGCCCATAATACCTTCTGGAAAGTTTGATTCGTCAACTTTACTTTTTCTGAAGAATACTTTTGCAATCAAGAAATCTGACTCCATGAAAAACCTGAAAAACGCAGCATTGGTCAGAATAACAAAAATCTGGAATTTCCTAATCTTTCATGACTTATTTCCTAAAGTCTATCCAACTGTGGCAAACTCACAAAATAAACTCTAATCAACTCAAATAGGCATAAAACATAACAAAAAACATAATATGGTAGGAATAAAAAATATGTAAATTACACTCTTATCAGTGGTGGAGAAAAATGCAAGGAACAAAATGCAATAAGAACAGAGCGATTTGGACAAGCGGAATTTTTTTTAATGATTTTTCGAAGATGAAAACTTTGGAAAATTGTGAAAAATAAAATACTATGCATTTTGGGTTGGGGTCTATTGCGTTGTGCTTCTAAATCCACATTTGAATTGTGGTGTACAAAGTTGGGGCGCACACCTTTTGTGTGGAGCGAAAACTTTGCTTTCACGCAGAGCAGGGGCATTCGGGACACCGAGAGATGATCTCTTTGGAGGTTTTCATTTCGGTCTGATTTTTTTTATGGTGGTGGAGAAAAATGCAAGGAGCGAAATGCAATCAGAACGAAGTGATTCGGACGAGCGGATTTTTTTTAATGATTTTTTGAAGGTTAAAACTTTGGAAAATCGTGAAAAATAAAATATTATGCATTTTGGGCCTGGGTCTATTGCGTTGTGCTTCTAAATTCACCATTTGAATTGTGGTATGCAAAGTTGGGGTGCACGCTTTTGGTGTAGAGCGAAAACCTTGCTTTCGCACACAGTGGGGGCGTTCGCCACACCAAGGGATGATCTTTTTGGAGATTGTCGTTTTGATCTAAGTTTTTGCATGGTGGTGTAGAAAAATGCAAGGGATGAAATACAATAAGAACAGAGCGATTCGGAGAAGCGAATTTTTTAAATAATTTTTCGAAGATTAAAATTTGGAGAATCGTGAAAAATAAAATACTATGCATTTTGGGTCGAGGTCTATTGCGTTGTGCTTATAAAATCCACATTTGAATTGTGGTGTACAGAGGTGGGGCGTATGCTTTTGGTGTTGAGCGATAACCTTGATTTCGCGCACGGCAGAGGCGTTCGGCACATTGAGGGACCATCTTTTCAGAGGTTGTCGTTT
The DNA here is from genome assembly GCF_008641045.1 of Pistacia vera. Classification (NCBI taxonomy): domain Eukaryota; kingdom Viridiplantae; phylum Streptophyta; class Magnoliopsida; order Sapindales; family Anacardiaceae; genus Pistacia; species Pistacia vera. The sequence continues at coordinate 511,258 of NW_022196043.1, forward strand.
TGATCTTATTTTTTACATGGTGGTGGAGAAAAATGCAAGGAACGAAACGTAATAAGAACGGAGCAATTCAAACGAGCGGATTTTTTTTTTTTTTGTTGATGCGTGATTTTGAGACCAACTAAACGCACGTGGGAACTGCTGAGCTGACTCAGAAGACATATGTGTATGGGGGTATTGAACTGAATAAAAGATGGAAATCCTACGTGCACTGGTATTGTATTAATGTATGAGACCAGGTCGCGTTCAGTGAGCTGACTTACAAGAGATTACCAGAGAGAGAGAGAGAATATATGCTATTCCTAGGAGAAATTAGCTTATCCCACAAACGGGAGAGGAACCCTCTATTTATAGTGGGATGAGTTAAGGTAATGATTACCAAATCTTTGAGTGGGTCAGATTGCCGTGCAAATCCTTCCTTGCGTCCTGTTGTTCACCTGCTCGAGTGATTTACTCGACATGTGTAGGGATTGGACACGAGGATCACCTCCAGCCTTTCACTAGTCTAACGCACACCCACTACACTGGCAGGAGTATGCCGCTTGCATCAGCGTGCGACGTGGCTTCGTCCGAATGGCTACAGGACTTACCTAGGGTCTGACCGCTTATGCTGATAGGGCTTTGCGTCAGCCTTACTTTTTCAGGCATAACAGAAGTCCCCTAGTTTTTAAGGTTTGAGAATCAAACCATGGAAACTACATATTATGCCTTGATTTGATGCGTTTGAAGAGATACTGGTCGATCCGACCTGGTTGCAAAGAGGTCGAGGAAACGTTTCCATGCAGGTGACCTGAATATGGCCTTTACTCTAAGGGTCAGCGACCTATTCTTAGACCATATTCAGTGCCATGACGATGACTCTGGTCTTTATTTGAGGTTCACAACCTGATTGTATTTTATGGAATTTTTGCTAAAGGCAAGGGATCACACCACTTTGTAACGGATATAAGCTGAGGTTGATAGGTCACGTCGCCTCGTGACTGACACGAGACGAAGAGTTTTTTATGTAACGACCTCGTCAAATGTTATCCGTTGCACTTTTGTAGCTAATACATTTAATGAAATGCCTTTTGCTTTGACAAACATGTCTTGTGCGCAATAGGTGCCAACCATGCGCATTAAATACGAGCCACGCTGAAACGACATTCCCCATCAAAGCATTAAATACGGATGTGTGTGCATTTAATGTGGAGGGGGGAAACGTGCCGTCGCTTCAGTGTTTCAACAAAAAAGAACGATGATTTGGTTTCTCGAAGCGTGATGGTCACTTCTCTTCGTCGATCTGCGACACGTGGTCGTAATCAACGATGAGATGCGTTTTCTGCTCAAATGTCATTTGGCTTTGGGAAACCAAAGCACCACTTCCTTCACTATAAAACCCCAAGTTCACTTCAGGTAATGCCATAATACTCATCTTCTCAGAAAGAACAAGAAACTTTCATGAGCCTTGGTTATTTGTCTTTCAGATTGGTGCGCGCTTGACATTCGAAGTAGGAGGATCAATCTTTGCACTTCAAGAGGTAAGGATGGTTCCTCTGCTACTTTTTATTATTATTTCTTGCTTTCGATAGTTGCTATGTGATGACAGCCTGCCGATAGTTGATTGGAGATGAAATCTTCTCCTTGGGTTTGAGCCATTGATGGTGGCTCTAAAACATTTTAGGGTTTTTCTAGGGTTTAAGGGAGGAAGCTTTTACTATTTCCTCCACGTCATCGTACGAAATAGTGTACGAGGACTGAGTGATTCCTTGCATGTCACTTTTCTTTTCAGACTGTAGAAGAATGGACCCCTCAACGATCAGGACCGATGAGGGAGCCAGCTCGCCGGTGTAGGATGCCCCAGCGAATCTGTCCAAGGAGATTCTATCAGCAATTACTACCGAGGATATTCAAAAGGTGGTAGACCAATATGCTCTCAACATAAAGGTCTTCCAGCATAGGTCATACACAGCTTGGAATCTGCCAGAAGGGATGGCTGCGATCTCCGAGAACATCTTTATAAGTAGCGGACTGATCCCTTTCCACCCTTTTGTCAAGTCGGTCCTCGATCACTTCGGGATCGCATCGCTGCAGCTCACGCCAAATGCATATATGATAGCCGTGGCTATCTATATCGCATGCGGCAAAAATGGATTAGGCGAGCTAACTGCGCTAGAGCTCAGTTGCTCGTACATCTTAAAGAAGAGTAAGGACAAGGATTCTTACTACCTCTCGAAGCGATCTACCATTGAAGCGGGAATACATAGTTACCTGAGCAACGTAGGGGTGTATGAGACGAAGTTCTTTTTCTTTCGATATGATGGCATTTGCCAATTTCAGGAGCCGAGTAGGTTCTCCTTTTCTTTTGAGTTTACGAACCTATTTTTGATCTTTGCTAACGAGCTTGCTGTTTCTTCGTAGTTACAAGACGACCAGGTTATCACTTCTCGAGGATCCGGACAGGATCACTACCTTCGACTTTTTGCCCAAAGAGAGTCGCGATGCAAGACTGCTTGTGACAACCGCAAATTTGTGGAAGTACGGTTTCTTCAACTCTGAAGCGACCCTAGAGACCACATCGAGTAAGATTCTTAACCCTAGCCTGTTTCTTTTTACTTTGTATGCAGCGAACTATTTTGCTAACGATGTTCACATGTAGCAACCATGCCTCCTAAAGTGCCCAGATCACTGCGACCAAGGCAATTCACCTTCCTTCGAATGGGTGTCACCAGACTGGTTGGGGCAGCTCCTAAGGGTTCCCCTGTCGAAGGGACACCGATGGCTGCTCCGGTCTGACCTGCGGGCATTCCTCAGCCTTCGACTGTTGGCCCGAAGCACAAGACTATGCCTCAAAGGTCCAAGAAGCGAAAGCAACTTTGGGCAAAGAGTCAGAGTCCAAGACGGAGGGCTTAGGCATTTAGCTTGAGAGGCCGCAGCCTTACCAAGTGTTCTGCTTGGGAGGGCCTCCTAGGGGTGCAACCGGCATTTCCATCACCTCGGAGGGTCTGCAAACAAGGCAAAGAGAGGCCACGAGTCTCAGGAGGAGGTCAAGCAAGGAAGTAGCAGAAGGAAGGCTACCTGCTGCTAGTGTTGGCACGCCCGTGTTGGATTCGATGGGCCAACTTTCAGATCATTTACAACCAGTGGTTTTTACCCTATTAGAGGTGGGCTCATGGAGGCGTTCAAGTAGTTCGTGGCTGCCAACCCCATGGACCTGATGTCCACATCCTTCTAGCACCTAAGCCAGGTAAAACAAGTCGTCCTCAGCGAAGACTTCACATTTGCTTAGTAGAAACTAACTTTATTCTCTTCGTTATGTAGGCCCTACTCTCCATGCACCTGTCCATGCAGAAGATTCAGCTGGGGGCTGCCGAGGGGCTAGTCGAGCTCAAAGAAGAGAACATGCGTCTTAAGCGGGACTTAGAAGCTGCTCGAGTAAAGATAGATTCATCCACCACTGAGGTGAATAAGTAGCTGTCTAAAAGGAATATTGCTCTTCGCACGGTGGACTTTTAGAAGGCCGAGTTAGAGAAGCAAGGAAAGGAAGTAAAAGAGCTCCAGAGGACGGTAGCCAGACTCACCAAAGAGGTTGGTGAGAAGGACAAGGACCTATAAATGAACTCTGAGCTGGCCTCGCGAGCAGAGCGAGAAAGGGCGGAGTTGTGGGAGATCACTGAAAAGAAGAGGTTGGTGCTTAAGGCCGAACTCCAATTCACCCAAGGTCAGGTCACTTTGTTGACTGCAGAGATGCAGCAACAAGAATTGGAGATAGAGAAGAGGGCTGCCAAGTGGTCAATCCAGTCCATCTACGCCCTTCGACCAAAGAACCTTATGATGGATCTGACCGACCTCCCTGAAGAGTACCGGGATGCCCTTAATGCTATGGCACGGGCCAAGGATGAGGAGGCGGCTCAGGGACCTGACCTGGAAGAGGAACATCCAGAGTATGTCCTAGAGGAGCCTACACCCGAGCAGGTGATCGGTGACCAACCTGAAGATGAGGTCGCACCTTCGGGGCTTAGGGATGAGGACCAGTGACTACTTTCGTACCGCCTTATATTTTGCTTGCTGATATGTACTTTTTCATTTTATTAAGTAAATAAAGACTTCGCTTTCTTAATTTTTCATGAGTACTTACAATTTTTGTACTCTATATCTTACACATGAGATCGCGTTTTACAATAACATTGGCGTGAGTCTATGCGAACAGAATTATACACATGGAAAAATGATTACAAAGGAACACAATCATACACTTGTTATTTACAAGGATTAAGAAAAGTAAAATCTTTACAAGGAAAAACTGAGTTCGCAATTACTGATAATATGGTCAGAGATGTTCAGGATTCCAAGCTCATGGTACTTCGGAACCATTCAGCCTTTTGAGATGATAAGTCCCTGGTCTTATCACTTTGGCGATGCGGTATGGGCTTTCCTAGTTTGGCCCCAAAACTCCCGCACTTGGTTCTCTAGTGCCGAGAAGGATTTCCTTCAAAAAGAGGTCGTCGACTTGTCTCTTCTTCTGAACTTAGAGTCAAAGAACCTTTTCCCGCGTTGCTGATAGGCTGCTATTCTTATCTGAGCCTTGCTGCGATGTTCTTCAACTAAATCCAAACTTGCGCGCATAAGCGCTTCATTTTCTGTCTCCCTGTATAGGTCTCTCCGAAGTGCCCCGGTCCCTACCTCTATAGGGATCATCGCTTCGCAGCCATACGCTAGCGAAAAAGGGGTTTCTGAGGTAGAGGTTCTCGGATTGTCCTGTATGCCCACAGAACTTCAGGAAGGTCATTGGTCCAATTTCCCTTGGTTATGCCAAGCTTGGCCTTCAGAGTGTGCTTGATGGTTTTATTGACAGTTTAACTTGACTATTTGCTTGCAGTCTTGCGACTGAGGCAAATTTCTTATGGATACCCAGCTCGTCACAAAATTGCTTAAACTCCTCGTTATCGAACTGCTTCCCATTATCAGAGATGAGGGTATGAGGAATCCCATAGCAGCACACAATGTTCTTGAAGACAAAGTCCTTTAGCTTTTTGGTGGTGATCACGGCCAATTGCTTTACTTTGACCCACTTGGTGAAGTAATCTACTACGACCACCGCATACTTGACTCCCCTTTTACCAACTGGCATGGGACCAATGAGATCAGTTCCCCACATGGAGAATGGCCAGGGGTTGGTGATGGTTATCAGCTGGTGGGAAGGAGCTCACAGTATGTTCACGAACTGCTGGCACTTGTCACACTTTTTGACAAAGTTGTAGGTGTCTTCTTGGATCAAGGGCCAGTAATACCCTTGATGAACAACTTTGTTAGCGAGAGATCATGCGACTATGTAATTACCACAAATTCCTTCATGTATCTCCTCATGATATAGTTTGCTTCTTCACTGGTTACACATAGGAGAAGAGGGGCGCTAAACCCTCGCCTGTATAGTTGGTCTCCTATAAGTGTGTAACGAGCAACTATGGTTCGCAGGGTCCTTGCTTCGACCTTTTCATTGAGCAAGGTCCCATTTTAGAGTACTGAATGATAGGGGTCATCCAGAAAACTGATTCTGCCATATTCACGGCTTGTTCAGTCGAGCTGACACTGGGGGTCTCTATGAACTGAACAGGAATACTTTCCGGTGCATCTGAATCCAGCGATGAGGCTATCCTTGCCAAGGCATCTGCCACATAATTGTTATCTCTAGGAATCTGTGTGATCATGAAATGCTTGAATGGCTCGAGCGCGTGATGCATTGTTACTACAACATGCAAATATAGTAAGTGCACTAGTCGCACAAAGTAATAAAGTGATGAGTGAGTATCATTCCCACGAGGATTGGTTGCTAAGCACTAAATTTCCCTTTAGTCTTCTAGTTAGGGGAACCAAATATTGTTTGGATTTATGGGAGAATATAAAACTAAACTAAAGGCAAAATTTACTAAATGTAAAAACAACTAAATTATGAAAGTGAGATTTAACACAAGAGAAATATCAATTAAAACAAACGGTTAGGGTTTGACTTCATTCGGACTCTATGGATTAATTCTGTGGATTATGCTACTTTTACACTCACATGCATGGATTGTAAACCAAATTCCCTAAGTTGTAAAACATACCTTCTCAGGCTATAAATTCCTACTTTTCCCTATTAATCTTCCGCACCCAAGAAATTGAAGATTAACAAATCCAAGTTCATTAAGCTAATGGAATCCTAGATTGATTTCATTGTTTCTCAAATCTATCTCTAGCATTCAAAATAACAATGGTGATTATCCAAGAAGCTCAACGTGACTCATTTCTCAATCTCATCATGTTCAACAAGTAAAATCAATGAAATTCGGAATAATCACACAATCTATGCAATAGAATATAAAAGCAACAACAATCAATTGATTAATCCATAGAAATCCGAATTACATCAAAACCCTAACCCAAAATGGGTTAGTTTATAACTAAATTACACAAACAGCAAGAAAAACAATAAACCCAGAAATCAACATATTGAAATACAGAGAAAAGATTAGAGATCTCCCCTAGTTGAAGAATCCACAAGATTAAAGCTCAAATCTTCTCTCTAAATGTAAAATCTACTAAAAACCCAATGAAAACCAGACGAACCTCATCCAAAATGGCAAGGTTTTCCTTATATAGTTCCCCTAAAAACCTAAAACCTTTCCTAAAATAAACTGTGCATTTTGGAGAAAACAAAATTTCGCAGACTTCGCCACGATGATGAACTAAAGTGAATCTCGTGCCTAGCTTCTTTCGCCATGGCGAACCTTCCTGGAAAATTCTGAATTTACAAAATTGCCCTCCGCTTGCGTCCTAGCTTGAATCTTCGATCTTCGATGCTTTCTCATGGGAACAAACTTCATAGTGCTTCAACTCTACTTCAGAACTTTCCCAAATTCTGAGATTCGCTTGCTTCTGGGTCCAGAAACTCCAATTCGCTCATTATTTGCTAAAAATGCACGTTTCAGCCTGAAACATAAAATATATAGAATTAAGTAGCAATTCAGGCATAAACAAACAAAGAAGTATCTAAAACCGATAAAAAAGCCTAAATAATATAATCCTCGGATTATCAGCGCGACCTTAGCTTTCTTCAGATAGCTGATCATATTTTCTTCCCTCACTTGATATTCTCCCAAAATCTGGTTGACAACCAGCATGGAGTTTGTAACAACTGCTGTAAACTAGTACAATGCATGCATAATAACAATAGAAAATGGGCCCAAAAATTTACTTTTTATTATAAGTAATAAGTCTTTTATACACAAAGAGCATCATTTACAGAAAGCCATTTTAAAAGACAAAAATAGGAGAAACAGTGTAGCTATTGCTCCTCGCTTGCCGACGCCCCTCCGACTGCTTCATCACCTAGATCCTGCATCCACAAAGGAAAATAACGGGGTGAGCACAAAATAATGCTTAGTAAGTAAACCCTCTATCTGTTTATCCCTGTATGTGTTTCTCTTAATTCTTTCCTTACACTATTTCTGTTTCTGTTTCTACTAAACTTCATGGCCTCATCTTACTGGAGGTACGGCCGGATGGCATTACATCTCACTCTTCATGACTATCGGGTGGAGTTCACACAGCACCAACCCGTTCTTAATGACTACCGAGTGGGGATCACGAAGCACCTACCCGGTTTTCGTAACTATCGGGTGGAGACCACAAAGCACCTACCCGTTCCTCATGACTCTCGGGTGACAATCACAAAGCATTAACCTGCTCCTAATCACTGTCGGGTGATGATCACAAAGCATTAACACACTTCTAATAAATGTCGGGTGATGATCACAAAGCATCAACCCCTTTCTAATAACTAACCGGGTGATGATCACAAAGCATCCACCCGTTTCTAATAACTATCGGGTGATGATCACAAAGCATCAACCCATTTCTAATAGCTATTCGGGTGATGATCACAAAGCATCTACCCGATTCCCATAACTGTCGGGTGATGATCACAAAGCATCGACCCATTTCTAATAACTCTTCTCATTCACTCTACTCTAGCACTTTTCATTCTCTCTACCCTTAGAGTAGTTACATCCACAAAGTTCTCTACTCATAGAGCAAGTGCATACACAAAGTTTCTTACTCTTTCTTAGGTCACTTCTCAATGCACAATTAATGCCTATGGATGGTTCATCTCCACTAATGCACTTATGAAATGCCAACATGCAATGTTGCAAGAATTAAGGTTCATTTCTCATACTCAAACCTCTATTAGGCATTTCATCAAACAACTCAAGTGCATAATAAAACTCTACTATAACAATAATTCTATGTCTTTCTCTAACCATCCAAAATGGGGAGAAACCCCCTCACATAGCCATAAATCCTGCCAAAGAAAGACACTTCCAAAAAGGATTCCTCAATATCCTTCAATTCCATCTCAAACTACCTTTCCAACCCACATCTCACTTCTTATACTTGAAATGTATAAACAATCACAAAGCAATAATAATCTCCATTTAAGACTCAATAACATGGCATATAACATGTATATAACATACATACATAATTGCTATCAAAAACCCTAATCAAGAAAATTCTCAAATCTCAACTTGGGTTGGGATTTACTTACCTTGTTATGGAGAGATTTCACTAGCTCTTCCTTTCACTTGGTTTGCTTGACTTTTTCTCTACTCTTAAACAAAAGAACAAAAACCCTCAATATTCAATATATACAAAAACTCACAAAGCTTCACAACCAAAGCAAGAATCCTTACCTTAGGATGCCTTAGGTTGATTTTCTACCCCAAATCACTCCAAAAGCCCTTTAAAACTCCTTGATCAAAAGAAAGAGAATTTGAGAGGAAGCAAGAGAGGAGAGTGGCGATGGAGAAGAAGAATGAAGGGTTTGCAATGACTTAATTCCTTTTAATGAAATTTATACACAAGCATTCCCATTTTGCCCTTACTCTTCTTTAGGAATTCCATCTATATCCTTTGATTCATTACAAACACACCCCCATAACAACATATTCTCCATGAAAATTCCTTATATTTTACTCCCCACTTTTCCTGCTAATTAGGGGTAGAATGGTCAAATTGCCCTTAGGGAAGAAAATATCTAAAACTTAACAAACATTTTGGTTGGCACGTCGCCGCGGCGAAGAAGCTTTTGTCGCCGCGGCGAAACTGTCCAGCAGCTTCCCGTGGCTTCAACACCTCTTCGCCCTGGCGAAGCACGGAACACTGAACTTCTTCTATTTCAACCAATTTCAGGGCAAGTATTCAACACATCACTCAAACAAGGGTCAACCAAACAATAATACTAATAAACCAACTCAAATAAAAGCAAAAGAAGAAACGTTAGCTACGTACCTCAAGTGGGGCGTTACAGAGTTGCTGTGGATGTTGATCGCGGTTGATCCCATTTCTCTGGCCAACCGCAACCCAGTGAGTAGAGCTTCATACTCAACCTCATTGTTGGTCGCTTTGAACCCAAACTGGAGGATGCCATGAATACGAGTCCTTTTGGGACTTAAGAGAAGAAGGTTTGCCCCAGCCCTTTTCCTATTCGATGATCCATCGACGTACAGGCTCCAGGTCAATAGGTTTTGAACAGTTTCCTGGGTGACTTCGCTGGCTTGTTGCTCGGTTCCTTGATCGGATGATATGAGAATTTTGAGGTGAAATCAGTAATAGCCTGCCCTTTGATGGTTGCTTTCGGTTTGTACTGCAAATCGAACTGGCTTAGTTCCATGGCCCACTTGAGTAATTCACTCGATGCCTTTGGCTTCTGGAGGACCTGTTTGAGCGGGTAATTGGTCATTACATGAATTGCATAAGCGTGGAAGTAAGGTCACAATTTTTTAGAGGCGATTAGTAGGGCATAAGCCAATCGTTCCATTTCCAGATACCGCATCTCAGCATCCAGCAGATGCTTGCTCGCATAATAAACTGGCCATTGAACCCTATTCTCTTCCCGAACTAAAGCTACACTGACCACGTACTGAGAGGCGGACAGATATAGGAGTAGAATTTCCTGCGGGAGAGGCTTGGACATAAGAGGTGGTTTTCCAAGGTGCTCTTTAATGCCCTAAATTGCTTGTTCGCACTCGGGAGTCCACTCAAACTTCTTATTGGCCTTAAGTATGTTGAAGAATGGCAAGCAGTGATCTGTTGCCCTCGATATGAAGCGATTGAGTGCCGCTATTCGCCTATTGAGACTCTGAACCTGTTTTCGGTTGGTCAGGCTTTTCATGTCGTGGAGAGCTTGGATTTTCTCGGGGTTGATCTCTATTCCCCTCTGGTTAACCATGTATCCCAGAAATTTTCCTAAGGATACTTCAAATGAGCATTTGAGAGGATTGAGCTTCATTCTGTTCTTTCGAAGGATGTCGACATCTCAGCAAAATGTGCTATATGATCTAAAGCGACATGTGACTTGACTAGCAAGTCATCAACATAGACTTCCATCGACTTCTCGATCTTCTTGGAAACATTCGGTTAACCAGCTGCTGGTAAGTTGCTCCAGCATTTTTCAGGCCGAAGGGCATAACCCTATAGCAATACAGCCCCCGATCTCTAACAAAGGAGGTATGCTCTTCATCTGATGCATACATCAAAATTTGATTGTATCCCGAGTATGCGTCTATAAAACTTAGCAACTCGTGCCCGGAGGTGGCATCAACGAGCTGGTCAATCCTTGGTAAAGGAAATCTGTCTTTTGGGCAGGCTTTGTTGAGGTCAGTGAAGTCAACACAGATCTTCCATTTGCCATTAGGCTTTTTCATTAGAACCAGGTTGGCAACCTAGCTCGGGTAGAGCACTTCTCGGATGGATCCATTACGAAGGAGATTATCTACCTTATCTTTTGAGGCAGCATATCACTCTAGATCTATCACTTTTCTTTTCTGGCAGACTGGCCTGGCTTCACTATCGATGTTCAAGGCATGGAAAATGATGTTCGGGCTGATCCCGACCAAATCGACATGCATCCATGCTAACACATCAATATTTTCTCTAAGGAAGCTGGTCATGTCAGTAGCAAGCTGGGGGTTGAGATTGCTTCCAATCTTCAACACCTGGCTCGGCTCGTTTTGGTTGACTAACACTTTAGATAAATCCTCAACTGGCCCACTAGAAGGGCATTCCTAGATACTTGGATCCATATTATCCTCGGTTGGGCCAAGATGTGGTTCGATTCGACTGATTGCCATTGCTTGTTCATGAATGCCACACGGGATGCCTTTCCCATTACACGCCATCTGCACTACCCTTACATAGCAGTTGCGAGATGCGCACTGAGATCCTCTTACTTCCTCTTACTTCCTCTATCCCCTTCGGGGTGGGGAACTTCATCTTGAGATGGTAGATCGAAGTGACCATCAAAGGTTTATAGTGATGATGAGAGCATCGTCATAAGGATGATGCAATTGGACTGCGTTTTTTTTGGAGAAGGTGATTTCCTCATCTCTACGAACCTTTTGATGGTCCCTGCGTCGTGTTTATCACACGGATAGGGTCGTGATGGGCTATGCAACCATATCTTTCTTAGACACTTCGCGAATTCCCTACGAGGTGTGGTTCCCTAAATATTATCCCCATGCTGCAGATACCCTTGCGATCACGACACTTCTTACCCGGTTCCTCTTGATTTTTCTCCCTTACAAGAGTAGAGTCAACATACTCTTTGAAATACCCCTACTTGATAAGGTCTTTGATTGCCTGCTTGAGAGCTCAGCACTCATTGGTGTGATGCCCATTGTCCCGATGATAACGGCAGTACTTTTTACTATTTCTGGCTGAAGGGGGATTTTTCATGGGCTTAGGTTCCCTGAACAGGCCAGCCTCTTTTGCCTTGTCAAGAATGGCCGAGACAGATGCATTCAAAAGGGTATATTGACTTCTATCGCAATCACAATGAGGAACTGGACCATATGACTTCTTAGGCTCAAACTGTGGTTTCTTTCCTTTTCGCTGATCATCGTTAGCCCATTTGCGATTAGCCCTCCTATTTTCCTCCAGACTAGGCGTACTACCTGAAGTGTCGGGGTTGTGGTGGTGGAGCGCCACCACGGAGTTCTCAATACGAAGGTATTTCTTTGTAAGGTTATAGAAGCAGGTGAGGGAAATATCGTCCTCTGATTGTAGCTCTTTCCACAGATCTGTTTGTGGACCAACTCTCACGATGATGAGAGTTCGAACGGACTCTTCGGGAGTGTGAGCTATTTTATGGAGCTCCGTATGGAATCTGTCGATGTAAGATTAGAGGGATTCATCCCTTTCTTGCCTTATGTTGCTAAGGTAGCTCAAAGGCATTGAGAACTTCCTATTCGTTTGGAAGTGTCTTAGGCATGTTGAGCTCATCTGATTCCACAAGCTGATCGATCCCGCCGGAAGCGACCTGAACCATTACTTGGCATGAGATGTAAGAGTTACTGCCAGGCAACGGCATTTTGCCAAGTCAGAAACTTGGTGAAGTTCCATCAGGTCGTTAAATTCGTATAGATGATCCTGCGGATCAGAATTTTCATCGAATGCTCGCATATTGGGCATTCTGAATCTGGATGGGAAAAGGGTGACTAACACAGCCAGAGAAAAGGGTGACGCCTCTGTGACCTACCTTGCTCATTTCGTTGAGCCTTTAACTGATCCAGGGCTCGCTGTAGTTACTCAATCCAAGGCAGCGGGGCCATCTGGGGATTACTTTCCCCAATGCGGGTTTGACCTTCGCGGTTGCAGTTGAGGAAAGATCGAAGGTCGGATTCCTCCTTACCTCGGTCGACAGTTTTAGCCACTCTTGACACATACTAGCTAGAGTCATGCAATGGTGTTGAATGGTCCGTGGAACCTTCTGGACCTCCGTGGTGGTGCAAACCAACCTGCGGATGATGGGAACTTCCCACGCGACGACGATCGAGTCATCATTTTGGCGATAATGGGAATCTCCCCGCCTTGCACTTTTGGAGGAGTGCTCGCGTGACATGGCATGGGACAGTTCGGGCCGTGGCATGTCACCGAGTCTTTGCATCACAGATTTTCTACCCGAGGTGCGGTTGGTGTTCATTGGTCCTTCGGAGCCTTTAGGCCCGTTGTTCGGCATCTACTTTCCTTTTATTTTAGACACTGCATTGCACGTGGCACTGCATTGCACGTGGCACGGGTTATTGCCCTTTTTGGGGCTTTCATGCGACTTGCAGGTGTTTTTGGTGGTGGCACCGCCTCATTTGATCCAAGTGGTCCAGCATTTGGCTGACCGTTTGGAGAGTATTATTGAACCTCTCCAAGTAGCTCATGACAGCTGGATCAAGCCGTGAGCTTGAAGGGATATCCCCCACAAGATTTTGCAGGACTGGGGGCATGTCAGAAGAAGTGTCCTCTTGTACCCGGGGGATCTCTTTCTCATCGTGATTGGTTCGCTTAGATTCAAATCGGGAGCCATTTGCTGTAGTAGGACCGATTAGTTAGAGATTTTCCTGATGAAAAACAAGCACAAAATCAGGCCCTCTTTCTATTGCCAAACTGTTGATGCATGATTTTGACACAAACTAAAAGCACGTGGGAAATGCTGAATTGACTTAGAAGACACACGTGTGTGGGGGTATTGTACTGAATAAAAGATGGAGAACAATGTTTAAAGTGGTTCAGATGTTTGAGTAAGCGAATCCTACGTCCATTGGTATTGTATTAATATATGAGATCAGGTTGCGTTCAGCGAGCTGACTTACAAGAGATTACCAGAGAGAGAGAGTTTATGCTATTCTAGGGAGAAATTAGCTAATCCCACAAATAGGAGAGAAATCCTCTATTTATAGTGGGATGAGTTAAGGTAATGATTACTAAATCTATGAGTGGGTCAGATTGCCGTGCAAATCCTTCCTTGCATCCCGTTGTTCACCTGCTCGAGTGATTTAGTCAACGTGTATAGGGATTGGACATGTGGATTGTCTCCAGCCTTTCACCAGTCTGGCGCACACCCACTGCACTGGCGCGAGCATGCCACTTGTATCAACGTATGACGTGGCTGCGTTCGAATGGTTGCAGGACTTACCTAAGCTCTGACCGCTTACATTGACAGAGCTCTGCATCAGCCCTACTTTTTCTGGCATAACATTTTTAATGATTTTTCGAAGATTAAAACTTTTGGAAAATCTTGAAAAATAAAATACTATGCATTTTGGGTTAGGGTCTGTTACGTTGTGCTTCTAAAATTCTCATTTGAATTTTGGCGTGCAGAGTTGGGGTGCACGCTTTTGGTGTGGCGCGAAAGCCTTGCTTTTAGGCACGGTAGGGGCGTTTGGCACACCGAGGGACTATCTTTTCGGAGGTTATCGTTTTTATCTGATATTTTGTATGGAGGTGGTGAAAAATGCTAGGAACGAAATGCAATGAGAACATAGCGATTCGGACGAGCAGATTTTTTTTAATGATTTTTTGAAGATTTAAACTTTGGAAAAACGTGAAAAATAAAATACTATGCATTTTGGGTTGGGGTCTATTGCACTGTGCTTATAAAATCCCCAATTGAATTGTGGGGTGCAGAGTTGGGGAGCACCCTTTTGGTGTGAAGTGAAAACCTTGCTTTCGCGTACTGTAGGGGCGTTCGGCAAACCGAGGGATGATCTTTTCGGAGGTTGTCGTTTTGTTCTGATTTTTTGCATGGTGGTGGAGAAAAATGCAAGGAAAGAAACGCAATAAGATCGGAGTGAGTCGGCCGATCGGATTTTTTTTAATGATTTTATCGAAGATTAAAATTTTGGAAAGTCATGAAAAATAAAATACTATGCATTTTGGGTTGGGGTCTGTTGCGTTGTGCTTCTAAAATCCCCATTTAAATTGTGGTGTGCAGAGTTGGGGCGCACGGTTTTGGTGTGGAGCGAGAACCTTACTTTCGCGCACGATGGGGGCGTTCGGCACACCGACGGACGATCTTTTAGTAGGATATTGTTTTTATCTGATTTTTTTTATGGTGGTGGAGAAAAATGCAAGGAACAAAACGCAATAAGAACGGAGTGATTCAGACGAGCTGATTTTTTTTAATTATTTTTCGAAGATTAAAACTTTGTAAAATCGTGAAAAATAAAATACTATGCATTTTGGGTTGGGGTTTGTTGCAATGTGCTTCTAAAATCCCCATTTGAATTGTGATGTGTAGACTTGGGGTGCACGCTTTTGGTGTGGAGTGAAAACCTTGCTTTCGCGCACAGTAGGGGCGTTCGGCACACCGAGGGATGATCTTTTCGGAGGTTGTCGTTTTGATCTGATTTTTTACATGCAAGTGAGAAAAATGTTAGGAACAAAACGAAATAAGAACGAAGCGATTCGGATGAGCGGATATATTTTAGTGATTTTTGGGAGATTAAAACTTTCGAAAATCGTGAAAAATAAAATACAATGCATTTTGGGTTAGGGTCTGTTGCATTGTGCTTGTAAAATCCTCATTTAAATTGTGGTGTGCATAGTTGGGGTGCACACTTTTGGTGTGGAACAAAAACCTTGCTTTTGTGCATAGTAGGGGCGTTCGGCACATCGAGGGACGATCTTTTTGCAGGTTGTCGTTTTGATCTGATTTTTTGTATGGTGGTGGAGAAAAATGCAAGGAACGAAACGCAATAAGAACAGAGCCATTCGGACGAGCATTTTTTTTTAATGATTTTTCGAAGATTAAAATGTTGGAAAATCATAAAAAGTCGAATACTATGCATTTTGCGTTGAGGTCTAGTGCGTTGTGCTTCTAAAATCCCCATTTGAACTGTGGTGTGCAGAGTTAACGGGCACGCTTTTGGTATGGGGCGTTCGGCACGCCAACGGACGATCTTTTCGGAGGTTTCTGTTTTGATTTGATTTTTTGCATAGCGGTGGAGAAAAATGCAAGGAACGAAACGCAATGAGAACTGAGTGATTTGAACAAGTGGAATTTTTTTAATGATTTTTCGAAAATTAAAATTTTGGAAAATCGTAAAAAATATAATACTATGCATTTCGGGTCGGGGTCTATTGCGTTGTACTTCTAAAATCTCCATTTGAATTGTGGTGTGTAGAGTTGAGGTGCACGCTTTTGGTGTAGAGCGACAACCTTGCTTTCGCATGCAGTAGGGGCGTTCGGCTCACCGAGGGACGATCTTTTCGGAGGTTGTCGTTTGGATCTGATTTTTTGTAGGGTGGTGGAGAAAAATGCAAGGAACCAAACGCAATAAGAATAGAGCGATTCAGACAGGCGGATATTTTTGAATGATTTTTTGAAGATTAAAACTTTGGAAAATCGTAAAAAGTCGAATACTATGCATTTTGGGTTGGGGTCTATTGAGTTATGCTTCTAAAATCCCCATTTGAATTATGGTGTGTAGAGTTGGGATACACGCTTTTGGTGTGGAGCGACAACCTTGCTTCGCACACGGCAAGGGCGTTCGGCACATCGAGGGACGATCTTTTCGAACGTCGTCGTTTTGATCTTATTTTTTGCATGGTGCTGGAGAAAAACAAAAGGAATGAAACACAATAAGAATGGAGCGATTCGGACGAGCGGATTTTTTTAATGATCTTTCGAAGCTTAAAATTTTTGAAAATCGTAAAAAATCGAATACTATGCATTTTGGGTTGGGATCTATTGCGTTGAGCTTCTAAAATCTGCATTTGAATTGTGGTGTACAGAGCTGGGGTGTATGTTTTGGTGTGGAGCGACAACCTTGCTTTCCCGCATGGTAGGGTCGTTTGGCACACCGAGAGGCGGTCTTTTCGGGCATTGTCATTTTGATCTGATTTTTTGCATGGTGGTGGAGACAAATCCAAGGAATGAAACGCAATAAGAACGCTGCGATTCGGACGAGCATATTTTTTAATGATTTTTTGAAGATTAAAATTTTGGAAAATCATGACAAATAAAATGCTATGGATTTTAGGTTGGGGTTTATTGCATTGTGCTTCTAAAATCCCCATTTGAATTGTGGTGTGCAGAGTTGGGGTGCAAGCTCTTAGTGTGTGCAAAAACCTTGGTTTCGCGCACGGTAGGGGCGTGCGGCACATCGAGGGATGATCTTTTCGGAGGTTGTCATTTCGATCTGATTTTTTTCATGGTAGTGGTGAAAAATGCAAAGAACGAAATGCAATAAGAACGAGTAATTTGGACGAGCGGATTTTTTTTACTGAGTTTTCGAATATTAAAATCTTGGAAAATCGTAAAAAGTCGAATACTTTGGATTTTGGGTCGAGGTCTTTTGCGTTATGTTTCTAAAATCCTCATTTGTATTGTAGTGTGCAAAGTTGGGGTGCACACTGTTGGTGTGGAGCGACAACCTTGCTTTCACACATGGCAGGGGCGTTCAGTGCACCGAGGGACGATCTTTTCAGAGGTCATCGTTTTGATCTGATTTTTGGTATGTCCGTGGAGAAAAATGCAAGGAACAAGATGCAATAAGAACGGAGTGATTCGGATGAGCGGATTTTTTTTAATGATTTTTCGAAGATTAGAATTTGGAAAAATCGTAAAAAATAGAATACTATGCATTTTGGGTCGGGGTCTATTGTGTTGTGCTTCTAAAATCCCCATTTGAATGTAGTGTGGAGAGTTAGAGTGCACGCTTTTGGTGTGGAGCGACAACCTTGCTTTTGCGCACGGTAGGGGCTTTCAGCACACCGAGGGACGATCCTTTCGGAGGTTGTCATTTTGTTCTGATTTTTTGAGTGGCGGTGGAGAAAAATGCAAGGAACGAAACACAATCAGAAAAGATCGATTCGGACGAGCGGATTTTTTTAGTGATTTTTCGAATATTAAAATTTTGGAAAATCATAAAAAATCGAATACTATGCATTTTGGGTTGGTGTCTATTGCGTTGTGCTCCTAAAATCCCCATTTGAATTGCGGTGTGCAGAGTTAGGGTGCACGCTTTTGGTGTGGAGCGACAACCTTGCTTTCGCTCATGATAGGGGCGTTCGGCACACTGAGGGACGATCTTTTCGGAGGTGTTCGTTTTGATCTTATTTTTTTCATGGTGTGGTAGAAAAATGCAAGGAACGAAACGCAATAACGGAGTGATTCGGACAATTGGATTTTTTCTAATGATTTTTCCAAAATTAAAATTTAGAAAATCATAAAAAGTCGAATACTATGCATTTTGGGTCGGGGTCTATTGCGTTGTGCTTCTAAAATCCCCATTTGAATTGTGGTGTCAAAAGTTTTGGTGCACGCTTTTGGTATGGAGTGACAACCTTGCTATCGTGCACGGTAGGGGTGTTCGACACACTGAGGGACGATCTTTTCGGAGGTTGTCGTTTTGATCTGATTTTTTCCATGGTGGTAGAGAAAAGTGCAAGGAACGAAACGCAATAAGAACGAAGCAATTCGGAAGAGCGGATTTTTTTAATGATCTTTCAAGTTTAAAACTTTGGAAAATCGTAAAAAATCGAATACTATTCATTTTGGGTCGGGGTTTGTTGCATTGTGCTTCTAAAATCCCCATTTGAATTGTGGCGTATAGAGTTGGGGTGCACGATTTTGGTGTGGAGCAACAACCTTGCTTTCGCGCATGGCAGGGGCGTTTGGCACACCAAGGGACGATCTTTTCGAAGGTTGTCGTTTTGATTAGACTTTTAGGATGGTGGTGCAGAAAAACGTAAGGAACGAAACGCAATAAAAATTGTGCGATTCGGACGAGTGGATTTTTTTAATGATTTTTTAATGATTAAAACTTTGGACAATAGTAAAAAATTAAATACTATGCATTTTGGGTCGGGGTCTGTTAAGTTGTGTTTTGAAAATCCTCATTTGAATTGTGGTGTGCAGAGTTTTGGTGCACGCTTTTGGTGTTGAGCGACAACTTTTCTTTCTCGCACGGCAGGGGCGTTCGGCACACCGAGGGACGATTCTTTCAAAGGTTGTTGTTTTGTTATGATATTTTGCATGGTGGTGGAGAAAAATGTAAGGAACAAAACGCAATCAGAACAGATTGATTTGGACAAGCGGTTTTTTTTAATGATTTTTTGAATATTAAAACTTTGGAAAATCGTAAAAAAATTGAATACTATGCATTTTTGGTCGGGGTCTTTTGTGTTGTGCTTCTAAAATGCCCATTTGAATTTTGTGTGCAGAGTTAGGGTGCACGCTTTTGGTGTGGAGTGACAACCTTGCTTTCGCACACGGTAGGGGCGTTCGGCACACTAGGGGACGATCTTTTCGGAGGTCATCGTGTTGATCTGATTTTTGGCATGGCGGTGGAGGAAAATGCAAGGAACGAGATGCAATAAGAACAGAGTGATTCGAACGAGCAGATTTTTTTAATAATTTTCGAAGATTAAAACTTTTGAAAAGTGTAAAAAATCAAATTTTATGCATTTTAGGTTGGGGCTTGTTGCATTGTGCTTCTAAAATCCCCATTTGAATTGTGGTGTGCAGAGTTGGGGTCCACGCTTTTGGTGTTGAGCGACAGCCTTGCTTTCGCCCACGGCAAGGGCGTTTGGCACACCTAGGGGCGATCTTATCAAAGGTTGTTGTTTTGATCTGATTTTTTGCATGGTGGTGGAGAAAAATGCAAGGAACGAAACGCAATATGAACGGATGATTCGAATGAGCGGATTTTGTTTAATGATTTTTCGAATCTCAAAGCTTTGGAAAATCGTAAAAAATCGAATACTATGCATTTTGGGTCGAGGTCTGTTACGTTGTGCTTCTAAAATCCTCATTTGAATTTTAGTATGCAGAGTTGGGGTGCAAGCTTTTGGTGTGGAGCGACAACCTTGCTTTCGCGCATGGCAAAGGCGTTCGGCACATCGATGGACGATCTTTTCGGAGGTTGTCGTTTTGATCTAACTTTTTGCATGGTGGTGGAGAAAAATGCAAGCAACGAAACGCAATAAGAACGGAGCGATTCGAACGAGCGGAATTTTTTAATGATCTTTCAAACCTTAAAATTTTTTAAAATCGTAAAAAATCGAATACTATGCATTTTGTGTCGGGGTCTGTTACGTTGTGCTTCTAAAATCCCTATTTGAATTGTGGTGTGCAGAGTTGGGGTGTACGCTTTTGGTGTGGAGCGACAACCTTGCTTTCACGCACGGTAGGGGCGTTCAGCACACCGAGGGATGATCTTTTAGGAGGTTGTCGTTTTAATCTAATTTTTTGCATGGTGGTGGAGAAAAATGCAATGAACGAAACGCAATAAGAACGGAGTGATTCGGACCAAGGGATTTTTTTTTAATGATTTTTCAAAGATTAAAACTTTGGAAAGTCGTAAAAAATTGAGTACTATGCATTTTGGGTGGGGTTGATGCATGCAAATGCAACATCTTATAAACCTCACTAAATTCTAATGCAAACTTGTGTAGTAGCAAGGAGCAAGTAAAGGTCTTTGCTGTAGAGGATTTGTGAACTTAATTAATTATCTACTTCTAACGGGGTTTGTCACGAATTATAAAAACTCAAGGCAAACAATGTAAATCAAGAAACTAATAACGAAAGAGAAATTAATGAGATAAACGAGATTTAAGGTTTATTCGCCACCACTAGACAAGGATTGCATATAATAAAAGCATTCTTTAACTTTCTACCCTCTTGATCACATTAGCTCAGAAAATACCAAACGTTGATAAGTCCTATCTCTCCTTACTGAGTCGTTGGACTAGACACGGTCATAACCCAATTCCCTATTTATTAAATAACCTAGGATACGATCTCTAGATTCAAAGTAATAAAAGCATTAAGTTGAGAGAGACCTACTGAATCAAGGCTAAACTCATATGGTCAGTTTATTTATCTTGAGTGATTACCCCCCATGTAAGCAGGCATACACTTTACCACTAGTTATTTAGGTTAATAAAGCGATTCCATATTAAACAACCTAAATTGGCATTAATAGATTAATCATAATGATTTAATTGGCCACTTAGTTAGACCCTATTTTCAGAGAAATTATCACATAACTAAGAGGGATAAAAAGATAAAAAGATGTGGATTTTATTAAATACAAGACATGTCTAGGGTTTTGAAATCACTCTCAATCACAAAAGAATTAGTTCTTCATGAATAAATATGAGAACATCATTGTATCATTCATAACAAATAATAATAACAAAGAAGAAGAAAAACTTAGTGAAACTTGGTTGGATTAATGGAGTTGATGATGATCTCCTCCAATTCTTCTCCAAGCCTTCTTTAATCTCCCTTTTTCTTCAGTTCTTGAATATCTTTGTTCTCCCTTCTTTTATCTCTAAAAGAATTCCCCCAAAATAATGCTAAAAGACTTCTATTTACATCCCACAAGGGTTAGGGTTTTTTTTTTTTCCCTTAATTCTAGTTGGTTTAGGACTCTTAACCCTATTCTCCTACCTAAAAACGGATAATCGGTTTTTAACTTCCATCACTGTGCTCTGTCACTGTGCTGCAGCACAGTAGCTACTGGAAAAAGTGTGTCACGGCACAGTAGCTACTGGTCTTCTTCCCGCATCATTCCATGATTCTTCATAGATGGTGACTTTTGAACTCAATAACGATGAAATTTGAAAAAGTGATAAACTTATGAAATGTACTAAGGAATGCTCAAGTTAGAACATAAACTAGAATCTTCTCTTTACCTCAACTTCCATAACTTCTTCAATTCAACTCCGATTCTCGATCCATTTGTTTCCAGTCGTCACAAATTCTCTCGCCAACATCATCTCTCATCCAAATATTATTTTTGAGCCTTATTCCCTGTAAACACAACAAAAATACCCGTGATCCCGAAAAGTGCGTTTATGAAATAATTAAGTTAATTCATGCGAATTAATCCTAATTTCCCACAAATGATACCTATAAACCACTAAGTATAAGTGTATTTTCAAGCACTTATCACAACCCCCAACTAGCTTCTTGCTAGTCCCTAGCAAGCTAAGCTATAAAAATATGTCTTCTAGCTTGAAAATTAAAATAAAATAAACATAAATCTAATTTACCCCAAATCACTTCCGTAGATTGTCATGGTTGCATTTAGCATATGCGACAAGCCTTTAAACCCCTAAGTGGCCCTAGTTGGATGAGTTGTAGTTTCGTGAGGGTTTCCAGCGATGATACCCACAAACATCCATACTAAAACTAACCTAGACTCAAAAATTAAAAACAAACAAACAAAACATTAGTCTCCGGATATACATTTGTCTCAAAAATTGCATACAACACATAACATAAAGAATTGTTAAACATCACCCAAGCCCAAAGGTAACTCAAAAATCAATTTCATTTTCATTATCAACTCTCACACATCAATCATTCCACAAACCCGTTAATCTTAAGACCCGGATGATCACATGCACAAACTTCACAAACAAAGAATTGATCTCAAAATTTAAAAAATATAATATAATATATAGAATCAAATTCCATGGGCTCACTTTTCAAACTACTCTCCGCTAATGTAGAATGATCACACTACCTCGGATCAATAGGTCTTTATTAAGCTTGTTACGTTAAGCTAGGTTATAAGGTTATGAAAGAATGGAAAAGATAAGCAAAAATAAGAGACTCGATCCTATTTCTTTCAAACACTTTCATTCAAGCACGACCATTCTTTTTTACACCCTACTTTTTCCACCCTTTATCAAAAATAGTTTCATTGCATCATTTATACTTTGCAGTGCTTCTCAATAAATTTCCTTTTTTCTTTCTTTCTTTCTTCTCTATTTTTCTTTTCTTCTTTTTTTCTTCAATTTTTTTTTTTTTTCACAATAATGGAGTTTGTTAAAGGCCTTTTTTTTTTTTTTTTTTTAAAAAAAGACCTAAAAGGCCTAAAGGTACTCTAATGAAGAAATATGTTTTATTGATGTTGTGCCTAATTTCCGGATGCTCAGATTTATGCCGCATGTGCCTAAAGTACATCAAAACCTGATGGCTAGGATCATCCCATGTGTCATCCCCTTAGTGTTTGACTTCCTTTGCAAGATGATTACTGTAATAAGTATGGGTTAAGCTGCCATTAGCATGGCTTGGTCTGCTGCAAACATGGGGATTACTGATTCTGATCCTAATTAGGGGGATTATGCCTGCAAGAAAACCCCGTAACACCTACTTTCAACCATTGCCAGAAGGATCAAGCATAAAAGAAGCCTACAACCTTCGTTTCAAGGAACGATTCCAACATTAGTAAAGCTAAAGATGAAAATACACTAATCTTTTAGAGAGAGTTAAGAGTGGATAGGTCATGAGAACTGAACATCTTTGTTTCATACTTGCGGGCTTCCCTTTTTGTAACCTCATTTGACCCTGTAACACCCTGCAATAACAATATGGCAGTGGATTTAGGTTTGGTTCTCATAACCGCCAAACTATTATTAAATATATTACGTTATTTATTGTATGACATTGCTTTAGCGACCTTGTTGGTTACCCATAACCACGTGTACTTGCCCGATCCTTTTAGAGGCCGGCCAGGTATTTTTGATTGGTACAATTTATGACATCAATAATAGATAAGAATAAACGACATGTTCCCACCCAAGGTTTATTGAAATGGCAAGTTGATAACCCTGGTTTCATTTATTCCTGATTCTCACCCTTAATTGAACATCGTCAGTGACTATTAGGTTCTGATAAAGAAACAGATGGTGCGATTACTAAACTGCCCTTGACAAATAAATTAATAAATTATTTTTTTACCCCCAAATCAGTAGAATTAGAAAAATAACCATCTAATTTTAAAATTATTTCAAAAACATTATCTTCTTCGACCTTCACATCATCCTCATCTCTAACCACCCAGCCACTACCACTGTCATCATCGCCACCTAGCCAAATTAATAAAATTCTAGGAAAATCCACCCAACACCCTCTTCAATCCAAACACACCCAACCCTCTGAATTTTCTTTCAATCCAAACAAACTACAAAAAACATACTGACTTGGGCCTTTTATTGAGCAAGTGGTGGGTGGGACTTTGGGCTTCGTTTTCCGACGAATGATGATTCAACAATGGCCAAAAAACATACCCACTCAAATTAACACAAGGAGAGTCTGTTGGTGTAGTCCGATGATGTCGGTTTCTCTTTGATCGAATAGAAAACAATCAAGAAGATACTTAAAATTGCAAGGTGGCAAGTGTGGAAGTGGCCGAAAAAGTGAGTGATGACAGTGATGGCAGGTATGGGTTTTGTAAAGGAGGTCGTGGGGACTCTAATGGTGGTCTCGGAAGCTATTTTGGAGTTCGGCATCAGCCAAAAAAAGCCAAAACTTGGTGGCTTGGGTGATGCTAACATGAGCCACTTCTTGTTGGTAAAATATCATTTCAGTGAAATGATGAAAACCAATAACAATTGAGTATAATCTTGATAAATTTAAACATCAAAAGGTTCTTGTTAAAGAATTATCATATAAAATATAAAATTAATAAATATTTAATAAATAACGATGAACCTTATGATGAAAATAGAAGTAATATTGCATCAATTTGGATACAGTTGTTTGCATTTATAGTTGATATATGTAATACAATAATGGAGTTTGTTAAAGCCTAACATTTTTAAGGACACCTGAGAGGCCTAAAGGTACTCTAATAAAGAAATATGTTTTATTGATGTTATGCTTAATTCTCGGATGGTCAGATCTATGTCGTGTGTCCCTAAAGTACATCAAAACTCGATGGCTAGGATCCTCCCACGTGTCATCCCTTTAGTGTTTGACTTCCTTTGCAAGGTGATTACTGTTATAAGTATGGGTTAAGCTGCCATTAGCATGGCTCAGTCTGCCCCAAGCATGGGGATTATTGATTCAGATCCTAATTAGGGGGGTTATATGTGCAACCAACCTCGTGACAGCCACTCTCAACCATTGTCAGAAGGACCAAGTATAAAAGGAGCTTACAACCTCTGTTTCAAGGAATGATCCCAACATTAGTAAAGCTAAATAAGAAAATACACTAATCTTTTAGTGAGAGTTAAGAGTGGATAGGTCACGAGAATTGAACGTCTTTGGTTCATACTCACTGGCTTCCCCTTTTGTAACCTCATTTGACCTTGTAACACCCTGCAATAATAATATGACAGTGGATGTAGGTTTGGTTCTCATAACCGCCAAACCACTATAAAATCTCTTGTGTTATTTACTATATGACGTTGCTTAAGCAACCTTGCTGGTTACCCGTAACCACGTGTACATCTTGCTCGGTCCTTTCAAAGGTCGACCGGTACCTTTGGTTGGTACGATTTATCGCATCAATAATAGATAAGAATAAACAACATGTTCCCACCCGAGGTTTAATGAAATGGCAAGTTGGTACCCCCTGTTTCATTTATTCCAGATTCCCACCCTTAATTGAACACTGTTAGTGACTGTCAGCTTCTGATAAAGATACAAATGGTGAGATTATTAAACTACCCTTGACAAATAAATAAGTAAATTACTTTTTTACCCCCAAATTAGTAGAATTAGAAAAATAGCCATCTTACTTTTAAATTTATTTCAAAAACACCATCTTCTTCAACCTTCACACCATCCTTATCTCTAACCATCCAACCACTACCACTGCTGCCGCCACCGTGCCATTATCTTCACTACCACCTAGCCAAATTAATAAAATTCTAGGAAAATCCACTAAGCATCCTCTTCAATCCAAACACGCCCAACCCTCTGAATTTTCTTTCAATCCAAACAAACTACAAAAATCATACTGACTTGGGTCTTTTATCGAGCAGGTGGCGAGTGAGACTTCGAGCTTTGCTTTCCAACAAATGAGAAGTCAGCAATGGCCAAAAAACATACCCACGCAAAATAAAACAAGGTGAGTCTGTTGGTGTAGTCCTATGAAGCCGGTTGCTCTCCGATTGAACAGAAAACAATCGAAAAAATACCCAAAATTGCAAGGTGGCAAGTGTGGGAGTGGTCGGAAAAGTGAGTGATCATGGCAATTGTGGTAAGGTTTTGTAAAGGAGGTCATGGGGCCTCTAATGGTGTCTCAGAAGTTATTTTGGAGTTTGCATAGGCCAAAAACAGCTAAAAACTGGCAGCTTGGGTGATGGTAATGTGACCCACTTCTTTTAGGTAAAATATCATTTTAGTGAAATGATGAATCCAATAACAATTCAGTATAATCTTGATCAATTTAAATATCAAAAAGTTCTTACTCAAGAATTATCATATAAAATATAAAATAATAAATATTTAATAAATAATGATCAACTTTATGATGAAAATAGAAGTATTATTGCATCAATTTGGATATAGTAGTTTGCATAAATAGTTCGTATGTGTAATAGAATAATGGAGTTTGTTAAAGAGACCTAAGAGGCCTAAAGGTACTCCAATAAACTCCAATAAAGAAATATGTTTTATAGATGTTATGCCTAATTCTCGGATGGTCAGTTTTACACCACATGTCCCTAACATACATCAAAACCCAATGGCTAGGATCCTCTCACGTGTCATCCCCTTAGTATTTGACTTCCTTTACAAGGTGATTACTGTCATAAGTATGGGTTAAGCTGCCAATAGCATGGCCCAGTTTGCCACAAGCATGGGGATCATTGATTCAAATCCTAATTAGAGGGATTATGCGTGCGAGCAACCCTGTAACACCTAGGGCTGTGCAAATTCGGATATCCGATCTAGTTGGGCTTATTTCTAATTCGATCTGAATTTTGGATCAAGCTATATCCTGATCTGAATCCAGTTCAAATTATGTGGATATCTAAAGTTGATCTGAATTTAAAAAAATGCTTATTAAAAACAAATAATTCTGATGGAAATTAATTTCTAGTCAACAAAAAGTAACAAGTATTTTTGAAACCTCCAATAGCAACTTGAAAAAGGAAAACAAGAAGCTACAATCAACATGAAATTTGCTTTCAATTATGAATTGTTAATAAACTACATGAATTTTGATACAAATTAAATGGAAATCTGATAACAGCTATAAATTACCTTCATAAAACCTAATTTTTTGGTAGAAAAATAATTTAACATGATGCAAAAACATCTATGTCAAAGGCAAAAACCCATACCTTTTAATCGGTCAAGTCAAACCCACCACTTCTCACTTTTGTCCAACAACAATAATCATGCCTTCTATGCTTGAGTTGAGAGATTAGAGATGGAGAGACGAGATCGGCAACAATAATCACAATAATAATAATAATCACTTCTGGCTGGTGGTAGTGGGTGTTAAGTTGAGAGAACGGAGATGGAGGGACGAGAGAGTGAGATTGAGAGATTGTGGTGGCTGGCCACCGGTGGGTGTGAGATCAAAGATGGAGAGACAACTCAGACGAGAGAGTGAGATTGAGATTTGAGAGATTTTGGTTTTAGGTTCAAGTTTGGGGATTTGTAAAACAGTGGCGATTTGATGAATATTCGGATTGGATATGGATATCCGATTGTTTGGAATAGCCAATTTGTGTCCAATCTAAATATTTGGATTTCTCTATTTTTAATCTGAATCTGATCCAAATTTTCGAATATCCGATTTTTTTTTTTTTAATCGGATTGGATTGGATCCGGATCGGATATCAGTTTCCGATAATTTTACACACCCCTAGTAACACCCATTCTTAACCATTGTCAAAAGGACCAAGTATAAAAGGGGCCTATAACCTTTGTTTCAAGGGACAATTCCAACATTAGTAAAGATAAATAGGAAAATGCACTGATCCTTTAGAGAGAGTTAAGAGTGGATAGGATGCGAGAACTTAATGTCTTTTGTTCATACTCGCAAGCCTCATTCGACCCTGTAACATCGCACAATAATAACATGACAATGGATGTAGGTTTGGTTCTCATAACCGTAGAACCACTATAAAATCTCTTGTGTTCTTTACTGTATTACATTGCTTTAGTGACCTTGCTGGTTACCCATAACCACAGGTACATCTTGCCTAGTCCTTTAAAGGTTGGTTAGGCATCTCTAGTTGGTACGATTTATCGCATCAACAATAGATAAGAATAAATGACATGTTCACACCTAAGGTTTAACGAAATGGCAAGTTGATACCCCTGGTTTCATTTATTCCAAATTCCCACCCTTAATTGAACACCGTCAATGACTGTTAGGTTCTGACAAAGATACAAAAGTGCTACTACTAAACTGCCTTAGACAAATTAATTAATAATTTATTTTTTTTACCTCCAAATTAGTAGAATTAGAAAAATAATCATCTTACTTTAAATTTATTTCAAAAACACCATCTTCTTCAACTTTCACATCATCCTCATCTCCAACCACCCAGCCACTACCACTGTCGCCACCACCTAGCCACTATCGTCACCGCCACCTAGCCAAATTAATAAAAACTAGGAAAATCCACCCAACACCCTCTTCAATCCAAACACATCCAACCCTCTGAATTTTATTTCAATCCAAACAAACTACAAAAAACATACTAACTTGGGCCTTTTATCGAGTAGGTGGTGGGTGGGATTTTCGGCTTCGTTTTCCGACGAACACGAAGTCAACGACGGACAAAAAAAAATATACCCATGCAAACTATAACACAAGGGGAGTCTATTGGTTCAATCTAATGATGTTGGTTACTCTCTACCGAGAAGATACCCAAAATTGCAAGGTGGCAAGTGTGGGAGTGGCCAGAAAAGTGAGTGGTGATAGTAATTGAGGGTATGGGTTTTGTAGAGGAGGTTGTGGAAAAAGCCAAAACCAATGGCTTGGGTGATGGTAACATGAGTCTCTTCTTGCTAACGTGAGCCCAACTTCAGCCAAAAGGAGCACCAACACACGTTATTGTGCTAATGTCAGCCTCACTATAGTGAAGAGTTGAGAGAAATGGGAAGGGAAGAGAGAGAGAAAAATAAAATTACCCTTTTAGCCTTCAACTATTAAAATAAAGGAAACAATGTTACTTTAAGGGTGGGAGTCTGGAATATATGAAATTAGAGATATCAACTTGACATTTTGCTAAACCTTAGGTGAGAACATGTCATTTGCTCTATAGGTAAGTAAAAAACAACTAATTAGACCCAATGGCGAAGTGGATTTTTTGTGCAATACAATTATAATTTTTCTAAAGTCACAAGCTAATAATTTTTTTTTCATATATTAAAACCTTAATTTATAAAGTTTGTATAAAATGAGGTTTATTTAACCATAATCTAAAATATAATTTTTTTTTTCATTTAATTATTAGATTGTGTAATTACATTTATATATGACAGACCTTATTTTATAATCCAAAACTTAATTTAATTTGTTTTTTGAATTTAATTATCTGATTGGGTATATTTTCGTTTAATATATATATATATATATGTACGTTTAATTATTTGAGGGGATGATTGTAATTCTTTAAAGCATTGAGGACACACTTAAGAAGCTACGGATGTTTTGAAAATCCAAGGGAGGGTGCAGGCCCTTCCTGGGCTTGAATTGGCTGCGCCACTTATTGGACCTAATACAAGATCATGCAAACATGGAAGTGATATTTTGGAAATTCTTAAAGGCCTAAATATTCTCTGCTTAATCATGCGTAATCTAATAATAAACTATACAATAAAGATTGGCTTACAACCCAATCTCACAAACTCTCTCTGACAACCCTGATGTGGCAACTTGCAATCCTTCAGCTCATGTAACGCCTACATTGAGGTACATAATTGAACTTATGCCCTTATACCTTTAGTTGATTTTTATTAAAGTTTTTTTGAGAAAATGTGAAGAAAATGCCTTAAAATTTCATTAGGGGTAAAATGGTCTTTTCACTCAAAATTAGTTGAAATTGTGGGGAGTGAAAAGAGATAGAATTTCATGGAGAACGCAATAAAATGAGGGCATTATGGTAATTGACGAAGGGACATAGATGAATTTTTAAAGAAAGTGCAAGGCCAAAATGGGAAACTACATGTTATATCAAGGATTGAAAAGTGAAACCCTAGTCACTCTTCATCCATTTTCACGCCACCTTCACCTTCATATTCTTTCAATTTCTTCAATTCTTTTTCAAGAGAAATTCATAGATTTCGGGTACTTTTTAGTGGATTTTCAATCCCAAACATCCTTAGGTAAGATCCCTGCACCAAGAAGTGAGTTTTAATTTTTAAAGTGTTGAATTTTGATGATTTGTGTTCGTAGGATTTAAGAGAAAGAGAGTTAGATCAAAGAAGATTTTTAAAGTGCTGGATTGCTCACATATAAGGTAAGTAAATCCTACCCTAAGTATGATTTAAGTAATATTGTGTGGAGAATTTCTTTTATGCATATATATGTTTTATATGAAGAATTGTTGATGGATTTGGTGTTGAATGATGATTATAACTTATCCATGAGAAGTTGTGTTGGTGTATTTGATGTTTGATGAATGTTTGGATGAAATTTGGAAGAATTGGAGTGGAAATTTTGGAGTGTATATTTTGGACAGGTTTGGCGTTAAATATGGAGGGTTTTATTCCCAATTTTTGGTGGCTTAGAAAAGAGATAGAAGTGTAGCCAAATTAGAGTTGCTTTGTGCACATAAGTTGTTTGATGAAATGTCAAAGAGAAGTGTTTGTATGAGTATGATTATGTGTTATATTGAGATGAGTTTGTAGATGGTAGAGAAAGACATGTTTGCATTCCATATGGCATTATTGCATCTAAACATGTGAATTTAGGAAGAAATATAAGCATGAAACCATCTACATGCATACATAATCATAAGAGCATGAAAAAGCACTAAAGAATGTTAAAGAGTAAATAGAAAGAAATGTGAATATTAAAGAAGTTCAAAACTGAAATTTATTTAAAGAAGTGCAAAAAGATAAAAAGAAGAAAAGGTTGTTGCGATGGGGACCCATGAGTGACAAGAAGAATTTTCCCCAAATACACGCCGCCTTTAGTGAGCGGCCTAAGAATAAGAAAGAATAATTGGTATAGTCCGTAAGAGTGCATGTGGATGAGAGTTGTACCCAAGAAAGAAGACTACACTCAAACGGCCAAGGTTCCAAATCTATGCCTCAACCGAGTCCGATCGGCAAAAGAATAAGAAAGAAAATCGTGAAGGGAAACAAAAGTTTCAAATGGACAGAGGAGTGCGATAAAGCATTCCAGGAACTGAAGAAAAATTTGGGACAACCTCATTTGCTATCAAAGCCCAAGTAGGGCGAGCCTTTACTTCTGTATTTATCAGTATCTAAGTCCTCAATCAGCGTGACTTTGGTATGCAAAGAGGGAGGAATGCAATGGTCAGTGTACTATGTGAGCAAGAGGTTGCTCGATGCTGAAACAAAATACTCGAGATGAAGAAGGTAGCCTATACATTCATCATCGTTGCTCAAAAGCTGCGACCCTATTTTCAGGCACACTCCTTGCATGTGTTGATGAACTTTCCTCTAAGAAAGATAATGCAGAAGCTCGAGGTATCGGGTAGATTAATTTAGTGGACAATAGAGATAAGTCAGCATGATATCTAGTACATCCCAAGAACAACAATAAAGGGTCAAGATTTGATAGATTTTATCTCAGAATTTTCTTATCAACCCAAAGAAGAAGTAAGCTCGCCAAGGGCAAGCACCTTAGAAGCAAGCAAACCAAAGTTTGATAGTCCATGGCAATTAACTCTGTATGTAGATGGGTCCTTAAATGAAAAGGTGGTAGAAGCTGGGTTCTTGCTCGAAAGTCTTGGAGGGAACCCAATCCAGATTGCAGTCAAATTCAGGTTTGCTACCTTGAAAAAAGAGGCAGAGTACGAAGCAATGCTCATAAGGATCTGCCTCACCAAAGAAATGGGAGCAAAGTCCATAAAGATCTACAATGATTCTCAACTCATGGTCCATTAGATTTATGGGGAATATCAGGCAAAGGAGGATAGAATGGCATCCTACCTCTAGAAAGTGAAATCTGAGCTCAAGCAGTTCAAATCTTTAACTATTCTTCAAATCCCAAGAGAGAAGAATTCACTGGCCGACGCTTTAGCCCGCCTAGCTTTGGCAATGAGTCAAGAAAAGACTGATGCGATACCTATCAAAATTCTCCCAAGTTCTAGCATCCTTGCTTCACAAGAATTAGTCTTAGTAACAAAGTAGAGATACAGTTGGATGGATGCAATAATTGCTTACCTAAGAGATGGAACAGTGCTTAAAGGAAGAAGTGAACCAAGAAACTCCAAGTGAAGTCAGCTCGATCCACGCTCATCAATGATAAACTATATAAGCATGGATACAATTCATCGCTCTTGCGGTGTGTTGTGTAATGCTTCTCTTTCTCTAGCTAGTATACTTGTGAAATATACAGTAAAACTCACTATGTATCTATATATATATAAGAAAATATACATGTAGATGAGGATAAAATAGAGGGCCCATACTAATTTTCCTTTATATACAAAACTATACATTAAGTAACAAAATTACTCAAAAAAATAAAAATAAACTCGATAGTGTTGCCATACCCTTCCGCTTCTTGATGCTCCATACGGCCGTATCTTATCTACTACCCGCAAAAACATTGGAAACAATGGGGTGAGCACTAATGCTCTATAAGTAAACCCGTTATGCTACCCTTCTATCTCCATTGCTCTTATTTTGATTTTCTTTCCTTACATCAAACTTTTCTATTCTTCTCTGCTCTTTCTATAACTCTAGTTTCTCACTACTCAGGATAATGGAAATGGTATCATGCATAAATATAATGCATATGCACAAATGCATAGGATGTGCATTTTCTTTTCTGTTTTTCTATTTATTTTCTTTGTATTTCTTTCTTTTCTAGTCTTTCTTTCTTTCTGTTCCTTCTTTCTTTCTTTCTTTCTATTATTTCTATTCTTTCTTGCCGATCAGACTTGGTTGAGGCATCGATTCAGAACCCTGGCCATATGAGTGTATTCTCTAACTCTTTCTGGGTACAGTCCTCATCCACATGCACTTTTAACGGACTGTACAATTCTTTTTTTTGATTCTGAGGCCGCTCACTAAAGGTGGTGTGCATGCAGGGCTAGTCACTCACGAGTTTCCCATCGCAACAACCTTCTCTTGTCTTCTTTAAAAGTGTTCTTTATTATTTCTCTTTGTTCTTTAATGTTCTTTAATGCTCTTATGAGTATGTATGCATGTAGATGGGCTTATGCTTGTTATGCTTTCTAAATTCACATGTTTAGAAGAAATAATGTTATATGGCATGTGAACATGTCATTCTCTACCATCTACAAACTCATCTCAAGATAACAAATAATCATATTCATGCATGCACTTCTCTTTGACATTTCATCAAACAATTTGTATGCACACACAAACTCTAAATTAGCTACACTTCTATATCTTTCTTAAGCCACCAAAATTTGGAGCCAAACTCCTTAAAATCATCATCAAACCTGGCCAGGAATTACACTTCACAAATTCTACTCTAATTCTTCCATAATTCATCCAAACTCTCATCAAACACCACATACACAAACACCACTTCTCATGGTGGAATTCTAACCATCATTCAACATCAATTCCATCAACAATTCTCATACAAACACATGCATGCATAAAAGAAGTTCTCTACACAATATTGCTCCAATCATGACTAGGGTTGGATTTACTTACCTTAGATGTGAGCAATCCAAACACTTTAGTAGTCTTCCTTGATACAAACCTCTTTCTCTTAAACCCTATGAATACAAATCATAAGAATCAACACTTTAAGACATTAATCTCACATCTTAGTGCAAGGATCTTACCTAGGGATGCTTGGGATTGAAATTCCACCAAAAGTGAACCAAGATCTATGAATTCCTTGAAAAGTGATTGAAGAAATTTGAGAGAACTTGGGTGGAAAGTGGCATGAATGGCTAGGGTTTTATGCTTGAACCCTTCATATAACATATTATTACTTATAGCTTTCCATTTTACCTTTGCACTTTCTATGAAATTCCATCTATGTCCCTTAGTCAATTACCATAATGTCCTCATTTCATTGTATTCTCCATGAAAATCTATCTCTTTTCACTCCCCACACTTTCAACTATGGGTGAAATGACCATTTTACCCTGGAGCAAGTTTTCCCTTGAATTTCACTAAAATTTCCATGGAGTTCTTCACCCCAGAAAAGCACTTTCTTTGCCCCAATGAAGCATGCATTTGCTGCCATGAATTTGTGCAGAGAGTACTTTGCCGTGGCGACAAAATCCTTTTGCTGCAGCGAAGTCTGCAAAATTTTCCCCAAGCTAATTTCATGCATTCATCTTGGAATAAACACTACAACCAAGGAAAATGAGATTGTGTACCTCGATGTGGGTGTTACATGTTGATCATGAGGATGCAGACTATGTCTTGAGAGAAATCCACAAAGGCATTTGTGGGAACCTAGCATATAAGATGCTTCACTAAGGTTATTAATGGCCAACAGTTTTTTACGACGCAACAGACTATGTGCTCAGGTGCGACAAATTCCAGAGATTTGTAAATGTTTTGCGAGCTCCACCACAAGAGTTAACTACTCTGACAAGTTCTTGGCTGTTTGCAATATGGGGGATCGATCTAATAGGCCATTTCCCTCAAGGAAAATGAGGTGTTAAGTTCATAGTGGTTGCAATGGACTACTTCACTAAGTAGGCAGAAGTCGAGCCTTTGGCTACCATCACATCGAATAAGCTAAAGGATTTCATCTACAAAAACATCATTTGTAGATTCAGAATTACCCATACTATAATAACCGACAATGGGAAACAATTTGATTATGAGGACTTCAGATCTTTCTACGAAAGGCTTAGTATCAAGAAAAGCTTCGCCACTATTTATCAACCTCAAGCTAACGGCTAAGTGGAGGCTATGAACAAGGTGATCAAGCACACCATTAAAAAGAAGCTTGATGCCTTTAAGGGAAGATGGGCTGAGGAATTGCCCGAGGCCTATGGTCTTACAAAACGAAGGCCAGAAGCTCGACAGGAGAAACCCCATTCTCACTTTCATACGGGTGTGAAGCAATGGCCCCAGCTGAAGTGGGGATTAGTTCATTCCAGAGGGAAGTCTTTAATAAAGAAACAGACGAAGATCTTATTCATCTGAGGCTAGATCTAATTGAAGAATATCGAGCCAAGTCTCAGCTAAGGCTTGCTTCCTACCAACAACGAGCCAGACAATACTTTAACTCTAAGGTCAAGAACAAAGACTTTGGAGTGGGTGACCTAGTCTCAAAAAGGTCGTCCAGGGTATACAAAACTCGAACTTGGGCCCAAATGGGAAGGTCCTTTCAGGATCTCCAAAAAGCTCACACCAGGAACTTTCCACCTAGAAACCTTAATAGTGAAGCCGTACTGCAGGCATGGAACGTTGAGCATTTGCGAAGGTATTACCAATAAGCAGCTGAAGTTTCAACCATGTTTTGTTTTTTCTCCCATATTCATTGTAAGGTCGTTTATGGCCAAAATTCTTTTAATAAAAAGAGGTATTATTTATGAACTCTATTTTGTTTGTCACTTTTTATTTATTGGTATTTTGTTTATCATTTATTATCTATCGTTTCAAAATCACGACCTTCGCAGTCACACCCAAAACTCAGAGTCAAGAGTTCGAAAAAAAAAAGCAGCTTAGCTGTAACAACTACTTTCTTTCTACTAAATTCGTAATATCGATTAATAAAAAGATAGCATATTTATCAAAAACAGGTTGGGCCCAAAAATTTTCTTTACTTAATAATCACATTCTTTACAAAACAAAACATCATATGTACAAGGACTTTCAAAACAAAACGAAACAAGGGACAGTGTAGCCAAGTCTCCCCGCTTGCCGACGTCCATCCGACCAAGTCCTCACCTATTTCCTGTACAACAAAGAAAACAACAGAGTGAGCACAAAGATGCCCAGTAAGTAAAACAGTCTCTTACGCTATCATCCCCTGTGCATTATCATCAATTCTCTTTGTATTCTATCAAATTTCTAATTCAAATTCTCATTTTTCTTTCTTTTCTTTTCTTTCTATTCTTTTCTTTTCTCAATCTCATTCCGCTTTCTCATGGCGGAAACCGCTCTCTCTCTCATAGCGGTTTACATGTATTTCGCTCTCTCATGGCGGAGTCCGTCTTTCTCATAACGGATCACATGCATTCCGCTCTCTCATGGCGAGATCGCTCCTTCTCATACGATTTACACGCATTCCGCTCTCTCATGGCGGAGACCGTTCTTTCTCAACGGTTCACATGAGGGTAACTCTACTCACGAGTTCCCCATCTCACAACCTAGTTTTTTTTCTTTTCTATAGCACTTAAGAATCATTTTATCTTCTAGTGCTAGTTCTTTCTTTCTCTTTACTCTAAGAGATTTGTTCTTTTCTTTATCTCTATTCATAGAGTGTTTCTTTCTCATTCTCATATTTCTTTCTCATTGATTACTCAATTAAACATATGCATTGGATACTCTCCTAATCTTCCTTATATCATTCATGACATGCAATTATGCTATGTTGCATAAAGTAGGTTCTCTACTTCTACTCATGCTCTTTTAGACATTTCATCAAACAACAAGTGTGCATACATAAACTCTATTCAACTTCAATTATACTTCTTTCTTAATCATCCCAAGTAGGAGTTCAACTCCTTTAAAACATCATACAACCTGCAAGGAAAAGTACACTTCAAATAATCTTCTCAAATCCTTCTAATTCTATCACATCTCTTCCCAACTTTAACAACACAATCCACTCTTCTCATGGTGGAAATTCTTTCTTATAACAACCTTAAATTCATCAACTCATTTTAAGCATAGAATTCAAGCATCAAGCATAGATCTAAAACTCTCTACACATCAATCAATCAAGTAAATCACAACTTAGGTGAATTTACTTACCTTGACACAAGTAGAACCCACTTAAACTCTCCACTCTTGATGGCTTGACACTTTCTCTTAACCTTCAATACAAAACTTATAAAGATCCCATTCTTTCAACAAATAAAAATTTGCTTCTAGAGTAAGGATTCTCACCTTTTAGTGCTTAGGATCAATTTGTAACAAATTCTAGTCAAAAGCTCTTCAAGGATCCTTGGAATCTTGGATGAAAAATTGAGAGAAATAAGGGATGAAGAGGCGGTGGTGAGAAAACAAATGAAAGGGTTTCTAAACTAACCCTTAATATCACATATTTTTCTCCACTCTTTCCCAAAATACCCTTACTCTCTCTTTGAAATTCCATTTAAGACCTTTCATTCTTTGCAAACACAACCCCAATCAAACTATTCTCCATGAATTTTCCTTACAATTCACTCCCCACTTTTCCTGCTAAAAAGGGGTAGAATGGTCATTGAGTCTCAAAAGAAAGAAATCTCAAAAACTCAAGGGGGACATTCAGCTGGGTCTTCGCCGTGGCGAATCTATTTTCTTCGCCTCAGCGAAAACTCACAGAGGCCACCCGGGTTGAAGCACTCCCTCATCGCCGCTGTGACAAATTTTCTTCGCCCTTGCGAAGACTGTAACCCTAAAATTTTGCCTAGTCATACTAACCTTCAAGAAAAACACTCAACCAAACCAATACACCTTTTCATCCAAGGATAAACCAAACAATATTAACAACATGCAGACTCAACTAAGGATAAATCGATAAACATTCGAACCATTTATCAAATCTTAACTACGTACCTCAAATGGGGTGTTACATTAGCTCTTTAAGCCACGCCAAAATTCAACTCATGAAAGGAGAAATTCTTCGTATTGATGAAGTTAGACTCGAAAAACTCAAGTAAAACACATCAAAGGAAAATCGGTTATATACTGACGATCGAAACTCGAGATGGACAATTAGTCTAAACTCAGAGTTGTCGCACAAGATTTTCCTATATGTTCGAAAAATTTCTCAAGAAGCGAGCTATGCATAACTTGGAGCAAATTCGAATTTTTTATGCTAAGTCCGATTAGGATGATCGAAATGACTCTATAGAAATAAAAATTGCTTGACATAAATGTGTGAAAAAAAATTTTCATTGA
Source organism: Pistacia vera (assembly GCF_008641045.1). Lineage (NCBI taxonomy): Eukaryota > Viridiplantae > Streptophyta > Magnoliopsida > Sapindales > Anacardiaceae > Pistacia > Pistacia vera. The sequence continues at coordinate 549,014 of NW_022196043.1, forward strand.
TTGTGTAAGTTTAGTTACAAAATAAACCAAAAAAAAAAAAAAGAGATAACAAAAAGAAATCTCTAAGCAGTAGGAGGAGCAGGGGCATCATCGCCAGCAGGACCGAGGTGTTTCGAGTTCGTCACCAATGAGGGTAGAAGGATCATTGACAGTAGGAGTCTTGGCAGCCTTTTCAAGGATAGGAGCTAGGACGTCCTTCGGAGTCTTGACCAGAGGAAGGTTAGCAGTAATAGGCGGGAGTGTGGCCAGAGAAGTCAGATCCTCGACCTCCTGCTAAACACCAGCATCCTCCTGTCCCTTCTCGACTTCCTCCTCACCTTCACAGTCGGGCTCAAAATCATCCGAGTAAACGTATGCCATGCCTTGGGCTTCAGTCTTTATCCTATCGACCTCCTTTTGGTAAGCCATTAGAAAGAAGGTGAGGTTCGAGTGAAGGATGAGCTTCCCATAGTTTCTGTACCAGAAAGACTGATGTTTCCCAAGCATGGCTCGTGATGGCCGAATTCAGCTCCCTAACGTCTAGCTTGAGCTGTTCAGTCTTAGCCTTGGCCCTTTGGTAACTTTCCACCTCCTTGGTGAGCTCAAGCGAGACTTTTTCAAACTTAGCCTCCCAATCAAAGGTAGTTTTCTGAGCTGAGGTAAGCTCGGAATTCAACTTATTGTTGGCACCCTACTATTATGCCAGACTTTTCTCAGCCTCGACTGCCTTCGCTTCGCCCTTTGCTTGAGCGGTCTCACTCGCCTTGATTTTGTCAAGGTACTCTCTTTCCTTGACCCCAAAGACCTTGATCTCTTCCTTGAGCCGCTCAAGCTCGGCCTGCTTCAAGTTCTTCTCTTTCTCTACCACCTCGACCCTAGCCAAGGCATCCTCCTTAAGCACCTCCACTTCCTGCCACCCCTTGTGAGTACCCACCAATGTCGAGTAACTCTTATCAAAGAGAAGCTTGGTCGCCACACAAGCCTGAAAGGACATGAAAGTAAGCAGAGAAGAAAGAGAAGCATATAAAGAAAAGGGAAAATGAGCGAAGTACCAATACCTTTGTCACGTAGCTGCATGCCCAAGACAGCAGATGGGGAGGAGTTGAATCCCTTTTGCTCGTAAAGGTTCACAAGGTGATATCATCCTTGACCGTTGAGGCCCCAACGCTGATGTGCTCAGAGAGCTCGTTAATCATGGCATTTAGCATAGCTCGAGCTACCTCGTCTGCCTTTTTGCCTCCCTACTGAGGTGAGCTTGATTTACTTCCCACAGGAATGATAGCCTCGTCCGTGGGAACAGACTTGTTCTTGGCTAGGTCATTGGCCACAACTTTCTTAGGGTCGCCCGCTTGCCTTACAACCTCTTTGCCCATGCCACTTTGCTACTCGACGACCTTCTGCTTTCTTGAACCTGCCTGTGGCTCGGTTGATTTCTTCTTGCCAAAGCCTTCTTGCTACTTTGGCACCTTCTTTTTAGCCAAGCCATCATGCTGCTCGAACAATTTCTGTTTTCCTGAACCTACAGTTGGTTCAGGGATTTTCTTTGTCGGCCCTTTATGGAGCTCGGGGGCACCCTTCTCCTCGGTTGAGAGGCAATCATAGGCTTCTTGGCCCTTGGGCCTTCCCCAAGCTCGCCACCGTTGCACTTGAGGACTAAGCGCAAGGCAACCTGCCAAAGCGTCCCAGCAAGATCAATGGGTTGCTTCTTCACTAGAGCAACTGGATGCTTCTTGGTGGCCCCGGATGCTGCCATCTTCTTCTTTAGGCCCTTTGGTTTCTTGACCCACATATCTACAATAGGAGAAGCAAACAATCAACGGCCTAAAAAAAAAAAAAAAAAAAGAGCAAGTAAGCACTTTAACTTTCTCAAGAATAATGTTGAATTTGGCTTTGTCAGTGCAAAAGCCATATGCTCTCAACTGAGGAAGTGACATAACCTCGTTAACATTGCGCTCCCTATTGGAAAGATTGCTAAAACACTAAAGCCGCTCAAAGTTCGCTCCTGGAAGAAAGTTTTGCTTGACGTTTACTACAAAGCAAAGAAATTTGGTTAGTCCGACGGTGGAGCTTGGAAACATTCTTTACACACACAAGGATCGAAGCTTATTAGCTTTCGAAGAAAAAATATCAGTCTCCCCGACCTCATAAAAGAAAAATTGAGAATCCCAATGCGAGATCTTTTTTGGGACATCGACCAAACTGTTAAATACTTTCCTTGCCTTGGAGAGATAATACGTTTGCTCTTGACTCTTTTTTAACCTAAACAAATGGATGAGCTCTTTTATGGATACGTCGCCCAACTCAACTATTTGGTATGCTAGGTAAATGCCTACAATAATGATATATAAGTTGACCAACAACTAAAGAGGGGCATTGTTGAATCGTCTAAGACATTGTCGATGAAGTGATGAGGGGGAATGAACATCCCACACCTCAAAAGGGTATCAGAGACCACCACACAACGAGCAAGGGGATTTTTCTAGAGAGGCCTCCCGGAACCCTCAAGGAAAGTTGAGGCGCATAAATTTCAGTTATAGTCCTAAGATCCTAGACCCTAATCAAGGAATGTGGTTCTTTCCATAGCCTATGGACTGGAGATTTCTTCGACTGAAGAATCTCCATAGAAGCGTAGTCTGAGGAGCCCGCTGCATCGAGGTCCGAGCTCTAGGCAATGACATCCTCGAAAGCCTTAGGGACTACGTCCCCAAGAACTATTGAGCCTGTTGGGGAATCGAACATGCGATCAATGCTATGAGTGCTTGACAAAGACATGATGATAGCTTGCCACTAGGTACTTGAAATAGAAGCGAACATGTGTCAGAGCTCGAAAATTCGATGACCTATCCACACTTTCCTTTCAGTTCAAGAACCTAGGGTAGCTCGCGTCAGATATCAGACACAAGCGAGCCACTAGGATCCCAACGGCCACCACCATAAACCCTTCTTAAACCCAAAACTGACAGGAGCATACTCAAAAACCCATAGCAAAGCCCTAAAAAACTCAATGTGGCCACGACTATGGCCACCCTCAACCATAAAAAATTATGAAAACAAGTAAAGGAAGGGAAAATGGCCTTACTGAAGTGAAAAGGTGGAAAAAAACTCCGTGAAAATGAAACAGCATTGACAGAGTAAGCAAAGAAAACTAGAAACTTTTACAAAGTGTGAAGGTGTTCTGACAATGTTGCCCGCTTTGATAGTGCTTTGCATGGGAGAGGAAAAAGTGGGATTCGATTATAGCCGTTAATTTACAGTGAATCTCGGCCCTCTATTCGTCAAGAAATCCTGGCCCTTGCATTTGGCCAAGCAACAATCATCCGCGAGGTTAGGTTGCCACAATCATAACCATCGTCGTACGTCGCTTTGGTTTTACGCATGGACAGTTGTAGTCGCCCACGCACGACGAAACGTAACTGCCAAAGGCTGCTGCATTTAATGCGACATGACCGCATGGAAGTTACACATATGCCCTCAATTTCAAATTCCAAGTCTGTTAAGTATATTAGAACAGAAGAAAAGCCAAGTGTAGAGTACGTCCAAAAAGATCATCCCTCAGTGTGACGAACGCCCTTGCCGTGCGCGAAAGCAAGGTTTTCACCCCACACAAAAAGCCTGCACCCCAACTTTGCACACCACAATTCAAATGGGGATTTTAGCAGCACAACACAATAGACCCCAACCCAAAATGCATAATATTCGATTTTTTTACGATTTTCCAAAGTTTTAATCTTCGAAAATCATTAAAAAAAATCCGCTCGTCCGAATTGCTCCATTCTTATTGCGTTCTGTTCCTTGCATTTTTCTCCACCACGATATAAAAAATCAGACCAAAACAACACTCTTCGAAAAGATCGTCCCTTGGTGTGCTGAACGCCCTTGTAGTGCCCGAAAGCAAGGTTTTCGCTCCACACCAAAAGTGTACACTCCAACACTGCACACCACAATTCAAATGGGGATTTTAGGAGCACAACGCAATAGACCCCAACCCAAAATGCATAGTATTCTATTTTTTATGATTTTCCAAAGTCTTAATCTTCAAAAAATCATTAAAAAAGATCCATTCTTTCGAATCACTCTGTTCTTATTGCGTTTCATTCCTAGGATTTTTCTCCATCACCGTTCAAAAAATCAGATCAAAACCACAACCTTCGAAACGATTATCCCCCGATGTACTGAACGCCCCTGCCCTGCGTGAAAGCAAGGTTTTCGCTTCACACCAAAAACGTGCACTCCAACTCTACACACCACAATTCAAATGGGGATTTTAGAAGCACAACGTAACAGACCCCGATCTAAAATGCATAGTATTCGATTTTTTACGATTTTCCAAAGTTTTAATATTTGAAAAATTATTCAAAAAAATCTGCCCATCCGAATCGCTCCACTCTTATTGTGTTTCGTTTCATGCATTTTTCTCCACCACTATCAAAAAAATCAAATCAAAACGACAACCTTCAAAAAGATCGTCCCTCGGTGTGCCAAACGCCCTTGTCGTGCGGGAAAGCAAAGTTTTCGCTCCACACCAAATGCGTGCACCCCAACTTTGCACACCAGAAATCTAATTGGGATTTTAGAAGCACAACGCAATGGACCCCGACCCAAAATGTATGGTATTCGATTTTTTACGATTTTCCAAAGTTTTAATCTTAGAAAAATCATTAAAAAAAATCCGCTTGTCCGAATCGCTCCGTTCTTATTGTGCTTCGCTCATTGCATTTTTCTTTACCACCATGCAAAAAATTAGATCAAAACGACAATGTCCAAAAAGATCGTCCCTCGGTGTGCCAAACGCCCATACCGTGAGCGAAAACACCTGTCGTGAGCGAAAGCAAGGTTTTCGCTCCACATCAAAAGTGTGCCCCCCAACTCTTTGCATCATAATTCAAATGGGCATTTTAGGAGAACAATGCAACAGACACCGACCCAAAATGAATAGTATTCGATTTTTTTAAATTTTCCAAAAATTTAATTTTTGAAAAATCATTAAAAAACATCCGCTAGTCCGAATTGCTCTATTCTTATTGCGTTTTGTTCCTTACATTTTTCTTTACCACCATGCAAAAAATCAGATCAAAACAACAACCTCCGAAAAGATCGTCCCTCAGTGTGTTGAACGCCCATATCGTGTGCGAAAGCAACGTTTTCGCTCCACACCAAAAGCGTGCACCCCAACTCTACATACCACAATTCAAATGGGGATTTTAGGAGCACAACGCAAAAGACCCCAACCTAAAATGGATGGAATTCGATTTTTTACGATTTTCCAAAGATTTAATCTTTGAAAAATCATTTAAAAAAAATTCTGCCCGTCCAAATGGCTCAATTCTCATTGCGTTTTGTTCCTTGCATTTTTCTCCACCACGATGCAAAAAATCAGACCAAAACAACAACCTTCGAAAAGATCGTCCCTCGGTGTGTTTAACGCCCCTGCCGTGCCCAAAAGCAAGGTTTTCGCTCCACACCAAAAGCGTGCACCCCAACGCTGCACACCACAATTCAAATGGGGATTTTAGGAGCACAATGCAATAGACCCCAACCCAAAATGCATTGTATTCTATTTTTTACGATTTTCCAAAGTTTTAATCTTCAAAAAATCATTAAAAAAAATCCGCTCTTCCGAATCACTCTATTCTTATTGTGTTTCGTTCCTAGGATTTTTCTCCAACACTGTTCAAAAAATCAGATCAAAACGACAACCTTCGAAAAGATCATCCCCCGATGTACTGAATGCCCCTACCCTGCGTGAAAGCAAGGTTTTCACTCCACACCAAAAACGTGCACTCTAACTCTACACACCACAATTCAAATGGGGATTTTAGAAGCATAAAACAATAGACCCCGACCTAAAATGCATAGTATTAGATTTTTTACGATTTTCCGAAGTTTTAATATTCGAAAAATCATTAAAAAAATCCGCCCATCCGAATCGCTCCATTCTTATTGTGTTTTGTTCCATGCATTTTTCTCCACCACCATCAAAAAAATCAAATCAAAATGACAACCTCCAAAAAGATCGTCCCTCAGTGTACCAATCGCCCTTACCGTGCACGAAAGCAAAGTTTTCACTCCACACCCAATGCGTGCACCCCAACTTTGCACACTTGAAATCAAATGGGGATTTTAGGAGCACAACGCAATGGACCCCGACCCAAAATGTATGGTATTCGATTTTTTACGATTTTCCAAAGTTTTAATCTTAAAAAAATCATTAAAAAAAATCCACTTATCCGAATCGCTCCGTTCTTATTGTGTTTCGTTCATTGCATTTTTCTATACCACCATGCAAAAAATTAGATCAAAACGACAACGTCCAAAAAGATCATCTCTCGGTGTGCCGAACGCCCCTGGCGTGAGCGAAAGCACATGCCGTGAGCGAAAGTAAGGTTTTCGCTCCACACCAAAAGCGTGCATCCCAACTCTGCACACCATAATTCAAATGGGGGTTTTAGGAGCACAGCGCAACAGACACCGACCCAAAATGCATAGCATTCGATTTTTTTAAATTTTCCAAAAATTTAATTTTTGAAAAATCATTAAAAAAAATCCGCCAGTCTGAATCTCTCTGTTCTTATTGCATTTTGTTCCTTACATTTTTCTCCACCACCATGCAAAAAATCAAATCAAAACAATAACCTCCGAAAAGATCGTCCCTTAGTGCGTCGAACACCTCTATCGTGTGCGAAAGCAAGATTTTCGCTCCACGCCAAAAGTGTGCACCCCAACTCTGCACACCACAATTCAAATGGGGATTTTCGGAGCACAACGCAAAAGACCCCGACCTAAAATGGATGGTATTCGATTTTTTACGATTTTCCAAAGATTTAATCTTCGAAAAATCATTAAAAAAAAATTTGCCCATCCAAATCGCTCAGTTCTCATTGCGTTTTGTTCCTTGCATTTTTCTCGACCACTATACAAAAAATTAGATAAAAATGACAACGTTCGAATAGATCGTCTCTCAGTGTGCTGAATGCCCCTACCATGTGTGAAAGCAAGGTTTTCCTCCATACCAAAAGCGTGCACCCCAACTCTGTACACCACAATTAAAATAGGGATTTTTGGAGCACAATGCAACAGACCATGACCCAAAATGCATGGTATTCGGTTTTTTATGATTTTCCAAAGTTTTAATCTTTGACAACTCATTAAAAAAAATCCGCTTGTTTGAATCGCTCTGTTCTTATTGTGTTTTGTTCCAGGCAATTTTCTCCAACACCATGCAAAAAATCAGATCAAAACGACAACCTCCGAAAAGATCATCTCTCGGTGTGCCAAACGCCCCTACCGTGCACGGAAGCAAGGTTATCGCTCCACACCAAAAGTGTGCACCCCAAATTTGCACACGATAATTCAAATGGGGATTTTAGGAGCACAGTGCAATAGACCCCGACCAAAAATGCATGGTATTCGATTTTTTACGAGTTTCCAAAGTTTTAATATTAGAGAAATCATTAAAAAAAAATCCGCACATATGAATTGCTCCGTTCTTATTGCATTCCATTCCTTGCATTTCTCTTCACCACCATGAAAAAAATCAGATCAAAACGACAATGTCTAGAAAGATCGTCCCTCGATGTGCCGAACGACCCTGCCGTGCGCAAAAGCATGGTTTTCACTCCACACCAAAAGTGTGCACCCTAAATATGCACACCACAATTCAAATGGGGATTTTAGAAGCACAACGCAATAGACCACGACCCAAAATACATAGTATTCGATTTTTTAAAACTTTCCAAAGTTTTAATTTTTGAAATATCATTAAAAAAAATCCGCTTGTCTGAATCGCTCTGTCCTTATTGTGTTTCAATCCTTGCATTTTTCTCCCTCACCACGCAAAAAATCACGTCAAAATGACAACCTTTGAAAAGATCGTCCCTTAGTGTGCCTAACACCCCTACCGTGCACGAAAGCAAGGTTTTCGCTCTACACAAAAAGCGTGCACCCCAACTCTACACACCAGAATTCAAATGGGGATTTTAGGTGCACAACGCAATAGACCCCGACCCAAAATGCATGGTATTCGATTTTTTACAATTTTCCAAAGTTTTAACCTTAAAAAAATCATTAAAAAAACCCGCTTGTCTGAATCGCCCCATTCTTATTGCGTTTCGTTCATTGCATTTTTCTCCACCACCAAACAAAAAATAATATCAAAACTACAACGTCCGAAAAGATCATCCCTCGGTGTGCCAAACGCCCTTGCCATGCGCGAAAGCAAGGTTTTCGCTCCAAACCAAAGGCATGCACCCCAGCTCTATACACCACAATTCAAATGCGGATTTTAGTAGCACAACGCAACAAACGCTGACCCAAAATGCGTAGTATTCGATTTTTAAAAATTTTCTAAAGACTTAATTTTCGAAAAATCATTAAACAAAATCCGCTAGTCCGAATCACTCTGTTCTTATTGCATTTCGTTCCTTGCATTTTTCTCCACCACCATCCAAAAAATCAGATCAAAACAACAACTTCCGAAAAGATCGTCCCTTGGTGTGTCGAATGCCCTTGCCGTGCGCAAAAGCAAGGTTTTCACTCCACACAAAAAGCGTGCACCCGAACTCTGCACACCAAAATTCAAATGGGGATTTTAGGTGCACAACGCAAAAGATCCCGACCCAAAATGCATAGTATTTGATTTTTTATGATTTTCCAAAGTTTTAATCTTAGAAAAATCATTAAAAAAAATCCGCTTGTCCAAATCACCCAGTTCTTATTGTGTATCTTTCCTTGCATTTTTCTCCACCACCGTACAAAAAATCAAATCAAAACGACAACTTCCGAAAAGATCATCCCTTGGTGTGCCGAATGCTCTTGTCGTGTGCGAAAGCAAGGTTTTCACTCCACACCAAAAGCGTGCACCCCAACTCTACACACCATAATTCAAATAGGGATTTTAGGAGCACAACGCAATAGACCCCGACCCAAAATGCATAGTATTCAATTTTTTACAATTTTCCAAAGTTTTATTATTCGAAAAATCATTAAAATAAATCTACATGTCCGAATGGCTCTGTTCTTATAATCTTATTGCATTTCGTGCCTTGCATTTTTCTCCACCACCACGCAAAAAATTAGATCAAAATGACAACCTTTGAAAAGATAGTCCCTTAGTGTGCCTAACGCCCCTACCATGTGTGAAAGCAAGGTTTGCGCTCCACACAAAAAGTGTGCACCCCAACTCTGCACACCAGAATTCAAATGGGGATTTTAGGTACACAACGCAATATACCCCCACCCAAAATGCATAGTATTCGATTTTTTATGATTTTCCAAAGTTTTAACCTTAAAAAAATCATTAGAAAAAATCTGCTTGTCCGAATCGCCCCATTCTTATTGCGTTTTGTTCATTGCATTTTTCTCCACCACCAAACAAAAAATAATATCAAAACTACAGCGTCCGAAAAAATCGTCCCTCGGTGTGCAGAACGCCCCTACCATGCGCGAAAGCAATGTTTTCGCTCCAAACCAAAGGCGTGCACCCCAACTCTATACACCACAATTCAAATGCAGATTTTAGTAGCACAACGCAACAGACGCCTACCCAAAATGCGTAGTATTCAATTTTTTTACAATTTTCCAAAGATTTAATTTTTGAAAAATCATTAAACAAAATCCGCTAGTCCGAATCACTCTGTTCTTATTGCATTTCATTCCTTGCATTTTTCTCCACCACCATCCAAAAAATAAGATCAAAACAACAACCTCCGAAAAGATCGTCCCTTGGTGTGCCGAATGCCCCTGCCGTGAGCGAAAGCAAGGTTTTCACTCCACCCCAAAAGCGTGCACCCCAACTCTACACACCACAATTCAAACAGGGATTTTAGGAGCACAATGCAGCAAACCTCGACCCAAAATGCATAGTATTTGATTTTTTTGACAATTATCCAAAGTTTTATTATTCGAAAAATCATTAAAAAAAATCTGCATGTCCGAATCGCTCTGTTCTTATTGCGTTTCGTTCCATGGAATTTTCTCCACCACCATGCAAAAAATCAAATCAAAAAGACAACCTCCAAAAAGATCATCCCTCGGTGTGCCGAACGCTCTTGCCGTGCAGAAAAGCAAAGTTTTTGCCCCACACCAAACGTGTGCACCCTAACTTTTCACACCAAAAATCAAATGGGGATTTGAGGAGCGCAACGCCATATACCCCGATCCAAAACGCATGGCATTCGATTTTTTTTACGATTTTCCAAAGTTTTAATCTTAGAAAAATCATTAAAAAAAAATCCACTTGTCCAAATCGCCCTATTCTTATTGCTTTCGTTCATTGCATTTTTCTTCACCACCAAACAAAAAATAATATCAAAACTACAATGTCTGAAAAGATCGTCTCTCGGTGTGCCGAACGCCCCTGCCATGCGTGAAAGCAAGGTTTTCGCTCCACACCAAAGGCGTACACCCTAACTCTGCAGAACACAATTCAAATGACGATTTTAGTAGCACAACGCAACAGCCACTGGCCCAAAATGCGTAGTATTCGATTTTTTTTGCAATTTTCCAAAGATTTAATTTTTGAAAAATCATTAAAAAAAAATCCGCTAGTCCGAATCGCTCTGTTCTTATTGCATTTCGTTCCTTGCATTTTTCTCCACCACCATCCAAAAAATCAGATGAAAACAACAACCTCCGAAAAGACTGTGCCTCAGTGTGCTGAAAGCCCCTACCGTGTGCGAAAGCAAGGTTCTCGCTCCACAGTAAAAGCATGCACCCCAACTTTCCACACCACAATTCAAATGGAGATTTTAGGAGCACAACGCAAAAGATCCCGACCCAAAATGGATGGTATTCAATTTTTTAAGATTTTCCAATGTTTTAATTTTCGAAAAATCATTAAAAAAAATCCGCCCTGTCTGAATCACTCTGTTCTCATTGCGTTTCGTTCCTTGCATTTTTCTTTACCACCATACAAAAAATCAGATCTAAACAACAACCTCCGAAAAGATTGTCCCTCGGTGTGCTAAAAGCCCTCACTGTGAGCGAAAGCAAGGTTTTCCTCCACACCAAAAGCATGCACCCCAACTCTGGACACCACAATTCAAATGGGGATTTTAGGAGCACAATGAAATAGACCCCGACCCAAAATTCATGGTATTCGGTTTTTTAAGATTTTCCAAAGTTTTCATCTTCTAAAAATCATTAAAACAAATCCACTCGTCCGAATTGCTCTGTTCTTATTGTGTTTCATTCCATGCCTTTTTCTCCACCCCCATGCAAAAAATCAGATCAAAACGACAACCTCCGAAAAGATCGTTCCTCGGTGTGCCAAACACCCCTACTGTGACGGAAGCAAGGTTTTCGCTCCACACCAAAAGCGTGCACCCCAACTTTGCACACCATAATTCAAATGGGGATTTTAGGAGCACAACACAATAGACCCCGACTCAAAATCCATTGTATTTGATTTTTTACGATTTTCCAAAATTTTACTATAAGAGAAATCATTAAAAAAAAATCTGCACGTCTGAATCACTCTGTTCTTATTGCGTTTCGTTCCTTGCATTTTTCTCCACCACCATACAAAAAATCAGTTCAAAACGACAACGTTCGAAAAGATCATCCCTCGGTGTGATGAACGCCCCTACCGTGTGCGAAAGCATGGTTTTCGCTCCACACCAAAAGCGTGCACCCAACTATGTACACCAAAATTCAAATTGGGATTTTAGAAGCACAACACAATAGACCCCGACCCAAAATGCATAGTATTCGATTTTTTAAAATTTTTCAAAATTTTAATTTTCGAAAAATCATTAAAAAAAATCCGCTTGTCCGAATCACTCTGTTCTTATTGTGTTTCAATCCTTGCACTTTTCTCCACCACCATACAAAAAATCATATCAAAACAACAACCTTCGAAAAGATCGTCCCTTGGTGTGGCAAACGCCCCTACCATGCGCAAAACCAAGGTTTTCGCTCCACACCAAAAGCGTGCACCCCAACTCTGTACACCACAATTCAAATGGGTATTTCAAGAGCACAACGCAATAGACGCTGACCCAAAATGATGGTATTTGAATTTTTATGATTTTCCAAAATTTTAATGTCCGAAAAATCATTAAAAAAAATTCCGCCCGTCCGAATCCCTCTGTTCTTATTGCATTTCGTTCCTTACACTTTTCTCCACCACCATGCAAAAAATCAGATGAAAACAATAACCTCCGAAAAGATCATCCATCAGTGTGTGGAACACCCCTATCGTGCTCGAAAGCAAGGTTTTCCACCACACCAAAAGCATGCACCCCAACTCTACACATCAATTCAATTGGGAATTTTAGGAGCACAACGCAAAAGACCCCGACCCAAAATCCATGGTAATCAATTTTTTATGATTTTCCAAAGTTTTAATATAACATAAATCATTAAAAAAAATCTGCACGTCTGAATTGCTCTATTCTTATTTCGTTTCGTTCCTTGCATTTTTCTCCACCACCATACAAAAAATTAGATCAAAACGACAACGTCCGAAAAGATTGTCCCTCGGTGAACTGAACGCCCCTGCCGTGCGCGAAAGCATAGTTTTCGCTCCACACCAAAAGCATGCACCCCTACTATGCACACCACAATTCAAATGGGGATTTTAGAAGCACAATGCAACAAACCCCGACCCAAAATGCATAGTATTCGATTTTTTTAAATTTTCCAAAGTTTTAATTTTCAAAAAATCATTAAAAAAATCTGCTGGTCCGAATTGCTCTGTTCTTATTGCGTTTTAATCCCTGCATTTTTCTCCACCACCATGCAAAAAATCAGATCAAAACGACAACCTTTGAAAAAATCGTCCCTTGGTGTGCCCAACGCCCCTACCGTGGGTGAAACCAAGGTTTTCGCTCCACACTAAAAGCGAGCACCCCAACTCTGTACGCCACAATTCAAATGAGCATTTCAGGAGCACAATGCAATAAACCTCGACCCAAAATGGATGGTATTAGATTTTTTACGATTTTCCAAAATTTTAATGTTCAAAAAATTATTAAAAAAAATACGCCTGTCTGAATCGCTCTGTTCTTATGTGTTTCGTTCCTTGTATTTTTCTCCACCACCATGCAAAAAATCAGATGAAAACAACAACCTCTGAAAAGATCGTCCATCAGTGTGCGGAACGCCCTTGTCGTGTTTGAAAGCAACGTTTTCCATCACACCAAAAGTGTGCACCCTAACTCTGCACACCACAATTCAAATGGGGATTTTAGGAGCACAACGCATTAGACCCCGACCCAAAATCCATGGTATTCGATTTTTTACGATTTTCCAAAGTTTTAATATAAGAGAAATCATTTAAAAAAATCCGCATGTCCGAATCGCTCTGTTCTTATTTCGTTTCGTTCCTCGCATTTCTCCACCACAAAGCAAAAAATTAAATCAAAACAACAACCTCCAAAAAGATCGTCCCTTGGTGTGCGGAACGCCCCTGTCGTACTCGAAAGCAAGGCTTTCCACCGCACCAAAAGCGCGTACCCCAACTCTTCACACCATAATTCAAATGGGGATTTTATGAGCACAACACAACAGACCCCGACCCAAAATGCATGGTATTTAATTTTTTACGATTTTCCAAAGTTTTAATTTTTGAAAAATCATTAAAAAAATCGACTTGTCCGAATCGCTCCATTCTTATTGCGTTTTGTTCCTTGCATTTTTCTCCGCCACCAAGCCAAAAATCAGATCAAAATGACAACCTCTGAAAAGATCGTCCCTTGGTTTGCCGAACGCCCCTATCATGCGCAAAAGCAAGGTTTTCACTCCACACTAAAAGCGTGCACCCCAACTCTGGACACCACAATTCAAATGGGAATTTTGGAAGCACAACGCAGTAGACCCTACCCCAAAATGCATAGTATTCGATTTTTTACGATTTTCCAAATTTTTAATTTTCGAAAAATCATTAAAAAAAATCCGCTCGTCCGAATCGCTCCATTCTTATCGCATTTCATTCCTTGCATTTTTATCCATCACCATGCAAAAAATAAGATGAAAATGACAACCTCCGAAAAGATTGTCCCTCAGTGTGCCGAACGCCCCTATCGTGCACGAAAGCAAGGTTGTCGCTCCACACCAAAAGCGTACACCCCAACTCTGCACACCACAATTCAAATGGGGATTTTAGAAGCACAACGCAACAGACCCTATGATAAGTGCTTGAAAATACACTTATACTTAGTGGTTCATAGGTATCATTTGTGGGAAATTAGGATTAATTCGCATGAATTAACTTAATTGTTTATAAACGCACTTTTCAGGATCACGGGTATTTTTGTTGTGTTTTCAGGGAATAAGGCTCAAAAATAATATTCATATGAGAGATGATGTTGGCGAGAGAATTTGTGACGATTGTAAACAAACGGATCGAGAATCGGAGTTGAATTGAAGAAGTTATGAAAGTTGAAGTAAAAAAAAGATTCTAGATTACGTTCCACCTTGAAGATGCCACGGTAGTTTGAGAATATCTTGAGCTGTAGAACTCTGATTAAGACGATTCATGGACTGTTGGAAAGCGGATTCCAAGGGCTACATTTCATATGTTTACCACGTTTCCAAATTTCATCGTTATCGAGTTCAAAAATCACCATCTACGAAGAACAGTGAAATGATGCGGGAAGAAGACCAGTAGCTCCTGTGCCGCAGCACACTTTTTTCAGTAGTTACTGTACCACAGCACAGTGACGGGGCACAGTCACAGAAGTTAAAAACTAATTATCCGTTTTTAGGTAGGAGAATAGGGTTAAGAGTCCTAAACCAACTTGAATTAAGGAAAAAAAAAAAACCTAACCCTTCTGGGATATAAATAGAACTCTTTTAGCATTATTTTGGGGGAATTCTTTTAGAGATAAAAGAATGGAGAACAAAGATATTCAAGAACTAAAGAAAAAGGGAGATTAAAGAAGGCTTGGAGAAGAAGAATTGGAGGAGATCATCATTAACTCCATTAATCCAACCAAGTTTCACTAAGTTTTTCTTCTTCTTTGTTATTATTATTTGTTATGAATGATGCAATGATGTTTTCATATTTATTCATGAAGAACTAATTCTTTTGTGATTGAGGGTGATTTCAAAACCCTAGACATGTCTTGTGTTTAATAAAATCTGTATCTTTTTATCTTTTTATCCCTTTTGGTTATATGATTATTTCTTTTAAAATAGGGTCTAACTAGATTTTTCTAATTGTTTAAGTGGCCAGCTAAATCGTTAGGATTAATCTATTAATGCCAATTTAGGTTGTTTAGTACGGAATCGCTTTATTAACCTAAATAACTAGTGGTAAAGTGTATGCCTGCATACATTAGGCCAACTTCTGCTGCTCCATTCTCATCCTCATCCTCCTCTTCCTCAGTCCTCATCTACTACTCGTTTGCTGCTCCGAATCAGATCTTCATTTTTTTTTTTTATATTTATTTGAATGTTTTAGTTTCTATTTGGATGCTGAGAGAAAGTTTGTGAGTTTTGGTGACGTAATTTCTGCCGAGGAGTTTGGAGAGTGTTTATTTTGTGATTGGATAGTGATTTTTGGATTTTACAGATCTGATTTGATGGTTTAAGTTTTTTGCTTTCTCTTTGGTTGCTAAGAAAATGCAGGAAAATGAAAAAATAAAATAAAATTTGAGTTTTGATATTGTAATTTGTACCGAGGAGTTTGGAGAGTATTGATTTTTTACATAAATTGAAATTTTTGGATTTCTGTAGATCTAATGCAAACATTTTAGTTTTATTTTCTATTTGATTGTCGAGAAAATGTAGGAGGAATGTTTGATTACAGGGAATGAGGCAGATATTTTTCCCCTTAGTCCAAGGTAGGGCAGGGCAGGGCAGGGACGGGGATTCCCTATCATCCCTATAGCGGGGATGGGGCGAGGACAGGGAATGGGTTTAGGTAACGAGGATGGGGACGAGGAATGGGGAATTCTACCTCGCCCTGCTGTAATGGCCACACTTCTACCACACTTAAACCAAACCAAGATGTAACATAATTGGCCATCTTCGATGTTGCAACCACTATAATGGCCACACTTCTACCATCTTCAGTTGTCACTATCTCAACTATCAACATTGCTATCACCTTCCTATTTTATGAATTACCCCATTTCTTTTTTAACAATGTACAATCAATTAGAAAGTTAGAAATCGTTCGAAAATTATTTTTGTTTCATACAACATTGTTTCATTAAATGTATAATTTTATAGGCTTATATTAATATATGGATTTGGCATTGATTTAATACAACGTTTGTTTAATTAAATGTATAATTACATT
Organism: Pistacia vera; assembly: GCF_008641045.1. Taxonomy (NCBI): domain Eukaryota; kingdom Viridiplantae; phylum Streptophyta; class Magnoliopsida; order Sapindales; family Anacardiaceae; genus Pistacia; species Pistacia vera. The sequence continues at coordinate 565,239 of NW_022196043.1, forward strand.
ATTTATATGCATCTTAGGAATAGTTTGAAGTTTGAAGCGTTGTCATAACAGGAGTGTTTTGCAACTGATGCTTAACTTTCGTTTTGTAATCAACTATAAATGTTTACCATAGTGGATTGGCTTCATCTAGATGTGCTCATGGATGTAGGTAGGTTGTCAAACCATGTAAAAATGTGTTGTGTGCTTTACTTTTTATAGTGGATGCATTGTTTATATGGATGTTAAATAAGCCAACACAAAATGCACAAATGAACATGTTAACCCATTCCGCTTAAGTTCAATCAACTTGGTAAAGTGATTAAAATTTTCAAGATTAATAAGGGAATTTATGCTTAGAAGTTAAAAGTGTGAAAAATGCTTCATGCAAGAGGATACTCAGGGATATTAGAGGCGCCATTCATCATAGTTAATATATATTTCAAAAGAAGTAGCAGATGTTAGGATGTAAAGTCAAAAGGTATTGGTTATCACTTATCAAACCTATGAGGGCTCTTTTGTAAATGTGATAAAACAATGTAGTTTTGTTTACAACTGTTTAAGTCAACTACATAATTGTATAACTCTTTCCTCTTTANTGCAACAGATTAGGTTTTTTGCTCTTGTGGTTGTGAGTTTTTTGTCAATCTTTTTTCAAGTTGTGAATCTGTGTAATCTTAGGGTAAGGGTAGTGTTTCCTTCAGGATTAGAGAGACTTGGTCAGGTCTTCTCTAGGGATTCCAGTTTTAAGTGAATTAAAGATTGATAGTTGGGTGAATCTTTGAGAATTGTTTATAATCTGTAATAACTGTTGATTCCTAGTGCAGTGAGCCCCAAAAAATTTATGGAGCTCAACGTGGATGTAGTCTTTCCATTGTGGAAAGGTGAACCATGGTAAATTTGGTGTTCTTGTGATTGGTTTGATCTTGATTCGTTTGGTGTGTGTTATTTGTTGGTTTGTGCATGTGATTAGCAGTGAATTGATTGTGGATTTACATAACAGTGGTATCAGAGCACGGTTAGTGTTGTCAATCCATAGGGTTTCTTGATTTCGAAATCTAGGGTTTGATCATAAATTGGGGATTTCTTGATTAACAGGCTTAGGAGAGTCTAGGATTAGAAATTCTGTAAATTCGGGATATCAATTTAAGGAGGAGAGACCAATCTTGGTTTTTTTCTAGGGTTCTAGTTAGTAATCACCAAACACAAAAACAAACACATTCAATCATGAGTACAACTAGGGTTGAGATCACCCAGTATGATGGGAAGATTGATTTTGGTAGTTGGGGGAAGAAGATGAAAGCTTTGTTGTCCCATAACAAAGTGTCTATCACGCTGGAGAAGGATTCCACCAGGTGGCCGGAGGAGAAGCTGAAGAAGAAGGCCGAAGTGGATGAAGAGGCCTACAATTTAATCATCATGAACCTTGCTGACAGTGTGTTGTGCAAGGTCAATGGGTTTGAAACCCCAATCGACCTCTAGGGTAAGCTTGAATCTCTCTATTCTTTACAATCAGCTCCTAATCTAGCATACTTAAAAGGTGCTCTTTTTTCGTATAAAATGGATAGTAATAGGACTATTGAGGAGAACCTTGATGAGTTCTTGAAAATGACCCTGGTTCTCAAGGGCACTGATAAAAAACTCAATGATTCCAGCCTTGCCATGATTCTTTTAAATTCCTTGACTGATGAATATCAGGTAGTAAAGAATGCTTTGCAGTACACTAACACTGTACCTAGTGTAGATTTAATTGTTGCTGGGTTAAAAGCTAGGAAGTTAGAACTTAAGGTTCAGAAGAGGAGTGGTAATAGCCTATTTGTTAAGGGTAAGGGAGAAACTAGTCAGGTGGGTAGTAATCCTCATCACGGCAGTGGCCTTAGGAACAAACAGAAGAGTAAACACACAAATAAATCCAAAGGGGAAACCCGGAAATGTTTCTATTGCAATAAGACTGGTCATCTAAAGAAAAATTGTTTTGAGTGGATTAGGAAACAGAAGCATTCCAACACTGAGAGCAATTTAGCCACCACCAAACATAACATTGAAGAATCAGAGGTCCTAATAGTGTCTAAGGCTGATATTATAAGGGAATGGGTGCTGGATTCTGGTTGCTCATTCCATATGAGTCCAAACAAAAATTGGTTCCAAGATTTTGAGCCAAATGACCTTGAGGCTGCGTTTATGGGTAACACCAATGCATGTAAGGTTCAGGGGCTTTGTAGTGTAACTTTGAGGCTGGTTAAATGGAAAACTAGTCAAACTAACTAAGGTTAGATATATTCCAGATCTTAAGAGAAATCTGATTTCACTACGAACCCTGGATGAATCTGGGTGTTGTTATAAGGCAAAAAGTGGGTGCTTAAATGTCTATAAGGGTAACAACATAGTACGTAGTGAGGTAGAGAGGAATGGGTTGTACATCTTGAGTGGGGGTCATTGTTATGATTTTTTGCTTACTACAAATCTAACAGACACTAAAAAATTGCATTTAAGGTTAGGGCATATGAGCAAAAAAGGCCTAGATACTCTAAGTAAACAGGGGTTGTTTGGTAGGGATGTCATTAGTGATATGAAGTTTTATGAAACTTGTATAATGGGGAAGCAGCATAGGTTAAGTTTTCATAAGGGGACACACCAGGCCACTAATTGCTTAGAATACTTACATGCTGATCTCTGGGGGCCTGAAAAGATAAAATCTCATGGGGGTAGCAGCTATTTCCTGTCTATAATGGATGACTATAGTAGGAAAGTTTGGGTATTTCTACTTAGGTCTAAAAATGAGGCTTTAGATAGGTTTAAGAATTGGCAAACCCTTGTAAAGAATCAAGTGGACAGAAAAGTTAAAGCCATTAGGACTGATAATGGGCTAAAGTTTTGCAATTTAGAGTTTGACAGGTACTATAGTGATTAGGGTATTTTGAGACACAGAACAGTCAGGGGAACTCCTCAGCAAAATGGAGTAGCTGAGAGAATGAATAGAATGTTGTTAGAAAATGTGAGATGCTTACTGTTCACACCAGGATTACCCAAGACTTTTTGGGGAGAAGCCCTCAACACTGCATCTCAGCCAGAGCAACCAGTACACTTCTATTATATATTTTATATTAGAATGGTGTTATTGCATCACAAGTTTTATCTAATAAGACACCACTAATGAACTCTGCTAAAATTTTAAAAAAACATTATAATTTCTATCGTCTCAATTAATTCCAATATATCACTTTCATTTTTAAGAAAATTATAATTATATTTTCTCTTTCATTTCCTTTTTTTTTTTCACTTTAGTGTTCATTATATTGGATTACATCTTATTAAAATTGAATCATTTGAATTATCTAATAATAAGTTGTGGGTGCGGAGCCACCATTAGTCCTCCTAGCCTAGGAGTGGCTCTATATGTTACCATTTCAAACTTCAAAGAAATAGTGAACTTTCCATTGTTGGCTTCCCATATTTCAAGTCTAATAATGAAATAGAATAGAGATAGGTTGAAAACACTTCTCACACACTTTCTCTACAAACACTGACGTGACAGCTCGCAATTGGTCAGGTCGCATTTGGTTAGATCACATTTGGTTAGGCGGACCCATTGTTGGCGTGTGAACCCATTGAAGCTGACTAATTAGAAGTTGATACATCACATTTGTGAGAGAAAATTAGTAAGAGGTATGTGAGTGTATTATTACTGAATGAAATATTGCACTAATGTGGTCTTTTAGTTATGTTATATTTCAGAAAAAAAACAAAATTATGATATGAAAGTTAAATACAAGAATTAAATAAAATTTTAAGTTAGACTTGATAATAGGTTGTGTCAAAACGGTTTCGTGTTGTGGCACATTCAAGTCTATCAAATTTCTCAAACCAAAGCTGATCATTTAGTTTTTGGGCTTAAATGTGAAAATCCAACCTAAACATTATTTTACAGTTATCAAACCTAACCCATAAAAGCTTTCCCCAATTTTTTTGTTTTTAATTTTCTAGTCACACAATAAATATATAACGATCTTATAAATATGTTTATGCAAGAATATTAAATCATATACATAAATACATAAATAATGTATAAATTTTTTATTAAACAAAAAGTTTCATAATCTTATTCAATGTTATATTAGTTCAATACATAGACATCAACATCTAATTTCAATCAATTCAAATTCTATATTATGAGAAATATTCACTAATTAGCATTGAAAAGAAGAGAAAGAATTAATGAAGTCTTTGTCTTAGTCTAAAGAAAGACGTCAAGAAAGGGGTTGCTGAGCCAAAGGTGTTGAAGATAAAGCCACCAGTCTAATGAAGAGTAAAGACTATTAAAATTAGTTAAAAATAAAAGACTTGGTTAGTTTATGCTAGAATCTAGATCAGCTTATTATAGAAAAAACTAGCTTATATTAACTTAGATTGTTGAGCTGGTATCACAAATTACTTGTACCTTATATTTGTCATATTTTTAAAATTATTATTTAATTTAACTAAGAATATTAACCAAACTAAGGATGGCAATGGTCCTTGAAAATTTGGAGACCTGCCTTGCCCGCTGCACAGGGCGGGAATTCCTCGTAAGCAGGTATAGGAACATATTTATTCCCCAAAAACAGGAAGGGGGCAATGACGGGGATAGATGTCTCCTCGCTCCGGCCCGCCCGCCAATATTAAACCTAGTAAAATTACAAAATTCCCTTCACATTTTATAATTACAAAAATCCCTTATATATATTCCAATTTTTCCTACACAACCAACCTTAAACCTCCACAATTGCCTCTCACCTCTAGTTCCACTACTCCAGGCCAACTTTGGCCGCTCCATTCTCATCCTCCTCTTCCTCATCCTCATATATTATATAATATACCAATTTTTCCTACACACCAACCTTAACCTCCACAATTGCCTCTCACCTCTTGTTCCACTGCTCCAGGCCACTTTGGCCGCTCCATTCTCATCCTCCTCTTCCTCAGTCCTCATCTACTACTCCTTAGCTTCTCCGAATCAGATCTTCATTTTTTAATATTTATTTGAATGTTTTAGTTTCTATTTGGTTCTAAGAGAAAGTTTGTGAGTTTTGATGATGTAATTTATGCCGAGGGTTTGAAGAGTGTTATTTGTGTGGATAGTGATTTTTGATTTTACATATCTGATTCGGGTTTTTAGCTTTTCCTTTCTCTTTGGTTGCTAAGAAATACAAGAAAATGAAAAAATAAAATATAATTTGAGTTTTGATATTGTATTTTGTACCAAGAGTTTGGAGAGTATGATTTCTTACATAAATTGAAAATTTTGGATTTCTGTAGATCTAATGCAAACATTTTAGTTTTATTTTTTGTTTGATTGACAAGAATGCAGGAAATGTTTGATTACAGCGAAATGAGGTAGAGATTTTTCCCCTTAGTCCAGGTGGGGCAGGGCAGAGACAGATTTCCCTGTCATCCTTGTAACGGAAATGGGGTGGGGATAGGGAATGGGTTTAGGTAACGAGGATGGGAACAGGGAATGGGAAATTCGGCCTGCCCCGCCCCGTTGCCACCCTAAACCAAACTAAGATGTACTAATTGGCCATCTTTGATTTTGTAACACTACTGCGATGGCCACACTTTTACCATCTTCAGTTGTCACTATCTCGACCATCAGCATCGCTATCACCTTCCTATTTTTTGAATTACCCCACTTCTTTTTTAACAAGAGTACAATCAATTAAAAGTTAAAAATGGTAAGAAATTATTTTGTTTAATACAACATTGTTTAATTACATGTATAATTTTATAGGTTTATATTAATAATGGATTTGGCATTGATTTAATACACATTGTTACTCAAAAGTATAATTAATTTATTTATATGCACTTAGGAATAGTTTGAAGTTTGAAGCGTTGTCATAACAGGGAGTGTTTTGCAACTGCTGCTTACTTTTGCTTTGTAATAACTATAAATGTTTACCATAGTGGATTAGCTTCATCTAGACTGTGTCATAGATGTAGGCAAGTTGTCAAACCATGTAAAAATGTTTTGTGTGCTTTCTTTTTGTCCTGGATGCATTGTTTATGTTAATATATGAAGCCCAAAACGTCAACGTTTCTCAGATGCTTACTTATTAATACACTCGTTCCAATGCAATGAGCTGTCTCAGCCACGTGAATGAAAGATCCAATGGCCAAAACTAGCCTAAGAGGTCAAACTATATAAAGGAAGAGTTATTCACAACAGCAACAATTCTGCTTCTCTTCTCTTTTGTTTATTTTCTGAGTATACTAGCTAGAGAGAAAGTATTACAGATTATGTATGCATAAGAGTTTGATTATTAGACCTATATATATATAAGAATGCCCCATACAAATAAAAATGTACACTAGCAACTCTATGATGGAAGGAAGGTTCTTTATAAGTTTTCTTTCTTGTCATATGTAGCTTATGTATTATAGTGTTATAATAATTTGAGACTGATGGATATTTTAAAATTTTTTCTTAGCATGACGTTATAATTATTATTATAATAAATAACAACAACAACAATATTAATAACAGTAACAATAACAACAACAACAACAATATTATTATTATTATTATTATGGATGGTGTATTGGCTCAGTACATAGGTTCATTCCTATTATCTTTCCTTTCTCTGTTTTGCTTTTAATTTGTATTTCTACTTTATATATACAACATTGAGTAAGCCCTACCCCCTAATTTGCATGTCTTCTTGGCTTTAATACGACAATCATGGCATCTTAATTTTAGATCCTTCAAAAATAAAATATAATTCAATGAAAAGATGACTAAAAGACTACCAAAAATTTTTCGTTTCTTTTTTTTTTTTTCTTTATGGATTATCAATATCTTGGTACAATAAAGTAGTAAAAGGAGTTTAAGTGTGGCACTCCTTTAAGTTTAAATGAAAATGAAAGTTAAAAGGGGACAAAACACAATAAATAAAAATAGGCAATAAGCTCTAATTAGTTTAAATTGTAGAAATATTCGTAATATCGTAATTGCCACTCTTTCTCANTTTAAACCACCTTAGGGTATTTGGGTGTGCAGCCTATGCACACACAAATGAAGGGAAGCTTGAACCTAGGTCACTAAAGTGTGTATTCCTCGGTTCAGATTATGGGAAAGAACATCACCAGGGGTTAAAGTAATAATCAGTAGGGATGTTATTTTTAAAGAAAATATTTTTTCCTTTCAAAACTACTAACCTTGATGCAGGTACCTCTAGCATAGATCCTATGAGTCAAGAACCAAATGCAGGGACACAAATTGAGGTGGAGCCCTCAAGTATTCAACCTAATGAAGAAAATCCAGATGAAGAAACTGAAATGGCAGCCCTGGATCATGACTAGGAGGGTGAACCAGTTGAGAACCTTGAACCAACCCAAGAAGAACCCCCGGTAGAGAGATCAGAGCTCTAGCAAGATATTCCTATGCTGATCTAATCTACATTGCACTGGTGGCTGGAGCTGAAGTAATAAGATCAGAACCTGATAGCTATAAGGAAGCAATCAGATCAAAGGACAAGGACAAATGGCAGGCTGTGATGGAGGAAGAAATGCAGTCCCTAAAAGTCAATAGAACCTGGTCCTTGGTCCCGACTCCAAAAGATCAGAATCTAGTTGAATGTCGATGGCTATTCAAGGTAAAATAAGGTATAAACTCTTCTGACCCTCCTAGGTACAAGGCTAGACTTGTAGCTAAAGGTTACACACAAAGGGAAGGCATTGACTTTAATGAAATTTTCTCACCAGTAGTTAAGTATAAAACAATTAGGATTGTGTTGTCTGTAGTTGCACATTATGACCTAGAACTAGAGCAACTGGACGTTAAGACTGCTTTCTACATGGAAACCTAGAAGAGAAAATATATATAAGGCAACCTTCTGGATTTGTTGATAAAAGACTTCCAAATTATGTGTGCTTGCTTCATAATTCGTTGTATGGACTGAAACAGTCCTCTAGGCAGTGGTACAAAAGGTTTGATTGCCACTCCACACCAAAAGTGTGCACCCCAACTCTGTACACCATAATTCAAAAGGGGATTTTAGGAGCACAACGTAACAGACCCCGACCCGAAACACACAGTATTCTACTTTTCACGATTTTCACAAGTTTTAATCTTCGAAAAATCATTAAAAAAGATCCGCTCATCCAAATCGCTTTGTTCCTATTGCATTCCGTTCCTTGAAATTTTCCCCACCACCATGAAAAAAATCAGATCAAAACGACGATCCACGAAAAGATAGTCCCTCGATGCCCCGAACACCCCTGCCGTGCGCGAAAGTAAGGTTGCCACTCCACACCAAAAGCGTGCACCCCAACTCTGTACACCACAATTCAAATGGGGATTTTAGGAGCACAACGCAACAGACCTCGACCCGAAACGCACAATATTCTATTTTTCATGATTTTCACAAGTTTTAATCTTCGAGAAATCATTAAAAAAGATCCGCTCGTCCGAATTGCTCCATTCTTGTTGCGTTCCGTTCCCTGAATTTTTCCCCACCGCCATGCAAAAAAATCAGATCAAAACGACGATCCGCGAAAAGATCGTCCCTCGATGTCCCAAACGCCCCTAACGTGCGCGAAAGCAAGGTCGCCGCTCCACACCAAAAGCGTGCACCCCAACTCTATGCACCACAATTCAAATGGGGATTTTAGGAGCACAACGCAATAGACCCCGACCCGAAACGCACAGTATTTTATTTTTCACGATTTTCACAATTTTTAATCTTCAAAAAATCATTAAAAAAGATCCACTCGTCCGAATCGTTCCGTTCCTGTTACATTCCGTTCCTTGAATTTTTCCCCACCGCCATGCAAGATCAAAATGACGATCCGCGAAAAGATCGTCCCTCGATGTCCCGAACACCCCTGCCGTGCGCGAAAGCAAGGTTGTCGCTCCACACCAAAAGCGTGCACCCTAACTCTATGCATACAATTCAAATGGGGATTTTAGGAGCACAACGCAGCAAACCCTGACCCGAAACGCACAGTATTCTATTTTTCACGATTTTCACAATTTTTAATATTCGAAAAATCATTAAAAAAGATCTGCTTGTCCGAATCACTCCGTTCCTATTGCACTCCGTTCCTTCAATTTTTCCTCACCGCCATGCCAAAAATCAGATCAAAACGACGATCCGCGAAAAGATCGTCCCTCGATGTCCCGAACGCCTCTGCCGTGCGCGAAAGCAAGGTTGCCGCTCCACACCAAAAGCGTGCACCCTAACTCTGTGCACCACATTTCAAATGGGGATTTTAGGAGCATAACGCAATGGACCCTGACCCGAAACGCACATTATTCTATTTTTCACGATTTTCACAAGTTTTAATCTTCGAAAAATCATTAAAAAAGATCCGCTTGTCCGAATCGCTCCATTCCTGTTGCATTCCGTCTCTTGAATTTTTTCCCACTGCCATGCCAAAAGTCAGATCAAAACGACGATCCACGAAAAGATCGTCCCTCAATGTCCCGAACGCCCCTGCCGTGCGCGAAAGCAAGGTTGCTGCTCCACACCAAAAGCATGCACTGTAACTCTGTGCGTCACAATTCAAATGGGGATTTTAGGAGCACAACGCAACAGACCCCGACCCAAAATGCACAGTATTCTATTTTTCATGATTTTCACAAGTTTTAACGTTCGAAAAATCATTAAAAAAGATCCGCTTGTCACAATCGCTCCGTTCCTGTTGCGTTCCGTTCCTTGAATTTTTCCCACCACCATGCGAGATCAAAACGACGATCCGCAAAAAGACCGTCCCTCGATGTCCCAAACGCCCTTGCCATTCGCGAAAGCAAGGTTGCCGCTCCACACCAAAAGCGTGCACCCCAACTCTGCGCACCACAATACAAATAGGGATTTTAGGAGCACAACGCAACAGACCCCGACCCGAAACGCACAGTATTCTATTTTTCACGATTTTCAAAATTTTTAATCTTCAAAAAATCATTAAAAAGGATTCGCTAGTCCAAATTGCTCCGTTTCTGTTGCGTTCTGTTCCTTGAATTTTTCCCCACCGCCATGCAAGAAAACAGATCAAAACAACGATCCGCGAAAAGATCGTCCCTCGGTGTCCCGAACGCCCCTATCGTGCGTGAAAGCAAGGTTGCCGCTCCACACCAAAAGCGTGCACCCCAACTCTGTGCACCACAATTCAAATGGGGATTTTAGGAGCACAACGCAATAGACCCCGACCCGAAACGCACAGTATTCTATTTTTCACGATTTTCACAAGTTTTAATCTTCGAAAAATCAATAAAAAAGATCCGCTTGTCCGAATTGCTCCGTTGCTGTTGTGTCCGTTCCTTGAATGTTTCCCCACTGCAATGAAAAAAATAAGATCAGAACGATGATCCGCGAAAGATCATCCCTCGCTATCCCGAACGCCCCTACTTGCGCGAAAGAAAGGTTGCCGCTCCACACCAAAAGCGTGCACCCCAACTCTGCGCACCACAATTCAAATGGGGATTTAAGGGGCACAACGCAACAGACCCCGACCCGAAACGGACAGTATTATGTTTTTCACGATTTTCACAAATTTTAATCTTCGAAAAATCATTAAAAAAGATCCGCTCGTCCAAATCGCTCCGTTCCTGTTGCTTTCCGTTCCTCGAACTTTTCCCCACCGCCATGCAAGATCAAATCGACGATCCGCAAAAAGATCGTCCCTCGATGTCCCAAACGCCCCTGCCGTGCGCAAAAGCAAGGTTGCCGCTCCACACCAAAAGCGTGCACCCCAACTCTGTGCACCACAATTCAAATGGGGATTTTAGGAGCACAACGCAATAGACCCCAACCCAAAATGCATAGTATTCTATTTTTCATGATTTTCACAAGTTTTAATCTTCGAAAAATCATTAAGAAAGATTCGCTTGTTCGAATCGCTCTGTTCCTTGAATTTTTCCCCACCGCCATGCAAGATCAAAACGACGATCCGCGAAAAGATCATCCCTTGATGTCCCAAAAGCCCCTGTCGTGCGCGAAAGCAAGGTTGCCGCTCCACTCCAAAAGCGTGCACCCTAACTATGCGTATCACAATTCAAATGGGGATTTTAGGAGCACAAAGCAACAGACCCCGACCCGAAAAACATAGTATTCTATTTTTCACGATTTTCACAAGTTTTAATTTTCAAAAAATCATTAAAAAAGATCCGCTCGTCCGAATCGCTCTGTTCCTTTTGCGTTCTGTTCCTTGGATTTTTCCCCACCGCAATGCAAGATCAAAACGATGATCCACGAAAAGATCGTCCCTCGATATCCCGAATGCCCCTACCATGCGCGAAAGCAAGGTTGCCGCTCCACACCAAAAGCGTGCACCCCAACTCTGTGCACCACAATTCAAATGGGGATTTTAGAAGCAGAACGCAATAGACCCCGACCCAAAATGCCCAGTATTCTATTTTTCAGGATTTTCACAAGTTTTAATCTTCGAAAAATCATTAAAAAAGATCTGCCCGTCCGAATCGCTCCGTTCCTATTGCGTTCCGTTCCTCGAATTTTTCCCCACCACCATGGAAAAAATCAGATCAAAACAACGATCCGCGAAAAAATCGTCCCTCGATGTCCCGAACGCCCCTGCTGTGCGCGAAAGCAAGGTTGCCGCTCCACACCAAAAGCGTGCACCACAACTTTGTGCACCACAATTCAAACGGGGATTTTTGGAGCACAGCGCAACAGACCCCGACCCGAAACGCACAGTATTCTACTTTTCACGATTTTCACAAGTTTTAATTTTCAAAAAATCATTAAGAAAGTTCCGCTCGTCCAAATCGCTCCGTTCCTATTGCGTTCCTTTCCCCGAATTTTTCCCCACCGCAATACAAAAAATCAAATCAAAACGATCATCCGCGAAAAGATCATCCCTTGATGTCCTGAACACCCCTACTGCTCCACACCAAAAGCGTGCACCCCAACTCTACGCACCGCAGTTCAAATGGGGATTTTAGAAGCACAACGCAATAGACCCCGACCCGAAACGCACAGTATTCTACTTTTCACAATCTTAACAATCTTAATCTTCGAAAAATCATTAAAAAAGATCCGCTTGTCCGAATCGCTCCGTTCTTGTGTGTTCCGTTCCTCAAATTTTTCCCTACCGCCATGCAAAAAATCAAATCAAAACAACGATCCGCAAAACGATCGTCCCTCGATGTCCAAAACGTCCCTGCCATGCGCGAAAGCAAGGTTGCCACTCCAGACCAAAAGCGTGCACCCCAACTGTGTGCACCACAATTCAAATGGGGATTTTAGGAGCACAACGCAACAGACCTCGACCCAAAACGCAAAGTATTCTATTTTTGACGATTTTCATAAGTTTTAATCTTCAAAAAATCATTAAAAAAGAGCCGCTCGTCCGAATCACTCCGTTCCTATTGCGTTCCGTTCCTTGAATTTTTCCTCACTGCCATACATGATCAAAACGACGATCCGTGAAAAGATCGTCCCCCGATGTCCCGAACGCCGCTGCCGTGCGCGAAAGCAAGGTTGCAACTTTACACCAAAAGCGTACACCCCAACTCTGTGCACCATAATTCAAATGCGGATTTTAGGAGCACAACGCAACAGACCCCGACCCAAAACGCAAAGTATTCTATTTTTGAAGATTTTCATAAGTTTTAATCTTCGAAAAATCATTAAAAAAGAGCCGCTCGTCCGAATCACTCTGTTCCTATTGCGTTCCGTTCCTTGAATTTTTCCCCACCGCCATGCATGATCGAAACGACGATCTGTGAAAAGATCGTCCCTCGATGTCCCGAACGCCCCTACCGTGCACGAAAGTAAGGTTGCCGCTCCACACCAAAAGCGTGCACCCCAGCTCTGTGCACCACAATTCAAATGGGGATTTTAGGAGCACAACACAATAGACCCCGACCAGATACGTACAGTATTCTATTTTTCACGATTTTCACAATTTTTAATTTTTGAAAAATCATTAAAAAAGATCCGCTTGTCCGAATCGCTTTGTTCCTGTTGCGTTCTGTTCCTTGAATTTTTCCCCACTGCCATGCAAAAAATTAGATCAAAATGATGATCCGCGAAAAGATCGTCCCTCGATGTCCTGAACGCCGCTACCGTGCGCGAAAGCAAGTTTGCCGCTCCACACCAAAAGCGTGCACCCCAACTCTATGCAACACAATTCAAATAGGGATTTTAGGAGCACAACGCAACAGACCTCGACCCGAAACGCACAGTATTCTATTTTTCCCGATTTTCACCTGTTTTAATCTTCAAAAAATCATTAAAAAAGATCCGCTGGTCCGAATCACTCCGTTCCTATTGCGTTCCGTTCCTTGAATTGTTCCCCACAGTCATGCAAAAAATTAGATCAAAACGATGATCCGCGAAAAGATCGTCCCCCGATGTCCTGAACGTCCCTACCGTGCGCGAAAGCAAGGTTGCCGCTCCACACCAAAAGCGTGCACCCCAACTCTGTGCACCATAATTCAAATGGGGATTTTAGGAGCACAACGCAACAGACCCCGACCCAAAACGCACAGTATTCTAATTTTGACGATTTTCACAAGTTTTAATCTTCAAAAAATCATTAAAAAAGAGCTGCTTGTCTGAATCGCTCCGTTCCTGTTGCGTTCTGTTCCTTGAATTTTTCCCCACCGCCATGCATGATCGAAACGACGATCTGTGAAAAGATCGTCCCTCGATGTCCCGAACACCCTGCCGTGCGCGACAGCAAGGTTGCAGCTCCACATCAAAAGCGTGCACCCCAACTCTACACACCACAATTCAAATGGAGATTTTAGGAGCACAACGCAATAGGCCCCGACTCGAAACGCATAGTATTCTATTTTTCACGATTTTCAAAAGTTTTAATCTTCAAAAAATCATTTAAAAAGATCCGCTCGTTCGAATCGCTCCATTCCTTTTGCGTTCCATTCCTTGAATTTTTCCCCACCGCCATGCAAAAAATCAAATCAAAACGACGATCCGCGAAAAGATCGTCCCTCGATATCCCAAATACCCCTGTTGTGCGCGAAAACAAGGTTGCCGCTCTACACCAAAAGTGTGCACCCCAACTCTGTGCACCACAATTCAAATGGGGATTTTAGGAGCACAACGCAATAGACCTTAACCTGAAACACACAGTATTCTATTTTTCACGATTTTCACAAATTTTAATCTTCGAAAAATCATTAAAAAACATCCGCTCGTCCGAATCGCTCTGTTCCTATTGCGTTCCGTTCCTTGAATTTTTCCCCATCGCCATGCAAAAAATCAGATCAAAACGACGATCTGCAAAAAGATCGTCCCTGGATGTCCCGAACACCCCTGTCGGACGCGAAAGCAAGGTTGTCGCTCCACACCAAAAGCGTGCACCCCAACTCTGTGCACCACAATTCAAATGGGGATTTTAGGAGAACAACGCAATAGACCCCGACCCGAAACGCACATTATTCTATTTTTCACGATTTTCACAAATTTTAATGTTTGAAAAAATCATTAAAAAATATCCGCTCGTCCGAATCGGTTCATTCCTATTGCATTCCGTTCCTTGAATGTTTCCCCACTGCCATGCAAAAAATCAAATCAAAACAACGATCCACGAAAAGATCGTCCCTCGATGTCCCGAACGCCCCAACCGTGCGCGAAAGCAAGGTTGGCACTCCACACCAAAAGCGTGCACCCCAACTCTGTGCACCACAATTCAAATGGGGATTTTAGGAGCACAACGCAACAGACCTCGACCCGAAATGCACAGTATTCTATTTTTCACGATTTTCACAAGTTTTGATTTTTGAAAAATCATTAAAAAAGATCCGCTCGTCCAAATCTCTTCATTCCTATTGCATTCCGTTCCTTGAATATTTCCCCACTGCCATCCAAAAAATCAGATCAAAACGACAGTCCGCGAAAAGATCGTCCCTCGATGTCCTGAACGCCCCTACCGTGTGCGAAAGCAGGGTTGCCGCTCCACACCAGAAGCGTGAACCCCAACTATGTGCACCAGAATTCAAATGGGGATTTTAGGAGCACAACGCAATAGATCCCGACCGGAAACGCACAGTATTATATTTTTCACGATTTTCACAAGTTTTAATCTTCGAAAAATCATTAAAAAAGATCCGCTCGTCCGAATCGCTCCGTTTTTGTTGCGTTCCGTTCCTTGAATTTTTCCCCACCGCCATGCAAAAAATCAGATCAAAACAACGATCAGCAAAAAGATCGTCCCTAGATGTCCCGAACGCCCCTGCCGTGCGCGAAAGCAAGGTGTCACGCAACATTTCTCCACCAACGTTTCTTCTTGGCCTTGTTGTGGAGGGTCTTCTTGACCTTGGACTCAATTTTTGAAATGGGTTTCTAAAGCTCGAAGTGCAATGAGTATATAGATCTTGATGACTCTTTCTTCTGCTTCCTCGCTTCTTCTAACACCTTGTTTTCGACAAACGAGTCAATAACACTACACTACAAAGCTTGTGCAACAAATAAGAAAAAGACAAAGACCAAGAAAACAAGTAAATGAGACCTGGAAAGTAATCGATTTGAGGGTCAAAGCCATAGTCATTGAAGTGTTGAGGCTCAGGCATGGGAAAAATGGGGAGACTTGTTTGACATTTTTCTTCAAAATCCTTTATGCTTTTGCGTGTTCATTTCTTTGTTGATAGAAAAAAAATGAATGAAAAAAAGACTTTAGGGCTCAAGATGCCTTTGGTAATAGTAAACCTAATAAACTAAACGAAAAAAAACAATAAACTATAATTACGAATAAATTTTACAAACATTTTTATACAAAATGAAGTGGCAAAAAATGAATGGAAAAGAGAAACAAAAAGTCAAATTCATTAATTTCCTTTCATTCATTTTTGTCACATCACTTTGTATGGAGATTTTTGTAAGATTTCTTTGTAAATATAGTATTATTCAATGAAAAAACTCATTTTTGCAGGTAATCCGCGGGTCGACCTGTATGGACGGGTACGAGTCAACACTTTTATGCCGCGTGAAAAAAATTTAGCTGTAGACCCGTACCCTAATTACCGGTCCGTCCCCGCGTTTGCCAAGTCTAGCAATGAGAGATAACCTAAGCAAACACCCATATAGAGTGGTTTCACATTAATTGATTTTAGTAAACTTAATGCTAATATTTGAGCCTATATATATCTATATTTTTAATTTGTTCTCATTCTTCAAATCACTCTCAAGAGTCAAGAGCGCACTTCTACATGGGTTTTTTCATGTACTGTCCATGTTGTCCTCCATTTCCTCTTTTTTTATTTTTTGCCCTTGTCATTCTTTCTTACAAACCGAATTGCTGCTTCCCTTCAAACACATCAGCCCCTGAGGCCCTGGCTTTGATCCTGCGGCGCAGGCCCTTACACTGGTATCACCGATGGTCGAATTCTCAAGTACATCAATCCCCATGTCGGTTTTGTAGATTTTGCCATTCTAGTCCCAATAGGTAAACAACAAACCTTAATATTCCAGAAGAAAATGACCAAATTATATTCATCATAAAATATGAATATTTCTCAATTTGTTTGTTTTGCCCAGGGCGAAGCTGCTCTGTGATGGATCAAATGGCACTTACGGGCCGGCTTGCGGCCGTCGTTGGGTTTGGAGTTTAACCTTAAAACGGTATTCTACATTAGTACGGTTATTTCGGCCTTGTATCGGTTGGTCCCAGCGGAGGTGTTGCACAACAAGTTACCACATCTTGCGGAAAATGTTCATTCCTATATCTCAACGCTTTGAACATTGATCAAGATACCGGAATCGTTTTTCGTTGAAACCAGCAACAAATATCCGCGAGAGTACTTTTTCCTTCATTTCCTGATTTGCGCACTTTCTTTATATTTTTATAATCTAGAAATCCCCGGACTCAGTGTTAGGATTAGGATAAGTGTGTTAATTAGAATTAGGATAGTATGTTAAGTCTTATTATTATCTTTTGATTATAGTTAAGTCTTTTATAATTATCTTTATAATATATTATTATATAAGGTATAGAATAGGATTATCTTATTAACCTTTATAATTAGAGTCCTTTTGAGAGTCAATAGAGTTAAGTGTAAGGCTATATAATAGCCTAATATAGATTGTGAGAATCAATAAAGAAATTTGTCAATAGTCTTCTATCTCTTGTTCTTGGAGGTCTTTGTCTCATAAACAGAATCTATCTCAAACCCTATCTTGGTGCTCTCGTTCCCTAGTTATGGCGTGAAGGCACTCGCTTGGCTCTTTTCGATTAGCAGCTCGCTAAAATTATGGTCTACAATCTGCCCAGGCAGAGACTCTCACTTCTTTAACTGAGAAATTGGAAGTTTTGACAATTGGTTTCAAGATGTTACTTTGCAGATTTCAGCTTTAAACAACAAGTTCGATCAAACCTGCCAGCAAAACCAACACCAAAACCAACATTCGGTGAATCATCTCATATTTGACTGGGTGAGGTGGATCGACTTCCGGGAGGTTTTTTCCCAAGTCTTTCCGTTTAGAAGTCCCTCGTTTTGATGGCACGGATCGTGGATGGAGGTTTAAAGCCACGAGAAATTTTGATTACATAATATCTCTAACTGAGCAACGATTGACAATTCTTCCTCCACAGGATGGGCCAGCTCTCCTGGTATCGCTGGATGCATCCAATGGGCAGATCCGTTCTTGGCATTCTTTCCAACAAGATTTAGATGTTCGTTTTGGGCCTTCGGAATTTGTGGACTACCAAGGGCAGTTGGCGAAACTTAATCAAACAGGTTCTGTAGTCGCTTATCAAACAGAATTTGAGGAACTCTCTAATCAAGTTTCTGGCCTTCCAGGTACGTTCCTTCTAAGTTGCTTTGTATCAGGGCTCAAACCAGAAATCCGAAGGGAGGTGCGTCCTTCGGCCTCACACCCTTAACCATGCCATGAGTCTTGCCGCTTACAGGAGACAAGTTGCAGGATCTACACCTATACTTGCATTCTGTCGACCCCATGTCTTGCGATCCTAGTAAATCAACTCCTAATGTTCCTTCAGTGCAGCAGGCCCTTTTGCCTACTCCAAACAAATTGAATTCCTTGCCTGTTAAGTGACTCACAGCAACACAAATGCGAAGAACGACGCAACAAAGGTTTGTGCTATAATTGCGATGAACGCTTTCACCTGGGCATCGCTGCAAGGCCAAGTTCTTTCTCTTGCTGATGGAGGAGGATGATGATGAGCACAAGGATGAACCGGGATAACTGCTGTTGATGTTGTCGTACCTGCAACCTTGAGGACAAGGGTGAGGCGAAGGGGAAGGCAATGTTAGGATTAGGATAAGTGTGTTAATTAGAATTAGGATAAGTGTGTTAAGTCTTTTATTATTATCTTTTATGATTATGTTAAGTCTTTTATAATTATCTTTTATAATTATATTATTACTATAGGATAGATTAGGATTATCTTATTATCCCTTTTATAATTAGAGTCCTTTTGAAAGTCAATAGAGTTAAGTGTAAGGCTATATAATAGCCTAATATAGATTGTGAGAATCAATAAAGAAATTTGTCAATTAGTCTTCTATCTCTTGTTTGAGGAGTCTCTGTTCCTCATAAACAAGATCCTATCTCAAACCTATCAACTCGTATAAAAACTGGAGCTCCAATAAGTGCTGCATGGCTGCGAAGCATATAAATATGATTTATTAAAATTCATGTGCATGTGGGGGTTCCAACACCAAACTTTGCCTTGTTTCAAAGCTAACAAAAGTTAATGTCAATTTTATAGCAAATTTAATGAGGGTGTTCTCAACAAAGACACAACAGGAAGATTAATGAAATGCGATCCATATGCATTAATTTATAGCATATGGATGGTTCATGCTCCTTAATGCACTTAGGAAATGCCATTAGCAATGTGCAAAAATTAGGTTCACAACTCATGCTCATACTTCTCTTAGGCATTTCATCAAACAATTAGCGTGCATAAATACACTCCATTTATCTAAATTCTATCCCTCTCTTGAACCATCCAAAAGGGAGAAAACACCTCCTCACCAAGCTATAATTCCTGCCATAACATAACACTTCAAAGAGATTTCTCAATTCCTCCAATTTCATCACAAAATACATTCATCACAACATCACACTTCTCAATGAAGTGTATCTAACAACCACAAAAATAAATACTTATCTCAACCCAAGTTTCAATAACATAACATATATCATGCATAAATAAATCTCTACTCAAAGGAATTCCAAATATCAACTTGGATTGGGATTTACTTACCTTGCGTGATGGTGTGATTCCACTAACACTTCTCTTTTCCTTTGGTAGATGTCTTTTCTCTACACCTTTAAACAATAACACATTAAGACCTCAACACCTTTATAGGTAAATTTCACATCTAGAGCAAGGATTCTTACCCTAGGATGCCTGAGATCAATTCTCTACCAATATCCAACTAAAAACCCTCAAAAATCCTTGAAAGCTTGAAGGAAGAATTGAGTGGAAATGGAGAATGGAAGAGGCGGTGGAAGAAGAATGAATGAAGGGTTTACTAAACTAAACCCCTTTTTAGCTCAACTTATCTTCATTAATTCCCATATTGCCCTTGCTCTTCCTTGGGAATTCCATCCTCGTCCTTTAAATCATTACAATCACACCCCCACTCTAACATATTCTCCATAAAATTGTCTTACATTTTACTCCCCACTTTTCCTGCTAATTAAGGGTAGAAAGGTCATTTTGCCCCTATGGAAGAATTCTCTAGAAACCTCAATACACATTTTATCCAGCTCTTCGCCCCGGCGAAAAATTATAGAACCTACCTCTTTGGTTGCAGAACCTTGTCGCCTTGGCGAAGATTATTCTTTGCCCCGGCGAAGTCTGTAACACCAAGATTTTGCCAAGTCTTTACAATTTCAGGGCAACACTTAACCAAACCAATACGTCCATTCACCAAGGGCCAGCCAAACAATATTAACAATATAACAACTCAATTAAAAGCAAAACAATAAAGATTCAAGCAATGCAACATAAATTAGCTACATACCTCAAGTGGGGTGTTACAATTCTGCCCCTTTAAAATAATTTCGTCCCCGAAATTCACATAAATAGCTCCGGGTAATGACTTTGCATGTCTTGGTCAACCTCTCATGTGGCCTCTTCTACCTTGTGATTTCTCTAAAGGACCTTCACTATCGGAGTACTCTTATTCCGGAGCTCTTTAATCTTCGGTCTAAAATCTGAACTAGGCGTTCCTCGTACACAAGGTTCTCTGCTAACTCAACAGCCTCTACACTCAGAATATGGGAAGGGTCACTTCGATACGTCCGCAGCATCGAGACATGGAAAACATGATGCACCTTGTCCATACTAGGTGGTAGTGCCAATCTGTAGGCTACCTTTCCCACTCGCTGCAAAATCTCAAATGGGCCTATGTATCTCACTGCTGACTTCCCTTTATTCCCGAAATGCATCACTCGCTTGTACGGGGAAACTCTCAAAAACACTTTGTCACCCACTTGGAAATCAACCTCTTTCCTTTTCAAGTAGGCATAACTTTTCTGTCTGTCTTGCGCTTGCTTCATTCTGATTCTGATTAACCTTACATCCTCTAGCATCTTCAGAGTCATCTCTAGCCTAAGAACTGTATTCAACTCATCATTTTCTCCGATCTCATCCCAATGTAGTGGAGACTTACATCTTCTACCATACAAGGCCTCGTAAGGTGCCATCTTAATATTAAACTGATAACTGTTATTGTGGGCAAACTCCACTAAGGGTAACATCTCATGCCAAGATACTTTATAATCCATGCAACATATTCTCAAGCACCTGATTTGTTCTCTCTATTTGGCCATCTGTCTGAGGATGATAGGCAGTGCTGAATTCTAGACGGTTACCCAAGTTCCTCTGTAAACTCATCCAGAAAGCTAAAACAAACCTGGAATCTCTATCTGACACTATTGTCTTAGGTACACCATGCAACATGACTATCTTCTTAATATAAATCTGAGCCAACTGATCTGTAGTGGTGCTCTCCTTTACTAGAAGGAAATGGGCTAATTTGGTTAACCTGTCCACAATCACCCATATAGCATTATACCATTTCTGTACTCTGGGGAGGCCTGTGATAAAGTCCATGGAAATACTTTCCCATTTGCACTCGGGAATACTTAGTGGCTGAAGCAACCTTGACGGCCGTTGGTGTTCTGCTTTTACTTGTTGACAAACCAGACATTTAGCTACAAATTCTGTAATATCTCTCTTCATACCTGGCCACCAATAGCCTTTCTTTACATCTTGATACATTTTGGTTGCTCCAGGATGAGCAGTGTACGGTGTGTCATGAGCCTCTGTAAGTAGTCTCTTCCTCAATTCATCATTATGAGGAATACACAATCGATTCCTGAAATAGAGGACACCATCTATTACTTGAAACTCTGTTGTCTTGCCCTCATGCACTTGCTGAACTATTCTCTGACACCACTCATCGGCCACCTGTTTTACTCTGACTTCCTCCAGTAAAGTAGACTGAACCTCTAACCTGGCAATCCTTCCCGAAATCACTTCAATCCGTTCTTTGCACAATTCTTCTATCAACTCTTTCTGCCTAGTGAGCTGAGACAAATAAGCTTTTCTACTCAAGGCATCGGCTACTACATTGGCCTTCCCTAGTTGATACTTGATCTCACACTCATAATCCTCAACCAGCTCTAACCACCTTCTCTATCTTATATTCATCTCTTTCTATGTAAATAAATACTTTAAACTCTTATGATCAGTGTAGATATTACTTTTGGCACCATAAAGGTAATGCCTCCAAATCTTTAGTGCGAAGACCATGGCTGCCAACTCTAAATAATGCGTAGGGTATCTCGTCTCATACTCTTTCAATTGTTGAGAGGCATATGCTATTACCCTACCTAACTGCATTAGTACGATACCAAGTCCTTGTAATGAGGCATCTGTATAAATTTCGTAATCTACACCCTCCTGTGGTAACACTAACACGGAAGCTGTCGTTAATCTCTTCTTCAACTCTTGAAAACTCTCCTAATATGCTTCTGACCATATAAAAGGAGTTCTCTATTTTGTAAGAGCTGTCAACGGTTTAGCCAACTGGGCAAACCCTGCTACAAATCGCCGATAGTAACCTACTAGGCCTAGGAAACTTCTAATCTCTTTTACTGTCCTCGGCCTTTTCCATTCAAGGATTGCCTGCACTTTAATCGGATCCACCGAAATCCCTTCCTTAGACACAGTATGGCCCAGAAATATCACTTGATCAAGCCAAAACTCACACTTAGAAAATTTTGCATACAGCTTCTTTTCTCTTAGCCGTTGCAACACTATTCTCAAGTGTTCCTCATGCTCTTCTCTTGACTTAGAATAAATCAAGATATCATCAATAAAAACCACTATAAACCGATCCAAATGATCATGGAACGCCCGATTCATCAAGTCCATAAAAATTGCTGGAGCATTAGTCAAACCAAACAGCATCACTACAAATTCGTAATGCCCATACCTTGCACGAAAGGCAGTCTTAGCCACATCTTGCTCAGCCACTCTTACCTGATGGTACCCTGACTTCAAATCAATTTTAGAAAACACTGTGACTCCTTTTAACTGATCGAACAAATCATCAATGCGAGGTAATGGGTACTTGTTCTTCACTGTCACTTTATTCCACTCTCTATAATCGATACACATCCGTAGTGACCCATCTTTCTTCTTCACAAACAAAATTGGAGCTCCCCAGGGAGAATGACTCGGTCAGATAAAGCCTTTGTCCAAAAGCTCTTGGAGTTGCTTCTTTAATTCCTGAAGCTCTGCTGGGGCCATTCGATAAGGGGCTTTAGATATTGGTGCTGTTCCTGGTGCTAGTTCGATACTAAACTCAACCTCCCTTTTTGGGGTCAAACCCGATAACTCTTTCGAAAACACATCTAGAAACTCTCGAACTACTGGCACCCTCTAAATCTCTGGCCGGGGAACATCACCACTCTGAACTACATGGGCAATATATCCCGAACACCCCTTTCTCAACATCTTTCTAGGCTTCACACTACTAATCAACATGCTCAACTGATGGCCCTCTCTAAAACTAAATTTATCTCCATTATCGAGATTAAATCTCGCTTTCTTCTTCCGACAATCAGTCTCTACCCCATATCCCTCTAGGAAATCCATGCCCAATATCACATCAAAGTCGGGCATATAAAAAACTATTAGATCAACTATTAAATCTCTACCCTGGATCACTACAGACTCTCCTCACAATATCTCTTGCATCAGAACACTAACCCCATCGGGTAACTCTATCTTCATGAGTTGAGTCACTCTCGTAGGTTTCAAACCTAACCTCTCAATCATCCCATACGATATAAAATAATGAGTTGCTCCTGAATCAATTAAAGCATACAAAGGAACAAAATGAAATAATAACTGACTAGTAACGGCTGATGGACTGGCTTCTGCTTCACCCTGTGCTACTGTAAACACTCTAGCATTTGTAGTACCTCCAGAACTCTGTGCGGGTGGTGGAAGTAGAGCTTTACAATCTCTCATCAAGTTCCCTGGCTGTCGGCATCTAAAACATACCCTCTGGTTTCTCAAACACTCTCTTGAGTGGTTCCTCCCACATTTAGGGCAAAGAGGAAACCTTTCCGTCCGGGGTCGCTTATTCTTCCACTCTCTTCTGTTTTGTCTAAACTAAAACTTCTTCTTCTGATTCTTCAGTTCTTTACCTTTCACACCCTCTAGTTTCTTTCTCTAAGGGGTAGAGGGTGGCTCACTGGGTCCTGTTGAAGAACCTACTAAGGGAATTTTGTTTTCAAAGATTTTCGCCCTCATTGCTCACCTCAAGGCCTCACTATAAGTTTGAGGGGGATCATAACTCGTCATTATATCTCGAGCTATCTCCGGCTTCAACCCATGTATAAACTTATCTCTTCTTAATGCCGGAGTACTAGCTATTCCGGGTACAAACCTTGCAAGGGAGTTAAATTTCACTGAGTACTCCTTCACGGTACTAGACCCCTACTGCAAGCTAATAAATTCTTGGACCTTCTCATGAACTCGGTCCTCTGTTCTATACTCAGCCTCAAACTCTTGCCTAAACTCTTCCCAAGTCATCGTTGCCACATCATGGGTTTCTTCCATTAATTCCCACCAAATTCGAGTATCACCTCAAAATAAGAAACTCGCATATTGGATCTTCTCCCGGTCTGTCATGGGGAATAAACCTGTTGTTCGCTCTACGGACTTAAACCATTCTTCTGCTATTACTGGGTCCGTAGTACCCTTAAACTCTGAGGGTTGATGTTGACTGGGAAGACCATAAATTGGTTCAACTCTGTTATGTACTGGGGGAGGTACTGGTTGTCCTCTTCCGACATTAGTAGTTGGTGGTACCTGCATGGGGGTTGCAACTCTCCCTTGGGTTTCTGCCATAACTTGCTGTACAATCCCCCGAACTCTAGCTTCATCCAAGGGAGGGGGCGTAGCATCTGGTGGGTTAGAAGATTCTCCCTCATTCATCACACCTTTACCACGCTATCGGGTACTACGCCTCATCTACAAAACAACAGTTTATCAATTCAAGAAACACTTATAGTAAGGAAAGAATTAACTCACACAGTCAATTATCAGACATCGTGGCGATAAGAATAGTACACTGTCAAATCCCAAAATCTTGCTCTGATACAAAAAATGTAATAACTGCTTCATACTAGTATACTTATATAAATACATAAAGTAAAATATATTTATATTAGTATAAGTCAATGGGCCCAAAATTTTCTTTTAATACATATAATCATTCTTGACACAAAGTAAGGTCTCATTTGTATAAGTTATCAAAAACAGTAGACAGTGTAGCTATTGCTCCTCGCTTGCCGACGCCCATCCGACTGCGTCCTCACTTAGATCTTGCAAACACAAAGAGAAACAACGGGGTGAGCACAAAATAATGCTCAGTAAGTAAATCCTCTACTCGAATGTCCCCGTAACTCTTTCTCTTAATTCTTTCCTTACATTTTTTCTCATCTCATTTATTTCTCTTTCACGCAGCTATCTTTCTTAACTTTTGCTATATGTCATGGCCTCATCTTACCGGAGGCACGACCGGGTGGAGTTCACACAACACCAACCCACTCTTCGTGACTTACGAGTGGAGATCACAAAGCACCAACCCTTTTTTCATAACTATCGGGTGGAGATCACACAGCACCAACCCGTTTTTCATAACTATCGGGTGGAGATCACAAAGCACCAACCCGCTCTTAGTGACTACCGGGTGGAGATCACAAAGCACCAACCTATCCTTAGTGCTCTTCTCATTCTCTCTACTCTTACAATAGTTTATTCACACAGTTCTCTACTCTTTCCCAAGCTAGTATTCATAGTGTAGCTTAATTCTTAGAGTAGTTTATTCACAAAGTTCTCTACTCTTTTTTAAGCTACTTCTTAAAATGCATAATTAATGCATATGGATGGTTCATGCTCATTAATGCACTTAGGAAATGCCATTATGCAATGTTGCAAAAATTAAGGTTCATANGTCTGAATTCTTCCCAAGTCATCACTGCCACATCATGGGTATCTTCTATTAATTCCCACCAAATTCGGGCATCACCCCGAAATAAGAAACTCGCATACCGGATCTTCTCTCGGTCCGTCATGGGAAACAAGGCTGTTATATGTTCCACGGACTTAAACCATTCTTCTGCTACTACTGGGTCCATAGTACCCTTAAACTCTGACGGTTGATGTTGGCTGGGAAGACCATAAATTGGTTCGATTCTATTCTGTACTGGGGGACGTATCGGTTGTTCTCTTTCTACATTAGTGGTTGGTGGTACCTGTAAAGGGTTCCCAACTCTCCCTTGGCTTT
Organism: Pistacia vera; assembly: GCF_008641045.1. Taxonomy (NCBI): domain Eukaryota; kingdom Viridiplantae; phylum Streptophyta; class Magnoliopsida; order Sapindales; family Anacardiaceae; genus Pistacia; species Pistacia vera. Next base: position 591,022 of record NW_022196043.1, read on the forward strand.
CTGCCATAACTTGCTGTACAATCCCCCGAATTCTAGCTTCATCCAAGGGAGGGGGCGTAGCTTCTGGTGGGTTAGAAGGTTCTCCTTCATTCATCACACCCTTATCACGCTTTCGGGTACTACGCCTCATCTACAAAACAACCACATTTAATCAATTCGAGAAACACTTTTAGTAAGGAAAGAATTAACTCACACTGTCGGTTATCAGACGTCGGAGCGATGAGAATAGTACACTGTCGAATCCCAAAATCTCTGCTCTGATACCAAAAATGTAATAACTGCTTCATACTAGGATACGTATAGAATACATCAAGTAAATATATTTATATTAGCAAAAGTAAATGGGCCCATAATTTTCTTTTAATACATTTAATCATTCTTTATACAAAGTAAGGCATCATAAGTAAAAGTTATCAAAAACAGTGGACAGTGTAGCTATTACTCCTCGCTTGCCGATGCCCATCCGACCGCGTCCTCACCTAGATCCTGCAAACACAAAGAAAAACAACGGGGTGAGCACAAAATAATGCTCAGTAAGTAAATCCTCTACTCGTCTATCCCCGTAACTCTTTCTCTTAATTCTTTCCTTACACTCTTCTCATCTCATTTATTTTCTCTTTCTGTTTCTCTTTCACATAGCTCTTTTCTATTAACTTTCTGTTGTATGTCACGGCCTCATCTTACCGGAGGCACGGCTGAGTGGAGATCACAAAGCACCCACCCACTCTTCGTGACTTCTACTCTTTCTCTTCCTCTATTCTTTCTCATATTTTCTCATTCTTTCTCACTGGAATGTCACGGCCTCATCTTACCGGAGGCACGGCCGGGTGGAGTTCACAAAGCACCAACCCACTCTTCGTGACTTCCGGTTGGAGTTCACAAAGCACCAACCCATTCTTAGATTTTCTCATTCTCTTTACTTTTAGAGTAGCCCATTCACAAAGTTCTCTACTCTTTCTCAAACTACTTCTCAATGCACAATTAATGCATAAGGATGGTTCATGCTTAAAGTTTCTTACTTAATGCACTTTTGAAATGCACAAATGCAATATTGCATCAAAACTGTCATTCTGCGCAGGTCACACTCAAGAAGGCATAACTTGAGTTATACACCTCGGATTGCTACGGTTTTGGTCTCGTTTTAAAGCTTAGAGACAGGACTACAACTTTTATGTTTTGGTCTAAACCCAGTTCAATCCGTAAGATGCCCAAAAATCACTCAGAAAGTCACGGCTGTGACAGGGCAGTTTGGTAACATGTTTTCACTTAGGCATTTCATCAAACATTAATTGTGCATAAACAAACCCTAATTCAATTATCATTCTATTTAGTTCTCAAACCATCCAAAATGAGAGAAAAACTCTCTTGTAGCATCACATACCTACATGGCAAACACACTCCACAAAAATTTCTCCAATTCTTCCAATTTCAACCCATCATCAAATCATCACATATACTTCTCATATTCAAATATATCCAACAACAAGCATAATTCATCATCAATCTCATCTCAATTTCTCAATAATCAAAACATATGCATATTTAGAAGAAATCTCTACTCACTTGAATTCTTAAATTTTAGCTTGAGTTGGATTTTGAGTGGAATTTACTTACCTTGTGCTTGAGTAGTCTCTCCTAAGCTCTCTATTCTTGTTGGATTCCAATCTTCTCTTAACCCTAAGCATAAACTTCATAAGAACTCAAACTTTACACAAATAAATCATAGATAAAGAGCTTGATTCCTTACCTTTTGATGCCTTGAATCAAAACCCTATGAAAATCTACTCAAAAGCCCTCAAATTCCTTGGAAAAGTGAATGAAAACTTGAGAGAAAAAAGGAGGAGGAGTGTGGGGGGTGGAATGAACGAAAATGAGGGTTTCAAACCCTTAACACTTTAATTTATAACCACACTTTCCCATTTTGCCCTTGCTCTTTCTTAGAAATTCCATCTATGTCCCTTAGTCAATTACAATAATGCCCTCATTTTTAATGCATTCTCTATTAAATTCTATCTCTTTTCACTCCACACAAGTTCAACTAATTTTGAGTGAAAAGATCATTTTACCCCTAATGAAAGTTTAAGGGATTTTCTCTACATTTTTCTCAAAATAACTTTAACTAAAATTCAACTAAGGGCCAACCAACCAATATTAACAATATATCGACCTAAATAAAAGCAAAACAATAAACATTTAAGCAATAAACCATAACTTAACTATGTACCTCAAGTGGGGCGTTACAAACACTAACACGAGAGCTGTCGTTAATCTCTTCTTCAACTCCTGAAAGCTCTCCTCACATGCCTTTGACCATACAAAAGGAGTTCTCTGTTTGGTAAGAGCTGTCAACGGTTTGGCCAACTGGGCGAACCCTGATACAAATTGCCGGTAGTAACCTACTAAGCCTAAGAAACTCCTGACTTCTTTCACTGTTTTTGGCCTCTGCCATTCAAGGATGGCTGCACTTTACTCGGATCCACTGAAATCCCTTCCTTAGACATAATATGACCTAGAAATATCACCTGATCAAGCGAAAACTCACACTTAGAAAATTTAGCGTACAACTTCCTTTCTCTCAATCGTTGCAACACTATCCTCAAATGTTCCTCATGCTCTTCCCTCGACTTAGAATAAACCAGGATATCGATGAAAACCACTATAAACTTATCCAAATAATCATGGAATACCCAGTTCATCAAGTCCATAAAAACTACTGGGGCATTAGTCAAACCAAACGGCATCACTACAAACTCATAATGCCCATACCTTGTACGAAAGGCAGTCTTAGCTATATCTTGCTCGGCCACTCTTACCTGATGGTACTCTGACCTCAAATCAATTTTAGAGAATATAACGACGCCTTTCAACTGATCAAACAAATCATCAATGTGGGGTAGCGAGTACTTATTCTTCACTGTCACTTTATTCAACTCTCTATAATCGATACACATCCGTAGTGACCCATCTTTCTTCTTCACAAACAAAATTAGAGCTCCCCAGGGAGAATGACTTAGTCGGATAAAGCCTTTGTTCAAAAGCTCTTGAAGTTGCTTCTTTAATTCCTAAAGCTCTACTGGGGCCATTTGATAAGGGGCTTTGGATATTGGTGCTGTCCCTGGTGCTAGTTCAATACTAAACTCAACCTCCCTTTCTGGAGGCAAACCTGGTAACTCTTTCGAAAACACATCTAGAAAATCTCGAACTATCGGCACCCTCTGAATCTCTGACTGTGGAACATCACCATTCTGCACTACATGGGCAATATATCCCGAACACCCCTTTCTCAACATCTTTCTAGCCTTCACACTACTAATCAACATGCTCAACTGATGGCCCTCTCCAAAACTAAATTTATCTCCATTATCGAGATTAAATCTCACTTTCTTCTTCCGACATTCAATCTCTACCCCATATCTCCCTAGGAAATCCATGCCCAAAATCACATTAAAGTTGGGCATATCAAAAACTATTAAATCAACTATTAATTCTCTACCCTGGATCACCACAGACTCTCCTGACAACATCTCTTGCGTCAGAACACTAACCCCATCAGGTAACTCTATCTTAATAGGTTGAGTCACTCTAGTAGGTTTCAAACCTAACCTCTCAATCATCCCATATGATATAAAAGAATGAGTGGCTCCTGAATCAATTAAGGCATATAAAGGAGTAGAATGGAATAATAACTAACCAGTAACGGCTGATGGACCGGCTTCTGCTTCACCCTGTGCCACGGTAAACACTTTGGCATTCGTAGTACCTCCAGAACTCTGTACGGGTGGCGGAAGAGGAGCTTTACAATCTCTCATCAAGTGCCCTGGCTGTCGGCACCTAAAACACACCTTCTGGTCCCTTAGACACTTTCTTGGGTGGTTCCTCCCACATTTAGGGCAGAGAGGGAACCCTTCCGTCTAGGGCCGCTTATTCTTCCACTTTCTTCTGTTTTGTCTAAACTGAAACTTCTTCTTCTGATTCTTCATTTCTTTGCCTTTCACACCCTCTAATTTCTCTCTCTATGGGGCAGAGGGTGGCTCACTTGGTCCTCCTGTCGAGGAACCTACTAGGGGAATTTTATTCTCAAAGATTTTCGCCCTCATTGCTCGCCTCAAGGCCTCACTATAAGTTCGAAGGGGATCTAACTTGTCATTATATCCTGGGCTATCTCCAGCTTCAACCCATATACAAACTTATCTCTTCTCAATGCTGGAGTACTAACTATTCCGAGTGTAAATCTTGCAAGGGAGTTGAATTTCACTGAATACTCCTTCACGGTACTAGACCCTTGTTGTAAACTAATAAATTCTTGGACCTTCTCATGAACTCAGTCCTCTGTCCTATACTCGGCCTCAAACTCCTGCCTAAACTCTTCCCAAGTCATCGTTGCCATATCATGGGTTTCTTCCATTAGTTCCCACCAAATTCGGGCATCACCCTGAAACAAAAAACTCGTATACTGAATCTTCTCTCGGTCTGTCATGGGGAATAAACCTGTTGTTCGCTCTAAGGACCTAAACCATTCTTTTGCTATTACTGGGTCCGTAGAACCCTTAAATTCTGAGGGTTGATGTTGACTAGGGAGACCGTAAATCGATTCAACTCAGTTCTGTACTAGGGGAGGCACTAGTTGTCCTCTTTCAACATTAGTAGTTGGTGGTACTTGCACGGGGGTTACAACTCTCCCTTCGGTTTCTACCATAAATTTGTGTATAATTGATAATCCGTGGATTATACAGTTTTCATTAGACTTTTTATTCGGATTTCAAGTACTTTTTGGTGCATTTTGACCTGAATTGTTGTTTAATTCTTTACATTTTGTGTTTCAGGTTAAAATGGACATTTTGAGCAAATCAGGACAAAATTGGAAGTTTTTGACTCAGAAGTTAGCGAATCTCAGAAGTTAGGAGAGTTCTAAAGCAGGATAAATCACGATGAGGCTTGTTCCAAAGGGAGAGCACCGAGAATCGAAGAAGAAAGCGAAGAAGCAAGCAGAGTGGCAGTTTTTGATATAGTGAGTTGGAGATGGTCTAATAGATTAGACAGGGCTAGGGAGGGTAGCTTCTGGTAAGTCTACGTGATGAAGATATATTTGGAAAAGTTGGCCACCTAAAAAAGGTAGGGGGAGAGAATTGCAACATAAAAAGGATATTGAGTTATTCTCATGCAATACACACTGTCGGCCTTGTAACTCAAACTCCATCGACAAGTTATGAAAGTCCCATAAAATTGTCCCTAAGGTGCGTAACCAATGAGCGCCTAAAACAGAGTCACAGCCTATCAAAGGAAGCAAAAAGAAATCCATTGTAATAGTGAATCCAGGGAAGTCCAGTGAAACATCCTTACACTGAACCTTGCTATGAAGTGATTCTCCATCGGCCACCACGACATTGATCAGGGAGGAAGAAGTCACTGGAAGGCCAACTTTGGTAGCTATCGTTTGGTCTAAGAAGTTATAAGTGTTGGACAATTGTTAGGGCCAAAAAATGTCCTCGGCCCAAATAGGCCCAAAGACGAAGACACCTTCAACAAAGCTAGAACTTAGAATTGGGCCCACAACAGAGTTCTACAGATGAGGCCCTTTCGGTATGCCTTCCCAGTTGCTCACCATTCGGACCCAATCAGCAGAGGCCCGATTCGTTTAGGCCTCATTGTCAGCTTATCTGGGCCCAGGCCTTCTGATCCTAAAACACCTTCTGGACTTAAGATCTACTTGGAGCCCAGGGTCGCCTACGTACTCTAGTACTAGCTGTACTCTATTAAAGAGATCAATCACTACCCTAATTCATCTAAGATATGTATCATAGGCTAGCTGGGACTCCCTTTCCTACTGAGGTAAGGGAACCAAAGGCTCCACTCTTTCACAAAACCCCAACTACAAGGACTCCTAGTCCCACCAGGATTCGAAGACCCTACAGTCACTATTTAAACATAGGTCAGCCCTCTCACAAAGACAGACACATTACACCTTCAAACCTTGGAGTTCCCACTCTTGAGAACTTCGCATTACAGTCGTAGTTACTAGACTTCCGGTAACCTTTTCTCTCCTTAACCCTCACTAAATTAGTCTCACTCAGCCTTACTAACTTGAGCGTTGGAATGCCTATGGCAAACACCACCCCAATGTTTTCCGTTCACTTCACGCTTGTTTTCTTACGTGTGCAGGTGCAACAGATCGCTAGTGGCCTCAACCTCACGAGATTAGTCCCTATTTTAGTAAAGGTAGATTTTTGCATCTACAGTTTGGCGCCCACTATGGGGTGTTACAACTACTGTAAACTAGTACAATGCATGCATAATAACAATAGAAAATTGGGCCCAAAAAATTTCTTTTCATTATAAGTCATATGTCTTTTATACACAATGAATACTGTTTACAAAAAGTCATTTTTAAAAGACAAAACAGGGGAAACAGTGTAGCTATTGCTCTTCGCTTACCGACGCCCCTCTGACTGCATCATCACCTAGATCCTACATCCACAAAGGAAAAATAACGGGGTGAGCACAAAATAATGCTTAGTAAGTAAAACCCTCTATCTGTCTGTCTCCGTATATACTACTCTTAATTCTTTCCTTATACTATTTCTGTTTCTATTTCTACTAAGCGTCATGGCCTCATCTTACCAGAGGTACGGCCGGATGACATTCACACAGTACCATCTCACTCTCCATGACTATCGGGTGGAATTCACATAGTACCAACCCGTTCTTAGTGACTACCGAGTGGGGATCACAAAGCAGCTACTCGGTTTTCATAACTATCGGGTGGAGACCACCTAGCACCTACCCGTTTCTCATGACTTTTGGGTAACGATCACCAAGCATTAACCCGTCTCTATTTACTGTCGTGTGATGATCACTAAGCATCAACCCACTTCTACTTAATGTCGGATGATGATCACAAAGCATCAACCTACTTATCTATTAACTAACCGGGTGGTGGTCACAAAGCATCCACCCGTTTCTAATACTTATCGGGTGACGATCACAAAGCATCGACCCATCTCTAAGGGCTATTCGGGTGGTGATCACAAAGCATCAACCCGATTCCCATAACTGTTGGGGTGATGATCACAAAGCATCAACCCATCTCTTCTACTTTTCTAATTCACTCTATTCTAGCAATTTCATTCTCTCTACCTTTAGAGTAGTTGTATCCACCAAGTTCTCTACTCATAGAGTAATTGCATACACAAAGTTTCCTACTCTTCCTTAGGTCACTTTTTAATGCATAAATAATGCATATGGATGGTTCATCTCCACTAATGCACTTATGAAATGCCAACATGCAATGTTGCAAGAATTAAGGTTCACTACTCATACTCAAACCTCTACTAGGCATTTCATCAAACAACTCAAGTGCATCATAAAACTCTACTATAGCAATGATTCTAAATCTTTCTGGTTGGTGACTCATAGCGCCTTTCACATAACCAAAAAACCTGCCAATAAAACACTTCCAAAAAGGGTTCCACAATACCCTTCAATTCCATCTCAAACTACCTTTCCAATCCACAACTCATTTCTATATTTGAAAGGTATAACAATCACAAGGCATAGAAATCTCATTTAAGCCTCCATACATGGCATATCACCATGTATATCACATACATACATCATTTCTATCAAAACCCTAATCAAGAAAATTCTTAAATCTCAACTGGGGTGGGATTACTTACCTTGTTATGGAGAGACTTCACCAACTCTTCCTTTCACTTGGTTGCTTGACTTTTTCTCTACTCTACCAAAAGAACAAAAACCCTCATATTCAATATTCACTAAAACTCACAAAGCTTCACAACCAAAGTAGAATCCTTACCTTAGGAAGCCTTAGGTTGATTTTCTACCCCAAATCACTTCAAAAACCCTTGGAACTCCTTGATCAAAGAAAGAAGTTGCAGGAAAAAGAGTGGAGGGCTGCGTTTTTGAGAAGAAAATGAGGGGTTTGCTAACTCTTAATTCCTTTTAATGAAATTTATACCCAAGCATTCCCATTTTGCCCTTACCTTCTTGGGATTTCTATCTATGTCCTTTAATTCATTACAAACACCCCCCATATCAACATATTCTCCATGAAAATCCTTACATTTTACTCCCACTTTTCCTGCTAATTAGGGTAGAATGGTCAAATTGCCCTTAGGGAAGAAAATATCAAAAACTTAACAAACATTTTGGTCGGCCTGTCGCCGCGGTGAAGAAGCTTCTGTCGCCGCGGCGAAACTGTCCAGAGAGTTTCCCATGGGTTTCAACACATCTTCGCCGCGGCGAAGATTCTTCTTCGCGGCGAGATTCTTGCTTCTCCCCTCTTCTTCGCCCCGGCGAAGCTTGGCACACTTAACTTCTTCTATTTTCAACCAATTTCAGGGCAAGCATTCAACACACACTCAATCAAACAATATTACCAAGAAACCAACTCAAATAAGAGCGAAAGAAGAAACAATAACTACGTACCTCAGGTGGGGCGTTACATGGGGCCTCTGGCAATCATTCGTCTCACAGACCCTGCTACATAAGCAAACTCTCTATGGCTGAAAATTCTGATAACACTAATCCTAGCCTCGAGGCCATACTGGAAGCTCTGACTGCCCTTATGCAAAGGTACAACCCAATCGGTTCTGCGCATCAGTTCCATCCATGCAACCTCTCCAAACTCTAGAGCACAGACCAACGATCTTGGGTACGAGGTCGCGCCAACTATGTTCATCATTAGTGGACGATTCAGTGCTGAATCATAGCGAACGAGGGCTGCCGACAGAACCACTCTCGGTCGTTCCACTTTAAGCACGAGATCAAGGCGTCCAAGTAACAAAGAGCCCACCATAACAAGAGCCACCCATCCTTGCCATCTCGTATCACCTTCAGTCAACCATCCCTACCCAACCCCACTCGGCTCAACTCGACTCATCCTCGCGGGTCAAGTAGGCTCCCTCCCTTTCAAACCATCCCGTACGAGTCCATCCATCCTAACAGATCGAGCGAATCCCAAATAACCCCTCTTACCATCCATGTGGGACGAAACACTCGATCGGTCATAATGGGAGCCACCCAACCGAAGGGAATAAATGGAGATCTAGGATACCAAGCGACACATGACGGAATGATTCGGTAGGCTACACCCCATGGATTGACCCAACGAAACGCACCAGGTGCGAATCATATGACCAATCGAGTCAACCAGGATGACCTAGGGGTCTCTACCTCTCCTATGGAGCAGATATTGGCCAAAAGACTAGTTGACATAGAGGCAGTGATGAGGCGCATACCTGGAGTGTCAATCCTAACAAAAAAGAACCAACCTCACTACTATGTTGATTCACCCTTTGTGGATGCAATCGAGCTAGCCGAGATGCCTCACAAATTCACCATCCCCAGCATGAAGCCTTATGACGGCAAAATCGACCCAGATGACCACATAGCCTCCTATAAGCAGCGAATGTTTGTCGTCTCGATACCCCGAACACTAAGGGAAGCCTGCATGTGTAAGATCTTTGACTCAAGCCTCTCCGGACCAGCTCTTCAATGGTACACTAACCTCTCAAATAATTCAATCAACTCATTCGCCCAACTCACTGACACCTTCGTTGAACAATTCGCCAGTAGCAAGAAACTCAAGAAGCTATCGGCCAACCTATACAGAGTCTACTAGAAGAGGGGGGACCCACTGAGAGAATATGTCAGCAGATTCAACAAAGAAAAAATCTTCATCCCCTCTTGCAACCTAGAGACGACAGTAAACGCCTTCAAAAAGGGTTTCCTCCCAGATGGAGAACTATACGAAGACCTGACGAAGCTCGGCTGCACCATAATGGAAGATGCCCTAGCCAGAGTTGTGATTCAAATAAGGTGGGAGGAAGATGAGGTGAACCGGATAAGGCATGCCAAATACGACGACCCTCACTAAAGGCAGAATGATAGAAGGTCAAAGTCCAAATCGTTTGAGCCCCATTATCAACCCCCTCCACTCAATCTGAACAGAGTAAAAAAACCATAGGACCGCTAACCTTCTAAAGTCGACAACAGACTATCCGGATCGAACCAATACAAAGTTCTAAAGTACAACCTTAATGTCGAACCAGCCCAAGTTGTGGCAATCATGAAAAGAATGAGACCTACCGTTAAGTGGTCGGCCAAGCTCAATCCCGAAGCGAAGAGGGACACGACAAAGTGGTGCAAATTCCATGGTGACCATGGTCATAACACTGCAGATTGCATCACCCTGCAGTTGGAAGTCACAACACTACTAAAGAAGGGACATCTCTGAGACCTATTGACGGATAAAGGGAAGAATACAATCAGCCAGAGAAGCTCGAAGGAAACATCTCCTCCTCCATGAGAACCTACACCAAAGGGGTCCTACTCCATTATCTCTGGAGGGTCGGAGATTAGTGGGGTAAGCTATTCCTCAGCCAAGCGCTACGCCCGAGCCAACCATCACCTTAAAGTCCAATCCATCCATCCGTCCCCTCGGTCTCACACCAACCAAGTAATTTAGTTTGAAGATGACGAGCCAGTCACCTTACCGCCCCTTATCACGATGCTCTAGTCATCTCCCTCCAGATCGCCAACATCCTGGTCAAGAGCGTATTCGTAGACGGGGGATCCTCGGTAAACATTCTCTTTCTTGAAGTGAAGGCCATGGGACTGGATGAAACAAACATCAGCAGACAACCAACCATACTAGTCGGGTTCAGTTCCGAGCAGAAGTACACCATTAGAGAAATCGCCTTGCCTGTTTACACCAACGGAGTCAATAAGCAAACCATTTTCCTAGTGCTCGATTGCCCTTCACCGTATAACGTCATCTTGGGTCGACCTTGGATCCATGACATGCAAGTTGTTCCATCCACCTTCCACCAAACCATAAGGTTTCCATCGAAATGGGGAGTAAGAGAAATCAAGGGCAACCCTAAGGCTTCTAGAGACTGCTATAAAAACGCCTTCAAAAGCAAAGGTCATGCTTCATAGCAACCACAGTCCCATCCAACCCTTCCGACCGAGCCAAATCAACCATCCATGGAAAAGTTGGATGAAGTGCAGATACACCGGACCACCCTGACTGGAAGACCAAGATAGGCTCTCGCCACGGGCCCGAGATAAGAGAGCGACTCATAGAATTCCTTAAACAAAACCAGGATTGCTTCGCCTGGTCCCATGTAGACATGATAGGAGTCAGCCCCGAGGCAATCATCTACCACCTCCAAGTAGATCCGGATCACCCTTCAGTGAAGTAGAGTCAAACGAAATTCCCACAAGAACGCAATCGGATCGTCAATGAGGAGATTGATAAACTACTGAATAATGGGCTGATCAAAGAAGTCCATTATCCCGACTGGCTAGCAAGCGTTGTGGTCGTGAAGAAAAAGAATAGAAAGTGGAGGGTCTGTATAGACTTCACAGATTTAAACAAAGCATGCTCTAAGGACTCCTTCCCGCTCCCACATATCGACATAATGGTCGATGAGCCAATAGGTCACGAACTCCTAAGCTTTATGGATGCCTTCTTAGGGTACAACCAAATTTTGATGCACCTGGACGACCAGGAGAAAACAACCCTCATCACAAAGAGGGTGACCTACTGTTACAAAGTAATGCCGTTTGGTCTCAAGAACGCTGGGGCCACCTATCAACGGCTAATCAACAGAATGTTTGCCAAACACCTCAAAGACACCATGGAAGTATACATCGACGACATGCTCATTAAGTCCCTTATGGCCAAGCAGCACCTCGACTACCTCAGCCAAGCGTTCGTCGTCCTAAGGAAATATAACATGAAGCTAAATCTAGCCAAATGCTCGTTCAGGGTCTCATTAGGAAAATTCTTGGGATACATGGTAACTCAGCGTGGGATAAAAGCCAACCTTGACCAAATCCAGGTGATCCTCAACATACCATCTCTAGCTTGCATCTAAGACATCCAGTGCCTCGTGTGGCGAGTAACCGCCTTGAGCCGCTTTATCTCCAGATCCATTGACAAGTGCCACCATTTATTCCTCACACTCAAGAAATCCAAGAAATTTGAATGCATCCCCACCTACGAGGAGGCCTTGTAACAGTTAAAAAGATACCTAACCTCTCCCCCACTCATTTCCAAGCCTGTGGTTGGGGAAAAACTTTACACCTACCTGGTGGTCTCAAAGACAACAATCTCAGCAATGTTAGTTCGAGAAGATAATATAAAGCAGCTATCGGTTTACTATGTAAGCATATCACTCCTTGATGCAGCGACATAATACAGTCAGCTGGAGAAACTGGCACTCGCTCTTGTCCATGCATCCAGGAAGCTTAGACCATACTTTCAATGCTACTCTATAGTCGTACTCACCTCCTTCACACTCAAGAAGATACTCCATAAGCCAGAGTTATCTGGCCGACTCACACAATGGACAATAGATCTTTGACATATCTTTCCAACCATGCACCACCGTCAAATCCCAAGCATTGGTAGACTTTATTGCTGATTTCACCCCGAACACCATCGTCCAAGCAGAAAAAGAGTTATTGTGCATGAATAGCAGATCACCTTCAAAGTGGACTCTCTTAATGGATGGCTTAAGCAACGTGAATGGAAGCGGGCTCGATGTTGTACTTACTACACCAGAAGGAGATATCATCCAATGGGCCATACGATGTGGGTTCAATTGTACCAACAACGAAGCCGAATACGAGGCTCTCATCGCTGGACTCTCCCTAACTAAAGAGATCAGAGTAAGGAAGTTTGAGGTAAAATATGACTCTCAAGTCGTAGTCAACCAGCTATAAGGCACTTACCAAGCCCGCGACTCGAAGATGACAACCTACTTGAACTTGGTCAAAGAATTACAGACCACATTCGAAGAACTCTCCATCGCCCAAGTCCCAAGAGTAGAGAACACCCATGTTGTTGCCCTTGCTAACCTCGGCTCAGCCTTTCAAGGTTCCTCACAATCAGCCATCCCTCTGTTGTTCTTCCAATGGCCAGCCGACTAGAAGGAACACCCAACAAACAAGTCGCCCGAAGAAGTAATTGACATCGAACCAACCAACTCCTGGATGACCCCGATACTAAAATACTTGGAACATAATGAGCTCCCAGCCGACAAGAGTGAAACACACCACCTGAGAGCAAAAGTCGCAAGATTCACTATATACGAGGGCCAGCTCCTTAGGAAGTCGTTCTCTGCCTCTACCTTAAGGGCATAAGCCTAGAAGAAGCCAAACGGGTTCTCGCTGAACTCCATGAAGGCGAATATGAAAACCATGCAGGAGGATGCAGCCTTGCCCATCAAGTGATCACCGTTGGCTACTATTGGCCAACCATATTGTTAGGAAACGATCCATTAAGGCAGCGGAAAACAAAAATTAATAACAACACAGATCGTTCCATAGAACCAAGATCAGGGCACAAATTTATAGTTTATATCAAAACAAGAATCTGCAGAAATTAGTTTAGAGTTTTAAGGAATCATACGCACGTTTGGAGGCTCCTCCAACTTTGTCTCTGAACGTATTTTGCTACCAACCCAAGTGTAGGATCAAACTGATGTAGTCCACATGAAGACAATCGCAAGGAACTAAAGAGAGATTTGCTAGATCCCTCTTTAGCCTTAAGAACAAAGAAAAAATGAAGAGTAATTGATTTTAGGCAAAAACCCAAATCTGGCATGAGAGTGTTTAGGGGTTGTAGCTCTTTCTCTTTTCAATGAAATAATCAAATGAATGAATCTCTTATATTTTACAAATAACCTTTTTCTTTTATAGTAAAATTTAATTGCCTTATTCCCATATGGAATAGGCTTGGGCTCCAACCCAAACACCCCTTGTTTCCAAATACTCCCAATTAGATATTTATTTTAATTCATCATTATCTTAATTAAAATCAATTAATATATATATATATATTTACATTTAACAATAATGATAATTTATTTAAATATATGATAACACATATTTAAATGTAATTTCACTTATTAATTTTTTCTAACAAATTAAATAAAAGGCTACGACCTCAGCAAATTTAATTACACTGTGAAATCACCAAAATACCCTTTTGCCTAAAAAAACGAAATCTCCCTTCTTACTTCCTGAGTCTTAAATTATCTTTTATGTGTGTCACCCATAGGCTTCTCATCATACCAGTAGTGTATAGTATCGCGATTAACACCAATTAATCGTCTCACTAATACACAGACGAAGAGTGGCCCCTAGCAAGGCATCATGGCCACCCGATAGATTCGGATTCAGCAAATTAGCTACCTGTCAACGATAATGGTTACCGTACAATTCAATCATTTTATCATACGTTATCTTGACGAGACAAAGGCATAAAAATAGTGTCAACCTTCGGTTACTCTCGATATTATGTATTCAGTTTGTAGACTAATGACATGTATTATAAACTGGATAGAGCAACAACTCAATCCCACTGTGGCCACAGTTTTAGTATCATTGCCATATACTAAATTACGTCGTGAGATAACTTCTACCGTACCTGGGAGTGATGAATCCTCTGTCTATCCACCATAGTCTTGATACACTCGTTGATGCAGCCAATCACCACCGTATTGACAGCTCCGAATATAAATATGTTAGGCTAGTGTCAAACTGCACCAATTGGTGCACAAGGCGCTCCGGTGATCTCAAGTCTAAGGATCACATGTACCACCATTCGTTAGAGGATTCATTCCATAGACACTAGGGTTACCATCCGTATGGAATCCTCTGGTAGGTCAGTCCAGTGAACTTGCTGCAGTATATTTGCCTACAACAAGCACCCATGTGTTGCACCAGGTTGTCACTAAACAACCTTGACAAGTGAGATCAGTCATTACCTTTCGACAGGGTCGTTAAACACTATGATAGCCTTACCGTATTATCTGTGCCCTTACTTCAGAATAATACTAGGGCTACGGACGTTTCTAGAATGGCCGCCATATGTGCTTATAGGGTTCTCACTATCAAGATTTGAAATACTTGATACCCTCGTCACGGTTCTACCATTCTAAGGACATATATCAATACATATTGCAATAATAATAATTTACGCGATATAGAATAAAATGCCTTTTATTGATTAATGAATATTATTACAAAGAGTCAATTCTACAATAATTGATTGGCTCTAGGGCATCTACTCTAACACATATACACTGACTCAACAACCTATGTGAAGAAATGCGACAGCTGTTAGAGGTTCACCCACATCTCACACCTCCCACCTAAGCAACTCCACTCTAACACCTTGGCTATTCATGAAGTGGTGAATGGACATAGTCGAAATACTCCCGACTACACCCGAGCAGCAGGTCTTGTTGGCGGTCACTGACTACTTTACTAAATGGATCGAAACCGGAGTGCTCACACAAGTTAGAGACCGAGAGGTAAAAGCCTTTATCTGGAAACACATCATCTGCAGGTTTAGGATACCGAAGGAAATAGTCATCGACAATGGATCCCAATTCATCAATTCAGGCTTCAGAGACTTCTGCGACATGTGGGGGATCGAGCTCAGCTTCTCTTCCCCCCGCAACCCTTTGTCAAATGGCCAGGCTGAATCATTGAATAAAACCATCATGTAGACTTTAAAGAAGCGCCTACAGAAAGCCAAGGGTGCATGGGCAGACGAACTACCCGGGGTCCTCTGGTCCTATCGGACAACAACTCGCTCGTCCACGGGCGAAACTCCTTTCTCCCTCACATATAGATATAACACAGTCATCCCAGCTGAAGTATCGGTCCCCTCCACCAAACTCCAATGGTCAGACGAGGAAACCAATAGCCAAAACCTTTGTCATAACTTGGACACAGTCAACGAACTACGCGAGCGGGTGAACATTCGCAACGTAGTCTACCAGCAGTAGGCCGCTCGACACTACAACCGCAATGTCCAAATTAGAACTTTCAAACTAGACGACTGGGTCCTCCGCAAAGTCTTTCAAAATACAAGGGAGATCAACTCTGGCAAGCTCGACCCTACCTGGGAGGGTCCCTACAAAATCGCTAAGGAAGTAGGGGAGGGTGCCTATAGACTCCAAACCCTAGAAGGCAAGGACATCAGAAATAATTGGAATGCAATCCATCTCAAACGTTACTGCTTTTAGTCAGACTCTCTCATTGACATTCATGTATTTTTTTTTTTTTTTTTTTTTGAAAGGATGAGTGGGTCGATCCACTCCCTCACCAATAGTCAACCTCATGGCTTGAATTCAATAAAAGTACTATTCAGCGATAGAGCAGCGTACACATTCAATCGGCCCAGATTGATTCGTAGACTTTCAACTTCAATCAGCCCAAACCAATTTGTAGACTTTCACCGTCAATCGGCATAGACCGATTTATAGACTTACACCTTCAATCGGCCCAAACTGATTCGTAGACTTTCACCTTCAATCGGCCTAAACTGATTTCTTAGACTTTCACCTTCAATCAGCCTGGACCGATTTATAGACTTACACCTTCAATCGGCCTAGACCGATTCATAGACTTATATCGTCAATCGGCCCAAACTAATTCATCGACTTACACCTTCAATCGACAATTCATCGACCCACCCTACTAAACGGTCCAAACCGACCTAGCAACTCAATGGCTTACACATCTAGCCGACCATACCGACACACCGCCACGACACTGGCGACTCAGCCACTTGGCCTCATCAAAATCACAGCACAAGTAGTCAGTTCAACCCTTATACATCTACAAGCAATCAAGCAACCAACTCATCCATCCACAAGGAAAGCAGCAAAACATAAACACAAGTAGAAAAACAAAAGCCCCTAATAGCTAAGTATAAGATAAAAGAGCCTCAAGCGGCTAAGTATCGAGTACAAAAAGGGCACACATGCCATGGAAAGGCATCGCAAGCCCTAAAAATACATTAGGAGAGTAAAAATAAACCTAAAGGGCATCATGGCCCATATTGTCAGTGCAAGTCGTCTCACCCATCTTCGACTCAATCACCTTATCACATACCCCAGCGCTCGCCCTTGCAACCTGGTCGCCTACATCCTCTGTAATTGATCACCTCGGCTAGCTAGCAAGGTCGAATATCTTATCATCGACCCGCTCCTTTGCGTGACCAGCAGCCTCCTCCTCCTCTATCTCTCGCAAGAGCTAGATATCCTCATCCGGGTTCTAGTGGGAGGAGTTTCCGGCCTTGTACTCCAACATCAGCTTTCCCCTAGCCTTGATGATGGTGTCATCGGTGATACTAAGGCACTACTCCTTTAGGGACTCGACCTCTACATTCTTCTCCGCCAACTCTCTCTTCAATCGTTCTAGCTCGGCCTCGACCGCCCTCAGACGTTGTTGGCTCTCCCGTTCAGTTTTCTAGGCCGTTTTCTCTCTCTATTGTAAATTGGCATTGGATTTGGATATATCTTGTATCCTTTTCTCCTGCGACACGATGGATTTCCTCAGGTGCAGGCTGCTGGTGAATGCCTACATGAAAAAAACAACTCAATCAGTATACAATCATAATGAACATACTAATGAAAAAATTCTGCTCATTCCTGGAAAGCGCAGGAAACCCCCCAGTCAGCAACTGCAACTACACCCATCTGGTTCAGATGGCTCTCGTCCGAACAGGAATGAGTCGGCCAACTGGCTCATGGAAATCGCGTCTGAATAGGTCGACACCGAAGCTGGGATGCTAAAAGTAAGCATCTCAGTCTACTCATGATCTTGGATGACCCAGTCCCGACTGTAGGTGCACGACTTGGTGGAGTCATCACCACATCCTCCGCCCTTCTCTCCTCTTTGGCCAAAGAGTCTCTCTTCCGCTTCTTGCAACATCTCGTGATAGACTCACTCGCGCTTGGGACGGTCATCTTCTTCATAAGCTTCTCAGCAATCGCAAACTCTTCAACAGTTAGTGGGTGTAGCCTTGACTTACCGGACAAAATATGATTGAGTAGCAGATGAGCAGCACACTCCAAATTTGCTTCAGCAAAGGGAAGGGGATACCTCGCTGGATCGCAAAGGTGACTAGTCCTCAGGTTCGCCTCCTCCACACGGACCGCCAATCCCTCTGAGCTTTTGGAATGGCAAGAATCTTTTGGGTCTGCACGTCCAAGTCATCCCCACTCTATCCGACTTAGTTGAATTCAGATTTGTAAAGAAGAAACACAATAAGATTTTAGTAATCAAAATCCAAGGTAAAGACAAAGTTTCTCACCAGTCGCTCACCAGTCGCTCACCAGGTGTACGGAATCTCGCCTTGGTCTCTCTCCTCGAAGACCACCTCACCCCTCATGAAGAAGTATCACTCCTTCTAATTCTTATCACTCGATCGGAGGTCGGTCATGAGGTGAGCCTGATCATGCCTAAGGTTGATCAGGTATCGGAATTTATCCTTGTCGTTTTCCTTTAGGAAATATGAGTATAACAGCTCGTGCAGTCCAAATATCACCTGGTTCCGCACACAAAGGTCTTCCAGAGCCATTAGTAACCTCCACCCTTTCGGCATGATCTAGGTCGGTGCAATCATGAAATGGTTCAAGACCTCCTAAACAAGACAAGGGATGAGAAGTCTCAGCCCGTCGTGGAACCATTTCTCATAGGTGCTCACCTAACCATTCGCCTCCCAGTTAACCCGTTCGTATGACCTCGGCACCCTGATTTTGACAAACTTCGAGATGTGATACATCATCCGGATCCACCACACATCACTATCCTTCAACAAAGGTGGGTAATCCTTACTCAAGATCCCCCTACCAGGCCGACTCGACTTGTCCTCGGAGCCACTACTGGTGAAGGGCGAACTCTCAGTATCATTCACCTTATCAGAGTCTTCCCCACTCCTCCCTTGCCTCTTCGATTCACCATCACTCGGGGTATCACCACTCGGCCCAACGACAGCCACGTTCACCCCTTTGGTATACTGATCGAAATGCCCCCCACCTTCGGGCATCATCACCATGGTTGGGGCATTCTAACACTCATCCCCAACTACCTTAACCTTGACATCGAATACTCTGTCCACTCAACCCGGGCGACCGACCGACTCTTAATTCAAAATCCAACCCTGTTTCGATGCGCCACTCACCCTGAGCCACCGATTAGCCGATTCTCAAACACTAAACTTCTCCAAACCCATTGCGACCTTCCACTCAGCTCAGGCGACCAAATACCTGCTTGACTTAGTTTCACCCGTGCAAGTCTCTCACCACTCGGTCTAGAAGACCGGGTGACCCAAATAGCCAGTCCCTACTAGAAACTACCTTACCTAAAGCACCACACTCGACTCAGTCAGGCAAACCGAGACAAGCCGAATGGAAAACCAAAGTAAAATGATTTCATCTTCTAAAACCCATAATCCAACACGTGAGCCACACCAAATCAAACCTAAACACCCAAAATCTCCCAAACGCTAAACCTAAGATTCAAAATCACTCAGTTTGCCTACTCCACTTGACCCAAACAAACGCAACACCACCTTCTCAAACTCCCCTAAAAATCCACCAAACTCTACTCAAATCTCTCCAAAAACGCCGTAGAAACGAAGAAAAGAAGAAAGGAAATAGAAAAGAGTACAAAGGAGCAAGTGTTTACTATAAAAATGGCCAAAGTTCCTGAAATCTTTCACAGTTGCAGAGAAAAACTGAAATATATAGAAAACACGAAAACATAAGATAGAAATGGGAAGTAAGATGAAACGAACATCCACCCCCACGCATTTATCGACTAAAACTGTCAGAGCCTACACATGGCAGCCAATGATTGGTAATCAAACAATGTGATTTTGATTTTCCCGCCCAAATTCAGAAGATGTCTCGATTGTACACATGTCGAGAGATGGATTATCCAGCTTCACGTTACTCTCTCACATTAACCACTTGCTTGGTTCACCCGACCGAGCGGAGTTACCACCAGACGTACTGATTGTCCAACCTCGGCTCTCCGATCTCATGACAAACTCTACTTAAGCAAAACATGACCTCTGTCCTCTCAGTCATCCCGACCGAGTGAACTAGCCGCTTGATTGGAAGTGCACATACACCTATTCATTCATATTCAACCAATTAGCCTAAGGCAGCACCACTAGATTGAGCCTAACGTATTCCGCTCGGCTTGAAATACCGAGTGAGCATACCTTCGTGGGATAGTTTGTGCACCTTCTCACTCAGCTCATTACACTGAGTGAGGACACCTTCACGGGACAGTTCGCACACCCACTAACTTGGCTTGATACATCGGCTGACGACACCTTCATGAGACAACTTGTACACCCACTTACTCGGCTCGATACACCGACTGACGACACCTTCATGGGACAACTCACACACCCAACCATTCGTCTTGATACACAGAGTAGACACCTTCATGGGAGGCTTTGCATACCATCTTGCTCAGGAGGGCATACCAAGTGAGGGTATTTCGAGTATATTTCTTTCATGCTCCCCCTCGACCCGGTACACTGGGCGAGTCTAACAAGGTCAACTTCACTCCCTTACTCGGTCAGATGCACCGAGTGCGTTCATGACTATGTTTCACCTTCATTTGCCCGGTCTGGCATACCAAATGGATCACCGACAACAAAAGCTATACTATTCATTCTTGGGAAAAGACAAGCAACACGTTCACAAGCTCAACCGGTCGATCGCGAAGGTCGACTAGATATACCTCCACGCAATGCCTACTCTCTAAGCTAAGCACTCTTTAACTCAGAGAGTAGGGGGCAAACTTTTAGGGCCAAAAAATATCCTCGACCTAAATAGGCCCAAAGACGAAGACACCTTCAACAAAGCTGGAAGTTAAGGCCTAATTCTGATTGGGCCCACAACAGAGTTTTGTAGATGAGGCCCGTTCAGTACGCCTTCCCAGTTGCTCACCATTCAAACCCAATCAGCAAAGGCCCAGTTCGTTTAGGCCTCATTGCCAGCTTATTTGGGCCCAAGCCTTTTAATCTTAGAACACCTTCTAGACTTAAGATCTACCTGGAGCCTAGGGTCGCCTACGTACTCTAGTACTATCTGAACTCTACTAAAGAGATCAATCACTACCCTAATTCATCTAAGATCCATATCCTATGCATGTTGGGACTCCCTTTTCT
Source organism: Pistacia vera (assembly GCF_008641045.1). Classification (NCBI taxonomy): domain Eukaryota; kingdom Viridiplantae; phylum Streptophyta; class Magnoliopsida; order Sapindales; family Anacardiaceae; genus Pistacia; species Pistacia vera. The sequence continues at coordinate 612,044 of NW_022196043.1, forward strand.
ACTGAGTTAAGAGAACCAAAGGCTCCACTCTTTCACAAAACCCCAACTGCAAGGACTCCCAGTCCCACCAGCCTTGTTGACTTGAGCGTCGGAGTGCCTACGGCAAACACCACCCCGATGTTTTTCGTCCGCTTCACACTTGTTTTCTTGCATGTGTAGGTGCAGTAGACCGCTAGTGGCCTCAACCTCATGAGATCAATCCCTATTTTCATAGAAGTAGATTTTTGCATTTACAACAATAACAATGCTTGTGTAGTGGGGCTTCGATTTTGGGACAAACAGGGGCCAAAAGTGTCAATTTTCTTAAATGAGGGTTGGGCTAAGCTTGGGAAATGGTAAAATTGTTATTTCCTTAATTAATGGTTGTTCACTAAAAGACATTGACAAAATGGGGGTTAAAGTTATTTTAAAAACCCGTTAGGTCAATACTATTTGAAACCTATGGCAATCAAAGAAAATTTCCCCCATCCTAAAAAAAAAACAGTTTCCTAAGGGATAATAGTGACAACCCCCTAAGGTTTATCCTATTATCTAAACCCCTCTGGTTATTGGAAAGAGTAAATGACATGTTCCCACACAAGCTTTGGCAAATCTATAGTTCCTACCCCTAGTTTCATAAATTACAAATTCTCACCCTTAAATTAACAAAAAACTATTTAATATAACAGTTAAAGGGTAAAATGGTCATTTCAAAGATAAAAATTTCAAAATAACCCTTCACTTCTCAAATTCACCCCATCGGCGATTTCAGGCCATTAAGTTCCCGGCGTAGTTGACCCCTCCTAACACCACCATTACAATCCCCTCAACCCCCACATCAAAACCCCTAACCTCCTCGCCTAATTGAACCCCCAAATCGCCGACCGCTGCTCTTAGTTTCAGTCAATGTTTCATCCAAATTCTGGTAAGTCCCAACACCAAAAACCACCCCAACACCACCAATAGCATCACCAGCTTCCTTCCACCAAAACCCTCAACATTGTCGATCGCCGCTGCCTCTCCTTTAGGTTTTTACGTTTTGTCATGCCTTTCTAGCCAAATTCTGGAATCTCGTCGAGGTTTAATCGAGTGGAAATGTTAGGGCTTTTGGTGAGGAAGATAAGGGGATGCTAATGGTGGTGTCAGGGAGGTCTAATGGTGTCGGAATCAGGTCAAATTTTTGGCTTGGCTGCGATCTCCTCTGGGAGTTATTTGAGAGAAATTTGAGATGAGGGTGTTATTTTAAGAGAAAAGTAACGGTATTAATTTAAGTGTGGTAATCTACAATTTATGAAACTAGGGGTGCGAACTTGTAGATTTGCCAAACCTTGGGTGGAAAAATGTCGTTTACTCTATCAAGAATAACCTTAAACTTCACAGTTATCCAAACGTTTTAAAATCTCTGTTGAAGTAAACAAAGGAAGGGCAAAGAGGTAAAATGCATATAAAATAATTGTCCTTTGTTTTAGATATTCATTTATAAATAAAATGATTAAATATAAAAGCCTATTTCCTTTTCCCACTCTCCCAAATCTTTGCCCACGGTTCTCAACCCACTTGATAGCCAACCCCATGCCACTACATCTATGACTACATATTGCACCCACTCCTAAAGCCTCATGGTTACCTCAACCTAATTGTCTGCTACATAACCCAAACAGTCTCTACAACCACCATAAAGCTACCCCTGATAAGCCATTCTCACACGAACAGCCACCCTTACCTAGCCCCATCTTCTCCCATGATTAGCCACTTTACCATCCCTACAAGCACCCTAGCAACACTCCCACCCATCCACACATTCAAAATTTTGATAAAGGTGAAGATAGGTTGGTGCTTGGTGGTTGTGGGAAGGAGAAGGGTTACATTTGAAGATGGGTAGGTTTATTGTTGTTTTGTTTAGGTTCGAGATCGAGAAAGAGACTGATATGAGTGGCAGATTTTGAGTTTTAAATAACAAAGAAAAATATATAAAATATGTTAGGAGTAAAATCAACAAATCAAAACATATATTAATTGAAGTAAAAAGTATATAGGAGTGCTTAACGATCCGAGCCGCTCGTGAGCCGGCTCAGCTCAGCTCGAGTTCGGCTTGTTAACGGCTCGACTCGTCAGATAACAAGTCGGCTCAGCTTGGTTCGTGAGACAGAACAAGCCAAGTTTGAGCCATGCTCAGCTCAGCTCATTAGGCTCTCAAGCCAAGCTTGACTCGAAAAAATTGGGGGTTTTTTGGGGTTTCCTGAAGTACAGGGGATTAAAATAAAATTTTACAACAAGAGTTTTAAAAATTGACAAAATGCCCCCCGATATTAAAATCCCTAAAATGTCTACAATTTGTCATTTGCCGTAGAAGTCATCCCAAACTCTAAAATCGACAACACAACTCCCAGTCACCATCAACACCGTCTTCTTTGTTGGATTTTCATCGCAGAGTTGTCGCCGTCAAACCCATTGAAGTCTCATCGACGCTTGGCCGCGATTCCTTTTCTTTTCTCTGTTCACCGTGAAACTGATCTGCAACACCATCAACCGTCGATTTTTTGCAGTAAGGTTGTTTGTTTTGGAGCTTCTTCGATTGTTGTTGCTTGTGAAATCCATATGTGATTGATTTTTATTTATAATGATGTTGAAAGAGATTTATTGGATGATGAAAGGTGAGAACTGGGAGAAACTCACGAAACACATTCCACAAGTATTGGTAGGTTACAAAGAGGCATATCGAGGAGCGTTTACTTACAACACTAAATATTTGTCATCTCTGTCATGTGAAGATTTTGAGCAGCTTGTTGAAAAACAGTCTCATGCATGAAACAACAAGTATGATTTCTTGAAAAGCGTCTTTTTATGTTAATTTCATTCAAGTTGTTTATTGATAGTGAGAAATGATTAGGGCAATAGATATGGAATTACAGTTTGTAGACTACATAAATCTGGCAATATAAAACATACTTTTTGGCTTGATAAATCAACATATTCATTTTCGTGAATTGTTTGTCTGTAATAGGGGGATTTTTTTAGTGAAACAATTCAAGGAATCTTGTATTAGGGTCCTGTTGTGGTCGTTGACCATCGTGGTGTTGCTGTGAAACTCATACAAGAACCGTTTGTGTACTGTCTGTGAAGAGCAGTCTGCTGTAGCCTGTAGGCCAGTTTGTTTCATTGTTTGTTTAAATTGCTTTACTGAATTTGTTAATTTGTTTGTGTTTGTGGTTGTGGTTGTGGTTGTGTTGTGGACTTGTACTTGTACTTGTGGGGATTTGTTTTACAGTAAATAGCAGAAGTGCAATTTATAAAGTTGTTTGTGGTTGTGGTTGTGCATTTGGTGGTGGGGACTAGGGGTTTTGTTATATATTAAATTGCAAAAGGGTAAAGGGCAGTAAAGAGTCTTCATAATTGAAATCTCTTGCACTAGCCAGTAGGGGATTTGCTTGTTTTGAAGGAATCTTTAATTTGGTATTAAAGACATTATGATTTATGTAGTAGAATAAATAGGCATAAGACAAATAATTCTACAAAGTCATTTAAAGAATAAATGGGTTTGAATGAATAAATAAAGCATCTAATTCTTCAACCAACATCTCTAATTAAAGAATAAATGAATGTCAGGATGTATTGGTGACAATTAATATTGGTTCAAATTGACAAAATTAGATGTAGTATCCAGTATGTAACATTTGATGTGCAATGTATAATGTATTGGTTTGATGTGTGTGCAATGTAATAATTTGACATTATTTCATATTAGTTTTGCATGAAATTGCTGATTTTTTTTTTTTTTTTCATTTATAGGTTTGTAAATGGAGGGTAATTCCTCAAGCATCCCTATAATACAAGATACAATTACCAATACACCTAGCGGTAACCTTAACTTGAATGCAACCACAACAAATATGGAGCAAAGTATTAGTAGCCCGGATAATGGTGATGAGAATGAAAATCCAATTTAGAAGAAAAAAAGAGCGAAGACATCAATGGTATGGATGGATTTTAAAGAGGTGGTACTCTTTAATGGTACCAAAAATGTATAGTGTATCTATTGCAAAGTAAATTTGTGTGTATTAATGCCACCAGAAACACCGCCTAGTTTAATAGACATTTAAGATGGTGTTTAAGGAGAAAAGCTTCCATGAGGCAACAACATGTTAGTTTTCCGAGTGTCGGTAATGATGTTGCAACTACTATTTTGCTAGCATTAAGTGGGAAGTTTGACATGTTGAAAATGAAGGAACTGATCGCCCATTGGGTGCTCATGCATGAGCATCCATTTACAGTTGTGGAGGAAGAGGGCTTGAACAATATGATGAAGTATAGGATTCCTGAATGGACTCTGGTTTCCCGCCATACTTGTAAAAAAAATTGTATGAAGGTATGAAAGTGAGAAGGCCAAATTGAAGACTTTGTTCAAGAGTGTGACAAAAATCAGTTTGACTACAGACTTATGGAATTCAGGGAATCAAAAGATGGAGTATATGGTGTTGATCGGGTATTGGATAGATAGTACTTGGAGGCTGCATAGATGTATCCTCAACTTTGTTCTTCTACCTCCTCCCTGGACTGGTATTGCGATTGCAGATGACATTTTCAAGTGCCTAATGGGATGGGGAATTAAAAATAAGGTATATACTATTTCTGTGGATAATGCTTCAAGTAATGATGTTACGATTAAGGTTTTGAAGGAAAATTTTGAAGTTTCGGGGAAACTCCTTTGTAGAGGTAAATTGTTTCATGTAAGATGTTGTGCACACATCTTGAACCTGATTGTTCAAGATGGACTTTATCAAATTAGGCACATCATTGACGACATTCATGAGAGTGTGTTGTATATCAACAGTTCAGAAAGTAGGCTTAAAGTATTTTTTGAGATTGTTCAACAACTTAAATTGCCGTATCAGAAACTTATTCTCCATTGTAAAATAAGGTGGAATTCTACCTATGAAATATTGGCAACGGCAATTAGGTTCAAAAAGGTTTTTCCAAGATTGAAAGAGAGAGATATCAATTATCATAATAATCCGAGTGACGAGGATTGGGAGAAAGTGGAGAAAGTCTACGACATTTTAAAAGTATCCAATGGTTCAACCAAACTCATTTCAAGAAGTAATTATCCGACGTCTAATTTATTCTTGAAGGAGGTGTGTGTAGTGAGATGTATATTGGATAGTAAAAGTGAATCTGAAGATGATTTTATTAGAGTAATGGTTAGGAAAATGAAAGAGAAGTTTGATAAATATTGGGGGAAATGTAATGTGTTGATGTTTGTGGCTGTTGTATTGGATCCTTGGTTGAAAATTAGGGTTATTTAGTGGGCATTCCCTAAGATGTATTCTGAGGCAGAAGCACGGGCAAATATGATGACCTCTGGGATGCATTGTATGAGTTATATGGGGAATATGTTCAAGCTAATCAAGGTGTGACTATCGCCCGTGCTTCTACATCAGAAGGGCATGGACATGAAGCCATTGGTGAGGTGGCTACGTGATGGGAATGCAAAATGTCATATTTAACCCCCTTAATGTTTAGTCTTTTATATGTATTTGTTTCCTAATTGTACTCATTATTACTTTATTTTGGTTTAGGAAGCAAATGGAGGTGTTAATTGAAAAACGGAATTAATTAGGGGAATTCGGACAGTTTTCCCACTGCTTCGTTCTGGGCATAATTCTCTCACCGAGCTCCGATTGAGATGATTCAAAATGCTGTGGAACGATACGAAAGAGATCTACAACTTTTATGTTTTGAGTTTTAGAGATACTGACTGAATAAAGGTTGTAATCGAGCTGAAGTTGACGCACCGCATTGCCGAGTCCTGGAGCGTTCTGACTTGTTATGCAAGTCAGTCTATTATTGCACGTTTTGAGACATACATGCTGCCAGAAAATTACAGCTGGAAACACCACTTTCCTATTTTATTAGGACTCTATTTTATTTTATTTCCAATTAGAATAAATTAGGATTAATGTTATTTTAGGACAGGAGAATATTTCTTTAGGAGATTGAGTGGGATTCGAATTCAAAATTGGATTTTAAAAGGGAGATCAGATTAGGTTTGAAGGCACCACGCCTCTCCTCTTTTCCTCTCTGGAATTTTCTTTCTCTTGAGTTTTTTGTGATGGCCATGAGTGGCTAGAACTTTTGTACTTGGTCGAAGGAAACGGAAACCTCGAAATCAAATAAACTGTGAGATCTTTCTGTTTTAGTGTTAAATCATGTTGAGTATTGAATGTTATTCTGTGCATATTTCATGATGATGCATTTAATTACTAGGAGGCCTACTAGGTGATTATTGTTGAAATCTACTGCTAAGTTTGATATCAATACGTAATTGTTGATCCCTCCAACTTGTGAAGCAATTAGGGTTAATAATTGTTGGTCAGGAATAGTAACCTTACGAAGAACATTCAACTAAATTAATACAACCGCTTGTGTTTGTGTTGTTTAGCTTCATCGATCTCTCTAATTCTTAAGGCTGCACTAGATTAAATCTGAGCGCTTGTCTAGGGTTGTTTAGGGGTAAGATTAATTAGGATCGCTTTTTTCCTGATTAATTACAATTAAGGAGAGATAGGAAATTAGTTCCAATGGGGAATATTCAATGTTTGAATTGATTATCTTTGCATAATGATCAGTAGGAGATTTCGAGGTGGATGTTGACAGAGATCAAGTTCGTCATTTTGATGAATTCGAATTAATGTTTTTGTTTTGCTGAGATTGTTTTCTGTTTTACACAAACCCCCCCAGCCTTTCACATCAAAGAAAATTCGGCTAGACACTCTGTGGGATCGACCCTTGCTTACCCTATTTACAGTTCAGTAGTTGGTCGGAAGGTTTTAATTGGGTGCTACGACAGCATGCCACTACGGTTAAGGGAGGAGGCTGGGTTGATTTTAGCAATTTTCTGATGTGGTTGAAACTATTGAGCCTAGTAAGTCTGAGTTGGACGTATTAGGAGAGGATGTCATAAGTGTGTGGGGGATCATGACTCATTCATTCCTACAGTGGTGGAAGGCAAATTCAACCAAGTACCTATATTGTCTCGATGGCCCGAGATACTAGCCATTCCGATCAATACGGTTGCTTCAGAGTCTGATTCAGTGCCGGGGTAGGGTTATTGATAGCTACCGAGCTTCTTGTCACCAACTACGTGGAGATGTCGTTATGTGGATGTGACGTGTGTCGCACTTTGAATGGAGTGAAGAAAGGGTGCAAAGTAGTTCCATTGATTACATTCTTTGTTTAATCAATATTTAATTACTTTATTTAACCTACAATTTTTTTATCTCTTTTTCATTTTAGAAAAGGAGGATTACTTGGAGATTCAGCTTCATGTCCTATCAGGTGATAGGAGTCAGAGATTGGTTGATTCACCCGTGAGTTATTGGCTATGGAGTAGGATTCTACAGGTATATATTATTTTTGTGTTCAGGTTTGCATTTCATCTTTACGGTTATATAAAATGACAATTGTACTTAATGTGTTTCACATTATTTGTTGTAGGAGGAGTGGGGCTACAATGGACTATAGCCAATTATCTTTGAGGATTCCAGTCATTCAACAATTTATATATTTTATTTGCTGTATATATATTTTGATGGTTGGGGAGTTCACTTGATGTATAGTTATGCTAACCCCCCATTTTATTTTGATGAAAACTTAATTAAGTCAAGTGAACTAAACAAAAAACCTTTAGTCACTTAACTTATTGTTGGCACATACAGTATGTTGAATGATAAATGTTAATAGCAGTAGCATTTCATTTATGTTTATTTTAAGTAGGTTTAATTGTTGGGTGATGTATGAGGACATAAGAAGAAAAAAATTGCAATTGTGGGACTGAGGTTGTCTGAGGATGGTGAAAATGAGAGTCCTCGATATGGGGTGTCGTCCATGCAAGGTTGGCGTGCACACTGGAAGGATGTTTAGTACTTTACTTTTAGGGTGAATATACTGTATTGGTGGATATTGATTTTAAAGAGCAACATGAAACTTACAAAAAGAAGTAATTTGTATTTGAAATGTGGAGCTCGTGTAAGACTTATAGAACTTTGCAGTATTAATGGGCTGCTCAGATTCATTTAAGAAAAAAACACAATTTGATTCGTGAACAAAAAGCATCAGGCGGGCTGCCCATATTTTTTTTTTTTTTTAAATTGAATTTTTTGGAGAGTCGGCTCGAACTTTGCTCGAAATACCTTTAAATCCATTCGAGCGAGTCGAGTCGAGCCATAAAATCTGCGGCTTGGCTCGACTCAACTCAAGCTCAGCTCGATTCTTTATCCATTTCATGAGTCGAGCTCGTTAAGTGAAAACTCAGCTGGCTCAACTCGTGAACACCCCTAAAAGTATATAAAATTGTTAGAGTAAAATCAACAAATTCAGTGATGGTATTTGTGGGTTTTTTTTTTTTTCCTTTTTGGGTGTGGCAGGTGTAGATTTTTTGATGGATTGGAGTTGCTTATTTGCTAGGTTTCCTAGTGGAGTTTGCGAGGCCACTAAAGTTAGGGGAGATTGTCACGGTAGGGTAGCTTGGTAGGGGGTGGGTTTGTCGAGCCAAGGAAGGACCTAGGTTAGTAAAGACCATAAGAGGAAGGAGGTTGCCATCTGGCCCAAGTGGCAACTAGGTGTGTAATCAAGTCGCCGAGCTTTGGGCTATTTGAGCTTGGCTCGGCTGCTACAGCATCAGGCTCGAGCTTGAGCTTGGCCAAAGCTTAAGAAGGTGTCGCTCGAGCAGGTGCGAGCCCAAGCACATCTCTAGCAAATCGAAACCAAAACATCATAAAGTTTAAAAATGACCAGTCGTCTCACCAGTTTCTTAGCTTTAACGACCATAACCGCTGAGATTTCGCTAGTCGAAATAGTCGCCTCTTGTTTGGCCAACGAAATTGACAAACTCCTAGGCCCACACCTGGCATCACAAATTGTTACTCTTTTTAAAGACTCTTTTTCAACCATTAGAATCGACAAACTTCCTCGGCCTGAAGTTGGTGTCGACACTTTGGGTTCACGAGGGAAAGCACGATAGCCAGTGTAGCAATGGAGCCGCCGTTTATAACAGCGAGCATGGAAAGGCCTAGGACAGAGGTCGTGGTGGTGGGGGAAAGAAGGGTGATGACGGTTGGTGGTGGTAGCATCATTTTGATTGGTTTGGTGCGTTTCGAGATTGAAGTTTTTCAAATTAGGGATTGTTGTGTGTTCGGATGGTAGGGAGAGGGGAATATCAAATATGGGGTGTGTTTGTCATTTTTACAAACTGGTAAATCACATATAACCCCAATAATTGTAAAACTAGCATATATCCCCTTTTGTGATTCAAGCTCGCTAAAGCTTGTGAGCTGGTCAAGTCAAGTATCGCGGAGCTTGAACTCGATTTGACTCAGTTGGCGAGCCGCTCGAGCTAACACCTCTACACGGTTACACCTAGCCAAGGCCCGCAATTGACTAGGCATCTAAAATTTTATTTTACTTAAGATTTTACTTTAATTAATATTATTTTAAATAAATTTTTATCTATTAGTGTAGATTAAGTACAATGGGTGATTAAATAAAAAATATTTAATATTAAATAAAAAAAGTTCAAAAGGATAATGCCAATACTGTTGTAATTTTAGTGGTGTAATTGAAATTGACTAGAAGGGCTAAATATGAAGAAAATAAAGATGAAAGTGGATTGTGTATTTCTTTGCATTTCTCAAATGACTATGAAGTAAATGCAAAAGAGGGGGAGGGGGGTTCCGGGGGATGGGGGGGGTGTGGGGGGTGTGGTTGCGCGGTGGTTTGTGGTGTTTATTTATAGCCAACACCCACCTCCTCCACTCACCGCCTCAAAGCTAAGGCGGTGGATGGACATTTTACAACACTCCCCCTTGGACATCCACTGCTTACAGATAATTTTATTTAACCTTACTAAAGAAAAACCCAGTGGGAAAGAAAAACTTAAGTAAAGAAATACAACTCTACTGTAACATGAAATTGGACGTGCTTCATATAATCTCATTAAAAACCTAGTCAAGAAAACCTAGTGAGACAAAACCTGATCAAGGAAAAAAGAGTACAATGCACATATGTCCAGTACAATAAACTTTTCTAAAAAAAAACTCCCCCCAATTGGTGCTCCTCTTGGTCAATGCTCCCCCTCATAATGGTAGAATTAATTTAGTAACTTATTGAACCGTTGCATATCGATGTTATACACTAACTTTTCAAATGTTGATGTCAGTAAGGCCTTAGTGAATAAATCTGCAAGATTATCACTTGAGCATATTTGTTTGACATCAATCTCTCGATTTTGTTGGAGTTCGTGAGTGTAAAAGAACTTTGGTGAAATATGCTTGGTTCTATCTCCTTTGATATATCCTCCCCTGACTTGAGCAATACATGTTGCATTGTCTTCATTTATAACTGTGGGAGCATCTAAGGTACGTGGCAATTTGCATGTACTTTCAATATGATGGACAACAGATCTTAACCATACGCATTCTCGATTGGCGTCATGAAGCGCAAGAATCTTGGAGTGCTTGAAGAAAGTGGCAAACAATATTTGTTTTATAGAGCACAATGATATTGCAGTACTATTGTAGGTGAATACATATCCCGTCTACGAGCGGGTTTTATGAGGATCAGAAAGGTACCTAGCATCTGTATAGCCAACTAATTTAGGATCATTAACAAATTTCATTGGATAAAATAATCCCAAGTCTTTTGTTCCACTGAGGTAATGAAAGAAATGTTTGATCCTATTTCAATGTCGGTGAGTTGGTGTAAAGCTAAATCTTGCCAACAGATTCACTACAAATGCTATGCCTGGTCTCGTATATAGTGTCAAATGTAATAATGCACATATTGCATTTAGATATGGTACTTCAGGACCAAGTATCTTTTTGTTGTTTTCTTTAGGACGAAATAGATCCTTTTTATGATCAAGAGACTGAACTACCATTGGGGTACTCAAGGGGTGAGATTTATCCATATAAAATCGCTTAAGGATCTTTTCAGTATAATTTGATTGATGGAGCAAAACTCCATTTGAATGATGCTCGATCTGCAGGCCGAGACAATACTTTGTTTTCCCCAGGCCCTTCATTTCAAATTCTCTTTTTAAGTACTCAGTATCTTTTGTGAGCTCTTCAAGAGTCCATATTAAGTTCATGTCATCGATATATACTGCCACAATTGCAAATCCTAATTCTGACCTTTTCATAAAGACACACGGGCATACAAGATCATTGATGAATCCTTCCTTCACCAGATACTCACTGATTATACCACATTCGTCCTGATTGTTTCAACCCATATAATGATCTTTGCAATTTTATTGAATACAATGTTCCTTTTATTTGCTTCTGGCACTTTGAATCCTTCAGGGATTTTTATATAGATATCAGTATCCAGTGGTACCATACGAATACGTAGTGACAACGTCTATGAGACACATATCAAGTCCTTCTAAGACCGATAAACTAATCAAGTATCGAAATGTGATAGCATCCATCACTGGTGAATACGTCTCATCAAAGTCAATTCTGAGTCTCTACAGGAAACCGTGAGCCACTAATCTGGTCTTAACTAGCAATCTCATTTTCTCATTTCGTTTCCTTGTGAATACCTGCTTGTATCCTATGGTTTCACGTTTTCAGGTGTTTGGACTACAGGTTCAAATACATTACTTTTTGCCAGAAAGGTTAATTTTGCTTGAATTGCCTCTTCCCATTTTGGCCAATTATGTCTTTGTCAATATTCATCAACAAACAGAAAATATGTTATCGACATAGTTGTCTCACAATTCCACATTTCTCTAAAGTGAGGATAGTTTATGGAAATTTCTTCATTTCTATGTTCTTGTATTCCTTTAGGGATTTCTTCCTCTTTAGGGCTTGTCCTTTCAAGGATTGTTAACTCTTTTGGAGTTGGTTTAGAAGGTGTGAAATCATCAATTGTTCCAATGGCACCTATTTGATTATGTGCCTTTCGTTTCCTAGGAATAGTATCCTTGGCTCCAATCGGTCTGCCATGCTTCTAGCGTATAACAGATGAATTGATCGCTACCCCTATGGATTGTTCATTGGTAACATCAATCCTTGCTATACTAACAACAGGAATGTATGACTCGTTATTTTTGCTACATCTTTAAATGCATCAGACATTTGTTTGGCAATATTTTGCAAATGAGTTATTCTTTGCACTTCAATTTTAGATTGAGATGTGCGAGGATCTAAATGAGACATAGAGTTTACTTTCCGAGAAATTTAAGCCTTACTTTAGGAGACTTTACTTTTCCCCTAAAAGAGAAAATATTGTCTCATCAAAATGGCAATCCGCAAAACGTGCGGTAAACAATCACCCATCAAGGGCTCATATCTATTAATGATGGTGAGTCATGCCAACATATATTCCTAAACAACGTTGGGTCCCATTTTGGTGCGTTGAAGGGGTGCATTGGAACTTGCATAGCACAACCAAAGTTCTTAAATGGGATATATTAGGTTGATGTCCAAATACAAGCTGTATTGGAGAGTATGATGATATGCAGTGGTTTTAACATGTAAACCGTATGAGCCCAGCAGAAGTCGGTAATGTGTATGTAGCAAAGTTCATGCAATTAATTGATATGCTTTATAAAACTCTGCCATACCATTTTGAGTATGGACATTGGTACTGGATGCTCAACATCAATTCCCATAGCTTTACAATAATCTCAAATGTCTTTGAGGTAAACTCTTAGCATGTCTAAGTATTGCTTTAATTGGGTATCTGGAAAGTGTGCCCGTAATCTGATAATTGTGCCAACAATCTAGTAAAGGCATATTACGGGTTGATATGCACAAACATGTGACCATCGTTGCTGCTGCGTGAATCAGTACCATATAGCGGAAATCCACTTGGTGGATGAATAAGTCCACATATATCTCCATGAATTCTTTGTAATGATGGGGTTCTAGACCAACTTTATGAAAGATGGAATACATGAGAATGATGCTGTTATTATAACATGTTATTCATATTTTACAAAAAAAAAAAAAATCAATCAAATTGAAACAGTAGGTATAACTTGTTCCCTCAAGTCCTTAGCAACCTTGGAGACTTTTTATTTAAAGCAATTAAACAAAAGAGTATCCACACTAAGGTAAAGAGAATTAGGCCAGCAAGACATTTAGGGTTCTTAGAAATTTGATCTCTATCCTAAAATTGATATATCATTTTCTTTATATATGTAGCTTGTAAACATCAATAGTTGTTTGGACTTCCTTAAACAATTCTATAATTGTTTTTGGAGTTGTAAATAATTCCATAATTATTATGAAGTTGTTAACTTCTTTAAATAATAACATTGGATTAACATTTAATCACAATTAACAATTTAACTCTAAATTGTTTACATACAATTTAACCCTCAAATTGTTCATATGTTTACAATTACAACCCTTATTAAATCCAATTTAATATAAGAAAATGATTAATTATGAATTGGAATTCTATTTAATTCCATTAGCAATTTAACTCTTAAATTATTCATAATAACTAATATAACCCTTCATTATCTAATCAATGATAATAATAAATAACTTTATTACCCTTGGTAGGTGCTAGCCAACCTTGGATAATCAACTCTCTTGGCTATTTCTCCATTCTCCATTCTTCTTAGTTTTATTTGTGACCCTTAGGTTCACTGTGGCCTAGCCGTGGGCCCAATATCATAGTCTATTTTGATATGTTTTGTATAAATCTTTATGACAAAAACTCCTACCGTTATGGTAGGCATCTAGCAATGATCCATAACCCTTAAGTCACAATAAGATATACTCCAATGAACCCTTTTTTAATCATACGCGCTATATAATCAAATCCTTCCGTTGTCTAATCCCAATTAAGCATGGATTCATGGTATGTCAAAATCCTTATCTTAATTTTATATCAAATTGACAATCAATACATATGGAACGTGTCACCATGAAACAACCTTTCAAGTAACATTTTATTATCTCGGCCGGAGATTTTCCTTTCCACATGTATCTTGACATTTGTCTAAGAACTTGATATCAATTTATACCAGTCAATGAATCCATCTGGACTATCACTTGTCCTCACACATAACAACACATGGCCAAATCGCTTATTACACATGACAGATTAGCCTCGTGTTTATACACCAATGAACCATATGTGTTTATATAATCCAACTGTGATTCTCGTCTAAGGATTAATAATACACTAGTATGATCTTTGACTACATTTTAAATATCCATGTGATTCATCATAAATGGTCATATTCGATAAACAATTCGCTAACCGCTTATCCATGTTATGTCCTAGTGATATAACTTTTATAATCACCCACACTAATACCATCACATGATATTCTACGGAGGCTTCAACTGCCACTATGTAAATTATTGCCCAATTAATATTACCTATGTACGAATACTTTGATGATTTTGATCTCTAAAGATTTGTATCATCCGACATTTCACATGTAATACATATATTAAATGAAGCAATAAACCACATGTGAAATAAGAACACTTTCTTCTATTGATAAGATAAAATGTATATACAAAATATATACATTAACATATATAACAAACATAATGCCTTGGGCCGACGACACGATTGGTTCCTAGGGTATACACTAACACTTTAGTGATGGATGGCTTAAGTGCCATTTTGCCTTATGAGCAAGCAATACAAGCACTCTCATAGGTATAGAATCTTCAGGTTCTTTAATGGGTGCCCATGTGAGTTTTCTATGATTCTACCATCATAGTGGATCCTAAGTGCAAAGACGGTCATGCCAAATCTTAAAAAGTTTAGGATTAATGAATTTTGGTTCATAACTGCATAGAATCAACATTCTTCAAGAATGTACAGTATAACCTTGATGAGAAAGCAGGGAGTTTCTCCAGTACATGCTTCTAGCATGAAATATTACCAATGATGCATAGAAACTCTTCCATCCTTTTCACTTAAAGTTTCAATGTAGTATCCATTGAGTCATATAACTTTGAAACTAACAAATTTCTTTTAGATTTGCTAGAATATAAAGCATCACGGATACTTAATTAGTTATGCTTGGTAACAAGAGTGTTGCTCTTCTAGAGCCCTCAATTATGTTTCAAACCCTGATATTATTTACTTTAGCTTCAATAAATGTCAAATCTGAAAAATATTTTCTATCCCGAAGGATGGTGTGTGTCATTACACTGTCTACTAACAAATGTCTCTATCATTACTAGATATCGATGTTTCATTTTTTAAGTTCATCCTTAAAGAAAAAAAAAATTTACATTAGTGAGGATGTTTCAAACTTAAAGAGGTATAAACAAGACAAAAATATTCATAAAAAATACATAGTTTAAAAACATAACAAAGTTCATAAATCCTGGAAATCACAGGCATTTTCATAACTACACAATATTATTCCATATTGGCATCTCCAAAGTAATATGAGACATTAAGGCCAGTCGGATCAGAATTATAATATGTTTGACTCAGAGGCATCAGTGTGATTGTCTTTATCTTTTTGTTCTTAATCGATGCTTGAACAATTCCACCAAGTGCTGTGCATACGGTAGGTACGTGACCAGTGGCCATTTCCTCCACATCTATAGCACTTTTTTTCATCATCCTTGTTTTGTGAGTGGTTTCTTTCATTTTTTTGATTCAGTCTTGCTTCACTTCGGGTGGTAAATTTCATGTTATGACCACCTCTGGTCGAGAATTGTTTCGCCCATGGCCTCGACCTAGACCTCGCCACGCTCACGATTATTACTGCTAGTCGTTGCGTTAACTTCAGGAACAATTGGAACCAGTGGGGCGAGTCTTAAATGGTTACTTAGCAACAGTTCATTATTTTGCTCAGCTACAAGTAAACAAGAAATTAATTCATAATATTTCTTAAAGTTACACTCCCTATATTGCTGCTGCAGGAGCATGAAGGGGTGGAAAGTGGAGAATGGTTTTTCCAACATATTTTCTTCAGTTATTTTCTCTTCACATAATCTTAATTTAGAGACAACCCCAAATAAAATAGAATTATATTCACTAGCAGATTTATAGTCCTGTAGACGTAAATGAGTCAAGTCATATTGAGCTATCGGGAGTATTACTGATTTGTTATGTTCAAATCTCTCCTTCAAATTAGTCCACATTTGGAGTGGATATTTTATATCCTTATACTCCGCCCACAACCCTTCTTGGATATGATGCCAAAGGAATAGTCTTTGATTTGTTCTGCAGGGACGCCATGTTTCCTTCCTTAATGACTTCACCTAGTTTCATAGATTCTAGATGGAGAGTAGTCTTGAGGGCATTCATCATAGTTTTTTCCATCTAGTCTCAAGGCCTCATACTGGAGCTTCACAAGGTTCGACATTTCCGAGAATTTCAATATGGGTGCACTGTTACACTTGTTAAGCTCTTTGTGTTGATAGTATGTTTTAATTTTAGTGGTGCAAGTGTAATAGACTAGAAGGACTAAATATGAAGAAAATAAAGATGAAAGGGGGCTGTATATTTCTTTGCTTTTCTCAAATGACTATGAACTAAAAATATAAAAGAGAGAAGGCGTATTCCTTCCCCTCAAAGCTAAGGCGGTGGAAGAACATTTTACAATATATACGGGTATTTCTTACCTTTGTCAAAGATTTTATAACGTTTAGTAATGATGAGGGGTCTAGGGTTATTCCTGATACCCCAGGGGGCTCATTTAATACGGTAAACCTAAGGGGGTTGTCAGTCACTGTGCCCTTTATAATTAGTTAAGATACCTGATTACCTTATAGCAAGATTCAATCACCACATATGCTCTAAACTCTCTTAAAAGCACTAATTTCTTCATCTTCTAATTCCCGTTTAAATGATTCCCAGAAGCCCTAATTAGAAATCGTAACACAAATTTCTATACCTACACAATCAATGGAGGACACAGAAGGGGGTCTCAGCTTCGACTTCGAGGGCGGTCTCGACGCGGGTCCCGCCGTCCCCACCGCCTCCAATCCCGTCATACAAGCTGATTCCTCCCTCATAGCAAACCCCAATTCATCCGTTCCTTCTGCTGGCGGAGCTACCACGGCTGATCCTGTTGCGGCGGGGGTTAACCATACTGGGCGGAGGAGTTTCCGGCAGACGGTGTGCCGGCACTGGCTACGTAGCCTTTGTATGAAGGGTGACGCCTGTGGGTTCCTTCACCAGTATGACAAGTCTAGAATGCCGGTTTGTCGGTTCTTTAGAATGTTTGGAGAGTGCCGTGAACAAGATTGCGTGTATAAACACACTAACGAAGATATCAAAGAGTGTAACATGTATGGAAGAATTAACCTTTTCTTTTATTTAATGAATAGTTTGTTTTTTATTATGTTCAATCTTCTGAGGTTATGTTGGCTTGAAATTTTCTGTTGGAATTTTATTAACCATGCTAAATTTTCATAAAATTTATGAGAATCATCTATTAATGGTAGCTTTTAATTAGGCTAAGCTTTGAGGGAGTTGAATGAAATTTTATCTTTTTTGGGGTTGGCAAAGATCGTAGCTTTACATTATAATTTTTATTGTTTATTGTTTATGATTACGGCTGTGATTTTTACTTTCTAATGCTTTGCCATCTGAATTGACTTTGATGACTATCAATCAATGAACTGACTATATAGGTGGCTTCTCAGTTTATTTTTGTGCTTGTGCTATTTGTTGCAGAGTGTGTCTTCTAATGGGTATACAGACATTTCTTTAAAGCTTATCTTGCGAAATTGGATCTTATTAAGTTAAGAGAGAGTATTTTGAAGTCTGAAGTTGGTGTAATGGAAAGCATCGTAACATAAATAGGAGTTGTAAATTTGTGCTTTCCTTTTAGCAATTATTTTTATTTCTTTTAATTGGGAGAATTTAACGTTGCAGGTACAAGCTGGGGTTTTGTCCAAATGGTCCTGATTGTCGCTATAGGCATGTGAAGTTGCCTGGACCACCTCCTTCTGTGGAAGAAGTCCTTCAGAAGATTCAGCAATTAAGTTCATACAATCATGGCAACTCAAACAAATTTTTTCAACAACGGAATTCTTTTCCCCAACAAACAGAAAAATCTCAGTTTCCACAGGGTTCCCATTCCGTCATTCAAGGTGCCACGGGGAGACCTTCGATAGTGGAGTCGACTAATGTTCAGCAGCAGCAGCAGCAAGTTCAACAACCCCAACAACAGGGTACCCTGACCCAGATGCAAAACCTTCCCAATAGCATACCTAATCAGGCAAACAGAGCTACACCCTTGCCCCAAGGAATATCTAGGTGTGTTCAGAGTTCTGAGGTCTATAACTGGGTTATGTAAATGAATTTTTGTATTTCATTTGGACATTGTTGCAAGGAATCCATAAATCAACTGATAATCTCTCAAATGAATTCTATTTTAATCTATAAGCTGTAATTAGCTTCCTACAGGTTGACATTAGATTTTTATCCCTTTTTCGCCTTTTATATTTGTTTGCTATAACCAAAAGGAATAAGATTTCTTAGTTAATGAAATTCTGTAGCGTGTTTTATGCCATAGATTCTTAATTTCATCATTTGATGTATAAGTTTGCTCTTCCTCATCTGGATGTCTGTTTTACTTCATGTACACATGGGGCATCCATTAAGAAAATGGAGAAATTGTACCATTCTCATGTTAATGTTACCAACCTAAGTAATTTTCTGACTGAATAGAATAGCATCTTTTTGTGGTGCTTGCTCTTTTATCTCATCAAAATAAGATGTTTGGAAACTTAATTTTTTGGAAACTTTAAATGAAATAATTATTGGAAAAGGATAATTTCTAATTTCTATATTACTTTCTTAAGATGGTATTTTAGTTAGCAAGAGCTTTTGTTCTGCATTTGTCAACAAAAAATTTCAGATTTTTTTCATTTCCAAAAGTTTACTGCCAAGATGGAAATTTCTATTCTTTTTTTTCTTTTCTTGATAGGATGATGGTATTGCTATCTTATGACCCTAATCTACTTTTCTTCTTTTCTGTGTGTTTATGCATGGTCATCATTCTTTAATAATTTGATTTTACAAATTTTATATTCTAATTAATTTCATTTGCTAGAAATTTAGGATTATGAGCTAGTTTATGCATTGATTATTGTGGTTAATTGCGTTTCATACCTTCCTTCATGTTTCCATGTTATTTAAATAGATGCATGTATGCAAATGTGCCCATTTGTGGGGAAGGGAGTGGACCCCTTGCAATGAATATTTCATATTAATACAGAATGGGTCTTAGTCTTTCAAAAAGTGAGCAGAAATTGGTGATTCACTTCTTGTTATAGAGATAAGATTTTCTGTTTTAGCAAACTACTATTAGACCTCAAGTTGAAGCTACTAATGATATTAAGGATGTTGGTTGCCTTGGGAATAAAGGGTGTATGGAGGGGATCAAAAGGCAATAGTGTTCCCCTTGTAATAATGAGATTTTTTTTTTTTTTTTTTTTTTCAGGTTTACCTGTGAATATCACTGGTCGTTTTTTAGGAGAGTTGTGGATTTATCTTGATGTGCACTGCATTCTGGTTCAGGTGTTTTACTACCTTATAATATTGATGCATGAGTGGCTTCTAGCTCATTCATGCTTGTTTTAATTTTCCACTAGAGATGGTTACGGAATTAGGAATCCTAGTGGATTTTGCAGTGGAAGTAGCTTCTAGATATTGATGAATGTTTTCAATTCAGTGATAGTTTGCTTAGGGAGAACTAGGATTATCTTATTATATAAAGGTATGGATACATAACTACACTTTGGAAATTAGTCACTTCGTCTTAAAGCCTAATTTCATGAGATTTTGTGATGTGAGAGTTTATACGTAGTAGGTAAATGATAGGCAAGAATTAAAGGTCATGTAGGAAACTGCGTAAGACAACTTGATACCACATTTAAGATTTTCTGGAGTGCATACAAACACGAGGGAGATTTTGGATATTTCTTAGATTGGAAGATTTTCTATCAGAGATTCTTGTTTGTACTAATCTGTGGATTGATACCTACTATGAATTTTATATTTGGATGATGTATCTCAGCTAATTTATAAGAGAAAGGTAAAAAGTATCTAGGACATCTATAAAGCAGGTTTTCCCATTGCATAGTGACCAGTCTCCCAAAGCGTAGCAGGGTTGACACCCTAATATGATTTAGCAATTGAAAGCAAATGATTGGAACCTTTTTTCCCCGAAAATGCTGAAGGTAAAGCCTTTTATGGCCAGTTTTGCAAGGTTCTCAAATTCAAGGGTGGCTAACATTTAGTATGCTTTACTGGTGATTATTATCAATGCAGAAGGCATTATGGGTTCATATAGAAGAAAGAAAGGATGGATTAAGAATTTCTTAGGTGTGCAATTCTTACAAAGTGGTTCTTACCAAGGAAGCTTGTGATACTAATACTCATCTAAGTAACTGTCTTTGACATTTGAGTGTGCATTATTGCCTTATGGAGATATATCATTCTATGCTAAGTAATTCAGATTACTCAGCCAGAATGAAGATGGATATAGAGGACCTTCTAAGAGTTTATAGAAGACATATTTATTCATATATTGTATGCCTCTAGTATATTGGAATAATTTTTTTTTATTTTGTGGAAGTGCTCCAATTATGGGCTGAACTTGTTTTGTAGTGAAGGAGCTTGCTGGATGAAATGACTATCACAGTTTTTATAGTGATTTATTTGTAAGTTTCTACTGTTTAGATTTCTTGTGATAAAGTTAGGGAGTAGGGATACCTTGTTGAATTCAATGAATAACTTTGTCTCTTCAAGCTTTTTTAAATGAACTGAAGCTCAATACTAGCTAAGTAAATTTTGATGTTAGCTTGTTAATTCTTAAAAGCATTCTTGTCAGAAATATTGTCTCATGTTGGATTTCCCATTCTCTTCTCTAAATGAGATATTACTTGCTTTTCCCAAAAGAAAACAATAATGATAATAACATTGAATTATCAAAAATACATATAGGAAGTTTGTCCACTTAAGCAATTGTTAAGATCTAGCTAGGAGCTGCTTTGGTTTATATTCCTACAATGTAATTTCTATTGCAGGTGAACAATTATTTTTTTCTGTTGGTTGAATTTATGGAATCAGACTTGCATATTGGTTACAATATTTCTTTATATACTGTTTTTTTAAATAGCAATTAGTAACAACAAAAAATGTTACTCTTTCCCATGGGTGGTTGATGACCATGTTGGACCAATCTTGGGATTGTTTAAGGTTGCTTCATTGAAGAAGCCAAGTTTGAATTTATGTCTGAGCTTCATTTGTTTGATTATCAAGCAATTCTAAACAAGCACCATAGAAAACCAGTTGAACTGTTGACTAGTTTGATTTGTTCCACAGCCGGAGATGGGGATGATAGGGTCAAGTTAGATGGAATTGCTCGCCATGGTTGGTGCCAAGGAGGCAAAGTTGCAGAGTAAATGCTATGACAGCTGTTGGACCATAGGAAGAGATCTGTTTGTTGTGTGGCAAGCCATGTCATTGTGTGATTGCCCAAGTGGTGCAACCCAGGTTCAATGATTTTCATTGGGGTAAAGAATGGAAGGATAAGTGCAATGTGGAGGAGTCGGGAAGTGTTACTTGAAAGTTTTGTAATGCTGTAAATGCTAAGCGCAAGAAACATGAGTATGGAACATGTAATTGATGTAATTGATATTTGTGAATGTGGGTTTGAGGGGAAGGCTGCCTTTGTCCTGGTGTACATGTGAGCATAGTCATCAATAGGGACCAGCTTTTGAAGTCATTATAATGACCATCTCAATGTGACAGTTTTTTGTTTAATGTAACTGTTTTTATGTTACCAAAATTTTATATTCATCAAACGCTGTAATCAATCATCTAGTCATTTTCTAGTAACTGTATTCCACCATGTTGTCAATTCCGTGCCAGTTAGGTGTCTATTATGTTTAGTATTTTGTATTTGGGTTTGAATTGTATGTAAATGGTTTATTAGCAATTTAATACCTTGTCAAGCTGATAGGAGGTATTATTCTAGATGGACATATGTGTCCCAGTTTGTTAGTTGGTAATCTTGTTCAAATTTTATGCATGTAAATTATCTATCTAATGCCCCTTTATTGTTTTTACATACTATTTTATTTGCTTCCAATTGTATTGTTTTTCATCAATTAGGTTGGATATTTGATGAATTGAATATGCATATTTATTTAATTCTGGACTTAGGTACTTTATTGTTAAAAGCTGCAACCGTGAAAATCTGGAATTATCTGTACAACAAGGGGTTTGGGCAACTCAGAGGAGCAATGAAGCTAAACTAAATGAAGCCTTTGACACTGCTGAAAATGTGATTTTAATCTTCTCAGTCAATCGAACTCGACACTTCCAGGTAGTTTGGAGTTACAACATCATGTATCAATAGTTTCTCTTGTGGTAAAAAACTCTTTTGCTGTTTGAGGTGCAAAACACATAATAATTGTTGGTTTCAGGGTTGTGCCAAGATGACATCGAAAATTGGTGGGTCTGTGGGTGGAGGGAATTGGAAATATGCACATGGAACTGCACATTACGGGCGGAATTTCTCTGTCAAATGGTTAAAGGTACATTTCCCCACTTTTTCCTATAAATAAAAAGGCACTTGACTAAATTTTCTGGGAGTTCTTCACTTCCCTCTGCTTTATATTACTCTCTTGAGTTTTCAATCCCTTCTACTGCAAATGCCACCGTGATCCTGAGAAACACTCTCTGCACTGTTCTGAATGGTATGTGCATTGTTTAATCAGTGTTAGAAGCAAAGAGGAAGTAGGAAAGGACCTAGTTACTATTACTGTTTTTAGTTTAGTTAGAGAAATCTGATAAAAATGTTAGTTTGATTCTATATATAATATATTTACAGATCAATATTGCTTTGTAATTCTCAGGGTATGTTTTTGGGAATCTGTACTGACCCATTTGGTTTCCCCATGGGCATTGTATGGCCCTAATTGTATTTCAATAGAATCTAATGTGCAAATCCATCCCTTTGGTTTGAGGAATGAAAAGAGATGAAATTATGAAGATAGATGGAACTAATTTAAGAAATTATTATCAGTTGACTTTGGTTTAAATTTTTTATGATGATGACTCCTTCTCCAATTCCTGCACTCATAGTGCTAAAGTTTTGCATGACATGCTATGCAGAATTTAAGTTGGCTGTTCAAATTTCTTGAGGACAAACCAAACCAGCTCTGTATTTTAAATATATGCAAATTGTTTTATGTTTAGATTGTAAAGATGCACATTTTGATACAAATTGTGATTTCTTTTATGCAGTTATGTGAACTATCATTTCACAAGACTCGCCATTTGAGGAACCCATACAATGAAAACTTACCAGTGAAGGTAAAATATCTGCTTAAATTTAGATTGAATTCTACTTTTTCAAATTTAAATTTCTTTTGAAGTTGTAGTTGTTGTGATAGTTTTCTTCCTTCTTTTTCTCTTTTTTTTTCCTGTTCTTTTCCTGCAAACTTTATATTCAATTTGAAAAGTGACTTTGAATTTTTTTTCCTAATGCATCTATAAGTACTAGGGCTCCGTTTGGTTCACAATTTTGTGTTTTTGGGAAAAGTTTTTTGAAAAAAGTTAAAAAAAAAGTTGAATTGGGCGGGTATTACGATGTAGGATTTACAAATTATAAAATACCCCCTATGTTTGTTTTTTTACAAAACACCCCCTATAATAAAACATTAAAAGTTAACAAAAACACCCCCCATCCACCCTCAAATACGGACAGCCGGCCACCACCGCCGGAGGGTGGCCGGAGTCGCCGTAACAAAAACATTAAAAATATTTAGGGGTATTTAATTGAATTAACAAATTTAGGGGGTTTAAAAAATGTTGAATAAAGTTGAATAATATTGTGAGTTTCTGGGTATTTTACTGTTTAACTTTTTTGGGAATACTAAAAGTAGTATTCCCAAAATCCAACCAAACGAAGCCTAGATTTCTTGAAACACTATGCAAGAATTTTCTGAATTTAGTAATGGACTGGCTTAGTCAGTGAAATATAGATCTGGGCTTGCTAAAGTTGACCTGTCTAAATTGAAAACCTTGCAAACTTGGTTTTTTGTTTATACGCTGAATAGTCATTTCAATTGGTAAAATACTGCCTTTAGCAATTGCTGATGTACTATTTTGTCAAAACTTTCGCATTTGTAAAGCTCAGAAAGAGGGTTTATATGTTGAATAGTATTTTCAATTGGTAAAACACTACTGCCTTTAGCAATTGGTGATGTACTATTTTGTTAAAACTTTCTTATCCGGAAAGCTGAGAAGGAGGAATTGGGAGTAATGAAATCTAAGTTGCGTTTGCTGTCTTTTATCAGTTTGGGGTTTTCTCTTTTTACATGGTTATTCATGTATTTATTTGGAAAATTTTGAAGTGCTGGTTCACCTTTATTTTAGCCTTTCTCTAATTATTTAATTAAATTCCTTCGTTCTTGGTTGCAAAAATTAATTTATTGAGAGTTATGGATATCTATAATTTACTATGTTATTGCATTATCATGGAGATGGATCTGATCTGAACCTAGTTGTAATGGACGAAGTAAGCTCTTGCCTGGAAGATGGTCCTATTTGTCTTGAAGCAGCCTCATAACTGGTGGTTTGTGGAACATCCTTGTTTCCCCTTGGCATTGCCTGAAAAGGCAGTGTTGAGTGCTGCCATGAGCTGGACTTGGGTGTGAGTTGACTTGATTCTAATAGACAATGTTATATGTGCACTTGCCCCGTCAATGAAAGGATTAGTTTCATGTTCTCATTTTGTTTGAGACCGTAATTAATATATATAGAAGTTGATATCACTGAACAAATTTGCATGAATAACTAAATTAGTGGTGTCAAGCTATTATTATTATTATTATTTTCTTTTTTTTTTTAAGAAGAAACATACAAATATCATCCATTAGAATAATTATAAGAGTGAATAAATTGTTAGCAAAAGTTAAAGATTCCTTTGATGGATCACAAAACTCTATGCATTATATATTGACCAACTCATAAAAGCTATGGAAAACTCAAACATCAATGCCAATAGTATGAAATTAACCCAAAACCGCTTCCTAGTCTAAGTGAATGAATTAAAAAGAAGTATCCTTGAAAACTTTAGAAACTGATGCCCAAAGAGAAGTAAACGAATTTTGTCCCCTGGAATAATTATGTCTTCTTCAAATCTATTTCAAAGATGTTTTTGTTCCTTTCCGGGCAAATCACCAAAAAGTAGCTAAACAATTCCACAACACTTTGGCCGTATCTCCTTTACCAAAAGCAAAAAATGTTTTGAATGAAAGTCACTATAAGGGGCTGGAATGACCCACTTAAAGTTTGTACCATAATCTTAAAGGAAAACTACAATGCAAATTATTGGACTGGGGCTTTGCTTGTTGGTGTGAGTTTATCTTGATTTATGAGTTTATTGGTTGGATTGGAAGTTATTTGCATTGAATCACTATGTATTTATTTACACAAATCTTGATACATTATTGTGTTATCAAATATTTTTTCTACATACTTTTAATTATAGTAATTCTTGTACCGCTACATATTGCTTTTGCATGATGGTGCAGTTTGCTGCTAATCTTAGTACAAACTCCTATTTACTTTGTTCATATTGTTGTAATTGTATTATTGCAGATTAGTAGAGATTGTCAGGAGTTAGAGCCCTCTATTGGTGAGCAATTGGCTTCCTTGCTTTATCTCGAACCAGATAGTGAACTTATGGTATGTTATATATTTTTAACATGGAGAGATATAGCAGAAATTATTAGAATAGTTTTGGACAAAGTAAGAAAAAGGAAAAAAGTGACATGAATTTCTCATATTTTTTCAGATAGCAAATTCCCTGAACATGACATGTATTAGTATTTCTAAAGTTTATAGTCAAATCTCATGCTTTTGAAATAGGAATATTGTATGTATCTTGTTATGCTTCTTGGTTTGTGATGCACTGGCATGTGCACATGCACAGAAATACACCAAGAATTGGGCATCTTCCCTCTTATCAGAAACAAGATATTGATAGTGTAGACGTATGAATTTGCGTTGTCCGCAACTCAAAAGCTCAAAGTAACCATAGAAAAGATTGTGAACTAGAATCATATGATCTTTAATTAACCCTGATTCTACTATTTTAACTAACAAAGTTTGTAGTTTCTTCTTTTGTCAAAAAAATAAATTAAAAAATTAAAAAAGGGTCTAATGACTTTGATTGCTTGTCTAGCATAGCAGAGATCATCTCTCCTTCATATTCTGTTCGCGCAACTCTCATCCCGATCGCACTTTGGTTCCCAAGATAATACCAGCCTCCAACCTTGAGGGGAATGAGCTTTTTCCAGTCGTGGTTTAGAACTTGGGATGTCTTTACACTAAATTCTATACCATATAATTATTATCATGATAAATACTTACAATTCCAATAACTCCCAAATGATCTTGGAAGTTGTTGGTTAACATATGTAAGTTGCTATAGCATGAGAGGACGGATCTTAGGAAATTTAACCTGAAATGAAAGGCAGATTCATTATTTTTCATTGTTTCTTATCAACGACATTATTTAGACTTTCTTTCTGAAGGGCTAGCATTAGACCAAATTTTTTTTTTTTTTGTTTGTTTTTTAATCTACTTTAAGTTCAAAAAAATATAAGGCATCTATAATTAGTTTGTATTCTTCATTTCACATTACTTTTTATTGTCATGGGGTAGACTTCTTGTACAGTCCATTTTGTACTTTCTGTGGATCAGTTCAGTAGCCAGGACATTTAATTTTAACCTAATAGGTTCTGGTGCTAAAAAAATTTGAGCGGCAGAACCATTATGGTTGAGAGAGTTGATGGAGATGGTGTAAAGCTTGATATTTTATTTTATTATAGCAAGCCCTCTTGATGTTTATTATATGCCTAGAGGCCAGAACTAAATGGCTCTGCATTTTGTGCTTCTTTCTGGAATTCAGGCTATATCAGTTGCAGCAGAAGCAAAACGAGAAGAGGAAAAAGCAAAGGGAGTCAATCCGGAGAATGCTGGGGATAACCCAGACATCGTCCCATTCGAGGACAATGAAGAAGAGGAAGAGGAAGAAAGTGAAGAGGAGGATGAGAGCTTCGGATCTGCAAGTCAGGGCAGAGGGAGGGGCAGAGGAATGATGTGGCCTCCTCACATGCCTCTAGCACGTGGGGCTAGACCAATGCCTGGGATGCGAGGTTTTCCGCCTGTTATGATGGGTGCTGATGGATTTTCATACGGACCTGTTGCACCTGAGGGTTTTCCAATGCCAGATATGTTTGGTGTGGCTCCCCGTGCTTTTCCACCATATGGTCCTAGGTTTTCTGGTGATTTTACAGGGCCAACTGGCATGATGTTTCCTGGGCGACCTCAAACAGGGGGTGTGTTTCCAGCTAATGGATTTGGGATGATGATGGGTCCAGGTAGAGCCCCTTTTATGGGAGGGATGGGGCCCAATGCTACAAATCCTCGAGCTGGTCGGCCAGTTGGTGTGCCCCCGATGTTTCCACCTCCACCATCATCCTCTCAAAACACTGGCCGTTCTTCTAAGAGAGATCAAAGGGCACCAAATAATGATCGCAATGACAGATATAGTACAGGGTTAGACCAGGGCAGGGGTCAAGAAATGGCTGGTCCAGGTGGGGGACTGGACGATGATACACAGTATCAACAAGAAGGATTAAAAGGACACCATGAAGATCAATTTGGTTCTGGAAACTTCAGAAACGATGAGAGTGAGAGTGAGGATGAGGCACCAAGGCGGTCCAGACATGGTGAGGGAAAGAAGAAGCGGCGAGGCTCAGAAGGTGAGGCGGGCAACAGTTCAGATCACTAGTAGATGCTATCTACCGAGCAACAGATTGCAAAACTGCTAACCAGAAAAGCGAGTTTGCCCCCGACATTCTTCCCTCCCACCAAATACCTACTTTATTGTAGAACGCGACTAAACTAATCAATTCCCAGTGATGAATTCTTTGTTTTGTAATTCATAAATTTCAATGAGGGTCTATTCCCATTGTGTGGGGGTTGGGGGCAAAATATTCAAATAACTGTTAGATGTGTGCATATTTTTGTAACCAAATGAAGAGAATGATAATGCTATTTTTTTTAACATTTCACCAAATCACATATCATCAGAAGAGCACGAAGTAGATCTTATTCTGATTGATTATTTCATCTGTACCAAAGAAAAGGGAGAGAAATAGTAACTGTCTTTTCTTTATCTTTTATCTTTTATTTTTATTTTTTAACATTTTTGGTTTCCTTTGATTATACATTTATTCTTTGATGGCCAAGGTTCTTCTGGAAATTTGCAGTAACTATAGTAGGCCATTGAAGATTTGGTTGGCAGTGACATACAAGTGATTCCTTTGATTTGGTTGGTTGTATAGATCTTATTCTAAATTAATTATTTCATCTTTACCAAATAAAAAGGAGACAAATAGTATTTTTGAAATTTTAACACTTAAAATAAACTAGAAGAAGTTGGAATTTTGAGTTTCTTCCAATAGACGTAAAATAACTTATTTTAAAACTTATGAGATGTAATCAAACAACTTGAAATAATTTTAAAAAACAAAGTGAGAGTTTCAAATATTATGGAAAAGAAAATGGAGATGTGTTTGATTTTGCCATTTCCCTTATTTTTCTAGTAAAAGGTGCAGATGCTGTTCGGTTATCATTCTTAATCTTTCAATATAGAAACTTTAAGCACCCACTCTCTTCTGGATTAAACAAAAATTTTCCCTCTTGTATTCTCCAACCAATTTTAATACCCATTATACTATGTCAAAAAAATAAGTGGTATTTTGAAATAATTTTATCGGTTATGTAAATAATGAATTTCGTATTTTTATATAAATATATCAAATACATTTTCAAATGTTGTTTTCATTTTTCTTTTATTTTCAACATTCTAAAAAAATAGAAAATAAAAATGCAAAATTCATATAAGAACACAACTTAAGCTTTCTTAAACTTTTGGGAAATAGACACTAGAAACCCAAAAATTTACTTCGTCCGCAAAAACAATAAATATCTTTAAAAGCTCTTTAAAGAAGTTAGAACTAGAGACATCATTTGCTATCAATAAAAAAAAAAAAAAAAAAAAAACTCTTTTGGATTAGTAAATTGTTTGATATTAAAATTAAATCTTTCATCTTTATCGATCCAATAGTATTGAAAAATGCTAGACGGCAATAAAAGCCAGTTTGATATTTTTGTGATTTATAATAATCCTTGTTATTTGAATTAAAGATAAGAAATAATTATTTAAACAAACCATTTTTTAAGGTCAAATTAAAAAATAACTCCTATCAAATTTATCCCAACTTTCACCCTACATAAACTAATATTACTGCTGAAGACCACAATTGTAATTTGTAAGAGGAACGCGGAATAAATATAAAAATTATAAAAATCAAATTTTATAAAAATTAGTCTTAAAAACCTTTGGTGGAGGTCATGGCTGTAAATTGTTAATTCAAATTTGTCTAAAGAAATAAATTTTTGTAGTCCCAAAGAAAATAATTTTTTTAAATTAATTATAATGCCATTTTCTAAATGGGATTTTTTTTTTTTAATTTTAGCTTTACGAAAAAACCCTTTTGTAAAACCTCTAAAGAAATTAATACCAAACAAGATTTAAAACATTTTTCTAAAATGTTAAAATATTTCCTAAATTTTTTTTTTAATAAGAAAATTCAGTTCAAATACTTGATATATAACATCATTTTTTTCTGAAAAAATAATAATACTACTAACAATAAAGAAATAAATAAATAAGTACTTCTATATAAAAAGTTCTTGCAACTCAAAAGCACTTTATTCAAAATCACTTACAAAAAGCACACAAATAAGTTTGAATCTAAAAACCCGACCCGGACCCGAACCCATAAATAAACAGACCCTAATCAATTTGCTTGCCGCTTAACCCCTGTTGTCCATTCGGATGGAAAAACCCTGCAGCTTAAACCCTAATTCACCTTTCTTTCAAATCACCATTCCTCACTTCTTTTAAAATATACATTAAATAAAACATCAAACTACATTATTATCTTTCAGTAGTTTCATCCAACTGTTGAATCATGAAGTACAAAAACACCCAGAAGAAGATGGGTGGTTCAGCCCACAAGGGAAAGAACAAATCTTCATTAAACCAAGACCCCTTTTTCGAGGGCGAGACGAAGAAGAGGAGAAAATTCAATTATGATGACGATGACATTGACTCTGGAGAATCGGAAGACTATGATAATGAAATTGGGGGAGGTGGGTCTGATGATAGCGAGGTGGAGGAGACCGCGGATGAGAAGAGAAAACGGGTAGCGACGGCGTATTTGGAGAAGATAAGAGAGATTGCGAGGAGGGAAAAGGAGGGGGAGGAAGAGGATGGAAGGGATGAGGGAGAGAAAGAAGGCGAAAGAGATTCCCTTGTTGCAAAGATTTTGCAGCAGGAACAGTTGGAGGAGAGTGGGAGAGTTAGGAGAGTGATTGCTTCAAGGTAATATTGGTATAGTGTTTGTTTGTTTTCTTTGTTTATGAAGTTTTTATATCGTAGGCAATATTTTTCTGATAGGAAACTCAAGCAAACTTATAAAAATTCGAGAAAGATTTACGAAGTAGTGAACAACTTTACAGGGTATATCTATACATGGATGGGATATAACGGCTCAGAAAACAAAAACTTACTGAAGAAATAGGACATAATAAAGGGTCATGAAAGTGTTGTATGCAATATTCGGTGGAATGCTTGATGGGCTATGTTGTTGATTGGTATTTTTTAGCATTTGATTGATTATTTTTGAAGTTGGAGTTTCTGTTGGATTTGATTTGGTGCTATGATGGCCATGTTCAGTTCTGAACACAATACCTTGAATTGGGTTGGGCGTATTTTTGGTTTAAAAAGATAAATGTGGATTGAGAGTGTTGGTGTTTTGGGTGTTAGTAAGTATGGATTTGGTAGACATTGGATTCTTTTGAACTTAGGGTGCAACTATGGCTTTGATTGAATTTAAGTTCAAATTCTTGATCCCCGTAGTGTTTTGTTATTGTATTTTTTATTTTAGCTTGATACACGGTGCTTCTTTTTTCTCTTTTTGGGTGCTTTAGTTTAACAACTGCATTTCAGGGTTCAAAGCCCTCAAAAGATTGATGAGTTCCGGGTTTTAGTGAAGCATCGGCAATCTGTTGCTGCTGTAGCTCTATCTGAGGATGATTCAAAGGGCTTTTCAGCTTCCAAAGATGGCACCATTTTACATTGGGATGTTGATAGTGGGAAAGTTGTGAAATATTTATGGCCTAGTGAGGATGTGCTAAAGTTCCATGGTGCCAAAGATCCACAAGGTCGAGCTACAAAACATAGTAAACAGGTTTTAGCATTGGCTGTTAGCTCTGATGGTCGGTATTTGGCTAGTGGAGGATTAGACCGCCATGTTCATTTGTGGGACACCCGTACACGAGAGCATATACAGGTAATGCGTTTCATTTATTCATTGTCAAACAATATGCAAGGTGATTGGAAATTATTTGGGGTATGAATTCAAACATTGATAACTATATTGCATTCAGCTGTAGGAATCCCTGGACATATAATAAATCAGTAGTGGAGCTTCTATTGCTCTAGCAGGACCTGTATACTGTTTGACACTTATGTTTAGCATAATTAAAAAGATTTACTTGGTATTCTAATTGTCTAGCATTGTCCTGTGGCCCGTTAACTTACATGTATGTTGATATGCCAGTTTTAACTGCAATTCCCTCAAAACGTGACACTAGTTCTTTTGCATTGGGTAGACTCTTCATGTAGCCTATCCATGGTTGTTAGTTTTTCACATGCACTATATTTGATATATAATGCTTTGTCCGACTCTGTTATAAGCATTTATCTTGGGTTCATGACATTTTGGTTTCTTTCTTCTCTCATGCTATTCTCATCTTTAAATTCTGTTTTATAGGTCTTTCCAGGACACAGAGGGCCTGTGTCTTGTTTAACTTTCAGGCAAGGAACTTCTGAACTTTTTTCTGGTTCATTTGATCGAACGGTCAAGATATGGAATGCAGAAGACAGAGCTTATATAAACACTCTATTTGGTCACCAAAGTGAAGTATTGACCATTGACTGCCTACGCAAAGAACGGGTATTGACTGTTGGACGTGATCGGACTATGCAATTGTGGAAGGTAAACAATATTTTCTTCAAAGGACTCCTTAAGGTTTGCTAATTTAAATATTTGCATGATCCAAGTTAAAATCATGGAGCAGCTATTTTAGGGTGGGTTTTATTTTTATTTTTTATAGTGTAAAACGGAGTTTGCATTCTGTTGCAAGTATATGATTAAGAAATCTTTTATGCACTTTGCAGTTGCCATTTTTTTTTTTTTTTTTTTTTCAGTGGTAACCTTTTCACTGCATTTCTGGTCATATCCTCACTTAACCTATTCTGCTAAATAGGTCCCTGAGGAATCACGTTTAGTATTTCGTGCTCCTGCTTCATCTCTGGAATGTTGTTGCTTTATCAGTAACGATGAATTCTTGTCTGGCTCGGATGACGGAAGTGTTGAGCTTTGGAGTGCACNCAATATTTTCTTCAAAGGACTCCTTAAGGTTTGCTAATTTAAATATTTGCATGATCCAAGTTAAAATCATGGAGCAGCTATTTTAGGGTGGGTTTTATTTTTATTTTTTATAGTGTAAAACGGAGTTTGCATTCTGTTGCAAGTATATGATTAAGAAATCTTTTATGCACTTTGCAGTTGCCATTTTTTTTTTTTTTTTTTCAGTGGTAACCTTTTCACTGCATTTCTGGTCATATCCTCACTTAACCTATTCTGCTAAATAGGTCCCTGAGGAATCACGTTTAGTATTTCGTGCTCCTGCTTCATCTCTGGAATGTTGTTGCTTTATCAGTAACGATGAATTCTTGTCTGGCTCGGATGACGGAAGTGTTGAGCTTTGGAGTGCACTGCGTAAGAAGCCTGCTTACATTGTGAAGAATGCTCATCCTTTGTTGGCTGGCCACAAGAATACTGAACAAAATGAGAACAGCAAGACCTCCAATGGTCTTATGGGTAAATCTGCAGTATCTTGATCTGACTCTGATTAAAAAATTATATGCTTTTTTTTTTTTTTTTTTTTACTATAATTTTCTTAATTTCATTCTTACTGCTGGCTTTGAAATCTGGAGATTCTATCTTTTGAATTTAATTTTTGTTTTGTGGGAAAAATGTATACATGATCGAAAGGCATGGGCTCATTTTTCAACATGGAAATAGTATGTTTATACGTTGAAAATTCATGAAAACTTATTCAAAGATATGACCATACCCATGAATGTTTGTACAATAATAATTTTAAACTTATTTGCCAACTTTAACAGTGTGTTTACTTATAAAACAGCCATCACACTTACAAGTATGTGAAATATTCATAAAAGCATTTTTACAGCACCTGCAAAGTTTTTCTTATTGTTTTCACAAATAAAGGTGCAGTCTTCTGTTACCGCCTATATATGATTGTTAGACAAGAAGTGGACATGAGTGTTGTGTCATCAAGTGTTTGACATGTTCAATCTTCATTATGAGAAGTTTCATAAAGATTATAAGAAAAAAGAGACTATTTTTTATGCATCAATTAGTTCTTTTGTTATGTTTCTGTTTTACCCTTCTATTGTTATTTGGATTTTCCATTTTCCATAGACATATCAATATGCTATTAGTTTTCACAACAAGAAGGAGAATAAGTGAAGAGCTTGCTTTTATATTTGATCTTAATGAGTACTTTCCATTAGTTGGGATTCTAATTGGATGCTGACTTTCATTCTTCAGAGAATGGTGATCATAATCCTGGAATCTATAATTTCTCATCAGCATATTCCTGGGTGAGTTCAATCAGTGTATGTAGAGGCAGTGATCTTGCTGCATCAGGAGCTGGTAATGGTTCTGTCCGTTTATGGGCTATTGGAAGTGAAACCAAGGACATTCGACCCTTATACGACCTTCCATTGGTAAGTTAACCCCATATGTAATGGTTCTGTCCATCTATGTTCTCTTATGGTGGCTGTTAATGAGATGTAGCTGTATGTATTTTGCAGTCTGATAACTTGTTGATTATATAATTAATATGAAACAAGATTTGTGTGAAATTTTTTTTTTTTTTAAAAAAAAGGGTAAATTAACCTGGCAAAATTTCATAAATGGAAGATTTTAAAGTTCAGCAGGAGAATAAAATCAATTTGTCATGATAAAAACCCTCGATCTAATGAATTGGTCTGGAAAATTTTTTTAAATTTTTATAAACCATGTGTTTNGTGAAACCAAGGACATTCGACCCTTATACGACCTTCCATTGGTAAGTTAACCCCATATGTAATGGTTCTGTCCATCTATGTTCTCTTATGGTGGCTGTTAATGAGATGTAGCTGTATGCATTTTGCAGTCTGATAACTTGTTGATTATATAATTAATATGAAACAAGATTTGTGTGAAATTTTTTTTTTTTTAAAAAAAAGGGTAAATTAACCTGGCAAAATTTCATAAATGGAAGATTTTAAAGTTCAGCAGGAGAATAAAATCAATTTGTCATGATAAAAACCCTCGATCTAATGAATTGGTCTGGAAAATTTTTTTAAATTTTTATAAACCATGTGTTTCAATGAGCCATTACTTTTATCTTGCTTATGGCTTATACTTCAGTGGCATATTTTTCTTGGTGTCTTTACAATATTGGTTTTATGCATAGCAATAATACTACACATTCCAACTGATGTGTCTATGTGGTGTTGAGGTGTAATTTGGTAAATGGCATGGCAATGCCAAATTAGATAACACATAATTTGGGATGTGAATTTTGGATATATTTTGGGACATTTAGTATTACTCTTATGCATAGTACCTGCCTTATATAAATAAGCTAGAATTGAGCCTCTTAACTTTATTTTTTCAAGTATCGATCCTTCTCACTGCTTCTATTTGGTACTTATGCATCGAGTCATACAATTTAAGTGGTCTCATAACTTAATAGGATCTCATTTAATGCTTAAACTGAATCTTATGTGCAAGACAGGTTGGGTTTGTGAATTCCCTTGCTTTTGCGAAATCTGGACAGTTCCTTGTTGCTGGAGTCGGGCAGGTGACATGTTGAATATATTTATATATATTGGCCAGTTATTCAAAAACAATATATTATTTGAAATTAGAATGGTTTAGATCTGATGCATTAAAATACATCTGCAACAGGAACCTCGTCTCGGAAGATGGGGAGGTCTTCGACCGGCTCAAAATGGAGTTGCTGTTCATCCCCTGACACTCTCACAATAGGGTTTGACAAATGATTTTCTAATCTCCAATTTTGACTTAGCATGAGTTGAGAAATCAAGTGAAAGGAATAGCATGTTTGTTTCTTTTTCTTTTTTTGTCCAAATTTATAAATTATATGAGTATAGCCCTTTGTATCTCCATTTTTCTGATCATATCTGTTTCCTGTTGTATTTGTTCACTTGGACTTGAAAAAAAAATAGAAGATCAAATACATTATGCAACATACATCTTTTTTCATACAGTTTTAGAGTTTCCATGAAGGATGGATGGGCAAGTGAAATAAAATATTGATTAATTTTTCAAGGGTGGTTCATAATTCATTTTGTACAATGACTTGATAGAAATGATATGTTGAAAGTTAAACATTCAAAACTTCTTTTTCGTGGCATTTGGTTTTTGCAAAGCAATAAAGAATTATGCAAGGATTTTATTTAATTATGCATTGGCAATAGTAAGATTCTTCAAAGGGCTTATTTTAGTGAGGTATTTGTGAAAAAAAATTATGGTTGTTTGATTCGGAAAATATAGAAGAGCTTTTTAATATTAATTTACCGAAAAAGGGATAAGTCAGAGCAAATAAAATGGTATGGAGATATTTTTGAAATTCAATACTTTAAATTAGTCAAAAAAGGCTTTCTCATTAAAATTTTAAAATGCAACCGCACAGTATACAAAAATTTCAAGAGTGCGATAGAAAGCAGTCTCTGGCTGGCCTTTGCCTGTACAACCTCATTCCACAGCTGAAATGAAGTTGATACTAATTTCACCAAAATATTTATTCAATAAAGAAACCGGAAGAGAAAGATTCTTAAAATCATATCATCAATTCTATATTTGACATTATGAAAGAAGGAGAATCATATATAAATATAAACATATTATTGTACTGAAAATGCCGTGTACGATTCGGTTCACAAATTCCATTTCTGAATCATCCCTACCTAAAAGCTAAAATTAATTGATTAAATGTTGCAATACTTGTATCCCTTATCTTCTCAATTTGAAGTTGGTTGGCAATGGCTGGGGAAAAAGAATCATCAAGCCCTACTTAGACAATGTACAGAAGAAGGCTCTAAAAGTACAGTGGCCAATCTTTCAAATATTCATCTTCCCGCTTTGTCCAATATTGTGCAGTGTGAGTTAGCCCAATTAACTCGGTAATTCTGTTGAATATACATCAGTTTTCTGTTTCTTTCACTGCCTCTTCGCTCTTGTTTACTTCAGGAGTGCCTTGTGCTGCTTCGCTCTTGTTTACTTCAGGAGTGCCTTGCGCTGCTTCTACCACTGTTTTCGCCTCATCGGAAGTAATTGGTTCTGGACTTGGTTTACCATCGTCTGGTTGTGGAATTTCTACAGGATTAGAACTAGCACTTTTATTTTCATCTTCTGTTTGTGATAATTCTCCAGTAGGCGTTGCATCAGCATTTGCTATTTCATTGGAAGAAGAGGAAGAAGGTTCAGAAGCATCTGGGCCACAATCAACAACCTCATCTCTCGTTTCTACTTGCACCTCACCATTAGGCACACTAACAGGTTCAGCTGCATCAGATGGATTACTGGAATCTGGAGTCTCCCTCCATTCAACCCAAACAGTAGGCTTTTCAGTCGCACTGGGTCCTGTTTCTTCAGAATCTTCAGGCAGATTGACTACATCAGTATCTTCTGATTTTGTTTCTGGTACGGCAGGAGATGTTGCAGTGTCATCCAAGTCTTCATCTTCCCCAACAACTTCATTATCACCTCCACGGTTAGTAACAGCAGCCTCTTCATTATTAGGAGAAGGGGAAGCAGGCGATCCAGTGGAACGGTCATTGTTGACTCTTTCCTCCTCAAAAGCAAACCAATTGGAATTTGTAAAAAGAGAACCACTGCAAAGGCCAAAGAAGAAGCATCAGTTACCAAGTCCAGAATCAAGATCATATGTAAAGAGGAAAGAAACTTGAGCAATGGTAACACTGATTATAAATGCAAAAAATTACTTAAAGCTAATGTTATCTATATTAGAGGGCTTCAAGAAAGGAACAATCCAAATCATTTTTCTTCAATTAAAACTAATAGACTTTGAATGGTAAAGCAAAGCCAAAATAGGTAGCTGCAGCAAACATCCAGGCATTCAATCCCAAGAAATGTTGCAAAACTGAAAAACATTCTTATCCAAGCACTAGTTAGACTGGAGTTCATTTCACACGCACATTCTCCACATTCAAATCGACCAAACAGACCAGGTGTGTTCCTCAAACATCAGTCATTCTTTGCTGAACTAACTAGTCAGTCAGAACCTAAAATATTCCACATAGCCACAACGCAAGCAAAGTAGGTGCTCTTATTCTAATTCACAAAATTGGGGCTACTAGTTCAAAAGCCAATGTAATAACCCCCAAAAAAATAAAAAGGTTATGAGCGACATGAGCGACATGGCCTATATTTCAAGATATAATTATTATTTTTTCCGTTGATTATTTGCTATATTAATAAAAGTGAATCTTTCAGCATAATAACCACCTTTTTATCTACTTGTAACTAATGAAATTTTGATGAGGTTTATAGGTTTAATAGAATGCCTTGTATCATTTGTATTCAGAATAAGACTTACAGATCTAAAATTTGCTTGGATACTAAATGAACAGAAAGGAAGATCAAATAAGAGCTTTCAACCTACCTTTCTTGGTTGTCTCCCAGACGCAGAGAAGAAATAACAACTTCAGCAGATTCATCATCAAAGTAGACATCCTGTCAAGTATCTCCATCAGAAAATATCCACTACTCAAATATTTCTTCCTTTAACAAGACAGAACAAGTTCTGTAAGTTATAGCTAGAAACTAGAATAGATTTGTTTTTTTTTTTAAAAAAAAAAAAAAGTTGTTTTTAACACTCTTCATACTAAGCCATCAACTGGGAAAAAAAAAATATTGCTGTATATCTATAACAGACCAATGACTCTTATCATCATAAGAGTCAGTAGAACTTGTTTAAACTACTTTTGGCAAAATATATGGTATATAGATAGAATATCTAATTAACTTAACATCTTCAGAAGTACGATCTACATTCTTCATAGTAACTCCGATAACAGTAATGCATGAATGACTCAAAGATTTTTCTTAATACGAAACTGTATAATTTTTGATAAATTCAAAAATGGATCTACAAGTGAACATGCTGTCTAAGAGAAGCCAAAAAATTGTTGCTCTCTACCCACCCAGGGAATCTAGGTTCATAAACTCTCAATGTGTAAAGT
This sequence comes from Pistacia vera, assembly GCF_008641045.1. Lineage (NCBI taxonomy): Eukaryota > Viridiplantae > Streptophyta > Magnoliopsida > Sapindales > Anacardiaceae > Pistacia > Pistacia vera. The sequence goes on from NW_022196043.1 coordinate 650,568, forward strand.
TCAGGAGTACAATAATTCACAGAAAAATACCCCCAAAAACATAAAGACAACCCAAATAAATAAATAAATAAATAAAAGAAACAAAAACAAAAATAAAAGAGAAAGAAGGAATTAAATAGAAACCAATTAATTATGCAAACAATGTTTAGCCTATAATGTCCTTTACATGCAGACATCAAATAACTTAATTCAAATAGGATGACATAGTGAATTTTTTCCAATATGATCAGTAAGAAAACTTAAAGCGGCATCACATGACACTTCTCTATAGAAAAGGTTTGATATAATTTTGTTATGCCTCAGCAAAAAGCTCCAATGTTGACATAACCAAAGATTGCCATGTCAAACAAGAAGAATCGAGCATGGACTGATTAAAAATCATTGCAAATAATGATTATGATGTCATCATCNAGTAAGAAAACTTAAAGCGGCATCACATGACACTTCTCTATAGAAAAGGTTTGATATAATTTTGTTATGCCTCAGCAAAAAGCTCCAATGTTGACATAACCAAATATTGCCATGTCAAACAAGAAGAATCGAGCATGGACTGATTAAAAATCATTGCAAATAATGATTATGATGTTGTCATCATAATCATAATCACAATAATAAACAGAAACAGAAAATAAAACAAACAGCGTTGGGAAGGCAAATGCTGAAACAGATACTAGCAAGTTATTCTCTTCATAATCAATAAAGTGAAAATGAAATATAATTGTATCTCATACCTCATCATCTCGCTCAAGAGAGCCGTGTGCCTGAAATCCATTAAAAATAAATAAATAAATAAAATTAGCAAGCAGTGCCAGCTTCACAGGATCTCAATGAAAAGGGAAACTCACATTAGTCAAAGAAAAACTACTGAAAAAGGAAAAGCAACTTGGAAAAAAGAAGTGAAGTAACCAAAAAAAATTTATTGTTGATAATCTTGAATTAATATGTTAGAATTCAATAAATTAATAAATATCACAGATGCATGAAAATAGCATTACAGGTATTACATAAACGACACACTGATTCCAATCTGATACCTAAAATAAAAGGATAGGAAAAAGAAGACAAGATAAATTTAGGTTACGATGGTACAAACATCCGTTTAAGCATTTGCATTAGAACATCCACATCACAATAATATATCCCCAAGAAAAATGGCTTACCACAACTTTTGAACCCATTTCCAAGATAGGAGAAACTATCTCAGTCTAACCATCAACATCAAAGAATAATGCCCCTTACATGATAATATATGCAGAGATACATACTTTGAAAAGTAAAAAAATGCCGGGTATTGTTGGTCCTAAACAAAGATTCCAACCCTCTTTAAAAAGAAACAGTATCATTTTATTTCTATCACAAAGAAGATACAAACATTGAGATGGACCAAAAGTCCTCTTTAAGATTTACAAAAGGTCAGACATTTCTCTACAATATTGAACTATAAAAAATCAGCCTCTAACTTTAGTGCAAAAGAGCTTCCAAAAGAAAATTAAGAATCCTTGAATTCTTTAGTGACTGTCGCCTGTAATGATGCTAAGAAACAAATTCTATTCCAAAATGAAAACAGAGTTTTGATTCGGATAAAAGCAAATCTCTTCATCCCCAAGAACTGCTTAGGTTACTTCACAACAATTATATATAAAAGAGAGATGACAAGGAATGAAATACACATTAGAAGGGCATAACAACCAGCAATGTTTGCTTATAGGAGAGACTTTTAAAAGTATAATTTATAAACATTTAAAACGTAGGTGTGATTTCTGCAGTCTCAAATAATTAAAGAAAGAACAAAATTTGATATTTCAAATGCCATCTTGAATTTACTGCTTGATAGTTTTATTTAGATGTGTAGAAAAGAGAACAATAGAACAATAGAATGTTAGTTCATACCACTTCCAGACAAATGCACGTGGATTTATGACTAGAGAAAAGCCAATCAAATGCTTCACTAAAATTGGTCTTTATACAAAATCCAAACACATGTTAATGAGGTAGAAGGCACAATAGAAGAAAAATCATCTTAAAAATCTTTGACACTAATTCCTATCAATCTATCATAACCATAAACAAAGGCTTTTAATCTTTTCATGCCTTACTGCATGGATATTACTCATTCTAGAATAGGTAATCTGTTCCCTAAACATGGCAAGTCTGCCTCATACCTTCGCTTGGTATTTCCCAGACCCACCAATTCAAAGGCCAATACCTAGCTTGAAAAGAGGCCATGACTTCTGTTGATCATACAAAAGCGATATGGCTCTGCAATCGTGTCTCTGTTGGTAACTTATTTGACTTGTTGCAATTATAGAAATATATTTATTCTCCACCTTCATACTTTCCCTTCTTATTATATTTATATAGTTAATTAATATTTATTTGATAAGAATAAAAGAATTAAAAAATGTATTACAATTAGAGTACTCAAAAAGCTCTAAAAAGCACCTCATCAATATCATCATTGTTGTAAATGCCATATCGAAAGGCCTGGCTCAAGTTATTTGCCAGGGCTGCAACATCATAATCTCTATTTTGGTAATCTTCATCATCACTATCTCTATTCCGGTCATGTAGAGCTGTAGGCCTCCTGTTTAAACAGATAAACCATCCCTATATTAATAAAAGTAAATAAATTCACATATATTATATTCAATACAAGTGTACCAACCATTACAGAATTCTAGAAGGGACAGTAGCACATAAATGCACCAACCTCATTCAAAAACATAAAATTTCCGCCATTCCCAAAACTTTTGAATGGGAGTAACTAATTAGAGAAATAAAAAAATAGTAATAACAATATATAAGGGCCAAGACCTATATCTGTTGCGCATCTCACAATTAACAATGCCAAAATAGATGGAAACTAGAATTATCAACCAATTTGATGCAACATTTAATGAAACGAAACTTCTTACTAATCCTGTAGACACACACACACAAATAAAAGAACTATTAAACTAACCTTGGTATTCCAAGCAACAGAATTAATTACAATAGCCCACGAATTCTTCTAACTACTCTGAAAATACATGTAATGTAGCCAACATTGTTGCACTTCCATTAGTAAATAATGGATAAGCTTGTATAAAAGGGAATTGAAGTGTTTTTAATGATATCTATATCTCTTAACTTTATTTTTCTGTGGACTACTAGTCCACTCTTTTTTCGGTAAAATATTTCCTATTCCCAAAAAAAAGGACTAGGCACGGGGGTGCTGGGTTTGGTGTAGTTTTGTTCGGCTTCCACTAGAATGTGCAAATAAGTATATCATACAGACTAAGTGATACGGTATAAAAAAGCATGGGATGATTAATTAAGGACCATCTAGCCAACTGTTGATTCCAAATCTGCAAAATAAGCAATGGAATAGAGCAGCCAAATCACAACTGCAACAACACCCAGACTAAGTGATATGGAATACAAAAGCATGGGATGATTAATCATTAAACATAACCAAAATAACACTGAAATTTTAAAACATAAATCCTTGCATATATGTTTATGGCTGTTGATCCAGAGAATGTATTAACAATTTCTATAAAGAAAATAATCACTACAAAATGGAAATTTGAAAAGAAACCATACAGAATCAAAACCATATATAAAGTGGCTAAACTTACTCCACATTTAGATGCGTAAGCAGAAAGATTCAGAAACAAAAAACCTTTGGCATGATCAGCAACATCATTTGAAAGAAAGAAAACATACCCGCAAGCCCACTGATATACATTCTCCACAGTGTTTCGCTTTGATAGGACATTTATTTGCCAATCGCTCCATTCACTGTTTTCCTATAAAAAAATAAAAGCCACAAATATAAATACAATAATAACTAAAATATTCAAACAATACTTAGAACAATAGATGTTTTTGCATTGGGTAAGTGATATATAGTGCAAGATAATCAAAATCAAGACACTACGCTTAAAACTACTGACAACGTGCTGCACATGACAAAAATAGTTGGGACACTTTATAGGAAGGGAGAGAGGACTCAACTCAAAGTTGGTATAATCTTTCAATCATTCTCAAATAAAATAGGCTCTAGAACGACTACAATGATAAATAAATAAAAGACCTATGAACTACTTACTATAACTTGACTTACAGTTGCACCAAGAAAATATTATTCTACTATATAACTAAGCCAATCAGATCCCAATCTTGACTTTACGTCTTTGCAAGCCTGAGAAAGAACTTTATTGCTAAGAAATATGGCCTATTAACTGATTAAACAATAGTAGAGATTGAGTAATAAACCTGCAAATATGCCTGAATCTCGTTGCCGTTATTTCCCAGCTGTACAAGTTTGTTAGATATGCGTGTTAAGTGTCCAATATTTCCTATCCTGGGCGGCAATCGACCCTCAGCAGGGATAGTTGGCTGTGGGAGAACAAAATATGTAAATTCTAACTAGCATACAGAAGGCAAAGTACAGAGCATAAGCAACAAGAACATGATAGAAAAAGTAAAAAAATAAATAAATATATAAGGCATATTAAGAAATGCCCCAATGAATAAATAAATAAGAGTAACATACAGATACAGGACAATTACCTTATTTGGATTAGCTTCCAAAGTGAAATTCCTCTCAGCTTCAAGAATTTTCCCCGCCAGATTGCAGTCATGAAGAAGATGCTTGATAAGAGGTGCATTTTTGCTCTCCAAACAAGATAAGATTATGGTCTCTACATGATGATGCAAAAAATTATTGTATGGGTACCTACAGTCACAATTACAAAACGGCATAAGGCCTGAGGTCTGATCATCCTCCATTGCATAGCAGAGCTTCTTTTAACTTACTCAAAGAACAAATCCAATATTCTTTTCACTGCACCAAGTCGAATTAATTCCTTCTCAGCTGCTTCACTACCAACTGTCAGCAATACTGAAAAGAACTCTACAATCTGAAAACATCCATCATCAATTTGTATTAAATAAGAATATAAAAAAATCGCTCATTAGCTTACTGTGAAAAAAAAAAAAATGGAAATTCAAGCTGGGGCTAGCTACAAAATAGTCATACAGTAGAAACTTCTCAAAAATCAGTAATAATCTACTTAGGCGAAGGACCAAAAAATAAGACAGCTTTTAAATCCTTAGAAAGACAGAAAAAAGACTAGATAAAAAACACATAAGACATACCTTCAGGCGATGTTTTCCAAGAGGTGGCTGCAACTTGCCATATGTAGTTAGCAAAACACTCTCCTCAGACGACACATCCAAAAGCTTTAGTAAATCACCTGCAGAATTGTACAACATCAAAATTCAGTGTCTTTAGTCATAAAAAGGAAACAAATTAGTAATATAAACAGACATTGCTCCAATCTGGCATCACCAAAGAATGGAAAACCTATTGACTAATATTCACCTAGGCTACTCAGCATTCCTTCAACCGTCTCTGGATTTGCAGTTACTGTGGGTCCATGAGTTAGCTGACGGTTGAACATATAGTATTGCCCCAATGTTAGCCTCTTAGGGTCTAACAAAGATATGCAGATAGACAAAGAGTTAACCAGAACAGATTTTGGCCGAGAGTCTTCCAAAGCATGACGAAATAATCTCCCTATAAAACTGCATGATACCATGGAAAAAGGAAATGACCAATAATAAGATAAGGGGGATGCCATACAGAACCATTAACAGTAATTCTGAGCAAAAATGGACGATAAAACAATACTTTGGACCAGCAATCTTAGCAGCAAGACCCGGGGGAGCAAATCGTGTTATAGAACACAGCGTTTCAGCTGCATTTGCATGCACCTCTGGACAATCCTGTGTCAAAAAAATATATATATCCATATAATACATACCAATGATTGCTGAATACTAATCCATAGTGTGAATACCAAATAGATCAAACATGCATTTTACTCTTTAACTTTACATGTCCAGCAGTGAGAAACCAAAGATGCATTGCTATAACAATTTGTGAAATATAGCATCTCATCTAGATAACCTTTAAAAGGGGTTCAATTTAAAAAGACCAAAAATCTTAGAAAATGCAGCAGCATTTGAAGAAAATGGCACCAAGGCACAAGGTAAATAAATTGGCAAATGACCATGTTAATGAGGTCTCCCAATATAGTCGATCATCTGAATACCCATAAACTACCTGTGATTTTTTATTTTGCTAGGAAACAAACATACTCTATTAAATAAGTATACGAAAATAGATATGTTGTCCACACAAAAAAGGGAAAGCTGTCTCTGAAACTCTTAACGTTCAAGAAACTATACAAAATGAAAAACACATCTCCTATTCCAAAATCATCAACCCTAAAAATAAAAAATCTCTAATCAAATTTGCACAAAAATCTTCCCCAGCTAGGTAATTGAAGCTTCCCAAAATGTTGAATAAAGAAAAAAGAAACATCTTGAAACTCTGAAGTAATAGATGCCCAAAGAGAAGCCCAAATTTTTACTTTTATCTGAAATAGACAAAATCTCTTCCCCGGTTGTATCTTCAAAAACTGTCCAGTTTTTTTCTAACAATATAGCTCAAAAAGTTGCCGTAACTGCAAAATTTCCATAACATAGCAGCAGCTCTTCTGCCTTCTAGAGCAACATGTCTCTTTCACAAAGCCAAAGAACAGTAAGATGGTATTGCCTAAATTAGATTAAGCTACCTGACATTTCCATCACCATGAAGCTTCATAATTCCAACAATGAATATCAAATGATAATCTAAAGATAATCTAGTCGAACAAAACTTGGAAATGAATTCCTTTATTTTTCCAGTAAATAACATTATGCGAACATTATTATTCCATTAATAACTGACTCAAATTGATTTCACTTAACTAGCTTTCAGAATTTCTCTGTATCACAAGATAGTTTTACACTCTTGATTAAGTTTAGCTTCCAAATTTTCTTTGCATATATAGCGTATATAAAAAATGATTAAATAACCCAATTATATGCTCTTAACATACAAAATTCTGGGAGCAAAATCCTGATCTTTAACGTTAACTTGTAGATATGCCTATTGTTAAAACTATCCAAAATTCATCACCACGTCTATGCATATCAAACCATATGTTTTATAACAACAACAACAAGGATTACCTTCATAGGCATAAATATATGTAAAGTCCCTCCAATGGGGGAAAACAGAGACGTGTTCAACATTAAGACAGCCTAGGGTGCGTTTGGTTCATTATTTTGGATAGGATGTTAGGAATAACATTTGATAGTTGAATAGAGGAGTATTACGAGATAAAATTTAAAAATTTATAAAAAAGCTCCTAGGTTTACTAATTTAATTAAACACCCCAACTGAATAAGGGTGTTCGGTTCTGGGTACCCTACACTTTTTGAAGGAACCGAAACCGACGGATCCTTGAAATTTGGAACCAGAACCGGAACCGACGGTTCTGGTTCCTAGGTACCCATAACCAGAACCTGTAACAGCAGTTCCGGTTCCGGTTCCGGTTCTGGGTACCCTGTAAAATTACATGACGCCCCAAAAGTTTTTTAAATAGCAAAAAAACCCTTAAAAACTTACAAATACCCCCCCCATCTGGCATTTGTTAACAAAAATAAAATTACAAATTATAAATTCAAAATTACAAACTCCATTACTTTGTAAAGGTAGATTCTCAAAAGTAAAACCAACTTACTGTAAATGTTATGAAATATAAATATAAATGTATTCACATTACTTTTTCTACAAAAGTTTTTATTAACTCCCATAATCTTTAATTTTATTTTATATTAGTCTCGGTTCCTGGTTCCTGGTTTTGGTTTCGGTTCCTAACTATAGGAACCGGAACCGCACAGTAACGATTCCAAAAATTTACAAATTTTTGGAATCGGAACCAAACCCAGGGTACCCGTCGGTTCCGGTTCCAACCGGTTCTTTTGAACACCCCTACGGCCCAACATATAAAATGAAAAAAATACCCCTACCACCTGCAGTGCCAAATTCCAGCCACCATCGCCGGAATCTAGCTGAAAAATCGCGTTATGACACAAACCGGTCGGATCTATGTTGTAACGCATCGTTATGGCCTTTTCCGGCCAGATCCACCACGGATCTGGCCGAAAAAGGACAGATCTACGGCCTGCTATGGCAGTCAACAGCCGGAAAAGGCCAAAACGACGGCCATCTTTGACCGTCAACGACGACCAAAGATATGGTCGTCATTTTCGGTCAACGTTGGCCAAGATTTGGCCGTCGTTTTTGATCAACGATGGCCAAGATTTGGCCGTCATTTTCGGTAGGAGTGTTCAAAAGCGGTTAACCGAACCGGTTAACCACTTTTCTAAACCGAACCAGATTTTTGGTTCGGAAAAATTCCCGAACCGAAACCAAACCGGTTAACCGTTTTAAAAAAAGCAGTTAACCGGTTTTCCCTTTTTTTTTTTTTAATAGAACTTTTTTTTTTTTTAAAATTTTGTTCTAAATTAAATTGTAAATATAGACAATACATTGGGAACTAAGAAAAAAAATTTGGGTTGGGATTTTAGATTGAGTGAATTAGGGATTTATTTTAGTTTAGGCTATTATATATATATATATATATATATATATTTGAAAAACCGGTTTGCGGTTAACCGTTTCTAATTTTTCCTGAACCAATAACCGAATCGAAAATTTGGTTTTTTTAATTTTTCGAACCATAACCAAACCGTTTTTTCGGTTAACCGGTTTTCCGGTTTGGTTAGTGGTTCGGTTAGGTTTTTGCATTTTTTTTAACACCCCTAGTTTTCGGTCAACGATGGCCAAGATTTGGCCGTCATTGACCGTCAACGACGGCCAAATCTGGCCTTTTCCAGCCAGATCCACTGTGGATCTGGCTGGAAAAGGCCAGATCGGTGAATTACCGACCAACTCCGGTCAGTAATTCACCGTTGTGGTAGATTCCGACTACCACCGATGGTGGTTGCCGGAATCTGGCAAGTATGGGTCACGGGACTGTTTTTGTTAGTTTTTAAACTTTTTTTTCAGGGGGTATTTAATGAAATTAATAACCTTATGGGGTCTAAAAGTAATTAAAAAAAATGGGTAATACTTCTAGAATAATGTGCCAAAGATTATTTGGAGAATAGGATTGGGAATATGGGCAGGAATAATGAACCAAACACGGCCCTAGTTTCTTCAATATGAATGCAATAGCAAGAAAATGTTGCAGTCACACCTTATCAAGGTATCGAAATCTAAGAATAGAAATTAAGGGGACAATGGAAGGAGCTTACCGAAGAGCTGAACTTGTCCACAATCATCTCTAGCACATTTGTTTCCTCTATCCACTGCATTGACTCGGTATAGTTTGTATACATGTGCTCATCAGCACCAATAAGACGTATTAAAACCTGTTTAAAAGATGTAGCAATTATAGTCATACAATACACAATATGGTTGCAATTGAATGTAACCAATAGAGAACTTTCAGCAAGCAATTAATATACAAGAAGCAACATATAAAGATGAACAACCAACCTCCATGATAGATGTAATACCAATCAGGTCTACTAGCCGAGGAATAATTTCTTGATGTGCCTGGATGACAGCATAAGAATGGCACATCAGCTTACTATACATCATTCAGAAACATTAAAAAAAATTAAATTAAACTAAATTAAGAAAAAAGTCAACTCATGGATGCATTGGGTGGTGAGAAATGGTTTCAACCCAGTGCTGTAAGAAGAATCTAAAGGTGAATAGAGAATTTGCCATCATTTCATTAAGTATGACTTGCAGAATCACAAATTAAATGTAATAACAACACTGCCAATCAGTACTCCTAGATATAAGTGTCAAGAAACACAGTAAGTGATATATACAGAGCATTCAAACTGTATCTTAAAATATCACTTCTTTTTAAAAATCAAGAAGAACAACCTCAAATTTCTTGGGACTGAAAATGGACAAGCCCAAGACTATTTTGTTTCATTACACTGATCACCTACATGAGGTATTACTCTCAGAAAAAAGCCAAATACTATATAACATTTTCTACATAAATTGATAAGAAACAGTTAAACTACATTAACGAAAAATGAAATAGGCATATTAGTGGACTATAAACAAAAAGATAAAAAACGTTGTAAACATGAACATACCCTTAGTGATTGCCAATAATAAAAGTCAAATATCAAACTCAATGGAAATCAAAGGCAGCTACACATCAATTAATGTATGCAACGAAGCTGACTTATAATTCATGAGTTAAAAATTTTCAATACCACACAACCATAATGTACATGATCCAACCCCAAAAGGTAAAGGAAATTCTGACTTTACACATGATGGGTTTTCTTGCAAACAAACAACAGTAATGGCATGCTCATTTCTGAGCAAGCACAATTTCAGCTCAATCGATTCATTAAAATTTCTACCAAAAATCAGACCAACATTCTGAATTGTAGTCAACAATTCACAAGCACCATCAACAGATAGCAACATCAACGCATCAATTTTCATAATTTTTCAATTTTTTGTTCTATAAAGACAAATGGGTCTTGACCTTCGGATAACAATGCAATATGAACTTATTATCAGGTATCTAAACAAGCATGGAAATACAATAATCCCAGAATTCTCATGATTAGTAAAACTGCAAACACCCAAATTCATAATTTGTACGGCTGCTGTAATAGCTCTACAATGACTACTTATAGACTGCAACACTCCATTACCTTCCATCACATCCTTATAGTAAAAGAAACAAGGGGCTTGCATGAACAAATACTGATAAGGGTTCGACTGAATAGAAGCCTATTCATTCAATAAGGACAATGGCGGAAAATAATCACAAAGAGAGCAAAAATCTTAACTCTAAAGAGCACAATGGCTAACACTTCCAGGAGTTAATAAATTAACATTTGTCATTAATACAGTTCACAATAACATCCTCTATAAAACTCCTTGTTCCAGTTATATTCCAAAGGCAAGAAGAATGATAAAATTATAAACTGTTCCATGCAGATTCCATCTTACAACAGTCATTAAAATATTGTTGCACAAGTGGAAAAGAATATTAAAAAAAATTGAATGAGATAACAGCTTAACTTACTTTAATATAATGCATAAAAGGAATTGTCTTCCGCAACAACAGACAAACCACAACCTACAAAGAAGACAATAGGGCCACATAAGAAGAGATAAAATGATAATTAGAATTTACCGAGAACCTCCAATGAAGAGGATATTGATAGTTCCTTCATCTGACATACTAATATCTTAAAAGTTCAGTATGAGGTACCTTGCTGAAGTACCCAGCCAGTAATGTGCTATGCAAGTTTTCCGGTTCCAAAAAGGAGAACAACAAATTCATCAACTGAAATAAGCAATGACCAGACAGTTCAGAGATTGAAGTCCTGGGAGATACAAAATGCACAGCTAGAAAGGAGCAGAGTTGGCGTCTTACCTCCTCATCCTCTACCAATGTCTTAAGGATGATATCAACTTCACAAGTAAAAATCTCACATGCAATAAAAGGAAACCTGCGTAATCAATAAATAAATGGCAATATCAACAACTGAATCCACACTGGTATACCATGTAGCAACAAGATTAATATGTTCATCCATCAAACCTACTTAAAAGTTCGCCTCTTTTCAGCATCCTCAGGAGCTTCAACCACAATATATTGAATCAGTTGTTCAACCTGAGCCCTTTCTCTCAAACTAGAAGACAAGAAAAAGAATGAAGATCAAATAACCAAAGGCTAGAATCTAAGAAACGAAATCTGTAAGGTAATAAGACTAAAACACCATTATCAACTGTCAAAAAAATCAATGGCAAGCTTGTAAAGAGAATTTGAGGGCTTAATTTTAGTGTGGCATGGAGAAGAACATAAAACAGATTAAATTTACAAGCATTCATGATTTTTTGTATGGTTTTTTTTTTTTTTTTTTTTTTTTTTTTTTTTTTTTTTTTTTTTCCCTAAAGAGAAAAGAAATAAATAAGAATCCTTCCTTGATACTTAAATAATTATGGTCAATAAAAATATTAGAAGTCATTATCCAAGGGCAGTCAGCACCCATGTGCACCAAGGCGTTAACAATATATCCTAAACACAGAAACTCTCGTGAGTAACATAAGATGAGAGAAAGGCCTTGAAGATTGGCAAGGGATTAGAATTTTAAGCCGGGCAAAAATGCTAGGAGACTCCAAAAAGGAATATCCCTCATGTAAATAAGCAAAAGCAAAGGGAAAAATATTAAGCACTTTAGATCCTGTAAGTTTAAATACCTCATTTTTAAAATTAATTACATTAAAGGTGCTAAGGAGCAACATCCTAGTGCGCGAGAACACTGAGTGAAACAATCAACTAAGGGAAAATAGAGCATCATCAGTAAATGAAGCAGCAAATCAATGAAAGAAACTATTGATCACAGCCTAGCACACAGGAAGTACACAACTATTCATTGTAAATCTTTCATGACAAATAGACACCATTTTGTAACCAACTCTTGCAGATACTAAAATAATTTGTGGCAACAAAGCCCACCATAATTACAGTATTTTTTTCTGACCTTTGGAAACAAAGGCCAATTGCAACTTATTAAAGAGAGGAAGGCTACATTTCACTTTTTTCAACTGAGGTCCACCAATCATCATATATTTAGAGAAGGATTTCTAGCAATCTCATAATATTAATCCTGGATCAAACTATCAATATTTAAAATATGGTTCACCTATTTCAAAATTTTCTGTGCTCATTTTATGTTGCCAATTTAAGATTTCAGAACAAATATTTCCTGACGTATACTTAAATTAAAATGCTATTCATTTGTGATTTTTACAACACAACCATGTTAGCCTAATAGTTACGATTAATTTCTACAGATCTCGAAGTAGAAAAACCACTACTAATTATACTTCACTCTGTTATTTTATGTCTATACTGATTTAACTTTAAACTCAACTAAAGATATGAGAAAATAATCAACCCCTGAATAACACTTCCACTTTTAAAACTGTATTCCAAAATCAATCTTTGCTAATTACCCTAAGTTATCATGATATATTGAAGAGTATGATCTCGAGAGACAATAACAATGCAAAGACACAATTCACAAGGAAAAGTAAAGATAAACGGAAGGCAGAAGTTCCAAAAATCAATCACTCATTAGCAATGAAAGAAATGAAGACAAAATACATAAAGATGTCATATACTGAAGAAGTTTAAAAATATTTACAAATTTATAAGTCGGCCTTCAAAGCTTTGCATTCTTGAATTATATCATCCTCATCAAGAAGCTCCTCCAATGTGAAATTCTCCTTATCCAAAATTTCTCTACCTGCATTTAGACACCCCAAAAAAAAAAAAAAAAGGCGAAATGAATGAAAAAAAAATCCTAAAAACAGTTTGGATAATAATTTTAGAAACTCCAAAACTGAATAAGCAAGGTTATAAATATAACACAGACAAGCAGTGTTATGACCAAAAATGAATGAAGTAAAACTCAGGTTAAAGCAAAACCACAATTTTTGCTTCCTCATAACAAGACAAGCAAAAGCTTTCCTCATACATAGCCGTTTGGATGAAGTCTCTGAGATGGCATATTATACATTATATGAAATATCTAAAAGATCCAAACCAGTTGCACGAAACACAGTACTTTTAAAACCTCATTTAGCAAAAGATTTTCAAAGAATGTGAGATGCTCTGAAATTGATTTTTTTCATGATAGATCTACATCAAAGTACAAATCTTCATCCCACTTGACCAATTTTAGCTTTCTAGTTATAACAACACATCATCAAAAAGATAAGCGAACTGAAACATCTCTCTCTTCACAGATTTCTTCTGAAAAACTGAAGGTTGATAGTTTCCAGAACCAAGAGACTGACAAAAGGATCAAGTGTTATGCGAAAAAATTGACTCTTTTTATCCAATTTTCTTTTCTTTAAACTAATAAATGGGTTAAAATCAACGTGAAAAAAAAGTTACTGAAGTTCATTCTGGAATAGTAGCAGCATCAATGGTGGTCAAATCTCAAGCATCAGTCAATTTCCCTCAATTGTTTCAATCATTACTGTAGTTTCTCCCTTCTCTTTCTTAAATCTATCTCTTAAATTTCTCATCTTCTTGCTTGGAATGCTGAACAGTCGTAGTTACTGATCCTGGTAGCAAATTAAATTTCTTTGGAAGAACCCATTACAATTTTATCTCTACATATCCTCATTATAGAACAATCCTAATTCTGCAAGCCACGCAACATGTAGCGCAAAATTATAAAGTTCCTATGTTCTCCTACGAATGATTCACACATTAGCATCTAAATTAAGCAATCCATATCTTCATTATAGAACCCTGCAACTTCATTAACTGGAGCCCAAATTGCCCATCTCAACTAACCCACACATTTCTAATGTTCTCAAAATCATAATTGTCTTTACTATCTCCTAAAAGAGACGAGCTATCCTATGAAAAAGAGTAAAACAATAAACTATTTTATCAAATCCAAACAGATAACATCTTAACTTAGTTCCCCATATCACTATCACATTACAGTTTTGCCAAAGAAACACTCCTTGATCACAAAGTCGATTCCTATTTATTCCAAAACACACCACAACCTAACTAATCATTCATTCAATTCAAAACGAGTAGAATAGTTACGCATATAAATATACATATCCAAAATACAAAAACTCAATCCATAACCAATGTAACCAAACAACGAACTCTATTTCCACGTAAACATAAAGGCACCAACAAATGCACAAACAGATCACAAATCAAGCAACGAAACGCCAAAACATAAACAAAACGAAACGAAAACTCACCGGAGACGCAGTAGACAATCCGCCATACGCCAAAACATCCTCGCAATCAAACACCGAAACGCCCCACCAATTCAATCTGAAACACCGCAAAACCCTAATCGCCAGTCCACCAAACACGCCGCGATGAAACGAACCCTAGAATCCGAACCGCCAGCGAATCGCAAATCAACAGAGATTAGAATTTCAGATCGAATCAAAATTTTCAATAGAGAGAGAGAGAGAGTGAGAAGAGAACCTGTAATCGGGAGAGAAGAGTGTGAATAATATTTTTGGGTAAATAAATTTTGGATGTTAATGTATGTTATATATGGTAAGTTGTTTTAATTTAATTTAATTTGTTTTTTTATTTAAATAATTCGGAATATTATTAGATATTTGCGGCATGCGATGATTAACAAAAATGGGTATGATGGACGGAGCTTCGAAACAAGTTTATTGGGTTTTCTGTTTTCCCCCAACCCCGAGAGAAGATCCCCCACGATCTTTAAAATGTTTTAAAACCCCTGATGAGAATGATAAGTTAAGTTAGGAGTTTTTCAATATTTTGCAAATTCATGGGGGCTTTAAGATATCTGGGGGATATATGAAAAACTCCATATTGGTCGGTCCTCTATGTTGGAGGAATTATGTCCATTTGCACTTCCCAAAGGCATTAAATGTCACACTTTCTCCTATTAAATATCTATCTCATGTTGCTTTATATAATAATCTTCAATTTGACTTTATAACTCTCATACTATGTTTCTCCTAATATCTTTAATAAATTCCACAAAATTCAGTATCTTTATTATAATATAATGTTTTTATGACACAATGAAATATAATACAACAAAGTGATGTATTAAAATTGACACAAAAACCCTAAACCCTATTCCAATTCCTTCTATATATGTCCATGTTTATTGTTTTTCACCATTGAAGTAATCATAATATGCTCTTCAGGTTTATTGATACATCGGAATAACTCTGTGGACTTATAATATAATTATTAATGAAATCTTATTAATATGTGTTTATGCCAAAAATGTAAAGAGGGTACAATAAACAAGATTTGTTATTCTTCAAAAAAAAAAAAACAAGATTCGTTAACATCGTTTGATACTTTTAAGTTTGTAAATGAACCAATTTGATGAAAAAGAGGGTGAGTGCAGATTTTAGGCTTACCCTTAGTCGGCCTCTTTTGAAAAACCTTACAATATTGGCCTCCTCAAAAGTGGGAGACTTTTTTAGGATGTTTATGATCATATTCTTGGCAATTTATTCCCATTGAAAATGTTGCTTGAAAAATTGTCATAATTGGTGTAACGAGTATAGTGGCATTGAATGTTCTCTTTACATTTAAGGACGATGGAAATTGTGTTTCATAAGAATCAAGTTTGTGTCATGGGAGAGGAAATAAGATGATGCTTAGGTCTATCTCCCATTTTAATTGGGGTCTCATGTTTTGGTTGTCCCAACCAAATTTCTTGTTGTTGACATGTTGATTTCTTTTAAGGGGTGTTTGGTTTAGGAAATTTTAGATTACTGGGAATGTTGGATTACTAGAAATCTTTAAAAAAATGTGTTTGGTTAGTTGGTGGGTATATTATATTAATATGTTTGGTTAGAGAGAATAAATTGGTGGATATGTTATTTAAATTATTAAATTGTCTCCTTTTTAAATATTAATATAATATTATTTTTATTATTAATTTTTGAATAATTTCTTTTAACCCCAAATATTTCAGATTTAGCTAAAACACTCCCGCTTATATAAAACTTTAATTTATGATGAAATCACCCCTACCCCCACCCCCTGCCACCGCCTGCCGCCACCACAAACCACTGCCAGAAGTCTCTAAAAGTCACCATGAGTAGTTCACCGTGACCATGAGGCTCCGATATGACCGTTTCTGGCCATATTGATGGCCGAAAATGACCATATCATGCTAGATCTGGCCGTTAATGGCCAAGGCCCTAGCCATTAACGGCCAAATCTGGCTTGATATGGCCGTTTTTGGCCATTAATATGGCCGTTTTGATGGCCGAAAACGGTCATATTGAAGCCTCTTGGAGCCTCCCATTGAATCTCAGTCTTTTTTAGGGACTCCAGCGACTTTTCGGCAGCGGTCCGTGGTGATTGGCCCGCTGTCGGTGGTGGTGGCAGTGGTGGTCTGTAATTTGTTTTAAATATAAGGGTATTATTGTCCAAAAATTTAATTAAACAAGAGTAAAATTGAAATGGTATATTAATGTAAATTTATTTTAAAATAGGGGCATTATTGTCCAAAATTTTTATTAATAAGGGATAGAAATGTAACAAAAATAAGATTACCAATGTAATCTTATAGTACTTAAGAAAATAAAGGTAATCAGATTACCTCCAATATTACTAACAGTAACAACTATTGGTAATGCAAGATTACCGGAATCTTATATTACTTGACAACCAAACATGGTAATCAAGTAATATAAGATGGCATAACCCTAGTAATCTTCCATTACCTCTAACCAAACGCCCCCTTAAGATTATCCACTGATTTTCCTTTAACTGATGTGGGTCAGGGAATCTAGGCTTTAATATTTTGGGTTAGGACAATTTTTTTCAACATAGCTACTAGCCAAATATTGATCCTTTGACAATTTGTTACCTATGGGAGGATTTTTAATTTTTTCTAGGGTGTCTGAACTGGTTTATGCTCACCTTAACTAGTCCTTGGGTTATATTAAACACTTTACAAGCCCAATAGATCAGGTAAGACACAAATATGGTAGGTGATAGGTAAGTCACAAATGTGGTAGGTGACCACTTTGTGTGACTCAAACATAGACCTTTGGGTAACCTATAGTTTTGTCATTTGGCCACAAGTTAAGTGGTTAGGATTTTTAAATTGAATCCACCTTCTTTTTCTTTTTTTACTATTTACAATATTCCCACAAAACACAAAAGGAGTTAATGAACAAATGAACCATTAACAAGCTTGGATTGGGTATTCTCATCCTCAATGTGTGTGGTAGCTTGCATTGGGTATTCTCTCTCTAGTTGTTTTTCTCTCTTTTTTGTTGTGTCGAGCCTTGTAATAGGGTTTACATAGAAGTGAATTAGGAAAAAGGGATCTATTAAGTTTCGATCTTTAATAGAAGCCCATAGGATTTAGTTATCTCATAATTAAGAGTGAATCTATTGGCATCCCATTAATGGACAAAAGAAGCCTAACTTTTTTTTGTTTTTTAGCTATTCAAATCCTTTTTGGAACAAAAAGATAGTTAATGGAGGAAGAAGATCTAAAATATGATATATTAGGTTACAAGCAATGTAAAATTGTAACTTTTTAATTACTTCACATATAGTTTTATTGTTTTTTATTCTAAGTTTGGTAACTATTTTAATCCATATATTTTTTGTATTGTTTAACTATATTATATATGCTCTTGGGATTATTTGTAAAGATTACATTTTTAGCTTCAATTTTTTGTAAACTTTCTTTTAATTATCTAAAATTTTATTTTTTGAATAATGATGGTGCGGTATATAACATAAGTGAAGGGAATGAAATGCTAACTTTTCTAAAATAGTGAAAAAAAACAAAATTTGAATGAAAGACATTTATGGAATTTATGGGGTGCTAGAAGAAATACAATTTTAATTTTAAAATTTGAAATAGGGTGTCTTAAGAAATATGGCTCATTCAGTTCATTAGTGGAGTGCCAATAAGTCCACTTCAAAACTAAATTTAGAGTGGATCTATTGGCAGCCCATTACTGGACTATAGAAGCCCACTTTTTGATAAATTTTATAATGACAAATTTATCTCTATATTAAATTATTAAATTTATCTTTAATTTCACATTCTTTATAAATGCTTTTGACACCCCACTTTTATTTTGTAAACTTTAATTTTGTTTAGTTATTCAAAATATTATTAGAACAAGAAGATAGTTTAATGGAAGAAGAAGGTTTACAATAGGATATATCAAGTTACAAGCAATATAAAATTGTAAGTTTTTAATTGCTTCACATATTAATTTAGTGTTATTGTTTTCTTCAAAGAATTGATATCTATTTTAATCATTTTTTTTTTTTTTTTGATTGTATTAACATACATTTGTAGACGGTAAAATCTACGGTCATGGACGGACTGATCCTGTGAGGTTGAGGCCATTGACGATCTGCTGAACCTGAGAACAAGCGTAAAGCTCACGTAAAACATCAGTGTAGTGTGTCTGTCGTAAGCACTCTGATGCTCAAGTTAGCAAGGTTGAAAAAGACCATTTAGTGAGGGCTAAGGGGAGGAAGGGTTACCGAAGTGTGATCAGAAATTAGAGCTACGACGAAGGTGTTTAGTTCTTAGGAGCTAGTAGGTGGTATTGAATTATGAATCAGAGGCAAGACCTCTAATTATATAGTGTTCATAGGATCTTTGAATCCTAGTAAGACTCTAACTCCATAATGGTAGAATTCCAGTAAATAGGAAAGACTTGATTTACTTGCATTCGTAGGAGTAAAAGTCCTAATTCATGCAAGATTCAGGATATTAGATGAATTAGGATGTAGATGAAAATAGGAAGTGGATGAAAGAAGGTTTAAGTAGAACTCTAGGTTCTTAGAGCAATCTTGGGTCGATGGGCTTAGGCACAAGTAAACCAATCAGTAAGGCCCAATTCGGGGTGAGGCCTTAGTGATTGGATGATTCACTTTATAACTAGCCTGGTCGGTGTAGTGGGTTGGCCCATAGTGTGGGTCTTAATGTAGGCCCAACCGGAGTTGGGCCATGGCCTTCGACCACATAGTAGGTGTTTCATGTTTGGGCCTGATAAGACCCAAAATGATTTTTGGCCCATACAACATTCGAGATAAACAACATAGGAATAAAATCACATCACAAAAAGAGACACGATATTTACATGGTTCGGCATAACCTGCCTACATCCATGAATGAGAGAAATCCACTATAGTTTCATGAACACGATATACAAGAGTACACAATACCATAAACCTAGTACATAATTAATAGAGCGGAAACAACCCTACTTTCTAACCACGCTCAACCTAGTACCTAAGCGGAAACAATCCTAGTTTCTAAGACACTTTACCCATGGTGTTTAATAACCCTTACATCAAATACCTTGTATTCTCACATTCTCTCATAACTTTAAATTGGTTCTCACCCCTATATTTATAGGTAGTATATGGGATATTTTTTTCCTAATAGGATTCATATTTCAATTCCTAATAGAACCTTTAAATTCTATTCCTATTTACAATTGTATTCTTTGTTAAGTAGTTTTCCTTAAGACAAATAATTTCATATGGAAACAAATAGGGAAGTGAGCCACAATATCCCAACAATCTCTACCTTGGCAAGTTTTCCATCATAGCGATGAACGTGAGTTTTTTGTCACTGCGATGAACATGATAAAGATAACACTCCACCATCACGGCATCCAGGTCATAGAGTGACTATGTCAAATTTTTCTGGCATCCAAGTCGCATAATAACCATGCCAAATTTTCTCGCCAAGATTTGAAAACCTCTCCACCTACAACTTAAACCTGTTGTAGTTTGTCTCTTATGTGCATACACCATCTCGAAAGAAATCATCTCCCAACTCGCAACTTGGAACTCATCTCCAAGGTCTCTTATGTGGCCGTCTAGATCCAGAATTATTATATGAAGTTTTATAAAAGTCACAAATAACCCCTAGAAAATTATACATAACAATTGAAAAACTATAGCCAACCATTTTCTATGAAGTTATATGACAAACTCAGGACAAAAGCTAAGGTAAGCTTGAGTATTAAAAACATAAAGCTCGAGCTTGCATTTTATAAATGAACCTTAACCCTCCAGTTTTTACATCCTTGTGTGTGAGTGTATATATATATAACACAGAAATCTATACCAACCAACGAGATCCGATTGACCTTGTCGGGATCGGAACTGATGTGGATGTGATTACGGGTAATCAGCGATGAGTGAATGATAATGCTAGAAAGTAAATGACAAAGAGAACTTTTAAAGTGGTTCGGCGAAGTTAACTGCCTGCGTCCACTGTGTTTTGTGTATATGTTGTGAGAGCTTATAACATAGTTGTAATCCAGAATTTGTGTCCCCCTCCTCATCATTTTAAGGGGTATATATACAAGATTTACATAAAGGAAAGAGCGAAATTAAGGGGATTACAAATGATTTGAATCACAATTCTGATATCCTTGCGATTGAGCGCTATGATCGTGCAATAATAACCGTTGATCTAGTCATTCCCGTGATATATGAGATCTGAAGTAATCTAGGGATTGATTGATTATTTCCTGATATTGTCTGTGACTAGCTTGTGTTGGGTCGAGCAACAGCTTGACGAGCTTATGTTGGGTCAATCAATCATAGTTACCGAGGTCATTATGGGCTAAGCTATATCCTTGCGTTGACCCAAGCTTGGCAGAAAAACCACACTCAACATCTACCCACTAGTGTTCGATGCTCGTTTCAGGCTTTGAAGACTATTGCTCGATTTGGCACCAAGCTCGGCTTCAATAGTGAGTCTCTGAGTGCATGCTTAATCGGGCTTCCACGACTGACCTTACGTCTGGTGGACGTTCTTCACACTTGGACATTATTACTTGTGCCACCTGTCAAAATTTAGAATACAAAAAGTCAGGGTATAAATGTAATTTCCACGTGGGCATGTTGAATTAAATGCGACAGCCTTTGTTAGTTACGTTTCGGCGCGCATGGAAGATAACAGTTGTTCACGCGCGAAGTCGAGGCATCGTGTGATGACGGTTATCATTTTTGATGGTTCGTCGCACCTCGTGGATGGTCGACAGGTGGCCACGTCCAAGGGCTGAGATCGCTCAACGAATGATGGGCTAGGATCAGTTAGGGCTGCAAACGAACCGAACACTTCACAAACAACTCGTTGTTCGTTCGATTACTATTCGATAATGTTCGCGAACATTTTTTTGCGAATAGTTCGATATTCGTTCGATAATATGTTCGATCGAGTTCGAACAGGGGTTGTTTGTTCAATTATGTTTGCAAACATTATACGTTCGACTGATCCATCCGTTCGCGAACAATCGTTCGATTGTTCGTTTGTTTATGTTCGAAAAACATGTTATGTATTATTATAATTTTTTTTTTTTTTATATTATGTTTGATTTAGTTTGGATGAATTTTTTTTAATGGTAATCAATAATAAAATATTATGATACTTTTGTTTTTCTTATATATATAATATGTTGGATTTTTTTTTTCCAAATGTCATCAATAATTAAATATATAAGTATATAGCATTTTAATTAAAAAGTAATAAATTTGTTTCTCTTATATATATAATATGTTTGGATTTTTTTTTTTCCAAATGTCATCAATAATTAAATATATAAGTATATAGCATTTTAATTAAAAAGTAATAAATTATTATGATACATAGCATGACAAATTTAATAACATAATAGATTGTATAATCAAGTGATATATAATATAGTAAATCCAATAACATAATAGCTTCATATTTTTCCAAATGTAATCAATAATTAAATATTATAAGATAGCATTTCAATTAATAAATAATAAATATAGTATGGTAAATTGATAAACATAACATATTGTATAATCAAGTGATGTATAGCATAACAAATTAAATAATATAATAGTTTAATTAAACCTAAATTAATCACACATTTGTATTGATCATATATTACAATAAACTGTCATACCACTATGAATTTATAGGTATTGATACAAAATATATATATTATTAGTAAAACCTCTCTATAGTCATAATGATGGGACTAACTAATTTTATTACTATAAGGAGGTTATAACTTAATGGAAGTGTAGTTACAAAAAGTATAGTTTTGGTTTCTTATTTTTTAATTCATGTTTTAGTAATACAGTATTAGGATTTCAATTCATATTTTAGTGGTATTAGGATTTCAATTCAGTTCTTTAATTGCCTACTTTTGAAATGGATAGAAGACTGTGTCTTGGAACCAGCAAAGATAAGTGTCATTGATGGAACTATAAATACAGTTGATGCATGGTCAACTAATGTGAAGCCACAGACAATTGCCAATAGTTTTAAGCATTGCAAAATTAGGACCCCCGATTTCGATGAATTGTAAGTTACAAATGAAGTGGACGAGGAAAATAAAAGAGTCACTGCAAAATTGAGTGATCAGATTTGACAATTTCACTATACTAATCGAATTGATATTAATGTCTTCTTCGATCATCCAAACGAGCAACAAATCGTGTATGCTTTAAGCGAAGAAGAAATCATTGCTACAATTAGATAAAAAGATAAAGGAAATAATCCTAAGGATGATAGTACGGAAGTACAAAAAGTTTCGTGCCATAAAGCTCTAAACATGCTTGAGAAGCTAAAAATATTTTGGCTTTAACAAGAATGTGTTCATGCTAGCAAGTTATTACATACTAGCAAAGTAAAAGATGTGATAACAACTCGAAAATATAAATCATTGTCCCAAACAATTTTAGATAAATATTTTATTTCATCTTAAACCTTTAATGTAACATAACATATATTTTTTGACAATATACAAATAATTATTACTATGTGGAGGCAACTTTCCTTAAGACAGCAATTAGAAAAATTATAACTTATTACAATGTGGAGTTTATTCTTATTTATAACTATCCCAAATTGGGACTAGAATTTTTTATGACTATGTAGAGTTTATTCCTATATAGAGTATCACTATAGAGAGGTTTTACTGTATATATGTTTTGAAAATCCAAAGTCCAAAGTCGAAACCCACATTTTCCCAGCCTAAATTTTAAAAATCCAAAGTCCATTCCCACAATTTGTTTTGAATGATTTATTGTTTGTTTAATTTATTTTGAAGTTTTATTATTTATGATGGTTAGTTATTTTAATTTACTGAGTTTTTATTGATTTATTTTAAATATAAATATAGATAGATAGTTGGTTTATTTTCAAATGTTGAATTAAATGGGTATGAATTATAAATTGTTGTATATTTGTTTTTTTATAGCATGAATTGGAAAGTTAGTGTATATTTTTTATTCGAACAGGTATTCGAACGAGTTATTTGAACAGGTATTTACAAGTTATCGAATGAGTTATTCGAACAAGTATTTACAAATTATCGAACAAGTTATTCGAACAGGTATTTACAAGTTAGTCGAACGAGTTAGTTGAACGAATACGAACGAGCTTTTTGTTAATCGAACAAACACGAACACACATCCTGTGTTCGTTCGAGTTCGAACATGAACAGGAACACGAACAATCGAACATGCTTATCGAACGATTTTCAAATGGGCTTGTTCATTCGTGTTCGGTTCGATTGTAAGCCTAGGATCAGTTGTGAGTTGATGGTCGAGATTGAACTTTGCCCTTTCGTCTTTCATGCAAAATTCACTATAAAAGGTGGCGAATACTCAGAATAGTTATTCTGAAAGTTCTTCCACCCTCTTGCTTTTCTTTGTCATTGCTCTTACATCGTCACGGTGGTCTTTCTTATGAGTTCTCAACGCACTTCTTTATTCCAGTAAGACTTCTTTCTCTTCCTTGCTCATTTGTTTGACTTTTGTGCTAAAGGGTGATTGCTGTAGTGCCCACATTGGATGTTTCAAGATTTTAGTAGGGTTTTTGGGGTGCATTTTCGATGGTCTCGAATTCTCCCAACCAAATGTATACACTACAATTCAAATGGGGATTTTAGGACCACAACAAAAAATACCCCGACCCAAAATGCTTAGTATATGATTTTTTACGTTTTTTCAAAGTTTTAATCTTCAAAAAATCATTAAAAAAATCTACTCCTACGAATTGCTTCCTTTTTTTTGTGTTTGGTTCCTTGCATTTTCTCCACCAAACC
Source organism: Pistacia vera (assembly GCF_008641045.1). Classification (NCBI taxonomy): domain Eukaryota; kingdom Viridiplantae; phylum Streptophyta; class Magnoliopsida; order Sapindales; family Anacardiaceae; genus Pistacia; species Pistacia vera. Next base: position 675,166 of record NW_022196043.1, read on the forward strand.
AGATCAAAAGGAAGACCTTCGAAAAGATCGTCTCTTGGTGCGCACACCCCCGGTGTGCAGCAAAAAGAAGTTTTTTAGTGCACACCAAGTCTATACACCACAATTCAAATGGAGATTTTAGAAGCACAACAAAATAAACCCAAAACCAAAATGCCTAGTATATGATTTCTTACGATTTTCTAAAGTTTTAAACTTGAAAATATCATTAAAAAAAATCCGCTTGTGTGAATTGCTTCCTATTTTTTGCGTTAGGTTCCTTGCATTTTTCTTCACCACCATGCAAAAAACCACAACATTCAAATTTCAGCCCCTTCCTATGCATCGAAAACCTAGTTTGGGGGAATGGAGGTTAATGTGGACTATGTTTGCCTTTGGTGTGCACCAAAAACATTCTTTTGAAAAGATTGTACCCCACAAAGTTCAGGATCTCCCAACCAAATGTATACACCACAATTCAAATGGGGATTTTAGGAGCACAACAAAACAAGCCTCGACCCAAAATGCTTAGTATATGATTTTTTACGATTTTCCAAAGTTTTAATCTTAAAAAAATCATTAAAAAAAAAATCCGCGTGTGCGAATTGCTTCCATTTTTTTACGTTAGGTTCCTTGTATTTTTCTTCCCCACCATGTAGAAAAACCAAAACTTTCGAATTTCAGCCCCTTCCGGTGCACCGAAAACCTAGTTTGGGGGGATGGAGGTTAATATGGGCTGTGTTTGCCCTTGGTGTGCACCAAAAACCTTATTTTGACAAGATTGTCCTTCACAAAGTTCAGGATCTCCCGACCAAATGTATACACCATAATTCAAATGGGGATTTTAGGAGCATAACAAAACAAACCCCGACCCAAAATGCTTAGTATATGATTTTTTACGAATTTTTGAAGTTTTAATCTTCAAAAAATCAGTAAAAAAATCTGCTCGTGCGAATTGCTTCCTTTTTTTTTTTCCTTAGGTTCCCTGCATTTTTTTTCACCACCATGATAAAAACCACAACTTTCAAATTTCAGCCCCTTCTAGAGCACCGAAAAGCCAGTTTGGGGGAATGGAGGTTAATGTGGGCTGTGTTTGCCCTTGGTGTGCACCAAAAGCCTTCTTTTGACAAGATTGTCCCCCACAAAGTTCATAATCTCCCGACCAAATGTATACACCATAATTCAAATGAGGATTTTAGCAGCACAACAAAACAAACCCCGACCCAAAATGCTTAGTATATGATTTTTTATGATTTTTCAAAGTTTTAATCTTAAAAAAATCATTGAAAAAAATCCGCTCCTGCGAATTGTTTCCTTTTTTTTTTTTTTTACGTTTTGTTCCTTGCATTTTTCTCCACCACTATGAAAAAAACCAAATCAAAAGGACGACCTTCGAAAAGATCGTCCCTTGGTGCGCATGCCCTTGGTGTGTAGCAAAAAGAAGGTATTTGGTACACACCAAGTGTATAGCCCACAATTCAAAAGGGGATTTTAGGAGCACAACAAAACAAACCCCAACCCAAAATGCTTAGTATATGATTTTTTACAATTTTCCAAAATTTTAATCTTAAAAAAATCATTAAAAAAAATCCACTCGTGCGAATTGTTTCCTTTTTTTTGCATTAGGTTCCTTGCATTTTTCCTCACCACCATACAAAAGACCATAACTTTTGAATTCCAGTCCCTTCTTGTGCACCGAAAACCCATTTTGGGGGCATGGAGGTTAATGTGGGCTGTGTTTGCCCTTGGTGTACACCAAAAACCTTCTTTTGAAAAGATCATCCCCCACAAAGTTAAGAATCTCCCGACCAACTGTATACACCACAATTCAAATAGGGATTTTAGGAGCACAACAAAATAAATCCCAACCCAAAATGCTTAGTATATGATTTTTTACTATTTTCCAAAGTTTTAATCTTCAAAAAATCATTAAAAAAATCCACTCGTGCGAATTGCTTCCTTTTTTCTTCGTTAGGTTCCTGGCATTTTTCTTCACTACTATGCAAAAAACTAAAACTTTCGAATTTCATCCACTTCTTATGCATCAAAAACCCAGTTTAGGGGAATAGAGGTTAATGTGGGCTGTGTTTGCCCATGGTGTGCACCAAAAACCTTCTTTTGAAAAGATCGTCCCCCAAAAAGTTCAAGATCTTCTGGCCAAATGTATACACCACAATTTAAAGAGGATTTTAGGAGCACAGCAAAACAAACACCGATCCGAAATGCTTAGTATATGATTTTTTATGATTTTCCAAAGTTTTAATCTTCAAAAAATCATTAAAAAAATCCGCTCTTGCAAATTGCTTCCTTTTTCTTTGTGTTTGGTTCCTTGCATTTTTCTTCACCACCATGGAAAAAGCCAGATCAAAAGGATGACCTTCGAAAAGATCATCCTATAGTGCGCACGCCCCCAATGTGCACCAAAAAGAAGAATTTTCGTGCACACCAAGTGTATATACCACAATTCAAATAGGGATTTTATGAGATCATCAAAACAAACACCAACCCAAAATGCTTAGTATATTGTTTTTTATGATTTTCTAAAGTTTTAATCTACAAAAAATCATTAAAAATATCCGCTCGTGCGAATTGCTTCTATTTTTTTTCTTTTTTTTTTTTTTTTTTTTTTTTTTTGAATTTAGGTTTCTGCATTTTTCTTCGCCACCATGCAAAAAACCATAACTTTCAAATTTCGGCCCCTTACTGTGCACCAAAAACCCAGTTTTGGGGAATGAAGGTTAATGTGGGCTGTGTTTGCCCTTGGTGTGCACCAAAAACCTTCTTTTGAAAAGATTTTCCCCCAAAAAGTTCAAGATCTCCTGATCAAATGTATACACCACAATTCAAATGGGGATTTTAGGAACACAGAAAAACAAACTTCGACCCAAAATGCTTAGTATATGATTTTTTGCAATTTTCCAAAGTTTTAATCTTCAAAAAATCATTAGAAAAAATCCGTTCCTGCAAATTGCTTCCTTTTTTTTGCGTTTGGTTTCTCGCATTATTCTCAACCACCATGGAAAATACAAGATCAAAAGGATAACCTTTGAAAAGATCGTCCCTTGATGCGCACGCCCTCGGTGTGCACCAAAAAGAAGGTTTTTGGTGCACACCAAGTGTATAAACTATAATTCAAATGGGGATTTTAGGAGCACAACAAAACAAACCTCGACCCAAAATGCTTAGTATATGATTTTTTACGATTTTTCAAATTTTTAATATTAAAAAAAATCTGCCCTTGCGAATTGCTTCCTTTTTTTTGCGTTAGGTTCCTTGCATTTTTCTTCACCACCATGTAAAAAACCACAACTTTTAAATTTCAACCCCTTCCTGTGTACCAAAAACCCAGTTTTGGGGAATGGAAGTTAATGTGGGCTATGTTTGCCCTTGGTGTGTACCAAAAACCTTTTTTTGAAAAGATTGTCCCCCACAAAGTTCAGGATCTCCCGACCAAATGTATACACCACAATTCAAATGGAGATTTTAGGAGCACAACAAAACAAACCCCGACCTGAAATGCTTAGTCTATGATTTTTTACAATTTCCCAAAGTTTTAATTTTCAAAAAATCATTAAAAAAAATCCACTGGTGTGAATTACTTTTTTTTTTTTTCATTTGGTTCCTTGCATTTTTCTCTACTACCATAAAAAAAACCAGATCAAAAGGACAACCTTTGAAAAGATCATCTCTTGGTGCGCATACCCCCTGTGTGCATCAAAAAGAAGGTTTTTGGTGCACACCAAGTGTATACACCACAATTCAAATGGGGATTTTTGGAGCATAACAAAACATACCCTAACCCAAAATGCTTAGTATATGATTTTTTTTTACGATTTTCCAAAATTTTAATCTTCAAAAAATCATTAAAAAAAATCCGCTCATGCAATTGCTTCCTTTTTTTTTGCGTCAGGTTACTTGCATTTTACTTCACCACCACACGAAAAGCCACAACTTTCGAATTTCAACCCTTTCCTGTGCATCGAAAACCCAGTTTTGGGGGAATAGAGGTTAACGGGAGCTGTGTTTGCCCTTGGTGTGCCCCAAAAACCTTCTTTTGAAAAGATCGTCCCCCACAAAGTTCACGATCTCCCAACCATCACGATTCAAATGGAGATTTTAGGAGCACAACAAAACAAACCCCGACCCAAAATGCTTATTATATGATTTTTTACGATTTTCCCAAGTTTTAATCTTAAAAAAATCATTAAAAAAAATCCGCTCCTATGAATTGCTTCGTTCTTTTTGCGGTTGGTTCCTTGCATTTTTCTCCACAAACATGAAAAAAACCAGATCAAAAAGATAACCTTCGAAAAGATTGTCCAGTCGTGCGCACGCCACTGGTGTGCACAAAAAAGAAGGTTTTTGGTGCACACCAAGTGTATATACGACAATTCAAATGGGTATTTTAGGAGCACAAAAAAATAAACCCCGACCCAAAATGGTTAGTATATGATTTTTTACGATTTTTCAAAGTTTTAATTTTCAAAAAATTAATAAAAAAAATTATGCTAGTGCTAATTGCTTCCTTCCTTTCTTTTGTGTTAGGATGCTTGAATTTTTCTTCACCACCATGCAAAAAACCACAACTTTCGAATTTCAAACCCTTCCTATGTACCAAAAACCCAATTTTGGGGAATAGATGTTACTGTGAGTTCTGTTTGCCCTTGGTGTACACCAAAAACCTTCTTCTGAAAAGATCGTCCCCCACAAAGTTGAAGATCTCCCAACCAAATGTATACACCAAAATTCAAATGGGGATTTTAGGAGCACAGCAAAACAAACCCCGATCCAAAAAGCTTAGTATAAGTTTTTTACGATTTTCCAAAGTTTTAATCTTAAAAAAATCATTAAAAAAAATCCGCTGCTCTGAATTTCTTCCTTTTTTTTTTGCATTTGGTTCCTTGCATTTTTCTCCACCACCATGAAAAAAACCAAATCAAAAGGACAAACTCCGAAAAGATCGTCCCTTGGTGCGCACGCCTCCGGTGTGCAGCAAAAAAAGGTTTTTGTTGTACACCAAGTGTATACACCACAATTCAAATGAGGATTTTAAGAGCACATCAAAACAAACCACGGCCCAGAATGCATAGTGCATGTTTTTTTACTATTTTTAGAGTCTTAATATTCAAAAAATGATTAAAAAAAATCCGCTTCTGCGAATTGCTTCATTTTTTTTTTTTTTTTTTTGCATTTGGTTCCTTGCATTTTTATCCACCACCATGAAAAAAATCAGATCAAAACGATAACCTTCGAAAAGATCATCCCTTGGTGTGCACGCCCCTGGCGTGCAGCAAAAAGAAGGTTTTCAGAGCACACCAAGGGTGTGCACACCAAGTGTATACACCACAATTCAAATGAGGATTTTAGGAGAACAGCAAAACAATCCTAGACCCAAAATGCGTAGTATATGATTTTTTACGATTTTCCAATGTTTTAAACTTCAAAAAATCATTAAAAAAAATCTGCTCGTGCTAGTTGCTTCCTTTTTTTTGCGTTATCCTTGCATTTTTCTTCACCACCATTCAAAAACCACAACTTTAGAATTTTAGCCCCTTCCAGTGCACCAAAAACCCAGTTTTGGGGAATGGAGGTTAATGTGGGCTATGTTTGCCCTTGGTGTGTCACACCAAAAACCTTCTTTTAAAAAGATCATACCCCACAAAGTTTAGGATCTCCCGACCAAATGTATACACCACAATTCAAATGAGGATTTTAAGAGCACAGCAAGAGAAACCCCGACCCAAAATGTTTAGTATATGATTTTTTACGATTTTCCAAAGTTTTAATCTTCAAAAAATCATTAAAAAAATCCGCTAGTGTGAATTACTTTTTTTTTTCTTGCGTTTGGTACGTTGCATTTTTCTCCACCACCATGAAAAAAACCAGATCAAAAGGACAACCTTTGAAAAGATCATCTCTTGGTGCGCACGAAAATTTTTTGGTGCACACAAAGTGCATACACCACAATTCAAATGGGGAATTGAGGTTAATGTGGGCTATGTTTGTCCTTGGTGCATCACACTAAAAACCTTCTTTCAAAAGGATCGTCCCCCACGAAGTTTAGGATCTCCCGACTAAATGTATACAACACAATTCAAATGAGGATTTTAGGAGTATAGCAAAACAAACCGGACCCAAAATGCTTAGTAAATGAATTTTTACGATTTTCCAAAGTTTTAATATTCAAAACATCATTAAAAAAACCGCTCCTGCGAGTTGCTTCCACTTTTTTTTTTTTTTTTGGTTCCTTGCATTTTTCTCCACCACCATGAAAAAACTAGATCAGAATGACAACCTTCTAGAAGATCGTCCCTTGTTGTGCACGCCCCCGGTGTGCAACATAAAGAAGATTTTTGATGCACACCAAGTGTATACACCACAATTCAAATGTGGATTTTAGGAGTACAACAAAACAAACCTCGACCCAAAATGCTTAGTATATTATTTTTTACGATTTTCCAATGTTTTATCCTTAAAAATCATTAAAAAAAAATCCACTCTTGCGAATCGCTTTTTTTTTTTTTTGCGTTTGGTTCATTGCATTCTTCTCCACCACCAGGAAAAAACCAGATTAAAAGGACAACCTTCGATTTTAGGAGCATAGAAAAACAAACCTCGACCCAAAATGCTTTGTGTACAATTTTCAAAAGTTTTAATCTTTAAAAAATTATTAAAAAAAATCCGCTCCTATGAAATTCTTCCTCTTTTCTGCATTGGATGCCTTGCATTTTTCTGCATTGGATTCCTTGCATTTTTCTCCACCATCATGAAAAAAACTAGATCAAAAGGACAACCTTCGAAAAGATCGTCCCTTGGTGCGCACGCCCCCAATGTGTAGCAAAATGAAGGATTTTGGTGCACACCAAGGGGTCCTACCAAATGTATACACCACAATTCAAATGGGGATTTTAGGAGCACAACAAAATAAACCCCGACCCAAAATGCTTATTATATGATATTTTACGATTTCTCAAAGTTTTAATCTCCAAAAAATTATTTTAAAAAAATCCGCTCGTGTGAATTTCTTCCTTTTTTTTTGTGTTAGGTTCCTTGCATTTTTCTTCACCACCACGCAGAAAACCACAACTTTTGAATTTCAGCCCCTTCCTGTGCACCGAAAACCTTGTTTGGGGGAATGTAGATTAATGTGGGCTGTGTTTACCCTTGGTGTGCAACAAAAACCTTCTTTTGAAAAGATCGTCCACCACAAAGTTCAAGATCTCCAGACCAAAGGTATACACACAATTCAAATGGGGATTTTAGGAGCACAAAAAAACGAACCCAACCCAAAATGCTTAGTATATGATTTTTTACAATTTTCCAAAGTTTTAATTATAAAAAATCAATAAAAAAATCCACTCCTTCGAATGGCTTCCTGTTTTTTGCGTTTGGTTCCTTGCATTATTCTCCACCACCATGAAAAAAACCATATGAAAAGGACAAACTTCGATAAGATCGTCCATTGGTGCGCACGCACCCTGTGTGCAACAAAAAGAAGGTTTTTGATGCACACCAAGTGTATACACCACAATTCTAATGGGGATTTTAGGAGCACAACAGAATAAAACCCGATAAAAAATGCTTGGTAAATGATTTTTTATGATTTTCCAAAGTTTTAATCTTCAAAAAATCATTAAAAAAAATTCGCTCGTGGGAATTGCTTCCTTTTTTTTTTGGGTTAAGTTCCTTGCATTTTTCTTCACCACCATTAAAAAAACCACCCTTCTTGTGCCCCGAAAACCCAGTTTAGGGGAATGGAGGTTAATGTGGGTTGTGTTAGCCCTTCGAGTGCACCAAAAACCTTCTTTTGAAAAGATTGTTCCCCAAAAATTTCAGATCTCCCAGCCAAATGGCTACTCCACTATTCAAATGGGGATTTTAGGAGCACAGCAAAACAAACCCCGACCTGAAATGCTTAGTATATGATTTTTTACGATTTTTCAAAGTTTTAATCTTAAAAAAATCATTAAAAAAAATCCGCTCCAACGAATTGCTTCCTTTTTTTGCGTTTGGTTCCTTGCATTTTTCTCCACCACCAGGATAAAACCATATCAAAAGGACAACCTTCGAAAAGATCGTCCCTTGGTGCGCATGCCCCCGGTGTATAGCAAAAAGAAGGTTTTTGGTACACACCAGTGCACACCAAATGTATACACCACAATTCAAATGGGGATTTTAGGAGCATTAAAAAAAAAAAAAAAAAAACCGACCCAAAATGCTTAATATATGATTTTTTAATGATTTTCCAAAGTTTTAATCTTCAAAAAATAATTAGAGAAAATCTGCTCATGCAAATTGCTTCCTTTTCTCTTCATTGGGTTCCTTGCATTTTTCGTCACCAACATGCAAAAAACCACAACTTTCAAATTTCAGACCCTTCCTGTGTAGTTTGGGGGAATGGAGGTTAATGTGGGTTGCGTTTGCCCTTGGTGTGCACAAAAAACCTTCTTTTAAAAAGATCGTCCCCGACAATGTTCACGATCTCCCGACCAAATGTATACACCACAATTCATATGGGGATTTTAGGAGCACAAAAAAACAAACCCCGATCCAAAATGCTTAGTATATGATTTTTTATGATTTTCCAAAATTTTAATCTTAAAAAAATCATTAAAAAAAATACACTCCTGCGAATTGCTTCCTTTCTTTCGCGTTTGGTTCCTTGCATTTTTCTCCACCCCCATGAAAAAAACCAGATCAAAAGGACAACCTTGGAAAAGATCGTCACATGGTTCGCACGCCCTGGTGTGCAGCAAAAAGAAGCTTTTTGGTGCACACCAAGTGTATATACCACAATTCAAATGTGGATTTTAGAAGCACAACAAAACAAACCCCGACCCAAAATGCTTAATATATGATTTTTTATGATTTTCCAAAATTTTAATCTTCAAAAAATCATTTTAAAAAATCCACTCGTGCAAATTGCTTCCTTTTTTTTTCGCATTAGGTTCCTTGCATTTTCTTTACCACCATGCAAAAAACCACAAATTTCGAAATTCAACCCCTTCCTATGCACCGAAAAACCAGTTTGGGGGAATTGAGGTTAATGTGGGCTGTGTTTGCCCTTGATATACACCAAAAACCTTCTTTTGTAAAGATCGTTCTCCACAAAATTCAGGATCTCTTGACCAAATGTATACACCACAATTCAAATGGGAATTTTAGGAGTACAACAAAACAAGCAACAACCCAAAATGCTTAGTATATGATTTTGTATGATTTTCCAAAGTTTTAATTTTAAAAAAATATTAAAACAAATCCGCTCTTGCAAATTGCTTCCTTTTTTTTTTTTCATTTGGTTCCATGAATTTTTCTCCACAACAATGAAAAAAACCAGATCAAAAGGACAACCTTAAAAAAGATCGTCCTTCATGCCCACGCCATCGGTGTGCAGTAAAAAGAAGGTTTTTGGTGAACACCAAGAGAGTGCACACACTAAAATTCAAATGGGGATTTCAGGAGCACAACAAAACAAACCTCGACCCAAAATGCTTAGTACATGATTTTTTACGATTTTCTAAATTTAAAAAATAATTAAAAGAAAATCCGCTTCTGCGAATTGCATTTTTTTTTTTTTTTTTTTTTTTTTTTTTGTGTGTGTGTGTGTTTGGTTCCTTGCATTTTTCTCCACCACCATAAAAAAAACAGATCAAACGACAACCATCGAAGAGATCGTCCCTTGGTATGCACGCCCTTGGTGGCAGCAAAAAGAAGGTTTTTGGTGCACACCAAAATTCAATGGGATTTTAGGAACACAACAAAACAAACCACAACACAAAATGCTTAGTATATGATTTTCTAAAGTTTTAATCTTAAAAAATCATTAAAAAATTCGCTCGTGCAAATTTCTTCCTTTTTTTTGCATTTGGTTCCTTGCATTTTTCTCTACCACCATGAAAAAAACCAGATCAAAAGGACAACCTTCGAAAAGATCGTCCCTTGGGCCCACGACCCCGGTGTGCAGCAAAAAGAAGGTTTTTGGTGAACACCAAGGGAGTGCACACCAAGTCTATGCACCACAATTCAAATGGGGATTTTAGGAGTACAACAAAACAAACCCCGACCTAAAATGCTTAGTATATGAATTTTCATAATTTTCCAAAGTTTTAATCTTCAAAAAATCATTAAAAAAAATTCATTCCTACGAATTTCTTCCTTTTTTTAGCATTTGGTTCCTTGCATTTTTCTCCACCACCATGAAAAAAACCAAATCAAAAGGACAACATTCAAAAAGATCGTCCCTTGGTGCGCACGCCCCCGATGTGCAGCAAAACGAAGGTTTTTGGTGCACAACAAGGGCGTGCACCCCAAGTGTATACACCACAATTCAAATGGGGATTTAGGAGCACAACAAAACAAACCCCGACCCAAATGCTTAGTATATGATTTTTATAAATTTTAATCTTCAAAAAGTCATTAAAAAAAGTGCTCGTGCGAATTGCTTCCTTTTTTTTTTTTTTCTTTTTTTTTTTGCCTTAGGTTCCTCGCATTTTTCTTGACCATAATGCAAAAAACCCAGTTTGGCGAATTAGAGGTTAATGTGGGCTGTGTTTGCCCTTGGTGTGCACCAAAAACCTTCTTTTAAAAAGATCATCCCCCACCAAGTTCAGGATCTCCTGACCAAATGTATACACCACAATTCAAATGGGGATTTTAGGAGCACAACAAAACAAACCCGGCCCAAAATGCTTAGTATATGAATTTTTACCATTTTCCAAAGTTTTAATCTGCAAAAAATCATTAAAAAAAATTCGTTCGTGCAAATTGTTTCTTTTTTTTTTTTTTGCGTTAGGTTCCTTGCATTTTTCTTCACCGCCATGCAAAAAATTACAAATTTTGAATTCCTGCCCTTTCCTGTGCAGAGAAAACCCAGTTTGGGAGAATGGAGGTTAATGTGGGTTGTGTTTGCCCTTGGTGTTCACCAAAAACCTTCTTTTGAAAAGATCATCTGCCACAAAGTTCAGGATCTCCCGAACAAATGTATACACCACAATTCAAATGGGGATTTTAGGAGCACAACAAAACAAACACTGACCCAAAATGCTTAGTATATGATTTTTTACGATTTTCCAAAGTTTTCATCTTCAAAAAATCATTAACAACATCCACTCCTGCAAATTGCTTCTTTTTTTTTTTTGTGTTTGGTTCCTTGTATATTTCTCCACGACCATGAAAAAAGCCAGATCAAAAGGACAACCTTCGTAAAGATCGCTCATTGGTGCGCACGTCCCCGGTGTGCAGCAAAAAGAAGGTTTTTGGTGCACACCGAGGGCGTACACACAAGTGTAGACACCACAATTAAAATGGGGATTTTAGGAGCACAACAAAAAAAACCGCGACCCAAAATGTGTAGTATATGATTTTTTTCGATTTTCCAAAGTTTTATTCTGCAACAAATCATTAAAAAAAAATTCATTCCTATGAATTTCTTCCATTTTTTTGTGTTTGGTTCCTTGCATTTTTCTCCACCAGCATGGAAAAAACTAGATCAAAAGGTTGCATTTTTCTCCACCACCATGAAAAAAACCAGATCAAAAGGACAACATTCGAAAAGATCGTCCCTTGGTGTGCACGCCCCAGTGTGTAGCAAAAAGAAGGTTTTTTGTGTACACCAAGTGTATACATCAAAATTCAAATGGGGATTCTAGGAGCAAAACAAAACAAACCGCGACCCAAAATGCTTATTTTATGATTTTTAAAAATTTTAATCTTAAAAAATTCGTTAAAAAAAATCCGCTTGTGCGAATTGCTTCATTTTTTTTTTTTTTTTTTTTTTTTTTTTTTTTTGCGTTAGGTTCCTTGCATTTTTCTTCACCACCATGCAAAACACCACAACTTTCAAATTTTAGCCCCTTCCTTTGCACCGAAAACCCAGTTTGGGGGAATAGAGGATAATGTGGGTTGTGTTTGCCCTTGGTGTGCACCAAAAACCTTCTTTTGAAAAGATCGTCTCCCACAAAGTTCAGGATCTCCTGACCAGATGTATACATGACAATTCAAATAGGGATTTTAGGAGCACAACAAAACAAACCCCGACCCAAAATTCTTAGTATATGATTTTTTACGATTTTCTAAAGTTTTAATCTTCAAAAAATCATTAAAAAAATTCCGCTCTTGCAAATTGCTTCATTTTTTTTTTTTTTTTTGCATTTGGTTCCTTGCATTTTGCTCCACTACTAGATCAAAAGGATGTTAGAGTAGGTGCCCTAGAGCCAATCATGTGGAATTGACTCTTTGTAATAATGTTTTTTAATCAATAAAAGGCATTATCTACTATATCATATAAACCATAGTTGTATGTATTGATATATGTCCTTAGAATAGTAGAACCGTGACGAAAGTATCAAGTGTTTCAAATCTTGATAGTGAGAACCCTATGAGTACATATGGTGACCATTCTAGAAACGTCTATAGCCCCTGTATTGATCTGACCAAGGGCACAGATAATACGGTAAGACTATCATAGTGTTGAACGACCCTGTCAAAAGATAGTGGCTGATCTCACTTGTTAAGGTTGTTTGCTGACAACCTGATGCAACACATGGGTGCTTGCTGTAGGCAAGTTCACTAGACTGACCCACCAAAGGATTCCATATGGATGGTAACCACAGTGTATATGGAACAAATCCTCTAAAGAATGGTGGTGCATGTAATCCTTAGACTTGAGATCATCGGAGCGCTTTGTGCATAGATTGGTCTAGTTTGACACTAACCTAATGCAGTTCTATTCAAAGTTGTTAATATGGTAGTGATTGGCTGCTTCGAGAAGTGTATTAAGACCATGGTGGATCGACAGAGGATTCATCACTCCCGGGTATAGGAGAAGTTATCTCACAACACAATTCAGTTAATGACAATGATAGTAAATCTATGATCATAGTAGGATTGAGGTTTTGCTCAATCCAATTCATTATTCCGGTCATTGGTCCAGCAACTGAATACAAATATATCGAGAGTAACTAAGGTTGACACTATTTCTATGCCATAGTCTCAATGAGATAACAGATGATGAAGGATTTGATTGTACGGTAACCATATTATTGACAGGTAGCTGCTTCGCTGAATCTGAATCTATCGGGTGGCCATGATGCCTTGCTAGGGGCCAATTTTGGTTTGTGTGTAGTGAGACAATTAATTGGTTTTAACCGTGATACTACACACTATTGGTATGATGATGAGCCTACGGGTCACACACATAGAAGATAATTTAAGAATCAGTTTGTGAGAAGGGCATTTTCGTCTTTTTAGGCAAAATAGTATTTTGGTAATCTCATAGCAATTAAATTTGATGAGGTTGTTTGCCTTCATTAAGTCATTTTTATATTCATTGATTGAAAAGCTCCAACCCTTTTCTCTCTACCCCATGCCATTTTTTTTTTTTTTATTGAATCAAATTTATTTGATTCTTGTTCTTGATTCTTGAGGCTAAAGAGGATCTAGCAAATCCTTCTTTAGCTCTTCAGGTTATCTTCATGTGGACTACCACTGGTTCAATTCTACTTTGAATCGGTAGCGAACCCAGTCAAAGACAAGTTCGAAGGAGCCTCCAAACGTGCGTATGAACTCTTATCTTTACTCTGATCGTTCATATTACTGTAGAATATTTGATTTAACATATTATCTGTAATATCTGTATCCTGATCTTGGCTTGAAATGGAATCGATCGTTGTTCTATTTTTGTTTTCCGCTGCCATGGGTTAGATCGTTTCCTGACAGTGGTATCAGAGCCTAGGATACCAGATTTACAGTATAATATTTATTTGATAACATGTATTTGATTGATAGCACATTGATTTGTTAAATCTGTACAAATTCTTCTTTGAGAGCATGTTTTGAGAAATCAATTGATTCAATATACTTGATTAATTAATTTGTTGATGATCTGCAAGATTGATAAATTGGGAATTGGATTTTTGTTGAGATCAGATCATGAGATTGATAGCAAAATCCGTTTGGCATATTTTTATGTGGCTGGTTGAACTAATTCATTACAGATCAGTACACGCTCGCTACAGCGATATAACCCATCGCCGCAACGATCAGTTTTTTGTCGTATGCGTTGATTGATAAATCAACACTAGTAGCGGCGATCGTAGTCCAAGTGAGGATTGACAATGCGTGCTCGCCGCAGCAATATAACACATCACTGCGGCGATCGTACATTGATGCGTGCATGATAGTGACCAGCGCATGCTGCGGCGATATAACCCATCGTCGCGGTGAGCGTATTTTTGAGTGTGCTGGGGCCAAAGTGAAAAGTTTCAGAATTTTTGGACCTAACGTAGATCTGTAAATTGTAAGAGGGTAATTAATAATTCACCCACCTAATTCAAAAAGTAATTGTTTTTGAATGTATGCGATGTACTTGTTTGTATATTGCATGATGTCTAGTACATGAGCCTTAGACCTATGATGAATGTTTTGAAATTTTTGGGTTTGTATGGTTGTAATTTTTAAATAGGGCCTGCATGTCCTGCCTTTCTCCCCTTCTCGATGTACATTCTTTTCTCATCTCATTCCCCTTGAATGTAAATCAAGGTTTCTAAATTTATTGATGTAAAGATTTTTGTATAATTATTTTCATTGTAAATTTAGAATGATGTATTTTATAATGTACTTGAAGACGGAGCAAAAGACAAGGCAATCATACTTGAAGACTCAAGATGTTTATTACAGGACCCTTAGGTGACCCACCGATTTCTCTAGGCTTGAGGAAATCGGTTTTAGCTAGGCATGTACTGGCATGTTTACATTTTGCTTAGAATGCATGCTAAGGTTAAATGTTTAATAACATGCCAAACGATGTCATTCTAACAAAGATAATAAATCTGGTGAGACGTAAAATAATAAAAACCCTCAATTAAAGTATATTAAGTCACACATATGCCTTCCATCACCATAGGTTTAATCAAACCATTATTCGTCGAAACTTTGTTCGCTAAAGCGAAAGGTACACTTCTACTAGTGGGAGGTTAAATTTCATTGGAGTTTTCCTTAATGGTGATGGGTCGACTTAAAATGACTTTTTTGCTTGTTTGCCAAAGCGAAGGTTGATAAACGAGTCGTAGGCAAAGTAAAGAAGTGCACTTGTTAAGTGTACGTGGCAACATGTAGTGTCCACTCTACTGATACTGAGAATCACACTTGAGGACAATGGCTAGACCATTGGATTGTGTGATTGGCTTGTGGCTTCTTCACATTTGAAGTTGATAATAGGAGCTATCAACTGGTATGGATTAAGTTTGTTGGCCTACCTAATCAACCCATTTTGGCTTGTTCGCCAAAGCGAAGGTTTGAAATGAGCCAGATGGGATCTCAGTCCACTAGGAAAGCCAACAGGCTTTCCCGAGTTAATAGGGAAGGCTATTGACTTGAGAAAAATAGTGGGAGCGATTGTTTAATAAAAGGCCTTATTAACCAATAATAATAAACATTGTAATAGCGGTTACTTATTCTGCACTTGTAGATTCACTTAAAATTGAGCGAAATGATCCCAACATCACTGCGCCAAATCATCGAACTTGGAGAGAAATGGAATGGTGGAAATTTCGTTGACTGGTATAAAAGTATAAGCGATATACTTTAGTCAAGCGATAGATTATACACCATTGAGTAGGCCTTGTAACCAGAGCCTGCTAATAGTTCTATCGATGAGACTGGGTATGTATATGTGAAGCATACACATGATGCAAAAGCTGAAATGACAAGATACATTGTGCTTGCATCAATGACACCATTACTATGACAATAGTGCCAGAAAATGGATTTAGCTTCTATTCTTCATTTTCTTCAACGAAATGAGAAACATATGGTGTCTCAGTCGTTATTCAGATGTAGGATGGAAGAGGGTACCAAAATTGGTGATCATATACTCAAATTGACCGAGTATATGAACAAGCTTGAGATTTTGGGATGTGTACTAAATGAGGGTTTAGCGATAGACCTCATATTACAGTCTTTGCTAGGTTCTTATTCTCAATTTGTCTATGACTTCATTGAGGATGATGAGAAGAACAAACTTTTCGAGCTTCTAGATATGTTGAAGGCTACTAAGTCAGGCATGAAAATGTCAGAAACGTTGATGTTGGTTGAAGCCAGCTCAAGTGAGAAGGCAAGGGCTCATAAGTCATTAGAAAGAAATATTGCAGAAAGGAAAGGCGTTTGTCCTTACTGTGGGAATCCCAGACACTGGAGGAATCACTGCAAGACCTTCCTAGCAAAAGGGAAGAAGAATGTTACTTCTTCGTTAGGTATGTTTTTTAGATTAAATTCTCCTGTTAACATCTTGGGTTATTGACACAAGATGTGATACTCACAGTAGATTGATATGCAGGGACTACGGCTGAGTAGATTGCTCGCCGAGAGAAAGGTGGACCTACCAGTTGGAAATGAAACAAGTGGTGCTGCATTTGCTGTAGGATCTTATCATCTGATTTTGCCGATGGGCTTGTTTGTTAGAACTCATGGATTATTATGATCTTTCTTCAGTTTCTAGAAATTATATTTCTGTGTCCACTTAGGACAAAAAAAAGCATTACTTTACTAATGGATTATTGTCCTTGAATGTAAATAATATTCTTTATGGAACCGTTTCATAATAATATGTTCTTAAGAAATACTATAAGGATAATCTCAAAATGACAAATATGCCAACTGTGGAAAGTTGAGCTGAACATACCTAAAGAAATGTGGGATAATATTAAAACTCGCATCTCTATGTACACCCTAGCATAATGGTGTATCTAAAAGGTGGAATATGACCTTACTTGATATGGTTAGGTCCATGATGAGTGTTTTCGTAATCTACCCACATAGTTCTAAGGTTGTGCCCTAGAGACTGCGACTCAAGTATCAAATCGTGTGCCTCAGGGTCTGTAGATAAGACTCCATGTGATTAGTGGAGTGGGCAAATGCCCAACTTGTCTTATCTAAGGTTTGGGTTTATGAAACTTATGTCAAGAAATTGACTTCAAACAAGTTGGGCCCGAAATCCTGTATGTGTATATTCGTGGGGTATCCTGAGAAGACCAAAGGATACTATTTCTACCATCCAGAACAGCACAAAAATTTTTGTCGATCATATTGGTGTCTTCCTAGAAAATGAATTTTTTCTAAGAAGTACTAGTGGGAGAAAAGTAGAACTCGATGAAGTTCTAGTACCACTAGATACATTAGACAAAAGAGGGGTAGATGTGCCATAAGCGTGGTTGAACATCGCGAGGAGGTTACTCCACAATTTGTGGATCAAAGTGAACCACCCCAGGTAGCATAAGAGCTACGTAAATCTGAAAGAGTACGTCATGAGTATGAGAGATATGGTTTTCTTGTTACTCAACATGGTGACGTATTGATCTAGCAAGACAATGAACCCAGAACCTACGATAAAGCTGTATCAGATCTAGATTCTGTTAAATGATTTAAAGCCATAAAATCTGAGATGGACTCCATGTACCAGAACCAGTCATGGTTTTCTGATGGATTCACCTAAAGGGGTAAAACCTATAGGGTGTAAATGGATCTTCAAGAAGAAGACTGACATGGATGGCAAGGTGCATACATACAAAGCACGACTAGTTACCAAAGGTTTCAAACAAATTCATGGTATTGACTATGAAGAAACTTTTTGCTGGTAGCCATGATTATATCTATCTAGATTATGCTTGCGACTGCTGCATATTATGACTGTGAAATTTGGCAGATGGATGTCATAGTTGCTTTCCTGAATGGAAACCTTGAAGAGGATGTATATATGACACAACCCAATGGTTTCATTCTTGATGGAAAGGCTAATAAGATATGCAAGTTGCACAGGTCCATATATGGACTCAAGCAAGCTTCAAGGAACTGGAACATTCGTTTTGATGAAGTCGTAAAAGGATTCGGTTTTATCAAGAAGAAGATGAGGCCTGTGTTTACAAGAAGGTAAATGGGAGCGCAGTGGCATTCCTAGTGTTGTATGTCGATGACATACTTCTGATCGGGAATGACATATCGAACTTGTAGCTAGTAAAGACTTGGTTATCCAAGTGCTTTTCCATGAAAGACTTAGGAGAAACAACCTACATTCTTTGAATAAAAATCTATCATGATAGATCGGGTAGGTTGCTTAAACTAAGTCAGAGTACATAGAAAAGGTACTGAACATATTCCGTATGGAAGAATCCAAGAAGGGATTTCTTCCGATGACACATGGTGTCTATCTCTCTAAGGATATGTATCCTTAACCATACGATGAAAGAGATAGAATGAAGAGGATCCCACATGCTTTAGCAAGTGGATCTATCTTGTATGTTCAGATTGATATCTAATGTGCATCAAATACTTGCAGTGGATATCAATCAGACTCAAATGAGTAATGCAATGATTATATGCTCGGATTGATGTCTCATGTGCACCAAACACTTGTAGGGGATATCAATTGGATCCAAGTGAGCGATGTTGTGTCTGCATGCTCGAAATGATATCTTATACGCATTAAGCACTTGTAGAAGATATCAATAGGATCTAAGTGAGCAATATGTTATGTACTTAGATTGATGTCTTATGTGCATTCAGCACTAGTAGAAGATATCAAGCAGATCCAAGTGAGTGACACTGGATGAGTGTCAATAGACATCCTTAAGTACTTGAAAAGGCTTAAGAATATGTTCTTGGATTATGGAGGGAAAGATGAGCTCATTGTAAGAGGATACTGTGATGTTATTTTCAAACGGATAAAGATGATTATAGTTCGCAATTTGGGATTGTATATTTTGCCTCAATGTAGCTGCAGTGAGCTGGAAGAGCTCGAATCAATGTACTACAACAGATTCTACCATTGATGCTAAGTATATTGTAGTTGTGTAGGCGGTTCGGATCAAGAAGTTCATTACTGAACTTGATGTGGTTCCAAGCATTGTTGATCTAGTAAACTTCTATTGCGATAACAATGTAGCCATTGTTGTGGCTGAGGAATCACGGTCTCACCATTAATCCAAACACATTCTTAGTTGATTCAATCTGATCTAAGAGATCGATCAGAAAGGGAATGTGTAGATTTCCAGAATACCTACCAACTCACTACTGAAGTTTCTGTTGTAGTAGAAGCATGATGGGCACTTAGGTCAGTTAATGTTCAGTGCATGAATGATTGGCTATAATGCAAGTGGGAGATTATCGGAGTAGGTGCCCTAAAGCCAATCAATTATTATGGAATTGACTATTTGTGATAATGTTTATTAATCAATAAAAGGCATTATCTACTATATCATGTAAACCATAGTTGTATGTATTGACATATGTCCTTAGAATGGTAGAATCGTGACGAGGGTATCAAGTGTTTCAATTCTTGATAGTGAGAAACTTATAGCACATATAGTGGCCATTCTGAAAAAGTTTGTAGCCCTAGTATTGACTTGACCAAGGGCACAGATAATACGATAAGGCTATCACAGTGTTGAACGAACCTGTCGAAAGACAGTGGCTGATCTCACTTGTTAAGGTTGTTTGCTGAAAACTTGGTGCAACACATGGGTGCGAACTATAGGCAAGTTCATTGGACTGACCCACCAGAGGATTCCATAAAGATGGTAACCTCAGTGTCAATGGAACAAATCCTCTAATGAATGGTGGTGCATGGTGATCCTTAGACTTGAGATCACCGGAGCGCCTTGTGCATCGATTGGTGTAGTTTGACACTAGCCTAACGCAGTTCTATTCAGAGCTGTCAATACAATAGTGATTGGCTGCATCGAGGAGTGTATCAAGAGTATGGTGGATCGATAGAGGATTCATCACTCTCGGGTACAGGATAAGTTATCTCACGGCGCAATTCAGTTAATGATAATGACAGTAAATCTGTGATCATAGTGAGATTGAGTTGTTGCTCAATCCAATTTATTATTCCAGTCATTGGTCTAGTAACTAAATACAAATATATCAAGAGTAACTCAGGTTGACACTATTTCTGTGCCACAGTCTCGATGAGATAACAGATGACGAAATGATCTGATTGTACAGTAACCATATTGTTGACAAGTAGCTGCTTTGCTGAATTCGAATCTATCGGGTGGCTATGATGCCTTGCTAGGGGCTAATCTTGGTCTGTGTGTAGTGAGACGATTAATTGGTGTTAATCATGATACTATACACTGTCAATATGATGAAGAGCCTACGGGCCACACATATAGAAGATAATTTAAGAATCAGTTTGTGAAAGGGGTGTTTTCGTCTTTTTAGGCAAAAGGGTATTTTGGTAATCTCACAGTGCAATTAAATTTGCTGAGGTTGTTGCCTTTATTTAATTTTATTTTAAAATTAAATATGTGAGATTATATTTAAATATGTGTACGCATATATTTAAATGAATTATTGTTATTGTTAAATGATAATATTATATATATATATATTAATTTAATTTAATTGAAATAATAATAATTAAAATAAAAATATCTAAATGGCGTTATTTACACATAGGGGCAGTTTGGGTTGGTGCCTAAGCCTATTCCTAAGTGTAATAGGGTTTCACATGCACTATATAAGTGCATGTGTTCTATGAATCAAATAACACTTTTCATTAAGTCATTTTTATATTTATTGATTGAAAAGCTCCAGCCCCTTTCTCTCTACAACACACCACTTTATCTTGATTGAATCAAATTCATTTGATTCTTGTTCTTGATTCTTGAGGCTAAAGAGGATCTAGCAAATCCTTCTTTAGCTCTTCGGGTTATCTTCATGTGGACTATTGCTGGTTCGATTCTACTTTGAACCAGTAGCGAACCCAATTAGAGAAAAGTTCGAAGGAGCCTCTAAACATGCGTATGAACTCTTATATTTACCCTGATCGTTCATATTACTATAAAATATTTGATTTAACATATTATATGTAATATCTGAATCCTAATCTTGGCATGAAATGGAATCGATCGCTGTTTTATTTTTGTTTTTCGCTGCCATGGGTTTGATTGTCTCTTGACAAAGGACAACCTTCGAAAAGATCGTCCTGTGGTACACATGCCCTTGGTGTGCAGCAAAAAGAAGGTTTTTAGTGCACACAAGGGCGTGCACAGCAAGTGTATACACCACAATTCAAATGGGGTTTTAGGAGCACAACAAAACAAACCTCGACCCAAAATGCTTAGTATATGATTTTTTACGTTTTTTCAAAGTTTTAATTTTCAAAAAATAATTAAAAAGAATCCGCTCCTGCGAATTGCTTCCTTTTTTTGCATTAGGTTCCTTGCATTTTTCTTCACCACCATGCAAAAAACCACAACATTTGAATTTCAGCCCCTTCCTATGCACTGAAAACACAGTTTGGGGGAATGGAGGTTAATATGGGCTGTGTTTGCCCTTCGTGTGTACCAAAAACCTTTTTTCGAAAAGATCGTACCCCACAAAGTTCAAGATCTCTCGACCAAATGTATACGTCACAATTCAAATGGGGATTTTACGAGCACAACAAAACAAACCCCGACCCGAAATGCTTAGTATATGATTTTTTATGATTTTCCAAAGTTTTAATCTTAAAAAAAATCAGCTCCTGTGAATTGCTTCCTTTTTTTTGTGTTTAGTTCCTTGCATTTTTCTCCACCATCATGAAAAAAACCAGATCAAATGGATGACCTTTGAAAAGATCGTCCCTTGGTACGCATGCCCCCGATGTGTAGTAAAAAGAAGGTTTTTGGTGCACACCAAGGGCGTGCACACCAAGTGTATAGACCAAAATTAAAATGGGGAATTTAGGAGCACAACAAAATAAACCTCGACCCAAAATACTTAGTATATGATTTTTTAAGATTTTCCAAAGTTTTAATCTTCAAAAAATCATTAAAAAAAAATATGTTGGTGCGAATTGCTTCCTTTCTTTGCGTTAGGTTCCTCACATTTTTCTTTACCACCATGCAGAAAACCATAACTTTCAAATTTCAGCTCCTTCCTATGCACCAAAAACCCAGTTTGGGGAAATGGATGTTAATGTGGGCTACGTTTACCCTTGGTGTGCACAAAAAACCTTCTTTTGAAAAGATCCTCCCCTACAGAGTTCAGGATCTCCTGACCAAATGTATACACCCCAATTCAAATGTTGATTTTAGGAGCACAACAAAACAAACCCCGACCCAAAATGCTTAGTATATGATTTTTTACGATTTTCCGAAGTTTTAATCTTAAAAAAATCATTAAAAAAAATCCGCTCTTGCGAATTGCTTCCTTTTTTTTGCATTAGGTTCCTTGCATTTTTCTTCACCACCATGCAAAAAACCACAACTTTCGAATTTCAGCCCTTTCCTATGCACCAAAAACCCAATTTGGGGGAATGGAGGTTAATGTGGGCTGTGTTTGCCTTTGGTGTGCACCAAAAACCTTCTTTTGACATGCTATCATGCTTATCGGTGCGTTGCTTTCACGTCAGTCATAACCGAAACGTCGATCATTGATAGATTGACGCACATAGCTCACTTCGCGAGCCTGTGAAGATCGATCTTCCCTTGGGTGTGGTTAAAACCGGCACACTAATGTCGGGGATACCGTCGAGCTTCTCGAAAGTGCCAATCACCCTCGCTTTCCTTCAACGGTTGCTTCCCTGGTCGCCTCCTAGGGTTTGTTTGCCCACGGGACTCTCGCTCATGCGTGAGGAGCTGCTTGCGAGGTTGGTGGTGTTGATCACCTCCTAGTGATGACGAAACAGAGTGTTGACCTGCAAATTCATACCTGGTTTGGTAATGTTGGTGAAGCGCGACTGGTTGGGGTTCTAGGCGACTAGTTGTTGGTTTTTCAGCTCAGCCACATTTTGTTGCACCATCTGTGCAACCATTGTTTTGATCATCTCCATCAGCTGGCCATTTGATGTCCCTGCCCTTTGATTGTTTGCAGTGTGCTGAGTTGGCGGCACAAGTGGTCGGCGTCCAACGTTTTCTTGTTACACTTCTTATTGGGCGGTTTCCACGTTCTTGTGATTTTCGATGGTAGTTCTTGATCTGGTGAACACCATTTTGGTCCTAAGATAGGTAACTCGTGGTGAACGTTTGCCGGGATCTTTGATATAGTGGCAGAGGCGCTCCTTCTAGCGCCAAAATGTTGATACAGAAATCTGCACCAACCATCGAGATTCGATCGACCTTGCCAGGATCGGAATTGATGTGGGCGTGATTACGGGTAATCAGGGATGAGTGAATGATAATGCCAGAAAGCAAATGACAAAGAGAACTTTTAAAGTGGTTTGGCGAAGTTAACTGCCTACATCCACTGTGTTTTGTGTATATGCTTCTACATCCACTTGAGATGATCCTGGAATGGAAAGTTATCACTGTATGGTCCCATGGTAAATGATCTAAGTCCAGTAAGGGTATTCTGTGGTGGACGTATCAGCTGATTGGGTGTTGGAACAGGTCTGTCTATCGAAATAGGAATGTTGGTTGTTACCTCCAATAGGTACAGTTTGTACTGGCGTCATTATTCCAACCACTTGATCATACTCCATATCTTCCATCCCTATATTCAACTCATCTAATCTTGGGATTGTCATACTCTTCTGCACCCATGTTTACATCCAGATGAAAGCTTTGTGTATAGATGGGTGCAACAGGCTCAGCAACGGCACACACCTCATTCGTTAGATTAACACCCGCTTGCTTTAGTATTTGCTTCTGTTGTGTATTCGATGACCTTTTGTTGATATGCTTACTACCAAAAGTATGACACATGCAATGGAAGGCATCTCATCGACTCTTCCAATTGCGTGTCAAAGAAAAAGGTAAGATCATTGTCATTCTCGATCATTATAAAATAATCTTCGGCAACTTGCTTGTATTTCACGGCCAAGGTCAAATTATATCAGCTTCTATCAACATGTAGTTCTTCATATAAAAACTTAATAAGGTCTGTTGGGCTAGACCTTGAGACAGTTTCCATAACTAGGCTATTTTTCAATTCTCACCCCAATTTTGGGTCCTTTTTTAAAATATCTTTAAGGGTGCATTTGATTCAGGGAATGTTGTATTACTGAAAATATTATATTAATGAAAAGATAAATTACCTTGAAGATTATTATGAATGTTTAGGAAAATGTGTTTGGTTATGTTGGAATAAATTGATGGGTATGTTATATAGATTACTAAATTGGCCTCATTTTAAAATATTAATATAATATTATTTTTATTATTATTTTTTGGATTATTTTTTAACCCTTTATATTTGAAATTAATCTAAAACACCCCAGCCATGTAAAACTTTAATTTGTAACAAAATCACCCCTACCCACCCTACCTAAGCCACCACAGGCAACCAGCCACCACCGCCAACAGTCATCATAATGGCGTATGACTAGCCGGATCTGGCCGTTTTCAGCTAGATCTATGACTGTTTCACGGCCATATCTTTGACCCTCAAATAACCATGAATCTGGTTGTGAAATGGCCAGATTTGGTCGGAAACGGCCTCATCGGTGCACAACCAGTTGTGCACCATTCCGATGACTGCTGATGGCAATCATCAGTCTTCTTGGGTGGCTAGGGTGGTGGCTGGGGGTGGTTGTGGTCTTGGATAACTTGGTTGAAATATAAGAGTATTTATGTCTTAAAAATCC